>NC_091083.1:77787500-78412500 GCF_032405125.1 Capricornis sumatraensis
TCTCAGGCCACTGTGAGGATTCAGTGAGATGGTGCATGGAAAGTTCTTAGCTCAGCGCCTGAATGGGATGAAGTCAGCACTCAAAGTGTTACCTGTTAACTCCTATGGTGGGGGTGGGGGGCGGGGGAGCTTCATTCTTCACTGATGCTGGTGAATCTAGGCTATCCTGTGCACTGACCCACTTGTCAGAAGGGCCCCTTGCCCACGTCCCGACGTCCTCGCCTCCTGCCCCTCTCATCCCATGTACCCCACTCACCAAAGACATTGCGCCTCACGGGACAGCAGTTAAATCCAGAAGGATGGCAAGAAGAGGATGCAGAGGTCCACGGTGCTGTCAGGTCACCTGTGGAGCCACGGATTTCTAACACCTGATGGTCAGCAAACAGAGGCAGAAGGAAGATTCACAAGACGCACTGGGTCTGGTCAAAGAACGGGTCTTGCTTGACCCACACTGGAGGACTGGCAAGTGTCAGAGCCCCAGGAAATCCTGCTCAGCACAAGGAGTTGTAAGGGGAAGTCACTGAAAGAATGTAACGGTTGATTGACACGTGAGTTGAACCCGGGCAATCGGAGGCTCCTCCAGCCCTCCCATCTTTGGAATGGACCCTGTGCCCACTGTTTCCACAGCAGGAGTTCTAAGGATACAGCCTTAAGAGAGGGAGGCCATTGGTGCTTCGGCACTGTACATGCAGCTGAGCCCAGCTAAGACCTCCCAATAAACCTTTCAAGTTTCTGAAGGTGAGTGCAGAGATCTGCTGGCCTTGGGGCCGCCCCAGACAAACATGTAAGTTGCCTTACATGTTAGAACTCCCACCTACCAATCCAAGTGGTCGGTCGGCCCTTTCTTTTCTGTCCCTCCCTCTGAGTGCTCTCCACGAGGGGCTGGTTTCAGATTTCACCTAGCAAGCACTCAAGGTGAACTAGGTGAAGCCTGAGGGTTAGGGAGTGGGAGTTGTGTGGCCTTTCTACCTGGTCAGAAGCTAATTTCAGGGTACAAGGTTACGAAATGGGACCAGGGTCCACAGAGGCTTTCAACCCTCAGAAAGGAAAGGTTCTGATGGCTTCTTTGGTTTTACAGTGTGGGAAATAAAGCCCACCGGCCCAAACCCAAGGAATGAACCCAAGGAATTAAGTGCGATATCCGATATCCAGTGTCTGGTGGGCAGGCACACCCGGGTCATCCGAATAGGGTTTTTACTCTCTCTGCTCCCAAGTCCCTCCCCCAGCTCCTCCTTGGCTGAGCACTACAGGGTTAACGATCTTCCCGAGGACGTCACCTGGGTTTACAACTCTCCCTTTGTCTGGATATTCCGTAAGCATCCTAAGGGCTCGTACACATTAGCAGGCTGTCACTGGTCTAGTTGTCCTTGAAAAGGGATCAATTTTAGATTTTATTTCTTCCAACAATAGGAAAAGCCGCCTAGAAAGGTCTTGGGGGCGGGGGCAGGCAGGTAGGGTGCAAGATGTGAAATTTGGCCTCAATTTCAGAAGTGAAATTTGGTCTCAGCTGTTGACCACCAATGGTTGAGCCCTAACACAATCCTTGGAGAAGGCAATGGCAACCCATTCCAGTACTCTTGCCTGGAAAATCCCATGGACAGAGGAGCCTGGTAGGCTGCAGTCCATGGGGTGGCCAAGAGTCGGACACGACTGAGTGACTTCACTTTCACTTTTCACTTTCATGCCTTGGGAAAGAAAACGGCAACCCACTCCAGTGTCCTTCCCTGGAGAATCCCAGGGACGGGGGAGCCTGGTGGGCTGCCGTCTCTGGGGTAGCACAGAGTTGGACACGACTGACGCGACTTAGCAGCAGCAGCAGCAACACAATCCTGGTTCAAATTCAGCCCTTCACCCCTTTCCCCCTCCTCTCTCCCCATCCTGTCGGCCTCTGCTCTCCCCACCCCCCCTCCCCCTCCCCGCTATTCCAGGCAGACAGGATAGGCTGGCCCAGATGAAGAGGACGGGAGGTCTGGAAGGACTCCTCTCCCAGTGCTCAGCCTGAGCTGCACCTGGAGCTCACACCTCCCTCTCCAGTCCTGCTCCCCACCTGGCAAAAAAACCATCCTACAGTATTTTAAGGTCCTCTTTTTTTTTTTTTTTTTTTTTGACTGCACTGAGAAGCATGCAGGATCTTTGCTTCCCAACCAGGGATCTAACCCGTGCCCTGTTAAGTGGAAGCATGGAGCCCTAACCACTGAACTACCAGGGAATTCTCTGTGTAAAGATATTAATGTCCAACAAGGGATAACTGCTTAGCTATTTTTATGGAGCTCTATTAAAAGAATGTATGTGATGGCATAAAAGATGTCCCAGATATAGAATCTGATCCATAAAAAATAGAATTTTTTTAAAAAATTATCTTGGTCCAAAGAACCTAAAGAATGTCCAAAAAGAGATAACTGGTTAGTTATTTTGGTGTGTGTGTGGGAGTCACTCAGTTGTGTCCAACTCTTTGTGACCCCATGGACTGTAGCTAGCCAGGCTCCTCTGCCCATGGGATTCTCCAAGCAAGAATACTAGAGTGGGTGGCCATTCCTTTCTCCTGAGGATCTTCCTGACCCAGGGATTGAACCTGGGTCTCCATGCACTGTGGGCAGATTCTTTACCGTCTGAGCCACCAGGGAACCCCAGTTATCTTTATGGAGCTCTATTAGAAGAATACATGTGATGGCATAAAAGATCTAAGATATAGAATCTGATCCATAAAAAAGTATATATATATATATATATATATATATATTTTATTATCTTGGTCCAAAGAGCCTAAAGACATCCCGCCCTATAGCAAAGCTTCCTGGAGGGGACAAAACGCCTATCTTGAAGCCAAGGGCTGGCCCCCAAGGAAGGCGGACCATGGTGGGATCATCCAAGCGACTCAAAAAACTAGCCATCACCCCAGCTCCACCCCAACCCTCATTCTCCAACCAAGGAAAAGTCAGAAAGTCCAGAAAGAGGCCTGACTCTCCCCCTCCTGGAGCTGAGACACATGTCGATGGCAAGTCATCCTGGGTTTGGCATCCACCCATCTCCCCCTTGGCCATACCCAACCAGCATCCATTTTGGTGTTCTCAGAATAGACCGCTTATCCCTCCTAAAGAAGTCAGTCCCAGAATCCCACAAGCACGCTCAGACCCCTTCGCTCTCTCTCCTCATCTCAGCCCTCAAACAGCACAGACAAGAGGGTCAGCACCAGCCTTTACTGGGAGAAGCACACACAGCCACTGCCCAGACCCGGGGCCGGGTTTCCCACAGTCAAGGCAGCAGTAGGAACAGCAACACGGCGAGAACAGTGACAGTGCCCGGGGGTGCCACCAGCCCCAGGACGACAGCCTCTCCTGGCTGCAGGACAAGCCCCCTAGACGCTCAGGACACATCAGATTGAGAGAGCACCGGGGCCCTGCAAGAAGAAACATCAGGTCATAATTGCACCCTCCTGGCTCCAGCTCCCCAGCATGTCTGTCTCCCCTTCTACACTGGAGAAGTTAGCAAAGATTGCTCTCACGGACCTTAAATGGCTACCTGCTTTTCAGACAATCCAGGCTAAACTGGCATTGAAGACTACGTGTCATGCAGTGACCAACCTTGTATTTCCTGCTATGAGAGCAGCCTGTCTGGCCCCTCACCCCCTCTCATAGCACCCCACCCATCTCCCAAGTGCATCACACACAGTCCACCCTCTGTGTCTTTGGGCACCAGGCCACCCGTCCAGCTTGTTCTCTGTGTTCTCCTAGCTGGGTCACATCTAGCCGAGCCTTCTGGGCCCAGATCAAATGATACTTCTAGGAGAAGGACCTTCCCAAGGAAGCACACTCACTCTGATCACCTGTATGCCCATACGGCCTATACGAGGGTCCTGACCTGTGAAATAGAATCTAGCTAGACTCTCCAGGGCAAATACTGCCTTGCCCTTCTGGAGTTCCCACCCAGCACCTAAGTCAGTGTTTTGGACATAGCAGTGAATACCATTGTTACTGTTAACGAGGGACTATACTCACCTAACTCAGAGTCAGACCTAATGGTCCAGGTGGGGTTCAGGGCCCGCTGGGGGGATGGGACTGGGTGGGACACAGAAGCGGCCACAGCCTGACTTGCAGCACTTTTCCCCAGCTTGGCAGTTCGCATCGACCATGCAGTTGACAATGCACAGGCCCACTAAGACTTTTGGACAGTCGCCAGCCCACCCTGGGGGATAGACAGGCAAAGGTATAGAGACAGGACGGTTGGTTCCAGTGACTCCAGGTGGGATCCCATCTGGGATTTAAGACACAGAGGCTCAGATGAATCCATCCCTGATTCTGACTAGATCTTAATCAAACATCTGGCTGGGACACCTTGAAGCTAGAGGATCTGAGCCCCCGCAGGGCCCCAAGAGAGCATCTGGATTAATGATTTCCAAATGGTGTCTCACAAGGAGTTCCCTAGAGGTACCTCGCTGGTGGCTCAGATGGTAAAGAATCTGCCTGCAACGTGGGGGATCTGGGTTTGATCCCTGGGTTGGGAAAGCTCCCCTGGAGAAGGGAAAGGCTACCCACTCCAGTACTCTTGCCTGGGGAATTTCATGGATGGAGGAGCCTGGCGGGCTACAGTCCATGGGGTCGCACAGTCAAATATGACTGAGCAACAAACTTTTTTCTTTTTTCACTTCAGGACTTGATATCACTGTGGGTTTGGGGTGGGCCTGGGTGGGGTGCAGAAGCAAGGCTCCCACACCACCACCCTCACCCCTGGTGCTTGGGCTTCCTACTCCCCACTCCCTGCCATACGTGGGCCCCTTGATCAGGAGGAGGACTGCCTTGGCTTGGAGGGGCGCAGGGTATGAGAACTGGAAGGATAAGGATTCTGACTTCCTCCCACAGACAGACAGAGAAGACGACCACAGATGGCTCCCTCCCTAACCAGCTCTGGGAGCCCAGGAGCACCCAAGGATCTCTTCCCCAAAGAGCTGACGTACCTCCCTTAATGTCTCCGAAGCAGGCATGGCCACAGCCGGTGCTGCAGCACTTCTGTCCCTGGGGACAGGACGTGTCCCCATCACACAGCTCTTCACATGGAAGGGGGTCAGCCGGACATTCACCGCCAAGCTCTGCCACGGAATCAGAACACTGGGGCTCAGAGGTACCCCAGCCGAGTGTTGCCAGTTATTTTTACTGGGACTCCAGTACAAAATGTACAAACAAAAATGTAATGGAAAACGACACATTTTCCATTGTTTCCTGTGTGTATTTCATAAATATTTATGCTTAAAGGGTGTATATTTATGTGCATTCATGTATATTCAATGCTGATACTTCTTATTCTATTTCTTCTTTTTTTTAATGCTGGCCACAAAATACGAAGTTGATATCCAGATGCAGCTTGAAAAGCGCGGTTGAGGTCTAACAAGTTGTGACAAACTCACTAGTTGCCGCCCCAATATTCGTCCTCCCTCCTTGCTTCCTGTGGTTGACGTCAGCACTGCTGGCTGCTGAACTCATGCCCATGGGTAGCCCCCTTCCTATCGTCTCTGGGCTGGACTGGGTGACTTGCTTTGACCGACAAGACCCCAGCAAGTATGATGTAAGCAGCCTGTGTGCGTGCGTGCCTGCTCAGTTGCTTCAGTCATGTCTGACTCTTTGGGACCCTGTGGACTGTAGCCCACCAGGCTCTCTGTCCATGGGATTCTCTAGGCAAGACTACTGGAGTGGTTGCCATGCCCTTCTCCAGGGGTCACGTTCACGGCCCCTAGATAGACAATGAAACTCAGAGAAGAGAAGCTGTTGGCCCAGAACCGCAGAGTGAGTCGGCGCCAAAACAGGACGAAACCCAGCCTCTCGGTCTGTAGTGAAGCACTCTTTCTACTACACCATCCCTAAGACAGGTGGGCAACGGGCCAGCTCCACAGGGCAGGCACATCCAAGAAGTCACATCCAAGCCACACCCACTCACCGTGACTCACTCCTCTCAGTGTTCAAGTTTTTTAAATGGAGGAGAAATACAGGCCATTCAAGGCTTTGTAGAAAACCAAGACAGGACTGGCCCAGTGCCTCTGAGAAAGAATATATACATATGATTGGACACAGCTGGTTCCAGGAAGCCTGACATGATGGAAAAAGCACATGCTAGACTCCAAGAGAATGCGTGCAGCTAAACATGTGTTCAGTCACACAGTTGTGTCTGACTCTTTGCAACCCTATGGACTGCAGTCCTCCAGGCTTCTCTGTCCATGATATTTTCTAGGCAAGACTACTGGAGCAGGTTGCCATTTCCTCCTCCAGGGGATCTTCCCCACCCAGAGATCACACTCCAGTCTCCCGCATCTCCTGCATTGGCAGACAGATTCTTTGCTACTGAGCCACCTGGGAAACCTCGTACAGCTGAACAATCCAAGGTATAATAACCTAGCATCCTTAGATTTTCTAAACAGCCCCTATTTCATGCCATTGTCAGTCTGTATTACAACTATATGTCTTGATTTTTTTATTCATAAAATATGATCATTGTTCATCACCACATGTCTCTCCCCACACCTCCCCACTTGTTTGACAAACACTAAAATCCCTCTAACAAGGAACAAAGCCTTTTATCCCCAAGGTTGAGAAGACTGAGCATAAAAACAATCTCCCCGATAGAGAAAAAACCCAGCAGCAAACACATCTCACCAATTATACCTTGTACCCTAGAAAGTGGAGGCCTAGAATCTCAAACTTCCCAGATTTAACCATTTTGCTGGGCCTGACTCTGAAGTAGCTTCCCAGGTATCTCAGGGTAAAGAACCTGCCTGCCAATGCAGGAGACAGAGGAGACGCGGGTTCAATCCCTGGGCTGGGAAGATCCCTGGAGGAGGAAGTGGCAACCCACTCCAGTATTCTTGCCTGGAGAATCCCACGGAGAGAGGAACCTGGGAGGCTACAGTCCATAGGGTCGCAAAGAGTTGGACACGACTTAGCAACTGAGCGCACACTCACGACTCTGAAGTAACCAATGCCAGGAGCACCCAGCTACCACTGCTTTCATCCCCAGGACAAGGAACAGACACCAAAGCTCTACTGTCTCCCAGGGCAGACTTCCTTGAGTTCCCTGGGGATTTATCAACTATCAGAAGCAACAAAGGGACCCTTGGAGGATAGGCTGAAGCCCTGAGGCTCAGAATATATCCCTTCAGACCAGTGCCCAGCAGAGCCACCCAGTCCAACACTCTATCTGATGCCTGAATCCCTGCCAAACGATCCCCCATCCTCAGTTTGGAAAGCTGGAATTAAGGGAGAAGGCAATGGCACCCCACTCCAGTACTCTTGCCTGGAAAATCCCATGGACGGAGTAGCCTGGTAGGCTGCAGTCCATGGGGTCACGAAGAGTCAGACACGACTGAACGACTTCACTTTCACTTTACTACCTTCAAGCCCGACTACAGCCAGCCATCCTTATATTTAAGCTAGACAGCCTTAAGGATAAGAAAGTCTTTCTTTATACTCAACTGCCATCTGTTTTTCTCCATTGGTCCTTTACCTATCCCCAGACACCTGGTAAGATCACAGCTTGTGCCACCTTTGTAGACATCCTCTGCCTTTCACTGTCTCAGCTCCACCAGGATAGGTGAGCTCAGTCCCTCCTATCACATGGTTTCTAGCCACTTCAGTTACCTCAGCAGGAATCAGGGTGAGAAATACGAATGACAGCCAGAATAGGGATGGTCAATCTAGCCTCTGGATATGCCCGATCCCAAGATCCCAAGCTATCATCAGAAAGGCAGAATAGAAAGCTGAAGCCCAGAAACACTCACTCACTGAGTCTCCACTGCTGCCTCAGCTCCAACCCTCCACTAGGGAAAGATGTCAGCTGCTGGCCAGAAAGTGACATGTTAAAACTTCTTAAGCCAAGAAGGGCCCTGAGTCCTCAAACCTATTCCTTTCTTCTCATGTAAATAGACAGACAGACATCCAGAAGGGGGAGAAATCAGCCTGAAGACAATGGTCCCAGAACTGGGCCCCAAACCCCCAGCTTTGACACTAGGTTCAGTGCCCTTTAACCCACATGATTACAATCCCGTACACTCTGCAAGGATCACCTAAAAGCCAATCAACAAGCACTGGGACTCAGCTCAGTTCTGCCAAAAGACCCAGTAGTAGACAGCTTTAGGGGTTAGGAAAACTTACAAATAAACTAGTGTGTATCTGGAGCCCCCGGGACCACTCCTAGTTTTGGTGATTCACTGGGACTCAGCATACAGGTATACACACGGCCATGATTCACAACAGCACAAAAATACAAAGCAAGACCCATCAAGGGGAAGAGGCACGTGACGCAAAGTCCAGGGGAAACCAGGCACAAGCTTCCAGGAGCCCGCTCCAGGACAGTTGCACAGGATGAGCTTTATTCTTCTGGCGTGAAACTGTGACAACACGTATGAAGTGGTATTCTACCAGGGAACCCACTGGAGACTCAAGATTCTTCCTTGGGGCTGGGCACACGGCACTCTCTGGCTAGCCCATACCACTCTTAATAGTTAGGGTGGCAGGAACTCACTCAAAAATCCAAATTCCCAGAAGCCAGCCAAGGCCAATCTTGTGAGCAGGCCTTTCTGAGAATGTTAACCTTGGACCTGCTGTGTTAATTCTCTCAGCTGTACAAACAGCGTGGAGGTTTCAGGAAAGGGGGGCCCAAACACACATGGAGCCCACACCCTCGATCCATACAAAAGGACGTAATGCATATTTCCTAATAAGAAAACGGAGGCTCACAGGGGCTCAGGAGGGGCCAACCTTCACGCAGTGGGAGGGGGGCCATAAGGGACCCAAGACAGACAGACAGAGATTGGCTCAGTCATGTCCAACTCTTGGCAACCCCACATGCTGCAATGCACCAGGCTCCTCTGTCCATGGAATTCTCCAGGTAAGAATACTGGAATGGGTTGCCATCCTCTTTTTCAGGGGATCTTCCAAACCCAGGCATTGAACCTGGGTCTCCCACATTGCAGGCAGATTCTTTACCGTCTGAGCTACCAGGGAAGCCTCTGGGACAACATTAAGGCCACTATCTGAATCTTCACTCCAAACCCTTCTCCTCCCAAACTTGTCCCCTTCTCAGCAAAGAATACGACCATCACCCAAAGGCTCCAGCCAGACACTCAGCATCCTTCTTGACACTTCCTCTTCCTCATCACCCACATCTGCTAACCAGGCCTGTCAGCTCCAACTTCAGAAGTAGTTCAGGGACTTCCCTGGTGGTCCACTGGTTAAGAATCTGCCTGCCAACAGTGGACACGGGTTCAATCCCTGGTCGGGGAAGATCTCACATGCCCTGGGGCAACTAAGCCGGTGAACCGCAACTGCTGAGCCCCTCTGCTGCAACTACTGAAGCCTGCTTGCCATGAGCCGGTGCTCCGCTACAAGAGAAGCCCGAGCGCCACAGCTAAGTGTGGCTCCCCCTTGCCACAACTAGAGAAAGCCCAAAAGCAGCAACAAAGACCACGCACAGCCAAAAATAGTAAATAAAATTTTCCCCCCAAAAAAGGACTTCAAGTCTGCCGCTTCTCCAGGTCTGCACTGTCACCAGCCTGGTCTGAGCCATGTCACCCCCCTGCCCAGCCTGCCACAGTGGCCTCTCAACTGGCCTACCACCTTCCACATTCCCCTCATCCACTCTTCACACTCCAGCAGACAGGTCTTTTTAAAATGAAAACCCAACCAGGTCTCTCCTGCTTTAAAGGCCTCCCGTTGCACTTACAATAAAGCCTCAGACAGAGGCCCTGGAGGTTCCCTGAAAGCCTAGACCTGAACTGGAAACACCCTCCTTCTCCATCTCTCATCTCCAACCACAGTGACCTTTCACCTCCTGAAAAGAGCAAGCCCAGCCCCACCCCACAGGCTTTGCCCCGGCAGTTCCCTCTTCCTAGCATTACACCCAACAGCCAGCTGCTTCTTCTCATTCTCCAGCTTAAAACGATACCTCCTCTTTCCCACACTTTTCTTTCCTTTCATAGCACTAGCATGACTGGTGCTTATTATTGTCCACTTATGATTATTTCCTCTGTCTCACATCAGGGCCTGAGCTCCATGAGACCAAGGACCATGGCTGCCCTGCTCACCCCTGGATGCCCAAATGCCAGGTAGTAAAGACCGACTCAATGTGTACTGAATCCATTTATAAGCAAGCAAGTGAAATAGACAGGCCGGACGTCACAGAGCTGGGAGGAAATCTGATCAGCAAGGTGCTGGGCATAACTCTATAAGCTGCTGGACATTATTTGGTAGGTTTTGTACAAGCTTCTTATATACATTTCTTCTCAACTACATGATTGGAGAAGGCAATGGCAACCCACTCCAGTACTCTTGCCTGGAAAATCCCATGAACAGAGGAGCTTGGTAGGCTGCAGTCCATGGGGTTGCAAAGAATCGGACACCACTGAGCGCCTTCACTTTCACTTTTCACTTTCATGCACTGGAGAAGTAAATGGCAACCCACTTCAGTGTTCTTGCCTGGAGAATCCCAGGGATGGGGGAGCCTGGTGGGCTGCTGTCTATGGGGTCACACAGAGTCAGACACGACTGAAGCGACTTAGCAGCAGCATCAACTACATGGGATAGACTGAATACTTGTACTCTCCGAAAATTCTTATGTTGAAACTAAATACCCAAAGTGAGGGTATTTGGAAGTGGGGTCTTTGGGAAGTGATTAGGTCAAGAGACTGGAGCCCTCATAAGGGCTAGTGGCCCTTACTGGCCTTTTGTCACATAAGGTCACAGCAAAAAGAGAGCAGTCTACAAACCAGGAAGCAGGCCCTCACCAGACACTTAATCTGGCACCTTGATTTCGGATGTCCCCATTTCCAGAATTGTGAGAAATAAATGTCTGTAGTTTATAAGCCACCCAGTCTGTGCTATTCTGTTATAGCAGTGAGAATGGACACTGCCTTATCACTCTATGAGAGAAATGTCCTTGCAGGCATGTGTTTGGAGAAGGCGATGGCAGCCCACTCCAGTACTCTTGCCTGGAAAATCTCATGGACAGAGGAGCCTGGTAAGCTGCAGTCCATGCAGTCGCGAAGAGTCGGACACGACTGAGCGACTTCACTTTTACTTTTCACTTGCATGCATTGGAGAAGGAAATGGCAACCCACTTCAGTGTTCTTGCCTGGAGAATCCCAGGGACGGGGGAGCCTGGTGGGCTGCCATCTCTGGGGTCACACAGAGTCGGACACAACTGAAGTGACTTAGCAGCAGCAGCAGCAGCATGCATGTGTTTAGTCAATCAGTCATTTCCGAGTCTTTGCAACTCTTTGGAGACCACCAGGCTCCTCTGTCCATGGGCTTCTCCAGGCAAGAATACTGCAGCAAGTTGCCATTTCCTCCTCCACGGGATCTTCCTGACCCAGGGATCTCCTGTGTCTCCTGCACTGCAGGCAGATTCTTACCTGCTGAGCCATCAGGGAAGCCCTGATAAGAGATAAATATGCTTACCTCCATTTTAAGGATGATAAAAAGAGGCCACAGAGGAGCCAGGCTTCTTACCCATATTCAAACCCTAACTGCCTCAGGAGAGCAGGTCCAGGGTCCAGCCCGGGCCCTCAGGCACTCTGATGTGCCTCTACCTTACCAAACAGACAGCACAGGAAGCCTCTGGTGAATCAGGGCTTAATGAAAGCAGAAGTTGTTCACAGCCCAGAAAGAAGAGCTCCTAGTGCCGGTCATTGGGTGTAGCAACGAGTCCCATTGGGTGAGTGGGCCAGCCCTGCTCCAGGACTGGAACTGTAGAAAAGCACTTAACTAATAACCCCATGGCCAATATCACTTCCCACCGGACGAGGAACCCCACGCAGCCAGTGGGCTCTGGGAAATCTGCAGAGAAATCACTGTTCTAACCTGCTGAGCTCCCAGGAAAGAAGCAGCCCCAACTGGGCTGGCCAGGGCCCAGAGCACCTCACTGAGGTGCCCAGCTGGGCTGCCAGCCTCACCCTTAGCCCCTACAATTCAGTCATCACCTTCAAACATGGGGAAGACTGTACCAGGCCCAACAAGCCGCCAGAGAGTGACCTGTGGGAGAGAGACGCCCAGCCCTAGTTCCAGATGGGGCCTCAAGAGTCCTGGCAAGGAGTACAACCCTCTATTCTCTTTTATGGGCATGCTGCCCAAGGGAGCTGCCAAAGTCAGGTGCAGACAATCCTACTGGGTAGAGGGAAGGGGCCTGCTACATGGGGAGATTTGGCTGGCAGGTCAGCCTTCACAAGAACCCTGAGTTCCAAGTAAAAGAAGCACAGATAATCAATGGTCTATTCTTTCCTGACAGAAAGCAAAGAACTGGGGACTCTAGTGATTAAAGGAGAAGAGACAGCTCCCCCACCGAAAAAAAAAAAAGGTGGGGTGGGGAAGAGGTGCTCTAGGTGAGCTAGAGTCCAAGAGCCAATCTTGAAGACAGGAAGCTGGCTGGGTCTACGTAGCCCAGGGGCAAGATCGGAAAGGAGACATGGATTTTGCCTCTCGAGACATCCTTAGGGACGACTCCTCAGCAGAGCCAACCACAGCATGCACTGCAATGCATCTGCCCAGCCAGACAGGATTCATCCCCCTGGCCTGGCTCTTGGCATAGGTTCTTATCGGGAGGGTATTTTCCTTCTTTCACTGCAAAAGAGATCACCTGAGATTGGGGGCACCTGATAAGGCCTCAAGAAATGGGGAACGGAAGCCAAATGCACTTCGGGGACCTTTAGCCTCTCCCAAATTCTTATCTAAAATATTTCTGCAACCACTTTCCCCTCCTCCCACACCCCCACCATCCACCAATACACACCCAGCACCACTCAAGAACCAGCCAATCTGCAGAGAGAGAGAAAAGCAGAGAGAGAGGCAAAGCCAGAACCTCTAGTAAGCCAGACTGGAAATGCTATCTCCTTGTCCAGAGAGGACAGAGAAAGCCAGGAAGACCTATCCTGGCTGCTCCCAGAATTGATCCATCCAGGTCTGTCCTACAGAGGAGACCACCATCTCCCCAAATGAGGATGCTCACTCTGGGGGGAGGCAAGGGGTGATTTCTTCTCTAGTCATTTTCAGTTACTCTTAGTCAGGGGTCCCAAAGGGTAACTCACCGTGCTCTCCTACAGTCACCCTGGATGCCGTGGACCCAAGAGCCACTATTGTCTTCAGGAGGAAGAGGCAGCTCAACATGACGATGATGCTGAGGGCTGATACGAAAACTCCAATCCGGCCAGACACGTACATCTTGCCCAGAACATCAACCGAGGGAAGGGCAAGGCAAGGGGACTGGCCTAAGCCCAGCCCCAGATCCTTCCCTTTCGCAATAATTCCCCAGGATGTCTTCTCCTGACAAGAAGAAGAAAAGAGATTGGTTGCTGGTGTGTGGGAACATTCCTGGTGCTACCAAAAGACACATGTGATCAGAATGATCAAACTCTGTACAAGGGACAATGATGAAGAATCTAGGGGGAGCTGGGAAAACAGAGGGATAGACACTGGATCAAAGAGAGCCCTAGAGGGTTTTTCAGGGACATGGCTACAGCTGAAATGAGAGAGGAAAGGACTAAAGACACCACTAAAGAAAAGAACCAATGCTAATAAAATGCACTGTGGCTCCTGTCCATCATCACAACCTAGAAAACAGAGACTAGAACCAACTGCGTACAAACTATTCAAAAACTATAGAAAAGTAGTGTTTGAATTTCTTCAGAACTAACATAAATGCACCAAAAACCTACATCATGGTCACTCTGGCCCATATAGGACATTTTTGGACTATATGAAGGCTAGTTGACAAAACTCAAAAGAACAGTTGCTGACTCAAGTACTAACCTAGGTCATATAGACTCCCTTTCTTTATCTCTTCTTCCTATTATTTCTTTTTATTTTTCTTTATCTGTCCCTTTGATCAACCATGATACCTAATAGTGTCCACTGGCTCTGCTTAGTCTAACAAGGTTAAAGGGCAGGGGACACTCAAGGCACAAGATAAAAAACCTAAACAGGGTCTAGGAGTTTGTTGCCAGAAAGTCACCTTAGTATTTTAAGGCTGATAAATGAACATTTGTTGATCTAATATGTGCTTGACATATTTTATTTCTCACAACTAACTTGCAAAAGTAAGAAAACTAATTCTTTTTTAGAGGGAAAACTGCCCAAGGTCATTAAGCTAGTAAGTGGTGGCTTCTGGAATTTAATAACAGTAATGACAGATAGCATTGTTTGAAGGTTTATTACTGCCAAGGGTCTAAGTACTTTACATAAGTTAGCTCACTTAATTCTCACTACAACCTTATGAGTTAAATACTATTATCCCCTTTCTACAGATGGGGAAATTGCATCACAGAAAGAAATGTAGGTCGCAGCTAATAAGTGGTAGAACAAAGATGCGTGTGTGCATGCTCAGTTGCTTCGGTCATGTCTGACTTTTTGCAGCGTCTGAGTCTTTGTAACTCTATGGACTGTAGCCCACCAGGCTCCTCTGTCCATGGGATTCCCCGGGCAAGAATACCAGGAGTGGGTTGCCATTCCCTTCTCCAGGGACTCTTCCGACCCAGGGATCGAACAGACGTCTCCTGCATCTCCTGTGTTCCAGGAGGATTCTTTGACCACTGAGCCACTTGGGAAGCCCAGAACAAAGGTAAGCAGTCCAATTCCATAGCCAGTGTTCTTTATCATCTTATCATAATGAATTTGAACTCAGATCTTTCTAACTGCAAAACTCATGCACCTTCTACTACCCCATATTATGACCTGGTAAAAGTAGGTCCAATTCTATTCATGGATGTCTTACCTCTAATGCAGAGCAAAAGGGGATCTGGGGAACTCCACAGCTGTGAAACCCCTGCATCCTCAACCTATCCCAGAAGCAACCATCTGGGGAGAGAAGCCCAGGATCTTCATTAGATGCCTTCCGACTCCAAGAGGCAACCCCTGAGTGAGTGTTTAGGATGCCATGGGCCAGACCCCCTCCCCTTCTTGTTGGGTTTTGGGGTCCTCCCATGAGGCCCATCCAATTCTGGGAGCTGAGTAGCGGGCATATTAAAATCTAGTTTTCCAAAGACAACCGCAGACGCCCCTGTACCAAACGCCCCCCTCCTCTCCCCAGCTCCAGCCCGTGGAAACCTGCTCCCTTCCTCCCGCCCCGCACTTCTCCACGGGCCTTGGCCCGGCCAGAGAACGACCCTTGACTGAACACCCCCAGTCACACCCGAAGCGAGGCCGCCCCCGAGAGGGAGAAAGGCCACCCGACACACGCAACGCCTCTAAGCAGCTGCAACCGGACGAGAACCAGCGGCTCGGTTTCCTTGGCAACCCCACCGCTCGCCGCGTCGCGCTTCCGGAGCCTGAGGGCGGCGCGCTCCAATGACGTCACGGGGCCACTTTCCGGCCGGTGGCAGAGTCGGGCTGAAGTTGTGGGGGCCCGTGGCGCCATGGGGGCCACTGGCGACGTTGAGCAGCCGCGGGGACCCGGCGGGGCAGAGCGGGGTGGCCCCGAGCTGGGAGACGCGGGCGCAGCGGGGCAGCTGGTTCTCACGGTGAGGGCGCCCCCGGGGAGGCCCAGGCCGGGCCTGGGCTCGGGCCGGGCAGAGCCTCGGGCTCCCGGGACCCTGGCCCGCGGGGGAGAGAACGCGGCGGCTGATCTACCGAGGGGGTTGGCATTGTCACAGTCCGACGACCTGGCTTCAAATTCTGGTGCCGCCCTCCTAGCTAGGTGACGTGGGCCAGCCCTGTCAAGCCTCTCAGCCCCTGTTTTATCTTCGGGAAGATGGAGATGTCTAGCCCCTGCCTCGTAAAGTTGTCAGGGGGAGGGATAATAAATGCGGGTAAAGCGCCCAGCGCCTCATCTGGCAGAGTAGACCCTCGGTAAACACTGGTCCCCTTCCTCCACCCTTTTATGAAAAGTAGGGTTGGGACTTTGGAGGCAGGAAACTTTGCTCGGTTCCTCTTCCCCGGCCGGGCCTTCCCCCGCACCGCCCTAGCCCAAGGTGGCAGAGACGGTGAAAGCACCCGAGAAGCAGGAATGTCTGAGGTGTAACTTAATGCCCACGCTCCACCTCCACGCCAGTGTCCCGGACCTCGGTGACATCTGCTCCCTTGGTCCCCACAGAACCCTTGGAACATAATGATCAAGCACCGGCAAGTGCAGCGGAGGGGCCGCCGCTCACAGATGACCACAAGGTAAGGCTAGCCCTGGACGGGATGTCTCTCCAGGGCCCTGGCGTGGAAGGCAGCTTTGTGGTCCCCACTGCACAGGGCTAAGAAAGAGTTCATCAGCCAGTAGAAAGAGGAGATTCAGATTCAGTAACTCTCTGTGTGACCTTGAGCAAGTCATTTTCCCCAAACTCAAAATGAGGGAGAGGTGTGTTGATTAGACAGTGCCCAAGATCCCTAACGTTCAATGGCTCTTGTGTTTAAAGCTGCCAAAGAGGCAGAATAGCATGAAGATTATGAGAAACATAGGCCTGATAGTCTCCATTTCAGGGAAGGGAGAGAGAACAAAATGGGTCTTTGGGATGCTGGTTGTATATGTTTCTTGATCTGTATGTGTGTATGTATGCTAATTCGCTTCAACGGTGTCCAGGTCTTTGCAACCCTATGGACTGTAGCCCACCAGGGGATTCTCCAGCCGAGAATACTGGAGTGGGGAGCCATGCCCTCCTCCAGGGGAATCTTCAGACCCAGGGATCGAACCCTCATCTCCTGCATCTCAGGCGCATTCTTTACATCTAGCACTACCTGGGAAGTCTTGACCTGAGTAGTGATTAAATGGATGTTCACTACATCTTACAGTGTATTAAGTATTATTCTGCTAAAACACTTTAAAAATAGTGCCCATTTCATAGAGTTGTGAGTATGAAATGAAGTCCCACATCTATGTGGTTTGCACAGAACTTGGACACATAGCTAGTTTTCAGTAAAAGTCATCTTTTTGTTTATTCGGGGGTGGTTTGTTTTTTTCTTTTTCTAGCCGCGCTACATGGCATGCAGGATCTTAGTTCCCTGACCAAGGATCAAACCTGTGCTTCCTGTAGTGGAAGCATAGCGTTTTAACCACTGGACTGCCAGGGAAGTCCCAAAGCCATCTGTTGTTGTTGCTGAAGGATCTTATGTCAGTAATTGGCTGGGCAGATTGGGAAAAGAAATGTTTGGAACATGCCTCCTGACTGTGGCTTCTTCCCCTCCCTCCCTCTGCAGTTTCACAGATCCTGCCATCTCCATGGACCTCCTCCGAGCTGTCCTGCAGCCCAGCATCAACGAGGAGATCCAGACAGTCTTCAACAAGTACATGAAGGTGAGAAGGATGCAGAGACAAAGAAAAAAAAATTAATAGGAGTTAAGACTCATGGGTGATCCTTCCCTGCATCACAGTCTCCCTAGCTCTTTCTAGTACCTACACATGCTTGAAGTTTTCCAATTTGGAATCCCCACTCCAAGAATGTTTTTTCTCTTTGGGGAGTAATTGAATACCTCTTATTGTTACCAAAGCAAGTTTGGGTCTCCTCACCCATGTGTGTGCTAAGTTGCTTCAGTCATGTCCAACTCTGTGACCCTATGGACTGTAGCCCGCCAGGCTCCTCTGTCCATGGGATTCTCCAGGCAAGAATACTGGACTGGGTTGCCACGTCCTTCTCCAGGGGATCTCCCTAACCCAGGGATCAAATCTGCATCTCTTAAGTCTCCTGCATTGGCAAGTGGGTTCTTTACCTGCAGCGCCACCTGGGAAGCCCAAGCAAGTTTGGGTCTGCTCACCCACACGCAGTAAAACCAATCTACTGACACCAGGTAGTGGTGAAGGAAAGTGCAACATTTACTGCTGGGCAGCACCAAGCAAGAAGGCTGGGGACTAGTTTGTTTCTGTTATTGTTATTTAGTCACTAAGTCATGTCCGACTCTGCAACCCCATGGACTGTAGCCCACCAGGCGCCTCTGTCCATGGAGTTTCCCAAGCAAGACCACTGGAGTGGGTTGCTATTTCCTTCTCCATGGGATCTTCAAACCCTCATCTCCTGCATTGGCAGGTGGGTTCCTTACCACTGAGACATCAGGGAAGCCCTCCGGGGACTAGACTAGGGCTTGAAACACCCAGACTCCCCAGTGGGTTTCAGCAAAGCATTTTAAAGACAACGTGAGGGAGGGGCATCCCAGGGTATGTGATCAGCTTGTGCACAATTCTCTGATTGGCTGATGGTGAGGTGGCCGTGTAGTATCACAGGGAGTAACATTATTAACCCTTAGGCTCTGCTCATGTTCATCACGTAGTTCATTTCTTCCACTTCGTGGTGGCTTTAACATCTGTTAGACAACTCAGGAAATGTGCATCAGATGCTGTTATTGAGGAGCTTTAAAGCAGAGGATATGGGAGAGGAGCCTGCTCCCTGTCCTCCAAGGCCTCATAGGGTCAGCTCCATTAGTTTTGCCAAGCTGTTGTGAGGATGAAATGACGTAAGTGTAATGTGCTCAGCCTGTGCTTGGAATGCAAGTGTTTTTATTACTTGTTTAATAGATAACCATTGTTGCTGTTTAAAATTTATTTCAACATCTATTAATAATCTTCTACACGGCTCTACCTGAATTTCCCACAGATGCTTCAGTCCCAGCATATTAAGGACTGAACTCTTTTGTTTTTCTTCCTAAATCTTCTCATGTATTTATTCTTTCATTCGAGAAGTATTTTCTAAGCCCTTACCATAATGCAGGCACTGTTCTAGGCACTTAAGGATGTAACGGAACAAAATGGGCAGCGTCCTTGCCCTCTTTAAACAAATGTGTCCGTTGTCAGCGAATGCCAGAGAGAAGGAGAAAACAGTGACCTATAGGGAACAGAGGTGCTCTTTCATAGGTTGTGTCTAGGCAAGACATTTGAGCAGAGACCCAAAAGAGTGAGGAAGGAAAAAGTCATGCATATACCTGGAGGGAAAGCAACCCAGGCAGAGGGAACAAGGGCAGAGGCCCAGAGCCAGGAGCATGCTTGGCACGTTCAAAGCACCAGAGTGGCCAGTGTGGTGGGAGCCAACCAAACCAGGAAAGAAGTAGGAGAGGTGACCAGACAGGTAACAGACTCGGCTCAGGCAGAACTTTGAAGCCGGGGTGAGAACTGTGAATAAGTATTACCTGCCACATCAGAAAACAAAGGCTGCTGCAGCCATCAAGCCATCTCTCTACAGCCACCCGGCCTAGAGCCCCGAGGGAACTCAGGACAGAAACAGGACGCCCACCATCTAGCGGTCAACTGCTGCAACCACCCCTGACAGTGCACCCCGAGGGGACTTGGGACTGAGAAGGCACAGGATTCTGGCCCCAGGAAGCTGAGGCACACACCAAAAGAATGGTTTCAGTGAGCCCAGACTCCTGCATCTTTCCATACATAGGAAAGCACTAAATTCCTTAACTGGAGATATGGTTTTCTTTGTTTAACAGTAATCTTTTGATGTGCCGACTACCTACTCTTTGTTGCAAAAACTTGTGTGTCGATATCCTGGCTCCCCACCTTGCCTTCTCGGAGCCGTCTGCCAAAGCTATCTTAGATGCTATGTCCCGGACTTAAGTCCTCAGTTTTGTCCACCAAATAAAACATAACTCTCAACTTTTAGGTTGTGCTTTTTTTTTTTTTTTTTTTCCCAGTTGACAGAACTTTGGGTTTTATACAAGTAAAATAGAGGCTCTTGGAGAGTTTTGAGCAGAGTTCATGATCTGATCATTTTTAAAGAGTCTCTCTGACAGTCATAGAGTAGACTTCAGAAGGAGCAGTTAGGAGGCTTGAGATGATAGTATTAGGCTTGGGTATTAGCAGTAAGGGTGCCAGGAAAGAGTCAGATTCTGTATGTCTCCAAGGTAGCAAATAGGATTTGCCAGTAATTCAGAAGTGCCGGGTAAAAGAAAAAGAGAAGTGAATAACTCCCAAGTTATTTGCCAGAGGCAACTGACTTGGTATGAAGAAGATGGAAACAAGCAGAGGAAGCAGGAGCTCAGTTATGGACAAGTTTAAATGAGATCATCATTCACTTAAAAACCAGAGTCCAGTGGGCTCTGCCCTCCTCCATCTTCCATATTCAGTCCTGGGGTCCTGTGCATGCCACCCCACACTCTGACCAGCCTGCCTTTCTTCTTTGGCTCTGCCTTGGTTCCGGCCTTCATTATTTCTCCCGCTGTAATCCTTAACTGCCTCTGTTCTTTCTTCTTTCAGCCCACCCTCCGTAAATCCAGTGATTCCTAAAATGTAAATCCTTTAAAATCCCTCCATGACTTTCCTTTTTTTTCTGGGTGAAATCCAAATTCCTTTACGTGGCATATATGGCCCCCTGAGATCAGACCGCAGCCACCCCCTGCTGTATACCTAGTCATTCCTTCCCCTGACTTCGGCACTTCCCAGGATGCCCCAAGTATTCTTATATCTCTGCACCTTTACATATGCAGAAATAAAGGGGTTAAGCCACTAGGAAAAGGCTAGACCAGGATTGTCTATCTCCAGAGCACTTTCCTTGTTGCTTGTCCTGATAGTGGATACCATGATTCAGGAACTTTCTCTCCTGGACAAATGCTGAATAAACACAATTTGTGGCTTCACGTTGTCTGCAAAGATACCTCCTTGCCACGCTTGTTTTTAGGACAAGGTGCAAATGACTTGATTACATCACAGCTTTGTATTAAGTGCAAGCTCTTGACCAGCCTCATCAGATCACTTTGTTTAATAGTGTTCCCAAATCTCAGCTACCCATTTTCTTAAGAATGTTTAGAATAATAACTTCAGAAATGGCTGATCTTATCCAAGAAATGTTTAATTTTATCAGTTTATTCTTGTTACTGCTAAATGCACACCCCTTTAAAAAATCTTCTAATAACATAGCTTAGAAAATGGAGTGATGGATGGATAAATGGGATGAGTAGATGGCTATGTGACAGCAAATACAGCAGAAGGTTAATTGTAAACCTAGAACCTACTATACAGAGTGAAGTGAGTCAGAAAGAGAAAGATAAATACTGTATTCTAACGCATATATACAGAATCTAGAAAAATGGTACTGAAGAATTTATTTACAGGGCAACAGTGGAGAAATAGACATAGAAAATAAACATGGACACGAGGAGAGGGGAGGAGAGGGTGAGATGCAAGGAGAGAGTAACACGGAAACTTACATTACCGTATGTAAAATAGATAGCCAACGGGAATTTGCTGTATGGCTCAGGAAACTCAAACAGGGGCTCTGTATCAACCTAGAGGGGTGGGATGGAGAGGGGATATATATATACCTATGGCTGATTTATGTTGTGGTTTGACAGAAAACAGCAAAATTTTGTAAGGCAATTATCCTTCAATAAAAAATAAATACGTTTTTTTAAAGGTTAATTGTAGACTACGTAATAGGTATTAGTATCAATTGAATAAAAGTAAAAACCAAAAGTCACTAAAACTCACCTCACAGAATACGACTGTTAATAATGATCATGTAGTCTCCTATATTTATTTGTCTGTCTGTGTGTGTGTGCACGCGCATGCATGTTTAAAAAATACATAGGATCGTTTTGCACCGTTCTGCAGTTTGTTTTCTTCATTTAACAATATATTTTGGTCATGCTTCTAGGTCAGTACGTAATAGCTCACACGGAGTGTTTTGTAATAGTTGCAGAGTAGTCTAGTGTGTGAATGTACTGCAGTTTAGTTAGCTAGTCCGTAGAGCACTTGGATTATTTACATTTTCCCTATTACAAACAGTTCTACATTGAACACTTTGAATGTATATCTTTGTTCACCTGTGAGAACATTTCTGAAGGATAACGTTGTAAAGATGAAATTGAGGGGTAAAGGAGGAAACATTTTTCCCTCAAGAAAATTTCTTTCCAGAAATTTTGTGCCATTTTGCATTTCTACCAATAGTGCTTGAGAATTCCTTATTTATTCTCATATCCAGAGGTGGCTTACACTTAGCCTACACATTCCTTGTACTGCCCGCCTCACAGGGTGGTTGTAAAGTATCCATGTTATTTCATTTAGCATTCGCTTAGTCATTAGTCAACACTGAACACCAGTATTAATCTCCAGCTTTTAGTTTTTGTTTTGAAGTCAAACTCATCTGATCGTTTCACTTGATTTTGCCTGCAGAATTTTCCTCCTAAACTCTTGAGCTCTCTAATCCAGTGCTTTCACTCTCTTCCCCTTGGTTTGGTGTAAACAACAAAGGTATATATGTGAGTGATTGTACCTCCGCATGGTTGTCTGCCTCGAGGGGTTCATGGGTTTTAGATTTCAGAATTTTTCTATTTACTGAAGAGAACCTATCTTTTCTTCTAGAGACATGGACTCTCTTTTTGATGTATTCCCAGTGTCTCCGTTTGGACCTCGCATCACCTTGGCCCTTGGTGTTTTCAGGCTCAAGCTATCCCCCGTACCTGGTGGAGGAACCTTCTGCCTTTCCTTTCCCCAGCCAGCTGGGGCTGCTGATATCCGGGGGCCTGGCCAAGTCTTACCCCGCCCAGTCTACAGATGTTCCTCTCAGATGGGGTGAAGTCAGGGTTTAAGTAGGCTTTTCTGCCCACTGTGTCTTTTCTGGCCTCCCTGACCTGTTCATCTCAGGCACTGGCCTTTTTTTTTTTTCTTTTTCTATGGAAGTAAAACAGGTGCATTGTAGAAATTGAGAAGGTTTATAGTTACACAAAAAAAAAGAGAGAAAACAATCACGACATCACCACTTTAATATAGTGTATTCTCACAGTTCTTTTGTCTTATGTTTGCTTTTTGCCATTTTAGTCTCACGCTATCCCAGACTGTTTAATAACTTCCTTTCTTCACTTGACTGTATATCATGAATACCTTTTTGTGTCAAAAATATATTCTCCTGTACCTTGCTTACTGTGATTTTTGATACTTGTCTACTTCTTCATGGTATAGATAGTCCATAATTTACTTCAGTTGTACTTGGACATTTAGGTTATGCTTTGATTTTGTACTGTCCACACGTTACTACTGTGAAGACCCTGCTTTGAGTACCTCCGTGATGGTCCTCCTCTGTAAGAGAGGATGAAGAGGGGAAGTAGAGCCAGGGACCTGAATCTAAGCCTGGCTGACCTCACGGCATGGTCATGATTGCCTTTCCCTTCTTTGCATACGTGTGTGCTTAGTCGCTCAGTTATGTCTGACTTTGCAACTCCATGGACACCAGGCTCCTCTGTCCATGGAATTTTCCAGGCAAGAATACTTGAGTGGGTTGCCATTTCGAACTCCAGAGGATCTTCCCCGAACCTGTGTCTTGTGTGTCTCCTGCGTTGGCAGGCAGATTCTTTACCACTGAGCCACCTGGGAAGCCCCTTCCCTTCTTTATAAGGGTAGATTCTATGTACAATTCCCTTCACGTTGATGCAAATCAGCAGGACTTCTGGCTCTGTCTTCTATCGTACTTCTCCCTAGTTCTTCCAGAAGGCAGCACTGAATGTACGAGACAACGTCGGGGAAGAAGTGGATGCCGAGCAGCTGATCCAGGAGGCCTGTCGGAGCTGCCTGGAGCAGGTGAGATCAAAGGGGAAGAGAAGTGTAGGCACAGGGGTTAGCCCTCCGGGCTCGGCAAAGACATACGGTCTCATCATGAGTGGTATTTGGAAGGAAACCCAGTGAACTACTTACTTAGACAGGGCTTGGAGCTTTGAAGACAGAGGGAAGGGAGGTAGCTACTAGATGCCAAGTAGTATGGTAGACACTTTCACCTGCATGAGTTCATTTCCATCTCAGGAGAAACCTGTACAGAAGGCACCTTTCAATTCCTAGTTTACAGATGAAGAAATTGTGGCTTAGCAGAGGCAGGAGGTAGAAGAGCTAAGATCTGGCTTGCCTCTTAGTGCGTGGTGACTTGACCCTTCACGTAGTCACAGCCCCTTTTGGTGTCACGAGAACTGCCACCCTTTCTGCCTCCTTGCCTCCCAAGGTGTGGTCAGGAGACATGACGTCAGGTCTAGAAATGGCTGTGTGCTCAAGATAGTCGTGAACCTGTTTGCATGTGTCAGCTGCTGTTATTAATAGGAATTGTCAACATCACCCAGATTCCGTGCTTGACTGTGAAACCAATAGCTGTCAGAGGTGGAATCTGCTTCATGACGATAGCCACAGGAGCAGCCTGGAGTTCAGTCCTTCTATCACGTTGTTGCTGTTCAGTCACTAAGTCGTGTCCGACTCTTGGGGACCCCGCGGACTGCAGCCCGCCAGGCTTCCCCTGTCCCTCACTATCATGAGTTGAGAGAATAATGTCTTCTGGGAGGTTGGCTGGCAAGCTGCTCAGGCACAGCCTCAGAAAAGAGCAAGACCAGGGCCTCGAATCTGAGGTTGTTGAGATTCCCCCTGAGATACACATCTTATCTGTCTGAGGACCTGTTTTTCCAAAGCACAGAGTGACTCTTTTTCATCTTGAATTCCTCTCAGGGTGCAGGCTACTTGCAGTGGGTTACAACTTAACCCTCGTAGAGCTGAGCAACGCTCTTTGTTTTGTTTAGTTCACAAATCCCATCTTCTCTCTGGCTCCCTGTCCTTCCACGTGACTTTATCTAGTCCTGTGGCTTTGAAGCCAGTGTAGCTGTTGATGATTCTAAACATACAGCTCAGCCCTGAGCTGCTTCCCCATTTGCCTTCCTCCACTCTATCCTCAGAGCAGCCAGCCCCAGGTTGTTTTTCTTTCTTTTTTAATTTATTTATTTTGATTGGAGGCTAATTACTTTACATTATTGTATTGGTTTTGCCATACATCACCATGAATCTGCCACGGGTGTACACGTGTTCCCCATCCTGAACCCCCCTCCCACCTCCCTCCCCATACCATCCCTCTGGGTCATCCCAGTGCACCAGCCCCAGGCATCCTGTATCCTGCATCAAACCTGGACTGGCGATTCATTTCATATATGATATTATACATGTTTCAATGCCATTGTCCCAAATCATCCGACCCTGTCCCTCTCCCACAGAGTCCAAAAGACTGTTCTACACATCTGTGTCTCTTTTGCTGTCTCGCATACAGGGTTATCGTTACCATCTTTCTAAATTCCATATATATGCCTTAGTATACTGTATTGGTGTTTTTCTTTCTGGCTTACTTCACTCTGTATAATCAGCTCCAGTTTCATCCACCTCATTAGAACTAATTCAAATGTATTCTTTTTAATGGCTGAGTAATACTCCATTGTGTATATGTACCACAGCTTTCTTATCCATTCGTCTGCTGATGGGCATCTAGGTTGCTTCCATGTCCTGGCTATTATAAACAGTGCTGCGATGAATATTGGGGTACATGTGTCTCTTTCAGTTCTGGTTTCCTCAGTGTGTATGCCCAGCAGTGGGATTGCTGGGTCATAAGGCAGTTCTATTTCCAGTTTTTTAAGGAATCTCCACACTGTTCTCCATAGTGGCTGTACTAGTTTCCATTCCCACCAACAGTGTAAGAGGGTTCCCTTTTCTTCACACCCTCCCCAGCATTTATTGCTTGTAGACTTTTGGATCGCAGCCATTCTGACTGGTGTGAAATGGTACCTCATTGTGGTTTTGATTTGCATTTCTCTGATAATGAGTGATGTTGAGCATCTTTTCATGTGTTTGTTAGCCATCTATATGTCTTCTTTGGAGAAATGTCTGTTTAGTTCTTTGGCCCATTTTTTTATTAGGTCATTTATCTTTCTGGAATTGAGCTGCAGGAGTTGCTTGTATATTTTTGAGATTAGTTGTTTGTCAGTTGCTTCATTTGCTATTATTTTCTCCCATTCCGAAGGCTGTCTTTTCACCTGCTTATAGTTTCCTTTGTTGTGCAGAAGCTTTTAAGTTTAATTAGGTCCCATTTGTTTATTTTTGCTTTTATTTCCAGTATTCTGGGAGGTGGGTCATAGAGGATCCTGCTGTGATTTACGTCGGAGAGTGTTTTGCCTATGTTCTCCTCTAGGAGTTTTAAAGTTTCTGGTCTTACGTTTAGATCTTTAATCCATTTTGAGTTTATTTTTGTGTATGGTGTTAGAAAGTGTTCTAGTTTTATTCTTTTACAAGTGGTTGGACCAGTTTTCCCAGCACCACTTGTTAAAGAGATTGTCTTCACTCCATTGTATATTCTTGCCTCCTTTGTCAAAGATAAGATGTCCATAGGTGTGTGGGTTTATCTCTGGGCTTTTTGTTTTGTTCCACTGATCTATATTTCTGTCTTTGTGCCAGTACCATACTGTCTTGATGACTGTGGCTTTGTAGTAGACCTTGAAGTCAGGCAAGTTGATTCCTCCAGTTCCATTCTTCTTTCTCAAGATTGCTTTGGCTATTCCAGGTTTTTTGTATTTCCATACAAATTGTGAAATTATTTGTTCTAGCTCTGTGAAAAATACTGTTGGTAGCTTGATAGGGATTGCATTGAATCTATAGTTTGCTTTGGATAGTATACTCATTTTCACTATATTGATTCTTCTGATCCTTGAACATGGTATATTTCTCCATCTATTAGTGTCCTCTTTGATTTCTTTCACCAGTGTTTTATAGTTTCCTATATATAGGTCTTTAGTTTCTTTAGGTAGATATATTCCTAAGTATTTTATTCTTTTCATTGCAATGGTGAATGGAATTGTTTCCTTAATTTCTCTTTCTATTTTCTCATTATTAGTGTATAGGAATGCAAGGGATTTCTGTGTGTTGATTTTATATTCTGCAACTTTACTATATTCATTAATTAGCTCTAGTAATTTTCTGGTGGAGTCTTTAGGGTTTTCTATGTAGAGGATCATGTCATCTGCAAACACTGAGAGTGTTACTTCTTCTTTTCCAATTTGGATTCCTTTTCTTTCTTTTTCTGCTCCGATTGCTGTGGCCAAAACTTCCAAAACTGTTGAATAGTAGCAGTGAAAGTGGGCACCCTTGTCTTGTTCCTGACTTTAGGGGAAATGCTTTCAATATTTCACCATTGAGGATAATGTTTGCTGTGGGTTTGTCATATATAGCTTTTATTATATTGAGGTATGTTCTTTCTATTTCTGCTTTCTGGAGAGTTTTTATCATAAATGAATGTTGAATTTTGTCAGAGGCTTTCTCTGCATCTATTGAGATAATCATATGGCTTTTATTTTTCAATTTGTTAATGTGGTGAATTACATTGATTGGTTTGCGGATATTGAAGAATCCTTGCATCCCTGGGATAAAGCCCACTTGGTCATGGTGTATGATCTTTTTAATGTGTTCTTGGATTCTGATTGCTAGAATTTTGTTAAGGATTTTTGTATCTATGTTCATCAGTGATATTGGCCTGTAGTTTTCTTTTTGTGTGGCATCTTTGTCAGGTTTTGGTATTAGGGTGATGGTGCCTCATAGAATGAGTTTGGAAGTTTACCTTGCTCTGCAATTTTCTGGAAGAGTTTGAGTAGGATAGGTGTTAGCTCTTCTCTAAATTTTTGGTAGAATTCAGCTGTGAAGCCGTCTGGACCTCAGCCCCAGGTTTTTAAAGATAAATCAGATTGTGTCCGATCATGGTCCCAAATCCCCTTTTATATGTGTTTGTTTATTTGCTTGCCATCCAGATCACCCACAGAATGAGCCTCACAAGAGGAAAGCCCTTGCTTGTGCTATTAATAGCTGTGTCTCCAGCACTTACATACTAAGCACTCAATATTTATTTTAAAAAACAAAACAAAACAGCAGCTTACTGAGGAACATGTTTAATATCAGTGCATTTACTTAGAAAAAAGTATTTAGCATATGTTTACATGGAAAAAGTGAGGAAGAGTCTTACATGAAATGTTAATAGTATTCTGTGGGAACTGAGGTTTCAGATTTTTTTTTTTAATTTTGCTTATTTACATTTTTGTAATTTTTCAGTAATGATCCTTCATTATTCAGGGTTTTCAAAAAAGGTGTTTATTTGTATGACTATTTCAGGGTCCCTTTGTACTGACCATGAAAAAGTTTTAACAGTTTGAAGTTGTATCTAATGGAGGTAGATAGGTTTACCCACCAAAAGAGTGACTGATAACACTTTTTTTGTCGTTTCCCTTCAGGCTAAACTACTATTTTCAGATGGAGAAAAAGTAATACCCAGATTGACACATGAGCTTCCAGGGATAAAGGTCAGAGTCCCTGTGTGACGGTGTTTTGCAGGGAGGACCAATCAGACTCGGAGGCTGGAGAGCTCTGTGGCCCCGAGGAGGCTGCACAGATCCCCCGTTTGTGGGACCAGGTCTGAATAGCATCGTGCCAGGAGGACTGCTGAGTCCTGGCTCAGGGGGGAGCCAGAGGGTGTGGTCTAGGGCTTCTGTCTTCTGCGACCCGGGGACCTGCAGCTCCTGAGCAGCGGCCTCCATCTGACTCCCTTCCCTTCCCCACCCCCAGCGTGGCCGGCAGGCAGAAGAGGAGTGTGCCCTCCGAGGAAGCCCCATTCCCAAAAAGGTGAACCGTCTCCTCATTTTCTGGCTGGGTAAAGGCCCTGCAGCTCCAGAAGAGGGTGGGCTTCCTCAGCACCCCTAGGGGCCTTTCTAGCGTGAGAGGCAGGAGTCCTAAGCACAGTCACCCTGCCCGCTCACCCCCAAGCGTCATCTGGCCTCGCAGGGAAGCCACCTCCTTCAGGCGACCCTGGTCCTGCCCGTGAGCTGGGGGCTCCCATAGGGCCAGGCCTCTGATGGCTGTTCTCTTCTCTTTGGCAGCGGAAGGGACGGCCTCCGGGACATATCCTGTCAAACGACCGGGCCACTGCGGGCATGGTGTGAGTAGAGGCCAACAGAGCTCTAGGGGAGAGTGGGCGGGGGGTAGGCCTGGAGGAGAGGAGGCCAGAGTTCGCTGCCTGGCAGCCTGGCAGACTCAGACTCATCTGTGCAAGAACCCAGGGAGGAGAGTTCTCTAGTCTGAGGGCTGAGGGAAGAAGGCAGTGAGGAGGGTGTCGTATCTTGCTTTTACCCCAGAACAGTTCAGCCCAGCTTCACTAAACACCAAAGGTTCTCTTTAAACACCAGAAGTGTGTTTTATTAGTATGTACCACACGCTTGTGGGGCCTCCCCAGTGGCCTGGCGGTAAAGAACCCACCTGCAGTGCAGGAGGCATGGGAGACGTGGGTTTGATCCCTGGGTCGAGAAGATCCCCTGGAGGAGGGCATAGCAACACACTCCAGTACTCTTGCCTGGAGAATTCCAAGGTCAGAGGAGCCTGGTACACAGAGTCAGGCACGACTAAAGTGACTTAGCACACACACACGAACGCTTGTAATGTGCCATCACTGGTCTGAACACCTAATATATACTTTTCCTTTTAATCCTTCCAACCACCCTCTGATGACGGTATAATTAATTCTGCAAATAAGGAAACAGACTCACAATTACTTGCCCAAAGTCAGACGGCTATAAAAGGCAAAACTATACCACATTGCCTCCAGGATGGTCATTTTCAAAGACTGTTGAAGGAACAGAATCTTTTTCAAACAGCGTTACGTGGAAGCCTAATACCGACATGTAAAAAAGATAAAGCCTCCCTGGTCAGGGAACTGAGATCCTGCAAGCTGCATGGAATGGCCGAGGTTTGGGGGTAGGGTGAGGAGGAGCCACACTGATCTGGTTAAGAGAGATGGAGACAGTTTGAAACCACCAGCTTAGGAGATGGATTAGTGTAATCCTTATACCTTAGACTTGTCTCCTGCCTGAAGCAAGTTCATTCCTCACTTACACAAGACTGGGACTTGCTACTGTTATCTCTTCTGTCAGATGAGAAACTGCAGCCCAGAGAGGTTCCCAGACTTGCCCACATGGCTAGATGGTGTCAGATTGAGTCCTTGAGTGGACTAGGACCCGTTCTTTTTCCCTTCGCACTGCCTCTAACGGGCACCAGGCAGCAGTCTCCCTGGGGCTGGAGTGAGAGTGTTTGAGGAGCTCCCACCAGTAGCAGCAAACTTTCTTGCAGTCCTAGGCCCTATCTCGGAGAATTCACTTTTCCTCTTTCCCTCCAAGCAGATGGAAACCAAAATCCTGTGAACCAATTCGCCGGGAAGGCCCTAAGGTATGATGCTGTGAGCATGGCAGTGACCCCTGTCCTAGGAAGACCCCAGTCCAAGCTCTGGGCCCCCCCTTGAGGGAAAGGGCCTGGGGTTGGGTGAAGGATGTGTGCGCCAGAGCCATTTTACCTGCCCTCCTACCTCCCAACTCTGGCTTCCAGGAGGATCCCAAGTAAGGATTGAAATTAGGGGCAAAACAAAGAGAGGGCTTGGTGTCTGCCGCACCCTTCTCCCTGTAAAAGCTCGGTGTCACCAAGACTTATCCAGCACTTACTATGTCACAGGCACCGCCCTGCACCTTTGGTATGGGTTGCCTCATTTAATCTTTATCACAACCTGTTGAGAGAGATTCTGTTACCTTTCTATGGTTCATGAGCTTCCTTTCCTACCTCATGGCAGAAATTATTTTATCTGTTATCCTACACATTTGCTACACTTGAAGATACTAAGGATTACAGAGTTGCCCAAAGTCACATACCGAGTAAGTGGCAGAGCTGTATCAAACCCAAGGTCCAGGGACACCAGTCTGGGTTCTTAAAGCTGTTAGCTTCTGTTGCCTCCAGAACAGTTGTTTGCAGGCTTTTTTTTTTTTTTTTTAATTTTAATATTTTTAACACCAAAAACATTTTGTTTTGGGGTATGCCAATTAACAATGTTGTGATAGTTTGAATTGAACAGTGAACGAACTCAGCCATACAGGTACGTGTATCCATTCTCCCCCAAACCCCCCTCCCATCCAGGGTGCCACATAACATTGAGCAGAGTTCCACATGCTATACAGGTGTTTGTTATCCATTTAAATATAACAGCGTATGCATGCCATTCCCAAAGTCCTTAACTGTCCCTTCCCTTCCCTTCCTGCCCCACCTTCCACCCCTCCGCCAGCAACCATGAGTTCATTTTCTAAGTCTGGGAGTCTCTTTCTGTTTTGTAAGTAAGTTCATTTGTATCATTTCTTTTTAGATTCTACATATAAGCAATGTCATATGATATTTCTCCTTCTCTCTGACTTCTCTCAGTGTGACATTCTCTAGCTGCATCCATGTTGCTGCAAATGACCTTATTTCATTCTTTTTAATGGCTGAATAATGTTGCATTGGTGTGGGTACCACTCTTCTTTATCCACTCCTTTGCTAATGGAGGCTTAGGTTGTCTCCATGTCTTGGCCGTTGTAAACAGTGCTGCAATGAACACTGAGGTGCATGTATCTTTTGGGGCCATGTTTTTCTCTGGATATATGCCTAGAAGTGGGATTGCAGGGTCATATGGTAGCTCTGTTTTTAAAGGAGCTTCCATACTGTTCTCCATGGTGGCTATAGCAGTTTATATTGCCACCAACAATTCAGGAAGGTTCCTTTCTCTCCACACCCTCTCCAGCATTTGTTGTTTATGGATTTTTTGATGATGGCCATTATGACTGGTATAAGAATAGAATCTTTTCTTCAACTAAAATCATACATGCAAGCCCACTGTCCAGTCATACATGATAGGTGAAAGCTCCACCATCCAAATTGAGGCTATGTCCAGTGGAAATGGTCCCCCCGTTATTGTAGTGGCCCGCAGCCTCCACCAGTGCCCAGGCCTGCCTTCTTCACCTCTGCTCCCTTGGAGCGGGTGATCCCACAGCCTCCTAGAGCTCTGTCCTCCTCTCCAAACACCCCTTCTCTCTCTCCAGTGAGTCCTTCCTCCTGTATAAGTGGGCATTCCCCAGAATTCTCTCCATTGCCCACTTCTCCACCTCAGGTTTCTCTCTGGATGACCTAAAGCATCCACGCTTATTAGATCTTGGGGACTAGTACTTGCTGAAGTTCCCTTACCTCTTGGTTTGTACCCCACCTTTACCTCTAGTTTAAAACCTGTATATCCTACTGTCTGCTGGAGCTCTTGGCCTGGAATCTCCATAGAATTTCAAACTCAGCGTATCCAGAGTTGAAATCAGACTCTTTCTCCCAGACCTACTTCGACCTTCTCTTCTTGAGTCATCTTTGCCTCTTCCTTCCCTTCCCCTCCCTACATCCAGTCCCGGCTGATTCTGCCTCCCAAATACATTCCATAAAGAGGTTCCTATTCCTTCTTCTTCCTTCATCCTACTACTGCAGCCCTCATCTTCCTCTCTTTTTGGCCAAACTGGCATGCAGGACCTTAAGTTCCCCAACCAAGGATCAAACCCATCCCCCTGCAGTGGAAGTGCAGTGTCCTAACCACTGGACCACCAGGGAATTCCCCCTCATTTTCCAAACTGCTCTGTACAACTACCTCTAAACAGCCCACCCCTCCTATAGTTGAGCCACTTCACACCCGTTAGCCGAGTTACAGAAGAGCAGGCTATCGTGAGCGCAAATCCAGCTCTCCCTGCCTAGAGGCCTTCAGTGACTCCATCACCTCCAGGATAAACAAATAAAAAGCCGTCCACGTAGTGAACGAGCACCCCCAGCCCCGCTCTGCTTCCCTCCAGCCCCAGCCATTGCCACTCTCCGAATGCTCGCTCTTTCAGCAGCACAGAGCTTCTGTGGTTTCTCCGCAAGCGCCCCAGCCGTCACCTGCCTGCTTGCGCTGCCCCTCCTGCCTCCCTTCTCACTGTCCAGCTCTGCTGTCTGTCAGCACCACCTTGGGAGTCACCCTTCAAGGAAGCCCTTCTGTTACCCTCCCCTTGACTCCCATCAGGCCCTGCACTCATCTGTGTCACCGCCCACCTTATAGTGGTATCATTATCCGCACGTGCGTCTGTGACCCTGTGGAGAACAGAGACTGTCCCTGATTCATCCCCTTACCCCTCAGCCCCCCATTCCCCCCGTCACAGTATATAGCACAGTGTCCAGTAGTTTAAAAGTATTCAGTTTCTTAAATCAGCTGTTTGTTCAGTAATGGCCAAGGACGATTATAGGAGAGGGTGGGGGAGAGTTTCTGTCCTGCCCACCAGATAAACCTCCACCTCACCAGCCTCTCTGTCTTTTGCACAGTGGGACCCAGCTCGGCTGAACGAATCTACCACCTTCGTGTTGGGATCTCGAGCCAACAAGTAAGTCTGTACGGAGTTGGTGCTGAGGGAGGGGCCCTGAGGGGTCCCCCTGAGCACCACGCCTGCTGGGATCCTCACCACTCGTCTGTTGCCTTGCAGGGCCCTGGGGATGGGGGGCACCCGAGGGAGGATCTACATCAAACACCCACACCTCTTTAAGGTACGTGAGTGCCAGGAGTCGGGCCAACCCTGGCCATGGAGTAGACGGCACTGTGAACTCTCCATGGCCCAGAGGAACCTGGAGTAAACCCTGACCCAGGAGCCAGGGCAGCAGGGTTCTAGTGGCCCCTCTGCTCTTAACCTTTACCTTTTGTACTTGACTCAGCACCTCTGTGCCTCATAACATAGCTCCTGTCCTCGTCTATTTGCTGTGTGTCTAACATGGTTCTAAGTGCTACAGTTACGTTACCTCTTGGACGTGAGTCAGGATTCTGTCTTCTGCAAATCCTGAGCTCTTAACCACTGCTGTATTCAGTTGTCTGCAAAATAAAGAGATCGCAACGGAGCAGCAGTTCTAACGTTTTCCAAAGAGGGGACTCCTCGTCTGAGCTATGCTTTGGTCTCCACTATTTGAGAAAATAATGGAGCGGGGAGGGCATGAATTCATGCTCTTAGATAAGTTTGTATTTTAGTCACAGAAGCATCCAAATATATTAGAAGAAAGGTAACACACACGTGTTCAGGTTAATGGTTTTTGCACCTCTGTGCAAGACTCGGTGTCCCTTGTCAGAACAGCTCCTTGGGGTCTCAGAATCAGGCGCTCTGGCCGCTACATTTGGTGCAAGGTCAGTTCTTTAAAGGGCAAAGCTACTTCTATCTTATCAGTCTTATGTTCTGGGATCTTCAACCTATGTTTCAGCCTGCGTGCTGCTACTTCGTTTTCCTCCCTCAGTGTCTCTGCTCCTGCTGTTCCCGTTGATGACCTTCCCCCGCCACCTCCACCCTTTTCTCTGCCTGACTGTTCTGTTAGATCCAGCTTGTCCAAGACCCTCGCTGGCATCATTGCCAAATAGATACGCTCTTAGACCTACTTCCAGGTCCTTTTGTGCAGTGGTTAAGAGTATCATCTCAGTCCCGATTCCATTACTTACTAGCACGTGACCTTGGGCAAGTGGCTCCACATTTCTGAGCCTGTTTTGTCCTCTGTAAAATGAGAAGGATGCAAACCAGCCTTTTATGGTTGGTAGAATTAAGAGAGAATGCAGTGAAACAGCCTTTTTTGTAGTAACTTTTCCTTTTAATACTTATTTGCTACTTTGGGTCTTAGTTGTGACTCACGGGCTTAGTTCCCTGACCAGGGATCAAATCCACATCCCCTGCATTGGAAGGCAGATTCTTAACCATTGGACCACCAGGGAAGTCAGTAGTAATAACTTTAAAAGGAGTATAGTCTATAAAAACATTGAATCATTGTGTTGTACACCTGAAATTAATACAATATCATGAATCAGCTATACTTCAAAAAAAAAAAATGGACTTCCTCTATTAAAAAAGAGAGAGAGAGAGATAAAGCACAATAAAGCCCCCAGACAATGCCAGCATAGCAAGGGCTCAGTAAATTGTCAGCATTACCAGCATATTTTCCCAGTTCTTAGACCCATTGTTGGTAATAAACTCATGGGCAGTAGATACTCTCTCTTACTTTAGTCTTTTCAGAATAATAAGCAGAGGGGAAATTTTTTTGGTTTTTTACTTTTAATTCTTTACTGGTGATGATAAGCATCTTTCCATCCGTTTAGAGTTTTTGTGTTTCTTCTACAAACTGCCCATTATACCTTTTTACTCATTCTTCTGTCCTTCTAAAGGCATTTTGCAAATTTCCTTTTTGTTTTTAACTTTTTTAAATTATAGAAATAATATATAAACCCATTCTTGTAGAAAGATTCAAAGAATGCACTAAAGCTAATGGGGAACAAGGCACCAAACTCCGCTTTCCTCTTGACTCTGACTCTTCTCCCCTAGAGGTTACCCCCAGCAGCATGGTAGCGTTTTCAGTCATGTGTGTGTCTATGTGTCCTTGTCCTTTAATGATTATCGGTCTTATCCTATATATATTGCTCTAAGTTTTTTTTCACCCCAAAATTCGTTCATTCATTCATTCAAATATCTATTGAGTACTGAGCAGTCTCAGACTGCAGAGATACAGCAGTGGGCAAAACAGACACACACAGCTCCTTGCCCTCACAGAGCTTACAGTCTAACGTAGAGCAAGCTGTATACCCTGGAGCCAGATCCAGCATAGCCTTGTTTTTGTCCAACGCAGAGTGATGACATTTTTTAAGGGTAATTTAAAAAGAAAAAGATTATGTGACCAGCAAATCCTAAAGTATTTATAGAAAAAGTGTGCTGACCACTATAAATCTAGGGAATAAGACCTTAAGAGATGCGTCCATGTTATTAAGTCCCCCTCATTTTACTTTTTTTTTTTTTAAGATTTATTTTTGACTGTGCTGGGTCTTTGTTGCTGCACAGGCTCTTCTCTGTTTTCGGAGAGCTCCTCCTTAGGGTCTGCTCTCTGGTTGGGATGCACCAGCTTCTCACTCCATGGGCTTCTCTTGTTGCCAAGCTCAGGCTCTGGGACACATGGGCTTCAGTAGTTGCGGCTCCTGGGCTCACTAGTTGCAGCTCCCAGGCTTTAGAGCACAAGCTCAGTAGCTGTGGCACGCGGGCTCAGTCGCTCCTCGGCATGTGAGGTCTTCCCAGATCAGGGATGGAACCTGCATCCCTTGCACTGACAGGCGGACTCTTCACCACAGAGCCACCAGGGAAGCCCTTCTTTTTTTTTTTTTTTTTAAATTTTATTTATTTATTTTTTTGGCTACATTGGGTCTGTGTCCAGCCTTCTCTAGTTGCGGCAAGCAGGGTCTACTCTCTAGTTGTGGTGTGCGGGCTTCCCTCGAGGCGGAGCGCCAGCTCCAGGTGCTCGGCCTTCAGTAGTTGCTGGATGTGCGCGCAGTAGTTGGGGCACACAGGTTTAGTTTCTCCCCGGCATGTAGGATCTTCACTGACCAGGACTGAACCCAGGTCCTCTGCATTGGCAGGCAGGTTCTAATCCACTGGACCAACAGGGATGTGCTGACTCCTTTAATTTTAACAACAGTCCTATAAGTGTTAATACCCTCTGTTTTACAAATGAAGAAACTGAGTCTCAAAGAAATCATTGCCTCGATTTACACCACCTAATAAATAGAAGAAACCAAGATTTATGAACCAGGTTTTTTTTTTCTTTTCTCTCTTGTTTTTTTTTAACCTGCCACCCCCTAAAAGCCCACCAGGCCAAATTGGCCACCTGCACATATGCTCATCTCCAACTTTCCCCACCACACGTGCTCCCTATGGGCTGAGCTCTGAACCCCACAGTTAAGTTCTTACCCAAGATGCTCTTCTGCTTCCAGGGCATGAAGTGTCCTGACTTTTGTTTTAAAAAATTTGGTCACCTTAATAGCCACATGTGTTGTAAGCCACCTCCAATCACTTCTTCACAGAGGAGTACAGCTCTCAAACGTAGTCAACAGTCTGACCAGTTGCCAGAGGTCCTATGTTTTAAGGAAGGAAAGGGAGGATACTCTGGTTTCTCTTGAAATCGAATATATCTTTCGCCTTTTACTAAAGATTTCCGTAGAGAGAAACAACTCGAGTGTTCAACTCGGAGCCCTTGGCAGGGCTAATCTTTGATGTTATGGTGGTGGTTTAGTTGTTAAATCATGTCCAACTCTTGGTGAACCCCCACTGTAGCCTGCCAGGCTCCTCTGTCCATGGGATTTCCCAGGCAAGAATATGGGAGTAGTTGGCCATTTCCTTCTCCAGGGGATCTTCCCCACCCAAGGACTGAACCTGAGTCTCCTGCATTGCAGGCAGATTCTTTACCAACTGAGTTACCAGGGCAGCCCCTTGATATTATAATAAAAGATACAGTAAAAGAAAGCAAACGGGCAAGTTCCTTGGTGGTCTAGTGGTTAGGACTCCATTCTTTCACTGCCATGCCCCAGGTTCAGTTCCTGGTTGGGGAACTGAGATCCCACAAGCCTCGAGTCTTGGCCAAAAAAAAAGAAAAAAAAACTTTTTTTAAGGGAAAGGAATTAGAAGTGTATTAAATCTCTGGGAATTGGGCCCCTTTCCCTGGCCTCCTGGACTCAGCCCTCTTTGCTCTGAAGAGGTCAGTGAGCCCTCTCTAGCCACCAGAGGTCTTGTTGGTAAGAAGTGTTAGGTAAAAGACCAGGACACCAAAAGAGTGTCTTAACAGGCTTTTTAATGGCGAAGCGCTCCTGGGCGGGGTTCTCGGACCCGAACGAGGCAGGTCGAGGAAGTCCGCCCGGACCATGTTGGGAGTGGTTTTTATATGATCGTTGCAAGGGATGGTCAGGCTAGATGGACGGGGGTTCCGATAGGTCGCCAGGCCAAGGTGTCGTGGGCTGACAGGTCCTTCTACGTGGCTGGGGTGGGGCGGCTTTAGTTGAAGTGTGCTGTCATTGGTCCCCAGGATCTGGGAGGCTCCTTCCGTTAGGAGGGAGAGGAGGGGCGGCCCATCATGGCCCCCAGGGTCCGGCCTTACAAAAAGGCCTCAAAGGCTAAGAGTATGTTCTGAACCAAATGAAAAATGCCCATCACACCAGGCTAATGTCTCCCCCTGTGGCTTCATCCCTCACAGTATGCAGCTGACCCCCAGGACAAGCACTGGCTGGCCGAGCAGCATCATATGCGGGCAACAGGGGGAAAGATGGTAAGCACTGTTCACACGCGCCGCTGCCAGGGACCCACCCAGCCCAGGGACCAGGCTCTTGGTGACAGTTTGCCTCCAAACCTGAGAGACTCCATGCCCAACAAATGAGAAAGGAGACTTGTAGGAGGAGAGAGGGCCCATTCCTTCACGCAGAAGACCCGTCTGTAACCCCTGCCTCTCCTCTCCTGTGCCTGGGTCTCCCACACACCGCCCGCTCCCCGCCCCCATGGCACCCTTATATGTAGTTCATATTAGCTGTACGTAAGAATACCAAGTACAAGACACACTTAACACTCTTTGCCATCACGCACTGCCTGTCAATAGATTTCACCCCTCCATCACAACTCTGCCACCAGACGCACCTACGGAATCTCTTCTCAACACTGCCCCAGGCAGCACCCCTTGGCAGAAAAAAACAGCACATGCAGTGAAACCTGTTTGCCACACCTGGCAGCCCCTTCCAAAATCACTTCTACTTGAAGAGTTCTCAGCTCAAATCAAGCAACATCCTTAGGAAAATCATCTTCACATGTATTCTAAAACTGTCATGGAGGGATGTGTCCATCACATGCACTGTCTCTCACCTGAAGATGCACTTAGTCCCACTGCTGGGACTGCTCCTGTTAGAATTCAGTGGCCTTGCAAGCCACTACACCATCCCCTACCTGGCTACCTTTTATTTCCTACTGTATTTATGCTGTACTCTCTTTCAAAAAATATTTTAGGAACCTTACTGTGAACACATAACATAAATAAAAAACAGAGAGGAAAAAAGGAAAGGCATGATCGAAAATTGAGGCAGGAGCAAGATTAGTTATAAAAAAGAATTGTTTTGTTTGTTTATTTGTTTGTTTTAAGAAAAAAGGGCAGGCGAATTTTAAGTTACCAGACTGGGAGACCAGTGCATGTCTATAGGTTTTCACAAATTCAGTTCCTTTGCCCCTGAGATGAAGACAGTCAAATGACTCAAGGGACACACAGTTATTTCTGACCCTAAGACTGGAAAGAAATGCCTCCCACAGAAGAATCTCATGTGATGAACATCATCGCCCACATGGTAAATTCACAAGGCAAGGTAAACTCTCCCGAGGCAGATCGTGGCGTTGTGCCAAAGCAATTCTGCAGGCCCCAGACCACACAGCCCAGCTCCTCGACAGCAGTGCAGTTTATCTGTTTGCCCTTTTGCCTCAGAGTTCAAAACCAGCTTATCTTAGTTCCAGGGTTCACACATGGCTTCCTTCTGATTTCCTGTTTCCACATATATTTTGCTGGCTCTTTGGCCCTTTCATTTTTTTTTTATTTATATTTTATTAAAGGATAATTACAATATTGTGTTGGTTTCTGCCGTACATCAACATGGATCACCCATAGGTATATATGTCCCCTCCCTCTTGAGCCTCCCTCCCACCTCCTACCCCATCCTATCCCACTAGGTTGTCACAGAGCCCCAGTTTGAGTTCCGTGAGTCATACAGCAAATTCCCACTGGCTGTTTTACATATTTTAGTGTATGTTTCCATGCTACTCTCTCCATTTGTCCCACCGTCTCCTTCTTACCCCACCCCCTCCATGTCAGTAAGTCTGTTCTCTATGTATGTACCTCCATTACTGCCCAGCAAATAGGATCATTAGTACCATCTTTCTAGATTCCATATATATGGGTTAATATGCAATGTTTATTTATCTCTTTCCATCTTACTTCACTCTGTGTAATAGGCTCTAGGTTCGTCCACCTCATTAGCACTGACTCAGGTGTGTTCCTTTTTATTGGCCCTTTCATTTTAAAACACGTCAGGGTCTCTTTTTACAAGAGATGGCAGCTATAGATAAATTAGTCACCATTGCCCACTCTCCCACCCAGAAAGTTTCAACTTGAGTAAAAGAATGCTTCAAGGAACTGTTCCCCAGACAGACAGTCTCTCTCTACTCTCTCCATTGCTAAATTATAAACTGTGACTACCGGCCCCTCCCTTCCAGCCCTTACTTTAAGCAGACATTTAATAAAGTACTAATCGAGTTGACTGAAGTGAACCATAGGCAATGATGACTCTCCTTTGCTCCTACTCTAGGCCTACCTTCTCATTGAGGAGGACATCCGGGACCTCGCTGCCAGCGATGACTACAGGTAAAACCAGTAGTCTCTGCTCTCCCCTCCCCACTGGGATGAGCGTGGACCTACATCCTCCCTTGCTCCAACTCTCCTCCTCAATGTCTGTTCCAGAGGATGCCTGGACCTGAAGTTAGAGGAGCTGAAATCCTTTGTCCTGCCCTCCTGGATGGTCGAGAAGATGCGAAAGTACATGGAGACACTCCGGACAGAGAATGAGCATCGTGCTGTCGAAGCGCCTCCACAGACCTGAAACCGGGTCCCCTGGCTACAGTTGGCAGCCCTCCTCCAAGGCCCTCGTACCCACATGGCTGAGGCCACTGCTAGGACTGCTCCTAGATGGATCTCAGCGGCATTAAGCTATGCCTGGGCTAGTTTGTAGTGACTCACTGCAGAGCGCCCCCAGACTGGCATGTAGTTCTATATTTGTAAAGTTATTGGGATAAGAAGCAATTAAACAGTTTGTAATAAACACAGATGGTGAGCCTGCTGTGAGGTCTGCCAGAGGGAGCTGACAAAATATCAAGGGCTCTAGAGGAAGTGGGTGTAGGAAAAAAGAGCCAGGCACCCCCCACCCCAGGAAGCCCAGTGCCCCCGCGAATATCTGCTTTGTGAGATGAAGCTGGTGACACCAGGTATTTTGTCAATCTTCGCTGTCCCTCTGTTTCTGTTTCCTCACCCAACTAAAGCATGGAATAGCAGAATGTGATGGCTGGCACCATGGGAGATTGATGACAAATCAGAAGAAAAATGTAAGGTGGTTTTTATTACCCCCGTTTTATAGGTTAAAACTAAATTTTGTGCCCAGGGTAATACAGCAAACTTGGAGAGGCAGCCAATGAAGCTGTTTTCTAATAAGGACTCTCGCTCTAACCATCAGCTTCTAGTTTTTTCCCTCACCTGCGTGTTCAGACACCAAAGGCCCCAACCAAAGTGCCTAGGACATTAATAACAGGTGGAGGAGCTGAGTTTCCGATTTGAGGGACGAGTGTGGCTTCCCAGGTGGCATACTGGTAAAGAATCCGCCTGCCAGTGCAGTAGACAGCAAGAGACACTGGTTTGATCCCTGGATTGGGAAAATCCCCAGAAGTAGGAAATGGAAACATACTCCAGTATTGCTTGGAAAGTTCCATGGACAGAGGAGCCTGGTAGGCTACAGTCCGTGGGGTCGCAGAGTTAGGACTGAGCACACATACACATCACAAGATTGGAGACCCTCGGTCACGGCGTGCAGTGTGCTGCCGACTATAGCCAAGCATTGACCTAAAGGGATTCACCCCACGTGGACGTCTTCTAGGCCCTTTAATGGTTGGCGTTTTCCAAAGGCGGCCAATCCATTACGGGTTCGTTAATCAAAGACAGCCTGTTCTGCCAATCGCCAGTGAGAAGCCCGATTCCGTTGCCCAATAGTAGTAAGCTGGTAGGTGGGTCTAGCGGTTGCGCGGTGACATAGCACTCTGGAGTGCCCCATTGGCTGGATCAAACCCAAGCGAGCCACTGATTGGTTAGCGCTGCCGGAGGGTTACAATTCAAACGCGGGCGGGCGGGCCCGCAGCCCTGCAGTTGCAACTGTGAGCTCCGCGTACCGCTTATCTCCGTCTCATCGCCGCCGGGATGGCTTCCCAGAACCGCGACCCAGCCGCCACCAGCGTCGCCGCCGCACGTAAAGGAGCTGAGCCCAGTGGGGGTGCTGCCAGGGGCCCCGTAGGCAAGAGGTGAGTGGTGTAGAGGTAACACCCGCCGAGCCTGGCACTCCCTGGGCATTTGGGGCCGAGAGGGAAGACTTCCGGGACCCCCACCTCCTCCTGGAACGGGTTAGATACGGGAGTTAAAGAGACATGCCAGAAGCTCTCCTGCTTGTAAGAGACACTCCCGAAAGAGGACGGAAAGGGTAGGATCACTGCCAGGATCCTGTCAGTGAGCCGAGATGAAGATACTCCGGCGAACCTCGGTGGCTAGGCCGGAGGGCGGCGGGGGAGCGGGGTCGGGGAGGAAGAAGGGGAGAAATTGAGATCCGGAGAGAGATTCCAGAGAAGCAGATAGGGTTAAGAGTAAGCCAGATCCGTCCTTCGAGATCCTCGAATTAGGGAGGGTGACGGCTCACTAGGACCCTCCTATGGAAATGGAGGTGACTGTTCCCCCAGGTGAGTCCGACTTCAGGGTAGAGGAAAGCCTCCGTGACAACTGCCCCAGAGAGACTGGGGCGGGAGAAGGTGCCTGGAGTCCTGGCCCATCCAGACTCCCAGGTGACTCCAAGTACTCTTTTTGCAGGCTGCAACAGGAGCTGATGACTCTCATGGTGAGTGACTGGTGCCCAGATCCCCAACCAACTGGTCTACCCTTCCACCTCCTAGTCACTTATCAGTGGCTTCCTTTGCTACATCAGGCTCTTTGGTAGTCATGGGGGTAAAAAGATGAGTCCACCTTTCTCTCTTCTGTAAAGAAGTTAATCCACCCCACCTACACACCTTTTCTCCCCAATCTCTACTCCCCAGTACCATCCCCCCCACAGTGAAGTTATACCTAAAATACAGCTCTTATACAAGGCCCTCTCCTTGTCCTGCCTGGCCCTACTTCCCTGCCCTAAGGTTTGAAAAAAGGGAAGTGTTAGTATCTCAGTGGTGTCCGACTCTGCGACCCCATAAACTGTAGCCTGGTAGTCTCCTCTGTTGAGGGAACTCTCCAGGCAAGAATACTGGAGTGGGTAGCCATTCCCTTCTCCAGGGGATCTTCCTGCATTGCGAGCAGATTCTTTATCCCCTGAGCCACCAGGGAAGCCCTCAGGTTTATCCACACCCATCTCTCCATCCTTCTTAATATTTCTAATCCTCTCATACTTCTTCCTGGACTATGTTTTCTACGTTAGCCCTGGATACTCAACTCACATCCTTCAATGACCATATTGTTCCTCTTCCCAGTCTGTGAATAGTTTCTGGGCTTCATATATAACCTGCACTCAATAGCATGTTGAGGGAATTCCCTGGTGGTCCAGTGGTTAGGACTCAGTGCTTTCACTGCCTTGGGCCAGGTTCCATCCCTGGTCAGGGAATGAAGATCCCACAAGCCAAAGAACAGCCAAAAAAAAAAAAAAAAATAGCATGTTGAACTGAATTCCCGCAGCCAGCACTAAAGGTACAGAGCTGCCTTCTGCTTCCCTACACAACATCTCCTTTCTTAGCCTGGCAATGAACCTCCACAAATCCCAGTACTCCCCTCAGGAAAACATATCGGTTTGGCCCGGTTGCTTTATTTTGGATCAAAGTGTGAGGTTAAGAGGAACGGGTTCACTGACTGGCCCCCCAAGAGCGAACTCTTCCAGCCCAGCATGTGTGGTGTTTCCTCCCCAGATGTCTGGCGATAAAGGAATTTCTGCCTTTCCTGAATCGGACAACCTCTTCAAATGGGTGGGGACTATCCATGGAGCCGCTGGCACAGTAAGTGCAGGGCTGGGGGAGGTGAGCGTGACTAAGCTGAGTCTGGGGAGAGGTGGGAGGTGACATCCAAGTGCCAGGTCTGCTTCGCGTCTCTTGCCCGCCAGGACACCGCTCTGTGTCTGCTGTGGTGCCCTGAGCTTGTGGCCCTGGTCACCCTGAGTACAGTAAGAGGCTGGGTTTAAGGCAGCGTTCTCCATCTGAGATGTGTACAGAGGACCAGACAGCAAAGACAATTGAGCACACTTAGGCTGGTGGGCCTTAGACCAAAGGATCACTGAGGACCCCACCAGATATGAGAGAACGCACCAGACCAGTTTCATGCTTCATCTTCTGTAGAGTCCTGATGAACTCAGGGGTCCTGGCAGTCCCTTATGTGGAGCTTAGGCTGGGAACTGAGGCTCGGGGCAGGAGGGTTAACTCGCGAATCTCTTTCTCCAGGTATATGAAGACCTGAGGTATAAACTGTCCCTGGAGTTCCCCAGTGGCTACCCTTACAACGCACCCACGGTGAAGTTCCTCACACCCTGCTACCATCCCAATGTGGACACCCAGGGTAACATCTGTCTGGACATCCTGAAAGACAAGTGGTCCGCCCTGTATGACGTCAGGACCATCCTGCTCTCCATCCAGAGTCTGCTCGGAGGTGACTGCCAGGCCCGGGCCCTCCCCCAGAACCTGGGGACCTGTCAGGACTCCCCCCCGGGCCACCTCTCCTACCCACACCTGACCCTTCTTTTCCTCCGCCCGCAGAGCCCAACATTGATAGCCCTTTGAACACACATGCGGCTGAGCTCTGGAAAAACCCCACAGGTGGGTCCTTCATCCTGAGGGCACCAGACCATCCCTCCCCAACCTTCAGAAGCTCCTTCAAACAACAGGAGGATTCCAGTGACTTGGGAATGTGTCCTGATGGCTTTAGGGGGCTGGGGAGGAGGGGGAGGTGGTAACCCACTTCCACCTCTTCCTTGATGTGTCTGGTTCTCTTGTTTGCTATAAAATCAGAAAAACCAACCCATTCCACATTAATAAGAGCTTGGGGAGATTTTAAGTAGAAGGCAAAGCTTTGTGCAAATGACTTGCTCTCTCAGGGCCCCTAGGTGCCTCCCCTGTCCCTGGGAGCAGAGCTACCCCCTAGAAGCAGAACCCATCCAGGAGACCTGTCTGGGTGGCCAGCAGAGGGTCAAGCCGTTGTGCTGGGAAACCCCTCGGAGCTCCCCAAAGTCCTCCCACGTGTGTATTCTTGCTGCTCTCTTGCCCACCTTACCCCCTGCCCCCATCAGTCACCAAGAGCTGCCTGTTCTCTTCCAGCCTTTAAGAAGTACCTGCAAGAAACCTACTCAAAGCAGGTCTCCAGCCAAGACCCCTGACCTGGGATGTCCAGCTCTCCTTGTGTTCTTTTTTTTTTCCCCTTAGGCAGTCTGTCCATGCCTCAGTTTTCTGTACAGAACTCTGTCTTATCTGTGGTGTCATTTTTGTTTTGTTTCTGTTTTTTAAATTAAGTGTGGTTAAACCCTTGTGATGAATATATTAAATAAATACATTTTGGGGTTTTTATAGCAAGTTGCTGTTTTGTCATTACCCAACGGTTGGAAGTGCCCAGGGTCGGCAGAAATCAGGTTTAGGATTTGAGTTCTCTGCTCCACAGCCCAGGGAGTAGAAACAGCTGATAGGCTGTAGGGCTAAGCAAGGAAGTGACAGGATTCCCTCCCTTGTAACCTGAGTTATTTTATGATTCTGCACCTGTTTCCTCATCTATAAAATGGGTGTCACAAAATGCTAGTTTCTGGGAGTTCCCTGGTGGTCTAGTGGTGAGGAGTCAATGCTTTCACTGCTGCAGCCCAGGTTCAACCCCTGGGAACTGAGATCCCAGAAGCCACACAGCATGGCAATAAATCAATACTAATTTAAAGAAAAGCAAAATGCTGATCCTATGGAGTGGTGACACAGACCAGGAATATAGGTGTTGTCCCAGTTGTATTGTAGATGAAGCTGAGCCAGATCTTAAGACTGAAATGGAGTGATACAGTGTGTATGTGTGTGTTGGAGAGGGTTGGGAGGAGGACCAGCTACCCGCTTTATGACAGATTTTTTGACCCTGAAGAAGGAGCAAGAGGACATTCAGGTGACCCTACAGCCAGCCCAGGGTCTGGGGGAGACAGCCAGGGGAAGTTTTCTGGATGAAGGTCACAAGTCACCCCAGCCCAGGTCCTCCACTGATGGTTCCTTCTCCACTGGGGCACATTCACCTGCTCCATCTCCCAGCATTTCCTCTATTTGCTGCACCACTGGTCCAGAGCCCCAGCCCCTTGGGCCATCTTTCCACTGACCCACCACAGGCCTTTGAGCCCCTGGAAGGAAACCCCCGTGTTGACCAGCTCGGTCCCAGCAGGCTGAAGTGCTGGGCCCTGCCCGGGTCCTGCAGGAAGATCTCCGTGAGAAGCTTAGTGTTAGGTAAAAGACCAGGACACCAAAAGTGTCTAATAGGCTTTTTAATGGCGAAGCGCTCCTGGGCAGGGTTCCCAGACCCAAACGAGGCAGGTGGAGGAAATCCGCACCCGGACCGTGTTGGGGGTGGTTTATACGAGGAAGTGTGCTGTCATTGGTCCCCAGGATCTGGGAGGCTCCTTCCGTTAGGGACTTCCCCTGCCGGAGGGAGGGAGAGGAGGGGCGGCCCATCATGGCCCCCGGGGTTCGGCCTTACATTTGGGTGCACTCCAACAAGGCCCAAGCGTTGCCCTGCTCACCTAGCCTGGTCAACTGTGTCTGCAGCTGCTTGTGCAGGCCTGGGATAGGCTAGGAGGAGGAGACAGCAGGGAGACCATCAGGAAGGTTCTCACCCACATTTTTCTCTTAATCCAGCTAGCCCTCATCCCTGCGCCCCGACCAAGCTGTCACATGTGGAAAGAACTGTGATTGGAACTTAGATGTCCTCTGATCAATTTCTTTATCTCAAATTGTGCTGTTGGCTCTCTCCTTGGAACTTAGACTCATGTTGCTCAATCTGCTGTGCATATAAACCTTCCTGGGGTTTTATTCAAATACAAATTTTGATTCAGTCCATCTGGGTGGAGCCTGAGGCTCTGCAGTTCCAGTCGGCTCCCAGGTGTTATCATTGCTGTTGTCTAGTTAAAGGTACAGAGCAATCTTCTCAAGGTGCGGTCCTTCCGCTTGTCACCTGGATCTGGCTAGAAATGCAAGTTCTTGGCCCCAGTAATCTGTCCAGATGATTCTGAGGCTCTCAAATTGAAAATCACCAGACCAGACTTCCCTGGTGGTCCAGTGGTTCAGAATCTGTCTGCCAATACAGGGGACACAGGTTCAACCCCTGGTCCAGGAGGATCCCATATGCTGCAAGGCAACTGAGCTCGTATGCCAACTACTGAGCCTACACTCTAGAGTCCGCCAGCCACAACCCCTGAGCCCACACATACCCTAGAGGCCATGCCCTGCAAAAAGAGAAGCAGTAAGAACCCCAAGCACTGCAACTAAGAGTAGCCCTACTTGCTGCAACTAGAGAAAGCCCGTGGGCAGCAACTGAGACCCACTGCAGCCAAAAATAAGTAAAATTTAAGAAAAAAAATCACCAGGCCGGGAGATGTCTGAGAAGAGCAGTGCTCAGAATCTGACACTAAATTGGTTCTTAAGTACTGGCCAAGGTGGATGAGTCTTTGCCTGCCTTAGGAAGCCTCCTTATGTGCTTTCCTAGATCATGGTGTCTGATCCCCCCCAGATGGTCACGTGGCCTAAAAGTGTCAGTCACAGAGACCCAACTCCACATTGTCATTCAGAACTAATCCCTCCAAGAAAGTAAAATTGCTTTCTTGAATACTACTAGAAGGCAATGGCACCCCACTCCAGTACCCTTGCCTGGAAAATCCCATGGACGGAGGAGACTGGTAGGCTGCAGTCCATGGGGTCGCTAAGTGTTGGACACGACTGAGCAACTTCACTTTCACTTTTCACTTTCATGCATTGGAGAAGGAAATGGCAACCCACTCCAGAGTTCTTGCCTGGAGAAACCCAGGGACGGGGGAGCCTGACGGGCTGCTGTCTATGGGGTCGCACAGAGTCGGACACAACTGAAGTGACTTAGCAGCAGCAGCAGAGCTGCTAAAAGAGGAGGGAGTCAGTCTGGGCTGCTGGTGGAGACAGCTGCAAATGAAAGAATGCCAAGCAGAGACAAATAGCTGAGAGATGACACTGAAACTCTGGCCTCCACTTCATGCCTTGGCATCCCAGTATCATGAGTCAACAAATCTCTTCTTTGTGTAAGTCAGTTCGACTTCAGTTTCTGACACTAGCTCAATAAGTATAAGAAGGTGGTCGTGGTGGTTGCTAAGTTGCTAAGTCGCTAAGTCAAGCCCAACTCTTGTGAACCCATGGACTGTAGCCTGCTAGGCTCCTGTGATGACTGTCTTTCTCATTCATTCAGTACAACGGTTGAGTGCCTACAAGGTAAAGGCCCTAGGTTGGGGTCTGGGGATAAGGCAGGGAAGAGGACACAGTGCTGTCCTCGAGGAGGGTGAAGTTTAGGGAACAGATAGACATATCGATGGGGCTTCCCAGGTGGCTCAGTGGTAAAGCCTCCGCCTGCCAATCCCTGGATTGGTAAGATCCCCTGGAGAAGGAAACAGCAACCTACTCCAGTATCCTTGCCTGGGAAATCACATGGACGGAGGAGCCTGGCAGGCTACAGTCCATGGGGTCACAAAGAGTCAAACACAACCGAGCGGCTGAACACATACACAAGCAAAGGCATGTCAATAGCAGGAATAAGTGGTGGTTAAAGTAGAACTGTGTTAGAATTCCTGATCCACGCCCATATTACTCGTACACACTTGGGAACTTAGAGCGAACCTCTCTATAAAATGGAAATATTAGTAGCTACCTCATAGGATAGAACAGTGCCTCAGAATAGTGCCTGACACATAAAAAGTACTAAATAAAAGCTGGATGTGGGAGATCCCTGGCAGTCTAGTGGTTAGGATTCCAGGCTTCCACTGACATGGCTCGGGTTCAGTCCCCAGTCAGGGAACTGAGATAAGCCACGTGGTGTGGCAAAAAACAAAAACTGAGTGCTAGGCTCACATGTTGCTATGAGAACTCAGAGGTGAGTGAGGCACCTAACAAAGACGAGGAGGGTCAAAGAAGGCTCTCTGGAGAAGGAAACTGGGCCATGCGGGAGGTAATAGGCAGTTCATGAAGCCTTGAGCAGGACAGTGACATGATCAGATTTGGTTTTGGAAAGATCCTTCTGGCCACCGTCTGTCTAGGAAGTGAATGGCTGGAAGGAAGTTCGCTACCATTATCAATAGCCTGGTAAGCAATGGTGGTGACCTGAGTTATGACGTTCAGTGGGCTTGGAGAGGAGGAATGAAGTGGTAGGGAGACAAAGTGGTGGGGCCCAGTAAGTAAATTAGAGGTGGGAAACGAGCTCCAGAATTTCTGACTTGGGTCTCATCTCTGAGAAAGGTACCACAAGACAAGATGGAGGAGGGAGATTTATCAATTTATGGCAGAGCCAGTTTGAAGCACTCAGGACACCCAGGAAGAACTGTCAACAGGTAGTCTTACTCCTGTTTCCACCCCACAGCCATATCGTCTAGGTCAGCGGTCCCTAGCCTTTTGGGCACCAGGGACCAGTTTCATGGAAGACAATTTTCCACCGACCAGAGTGGTGGTGGGGGGGCGGGGGTAGTGGTTTCAGGATGATTCAAGCACCCTACATTTCTATTATTATTACATTGTGATATATAATTATATAACTCACCATAACAGAATCAGATCATCAGGCATTAGATTCTTGTGCAATCTAGATCCCTCACATGCACAGTTCACAGTAGGGTTTGCACTCCTTTGAGAATCTAATACTGCCACTGATCTTACCTGACATGAAGCTCAGGCGGTAATGTGAGCAATGGGGAATGGCTAGGAATACAGATGAAGTTTCAATCGTCACTCACTAACTCACCTCTCACCTCCTGCTGTGTGGCTCAGTTCCTAATAGGCCCCGGATGGGTACCGTACCCGGTACTGGGGATTGGGGACCTCTGATCTAAGGCAATGACAAACAATGCTCAAACTACTGCACAGTTGCACTCATCTCACATGTTAGTAAAGTAATGCTCAAAATTCTCCAAGCCAGGCTTCAGCAATATGTGAATCATGAACTCCCTGATGTTCAAGCTGGTTTTAGAAAAGGCAGAGGAACCAGAGATCAAATTGCCAACATCCGCTGGATCATGGAAAAAGCAAGAGAGTTCCAGAAAAACATCTATTTCTGCTTTATTGACTATGCCAAAGCCTTTGACTGTGTGGATCATAAGAAACTGTGGAAAATTCTGAAAGAGATGGGAATACCAGACCACCTGACCTGCCCCTTGAGAAACCTGTATGCAGGTCAGGAAGCAACAGTTAGAACTGGACATGGAACAACAGACTGGTTCCAAATAGAAAAAGGAGTACGTCAAGGCTGTATATTGTCACCCTGCTTATTTAACTTCTATGCAGAGTACATCATGAGAAACGCTGGACTGGAAGAAACACAAGCTGGAATCAAGATTGCTGGGAGAAATATCAATAACCTCAGATATGCAGATGACACCACCCTTATGGCAGAAAGTGAAGAGGAACTAAAAAGCCTCTTGATGAAAGTGAAAGAGGAGAGCAAAAAAGTTGGCTTAAAGTTCAACATTCAGAAAACGAAGATCAAGGCATCTGGTCCCATCACTTCATGGGAAATTGATGGAGAAACAGTGGAAACAGTGGCAGACTTTATATTTTGGGGGCTCCCAAATCACTGCAGATGGTGACTGCAGCCATGAAATTAAAAGAGGCTTACTCCTTGGAAGAAAAGTTATGACCAACCTAGACAGTATATTCAAAAGCAGAGACATTACTTTGCTGACTAAGGTCCGTCTAGTCAAGGCTATGATTTTTCCTGTGGTCATGTATGGATGTGAGAGTTGGACTGTGAAGAAGGCTGAGTGCAGAAGAATTGATGCTTTTGAACTGTGGTGTTGGAGAAGACTCTTGAGAGTCCCTTGGACTGCAAGGAGATCCAACCAGTCCATTCTGAAGGAGATCAACCCTGGGATTTCTTTGGAAGCAATGATGCTAAAGCTGAAGCTCCAGTACTTTGGCCACCTCATGCGAAGAGTTGACTCATTGGAAAAGACTCTGATGCTGGGAGTGATTGGGGGCAGGAGGAGAAGGGGACGACAGAGGATGAGATGGCTGGATGGCATCACAGACTCGATGGACATGAGCCTGAGTGAACTCCGGGAGATGGTGATGGACAGGGAGGCCTGGCGTGCTGCGATTCATGGGGTCGCAAAGAGTCGGAGATGACTGAGCGACTGAACTGAACTGAACTGAACTGATCTAAGTTATCATCTATATGTCTGGGTAAGATGGTTAGATGGCATCACCAACTCAATGGACATGAGTCTGAGCAAGCTCCAGGAGTTGGTGATGAACATGGAAGCCTGGCATGCTGCAGTCCATGGGGTTGCAAAGAGTCGGGCACGACTGAGCAACTGAACTGAAATGAACTGATATGTCTGGGTACATCATTCCACTCGGTCTTAATTTCCTCAACTGTAAAATGGAAATAAGGGCATCTGTCCCTGGGGTTGTGTGGATAAATGAGACAATGAGCAGCACACAGTAGGCATTCATAGGGATGATAACTAACCTCCAGCACTGCTCCTGGCTGGAAATACCATCAGGAAACATGATGAGACAGAAAGGGGAGAAGAAAACACAGAGTTGGAGAGAGAGAGCTAGAGTGATGAACAAGAGTTCAATGTTTCAAGATGATAATGACATTACTAAAAGGATTTACTGTATGCTGACTCTGTGCCAGTCTCTGTTCTAAGCACTTGGTACACATTAACTAGTCCTTCCAACCCTGTGAAAGTGAAAGTCACTCAGTCCTGTCTGACTCTTTGGAACCCCATGGACTGTACAATCCATAGAATTCTCCAGGCCAGAATATTGGAGTGGGTAGCCTTCTCCCTCTCCAGGGGAATCTTCCCAACCCAGGGATCAAACCCAGATCTCCCACACAGCAGGCGAATTCTTTACCAGCTGAGCCACCAGGGAAGGCCAAAGCTATGTACTGTCATTGTCCCCATCTTACAGATTAGGATAGGGAGCAGAGAGTGGTTTGTCACCAGCAATGAGGATTCAGACTTAGCCTGACCAAAGCCAAATTACCACTGCACCTAATTAGCTTCGACCCGGCTCTCACTATCGTTGAGTTGTTTCCAGAAGAGCTCTGGTCGCCAGAGTGCAGCCAGTCAGCGCACGGATCAAGGAAGGACGTGATGGTATCTGAGATGGGTCGTGATATCTTGGAGACAGCATCTGAGCTGAGTTGAAGGATTTGCCAAGGTTTTAATAAGAGGAAGAAGGGCAGTCCAAGGAGAGAGAACAAAGTGTGCAAAGGCCCAAGGGCTTAAAGTGCACCCCACCTGCAGAGCAAGAGAGGCCGAAGCCTGTCGAGGGGAGGGGCAACTGTGAGAAGGAGGGGATGGAATCTGGATTTGATTCTAGAAGCAGAGGGGACCCTGGAAGCGCCAGGCGCCACACAGCCCCTCAGCTAAGCTGTCACGCACGCTCAGTCGCGAAACTTCCGAGGGCATGGAACGCCACCTCGGGTTCCCGGGTCCCGCTGCGCTCGGACCCGAGGACTCTCGGGCGGCTCCAGCCTTGCGGCGCCCTGGACGGTGACCCAACCAGGCGGCCCCGGACACTGGATCCGTCCCGGTCCTCCCCTCTACTCAGACCACGAGCTTTGCAATGTTTCCTTTTATTCCTTTCAGACACATCCCCAGAAGGGGCCGCGCCTCCCTCCCGGGGCGGAGGGACGAAAGCGGCTCGGGGGGGGGCGGCACCGCCCACGCCAGAGGGCCGCGCGGTGTCGGTGGCTGCAAGGGCCGACTTCTTACTGCACGCCCTCCATCATCTTCAGGAACTCTGCAGGAAAGAAGACGGAGGGGCGCTTACGAGTCTCCCCGCGACGGACGAGGCCAGGTCCCGGGGGCAGGGGGCGGACCCAGCCTCTTAGACCGGGCGCCCGGCTATTAGCGGATGCTTTGCACAAAACCGGCCCGCGGGAGGCGGGGAGGAACCTGACCCCGCCCCGCCCCGCCCTCGAGGCAGAGGACGCCCGCCGGGGCGCGAAGCTCAGGGGGCTCCCGTCCCCGCGCCCCGGTCCCCGCGCGCCCCAGACCCTCACCGTCGAAGTCAATGCGGCCGTCGTTGTTCTTGTCCCCGTCCTTCATCAGGGATTCGAGCTCCTCGTCTGTCACGTGCTCCCCGGAGGCTCGGAAAATCTCCGCCAGCTCCTCGGCGTCGATGTAGCCGTCCGCGTTCCTGCGGGCGTGTAGGGCCTGGGCGCGGGGCTCTCAGGGCCCGCAGGGGCGAGCCCCCCGCGCCACGCCCCCCGCCTGCACCCCCATCCGCCCCCCCCCGGAACCTTCGGGCCCTGAGGGCCAGATTCAGACTGCTCCACGCCTTGGCTGTTCCCAGGGCCCCCGACGCACTTGTCGAAGATGCGGAAACACTCAGCCAGCTCCTCTTCGCTCTTGCCTTTGGCGTCCTCTTTCATCTGGCGCACCATCATGACCAAGAACTCCTCGAAGTCGATGGTGCCGCTGCCTGAGGGGAGCGGGTGGTGAGTGGGCCCAGCCCTGGCTGCCACGCCACCCACCCTCCCACGTCGCCTCCCGAGGGCCGCCGGCTCACCATCCTCATCCACCTCTTCGATGATGGCGTCCAGCTCCTCTTTGGTGGGTGTCTGGCCCAGCATCCTCATCACGGTGCCCAGCTCCTTGACGCTGATGTCCCCGCCGCCGTCCGCGTCAAACATGTCGAAGGCGGCCTTGAACTCTGCCAGGGCGAGGAGGGCAGAGAGCCGAGGTGAGCCTGGCGAGACTGTCAGCCTCACATCCACATACTCTCTGCCCACCTGCCCAGACACTCCAGGTTCCCCGGCACCCCGCCTCCCAGCAGCCAGCCTGCCCACCCCCACTCACCAGCGATCATCTCCTCGCTGAGGTAGGACCGGGCCTCAGCCTGCTGGTCGGTCTGCAGAAGACACGGGCCATCAAAGAGTCAAAGGGACAGACGGGAGTACATTCCTGCCTTCACCCTGTTCTCCTGCACCCCCATTTCTGTACGTGCCCCCTACGTCCCTGCAGAGCAACAGCTTCCAGTTGCCCCACTCTGGACATGCCCCCACAGCACCCAGCCCCACTTTTGAAGAACTGGGGATTATGTCTCACTTGTCTATCAGAAATCAAGTGAGGGCCCCCCCACCCCATGACCTTCCGCGAGTCATTAATGTACCTCATCCCCTGATCTCTTCTCAGCAGCTTTTCGGGGATCAGCTGGAATCAGCCGAATGAGAAGGCTTTGTAAAGTGCCAGCATAATTCTAGCATGATTTCTAGGTTCCCTACCTGCTCATCACACTTGGTACTTTAATAGTGAAGTCACTCAGTCTTGTCCTACTCTTTGCAACCCCGTGGACTGTAGCCTACCAGGCTCCTCTCTCCATGGGATTCTCCAGGCAAGAACACTGGAGTGGGTTGCCATTTCCTTCTCCAGGGGATCTTCCCAACCCAGGGATTGAACCCGGGTCTCCCGCATTATGGACACTTTAACCTCTGAGCCACCAGGGAAGCCTGGTACTTTAATAGGTGCTCAATAAATGTTTGTGGTTACACAAATAATAAAGTGACGGAAAGTTACTGAGTCCTGACCAAGGGTCAGGCCATAGACCAGACACTGGTACCACCAAGGAATCAGGCACATTCCCTCCCTCAGAACTTGCAGAGACAGAGGGTGTAAGCTTCCTTCCGCAGACTCAGTCATCAGAGTAGATACCACTCGGTGCTGGGCAGAGTGGGATGTGGGCCTTGTGGGGGTGACAGGTGGCTCTGGAGAGTTCCGATCACATCCAAGCCCAGCCACCCCAGCCGGGGCTCTGGACTGAGGCTGGCCCTGAGGGAGTGCTGAAGCATCCTAGGAGTCCTTTGGCTGGCTGGCTGGCTGGCTGGCTGCTGCCTGTCCTCCCTGTCTCCCTCCTCCCCTCCCCCTCCCCCTCCTCCCCTCTCCCTCCCCAGTCCTGAGCCAGAAGGGCAGACTATTTTTAGTAAGGCATGGGCCACAGCAGCTGCCCTCCGGGTCTAGTTACTCCTTGAAGAGAAGTGGGGAGGGCTCACGTAGGAGAAGCACAGCCTCAAATCCCAGCCCCTTTCCGGGAGGGTGACATCTCTCTAACTCTGCTCTGTCATCTTTGGCCCCTTGGAGCTCTGGGGGTCCTGCTCCTGAGCAGGCCTCCTGTCTTCCAAAGGAGGGCTTTAGCAAGGCTTCCAGCCCATCCCCCCACCACCACTCACTGCCTTGCTGGATAACCCCCTCTCCACCACAAGGGAGACAAGCTAAAGCCCACTCACGGTCCCCTGATCCACACTGCTAGAAGCCTCAGAAGATCTCAGGGAACCAGCAAGCCTAGAGGATGGGCCCCTGGAACGTCCTCACTAGCCATCCCCTTCCAAGACAAGTCCAAGGCCCTCTTCCAACCTTCCTCCCAGACACCGGGATTCCAGGAGCCTTCAGATTCCATCTTCAAACATCCAAGTGACTGCCCCACCAAGCACCCAGATCTGAGAGATGCCCAGAAGAGCTCCAGTGAAGGCAGAGAGGAAGTCCCTTTGGATCCTTACCCTTACCATTTTGCGTGTCCACCTGGACTCCTTCGCTGTAGGTTACCTTCTCCGTACTCCACCACCCAAAGATGCTCTGGCCCGCTCTAGCCCCTCGGATTTGTAGGGGCATCCTCTCCTCCCACCTCCCTGCTCCCCAGGACCAATGCCCTGGCCAATCAGATCCTGGGGTCAGTGAGCCACCCCCTCCCAGAGCCCTAGCCCATTACCTAATTTAGCCAAGGGCCCTTGCAGAGAAATTTAAGCCTCTGAGCAGGTGGCGAGCCTTGACGTCCTAGATTCTTGTGAGGAGAACCCGCCTTGCTCTGCCACTCCTAGTGAGCCCCCCCACTCCGCCCCCAAGAAGCACACTTGCTCCCAGATGGGTGAGGAAGATCAGGATAGAGGGAAGAGAGGCAACCGTAGTAGCATGGAAGAGCACAAGCCTTGACGTTCAAAACCCAAGATCCAAGTCCTGTCTCTACAAGCTGTGCATACGTGAGCAGGTGGCAATGCCACTCTGAACTTCAGTTTCCTTGTGTGTGAGATGGAGACAGTCATAACCTCCCTCCCAGAGAAACCATGGTAAACGGGAGCCTGGGTTTAAGTCACCGGGCTTGTGCCAAATACTTAAAGTCAGTGCTTTGCAAATGGAGTGTTTTGTCTTTGGATCAGAGACCAGAGGGGAACAGGACAGGATGAGGGGAAATTGACAGCCACAGTTACGGAACCTCTGCGACGTGCTGCACATGTGCTAAGCGTTTTAATCATCTGATCTCACCCAATACTCATCCTGTGAGGTAGCAACTATGGTTATTCCCCTTTTTACCGGGGAGGTTTGTAAATCAAAAATCTCTGTAGTCACGTTGGGGATTCTTATTCATCCTGACTGAGGGGAAGTTGGGGCAGACGGTCTTCCAGAGAGACCTGTCTGGAGGGAAAAATGAATAGAGGGGTCCAGGAAACGGGGTGTGCACTTGGAAGAGAAAGAAACATTGAAAGCAGATTCTTCTCTCAAGCTTACCTTGTCCAGGAAAGGAGGTTTGGGGATTCACTTTTTTAGGAGGGGAGGGGACCAGAGGAGGTTTCCCTAAGTAAATGCAGGGACAGCTTGCCCTTTGCTGGAGCTCAGGGAAGATGTCTGGAGGAGCTCAGCTGGCCTCCTGGAGAGTGAAGGGGTGGGTAGATCAAGTCAAATCCAAAGGGAGACCACCCTGAGAATCCACGGCGTCCACCAGGGTGTTGGGATGGGCAACATTCATGGACTCTTATCAAGTAACAGAAAGAGCATGATGATGACTAAACACAGGGTCTGGGGCCAGGGAAATGGGGCTGGACACCAAGGAAGGCAGACGGACAGTGGCAGCTGGGCTGCCTTCTTGCCCTACATAGATATTCCCAAGGAAAGCTCAGTGGAGCCAGGCCAGGCTAAATAAGGCCTCCCCCAGCCAGGCCCAGGGCCAAAGGGTGATGCTCTCCAGGGGTGCCTATTTGGACACAAACATTGCAACCACTTGATCCTTTAGGAACAGAGTATAGGGAGTATAGAACTCCCAGCAATCCTTTGTTCATTAGTTTGTTCTTTAATTTATTTGGCGAAATAGATAAAGTCCAAACTCACTGTGGCCAAGCAAGGTCCCACTGATCCGTCCATTCTCATTCCCCACCTTGCATGTGGTTCTGCTCTGGTTCAAGCCAAAATGCAGCTTCAAACACCATCCTTTATAGCCCTCCAAGCCCTTGCACATGTAGGTTTGTTGGTGTGTTGTTTTTTTTTTTTTAATATTGTTTGGCTGTGCCGGGTCTTAGTTGAGGCATGCGGTACGTTCCATCTTCATTGAGGCATGCAGGATCTTTAGTTGTGGCCTGTGAACTCTTAGTTGCAGCATGTGGGATCCAGTTTCCTGACCAGGGATTGAACTTGGGGCCCCCCGCACTGGGAGCTCAGAGTCTTAGCCACTGGACCAGGAGTGAAGTCCCTCAGTTTCTTCGTCTTAAAAATGTACGATTCTTGTCCACTAACAGCCTTTTCCCCAGGAGGTTGTGAGGGTTAGATATGACACCTTTTCAAGTGCCCAGAACCAGGTGGAGGATACCGTGGAACCTCAGGAAATGAGAGCCCTGCCTCTTCTGCACCGAGGGATGGCAGGGAGTGTGTTCCATTCAAAGCCATTCCCCCACCCCTCTCTCCTGCACATTTAAAAAGGGCAGGAGTGGACTTCCCTGGTGGCATGGAGGATAAGAACCTGCCTGCCAAAGCAGGGGACATGAGTTCAATCCCTGGTCTGAGAAGATTCCACGTGCTGCAGAGCCACTAAGCCCATGCTCCACAGCTACTGAACCCTCGCTCCAGAGCTGAGGGTTGGAGCCGCAACTTCCAAGCCCAAGTACTGCAACTACTGAAGCCCAGGTGCCTGGAGCATGTGCTCTGCAACAAGAGAAGCCACTGCAATGAGAAGCCTGTGAACCGCAACAAAGCCAAGAGTAGCCCCTACTCGCCACAACTAGAGAAGGCCAGGCAAAGCAACGAAGCCCCAGCGCAGCCAAAAGTAAAAAAAAAAAAAAAAAATTTAAAGAAGTGGTTACCATCAGAGATTTTATCTGATCATACGATATAACTAGCAATATCTGCCCTGCTAGGGACTGATAGCTAGGCCTTCTGACAGGAAGGGACAATAAATTCTGGACCTACAGCTGTCTTCTGGATAAAAGATAAAAACACAGCTCGTTAGAGGAATTGCTGAGATTGCAACTGACATCGGGAGATAAAAAACAGGATGTGGGATATGGGTGATATGGGAGAATGGCATTCTATCATGTATACTATCATGTAAGAATTGAATCGCCAGTCTATGTCTGACGCAGGATACAGCATGCTTGGGGCTGGTGCATGGGGATCACCCACAGAGAAGTTATGGGGAGGGAGGTGGGAGGGGGTTTCATGTTTGGGAACACATGTAAGAATTAAAGATTTTAAAATTTAATAAAAAAAAAATATATATATATTAAAAAAAAAAAAAAAAAACAAAACAGGATGTGGAACTCAGGAGACCTGGGCCGCAAGGCCCCACTCTCAGAAACCTCTGGCAAGCTGTGTGACTTCAGGCAAGTAACTCAGCCTCTCTGGGTCTGTTTCCCCGTTTGTCTATGTGCTATGTGTGAGGCAGGCTCAAATGAGATTGTAAGAGCGTGTGAACACTGGAGAAACAATAATCGTTGTGTAACTGATGATCCTCTTAGCCCCTGCTCTGAGCTAAGCCCTGGACTAGGGTCCTTTCGGAGAGCTGCAGAAATCGTGCTTCAGTTCTTATTGTTCTTGTTTTAGGTATGAGAAAACCTAGGCCAATCGAGGTTAGATTCCATCTCAGATCACATGGCTTCTCTTGGCCTCGGTTTCCTCCCAGGAGAGATGGGTTTCTGACTGCCGCGCAGTGACTTTGGAAAGTTAAAGAGTGCTGGGTGGAAACGAGAAGACAGTCTGCGGCCAGTCTGGGTCTCCGAGAGGGGTGGGCGGATTCAAGGAGGGCGTAGGCCCCTCCGGATTGGGGACGATCCCGGAGGAGGCCTGGCCTACCCAGGATTCCCATAGCCCTCCTGGAGCGAAGGGCCCGGGATTCCCGGGCGGCTCCGGGAGCGGGCGGGGCGGGAGGCGGGCCAGCGGCAGGAAGGGGCCGGAGCGGCGCTCGGAGCGGACTGGGCCGGTTCGGTGCAACCCGGTCGGCCTCGGCCAGCCTCCGGGAGCTGCACCGGGGAGCGGGGCGCCCCGGGGCACAGGAGGCAGAGCCGCCGGGAGAACCCCCGATCCCCACAACGGGCAGGGGCGGGACCTCCCCGGCGCCCCGCCCTCCCCCTCCCCGGGCCCCGCCCCGCCCCCTCCCGGCGCGGGGCCGGGGTCCACCTCCCGCCCCGGCCGGCGACCCGGCGTCGCGCGCTCCCCCCGGGGTGCCATGGCCTCGCGGCTCCTGCACCGGCTGCGGCACGCCCTGACTGGCGACGGCCCCGGGGAGGCGGCGGCCGGCCCCGAGGCCGAGCCGTTCCCGGAGAGCTCGGAACTGGAGGACGACGATGCCGAGGGCCTGTCGTCCCGCCTCAGCGGCACCTTGAGCTTCACCAGCGCCGAGGACGACGACGAGGAGGACGGCGAGGACGACGACGACGCTGACCCCGACCCGCTGTCCGCTGGCGACCGGGTGGCGGGAGAAGACGCAGGCGAGTGCGGGAGGATGGAGGCGGGAACCCTGGGCTCGGTTAGGCCTCCACCCCGGCCGCGTTCCCGAATTGATCCAACCGAAACTCAAGACACTTCTTTTAAGTGCGTCCCGCTGCCTCTTGGCTGTGTGACCTTGAGAGACTCACACCACCTCTCTGGGCCAAGTTCCCTTGTGTCAAACCACTCGCATCTCAGGGTTGTTTAGAGCATGAAATGTACACTCTGGGATACAAACGGTAGTACTGTGCTAGGGATGTTTGGGGGGTGGAGATGTTTATTTAACTCCTACTGTCTGCCCGGCAGGTGTTTGGCTCCGGGTCCTTCTCTGGCCCTCCGTTTCCGTTTATGTCAGATAGGGATAAAGCCTTTGTCATTCGTTGGGAGGAGGATGAATGAGGTCAGGCGCCTAATTTACGTCAAACCTGGCCCCAGGCCCATCCTGTGCTCAAGCAGAACGGAGTCCCCCACCTGATGGGCAGCGGGGCAGTCAGCTCCTGACCCGGCAGTTGCAAGATTTCTGGAAGAAGTCCCGGAACACCCTGGTACCCCAGCGGCTGCTCTTTGAGGTGACCAACGCCACCGTGGTTAAGGACCCACCCTCCAAGTACGTGGTGAGTGAGGGTCCAGGACCCTGAGCTATGAGTCTTAGAAGACCCTGGCTTAGAGAAAGTAGGGGAAACCAGCATCCTGGGTGATCTGGCTGTGTAGTTATAAATGGCTGCCCCATTTGACAGATGGGGAAACTGAGGCCAGAAAAGGGCTGTAACTTGAGCAGATCCTCAGGCAAATGAACCTATCCTATCCCAGTTTTGAGACTAAGAAATACTGTGCATATCCTCTGCCCCCTGGACTTTTGCAAACTGTCACAAGATGCAAGATATATGGGGAAGAATATTATCTGAGTCAGACTTGAGACCAAGTTGGTATTGGTTGGAAAAATGGGTTTGGGATCCAGATCTTGATTCAGATCCCAGTTATTACCAGTTGTTTGACTTCAGGTGAGTTGTGAAACCTTGACTAACCCGTTTTCTCACCTGAACAATGGGGATAATGCAGGAGTTAAATGAGACAGTACACAGAAAGCCCTTCGCATTGTGCCTTGAAGTGCTCGATAAAATGGTAGTTCTGTTATTACTATTTTACTTTGGGTTGAAAATGTCAGGCATCTAGGGCCTGTTGTGGCCTCTTTGCAACCCAGAAGAGTCAGTTCTCCAGCACTCACACCTGTACAGAATAAGCTGATCCGAAGGACTGGATTTAGGGAACTGGTGTGTGTGTGCGTGCCTTCAGTCGTGTCCGACTCTTTGCTGTCCCGTGGACCATAGCCCACCAGGCTCCTCTGTCCATAGGATTTTCCAGGCAAGGATACTGGAGTGGGTTGCCATTTCCTTCGCCAGGGGATTGGTGGATTGGGGTAAAGATCAGTCAGTGGTGGGGGGTTGCGGGGGGGGGCAGGCTGATTTCCTGACTGTGGAAAGGAGGAACACATGGAGGATGGGGTTGGCCTGGTCCTGAAACCCAGCCTAACCTGGCTGGTCGTGGCAGCAGCAGCTCCCTGCCTCTCACTTCCCTCCTCTTCCCCACCCTCCTCCATTTTTGACTCAGCAGGAAGGGGGCCTGGAGCCCTGTCCCACATCTGGACTTCTCCACCCCTTTCTGAGGCTCTCAGTGAAAAAAGAGCCACGCCCACGGGGCAGCTGCTCCAGTTTCACCGAGGATTGACTCTGATGGTCGAGTCTTGAGCAGCAGAAGTCCTGGCTGGGGGTCATGCACAGGAAGGGGGCGTAAGGAGCAGCTGAGAGACAGGGAAGTTGGGAGCAGCTCTGGGAAGAGAATGACAAGATAGAGCCAAGCCTGGCCTGGGCCGGGCCTGGGAGAATCCCAGGGAATCAGGAGCCTGGGGGTGGGTCGCAAAGAGTCAGACACAATTGAGTGACTAGGCAACAAATCCTGCTTCAACATCTGCTGGAGGTTAAGAGCAGACTTTGGAATTAGGTCGGCCTGGGTTTGAGTCCCAGCTGGGCCATTTACCAGCTGTGTGACTTAGAGGAGGTCTTTAAACCCTTTGCCTTCTCTGGGAGCCTGCTTCCTGAGCTGACAGAGGTATGGACACCTTCCTCACAGTGAGGTTGTGATGGTGAAACAGTAGCTGTGAAGAACTCACACAGTGTGGTGCAGGGTAGTGCTCAGTTAATGATCCTCATTATTTACCTGTCACGTAAGACAACAGAAGGATCAGGCAATGGATCTAAAATGGGTTTTTGTCCAAAAACTACCAATGAAAATAAAAGCTAGATGAGCATAACGGGTCACTATAGATGAGGGCTTCCTGAAGTGTGTTCTGCAGAAAATTGGTTCCCTGGAATATTAATAACTGTCCCTTTAAAGAAAAAACAAAAGCTTTACAGTCAATATGTAATGTTTTAGGAATGCAGAGTTGAACTAGAGTAAAATAAGTTTCTTTATGGTTAAACTTTCTAATCCTGAATACTAGTTAGACTGAATCTTCCAGAGTGAGCAGGCAAACCTGACTGAGCAGGCGTGGCTCTGATATTGGCAGTTTCACAGAACAGATTTGAGTAAAATCTGGGTTTGGTGTTAGTACACTTTTAACATCTGTGTGTGTATATGTGTGTGTGTGCGTGCTCAGTTGCAACCTAGTGCTTGCTAATCCCCTTTTTAGACCTGTTAGCTCAGCATTATTATAGATTAAGGCATATTTGGGTTCTCAGACCTGGTGGGAAGCTTAGTGGTCATCTTGTTCAGCGTTTCCCAAACGTCCATCTCCCTCACAATTTTGGTCCTATCTAAATGCTACTTTTACCATTTGGTGCTTATCACTTTGCTTCAAATAAACCTATTTTTTAAAAATAACTTTAAAAGACAACTTTACAAAACAACTGTATATGGGAAGCTTGACTAACTCACCATAAAGAGAAGATAACCATAAAAATAAAAGCAGTGAAACAGAGTCTGACTGGATGCTGCTGCCTGGAGGTGGCGCTGACAGATTCTTTCTGGCTCTTTTCTAAAAAACGGAGCTGAGAAGTGTTGGAGAAGGGCTTTTGTGAACCAGACAGAGAGCTTCTCAATTTGTAGTCAGAAAGATTCACAGAGAATGAGAGGGGGTATCACCTCCTGCCTCTATTCAAGGGTTATTCACTCCAGTACTTACCACCTAAACATCCCGGGGACTGACGTTTGTTCCCGTCCCATACCTGAGTAAACAGTGAGCTGGGCCAGCGCTCCATTCACTAGAGTGGAAGTGGGCCCAAGAAGGGGACCACCCTGCCTGACTTCCATAGTGAGGGAGCATCTGACCCAAGGGTAGAACTTGGGTCCCAGTCCAGTGTGCTTTACACTGGTCACTGTTGGGACTGTCTCAAGACCTGTGTTGAGGGTCTGGATGGGAATAACCCAGCCATGTGGAGCCATGTGTCCAGAATGGAACAGAGCTCCAAGCTGGTCCTAAAGGTTGGCCTGGAGATGGGCCTGGGTTTCAACACACAGCTGGTTTTCCAGAGGGGCTGTCAGAAGAGCTCGCTTCCCAATGGGAGGGGCTTCCCAGGTGGCACTAGTGGTAAAGAACCTGCCAGCCAAGGCAGGAGACATCAGACCTGGGTTCGATCCCTGGGTGGGAAAGATCCCTTGGAGGAGGGCATGGCAACCCACTGCAATATTCTTGCCTGGGAATCCCATGGACAGTGAAGCCTGGTGGGCTATAGTCCATAGGGTCGCAGAGAGTCGGACATGACTGAAGCGACTTAGCATGCACTCCCTGGAAGGGGTGAGGGGGACAGCCATCCAGGCGCTAAAGCTCATCTCTGTCTTTTTCTCCCTGTGCTGCCTTGGGCCTGGGTCATTTCAGACGAGCCTCAGGTAAGATGAGACTGGGCTCCCCGGCTGCAGCCCTGGCAGCTCCCACCCTCCAGGCTCAATCTCCAGGGTGAAGGGAAGGGGTGGGGGAAGAGAGTTCGAAGTGGAGGTGGGGGGATCAGGGAGGGAAGGGGCCCGGGGACACCCTGCCTCTGCCCTGACCCCCGCCCTCCCTGCAGCTCTACACCCTCGCCGTGATGGGCCCGGGGCCACCGGATAGCCAGCCGGCCCAGATCTCCCGCCGCTACTCGGACTTTGAGCGGTTGCACCGAAACCTGCAGCGGCAGTTCCGGGGCCCCATGGCTGGCGTCTCCTTCCCCCGCAAGCGCCTGCGCCAGAACTTTACCGCTGAGACGATCGCCCGCCGCAGCCGGGCCTTCGAGCAGTTTCTGGGCCACCTCCAGGCTGTGCCTGAGCTGCGCCATGCTGCGGACCTGCAAGACTTCTTCGTGCTGCCCGAGCTGCGGCGGGCACAGAGCCTCACCTGTACCGGCCTCTACCGCGAGGCCCTGGCGCTCTGGGCCAACGCCTGGCAGCTACAGGCCCAGCTGGGCATCCCCTGTGGCCCAGACCGACGTCTGCTAACCCTGGCGGGGCTGGCCGTGTGCCACCAGGAGCTGGAGGATGCCGGGGAGGCCCGGGCATGCTGTGAGAGGGCCCTGCAGCTGCTGGGGGCCGAAAGCCCGCACCCTCTGCTGGCCCCCTTTCTGGAGGCCCACGTGCGGCTCTCCTGGCGCCTGGGCCTGGACAAACGCCACTCTGAGGCCCGGCTCCAGGCCCTGCAGGAGGCAGGCCTGACCCCCACGCCACCTCCCAGTCTTAAAGAGTTACTCATCAAGGAGGTGCTGGACTAGTGTCACCTAGAAAGGCCACTGTGGCAGAGGCACCGCCCCTGGATGGGGGGGGTGGGCTGGGGGGCTGACGAGGACACAGACAGCTGCTGAGAAGCTCTCTGGGGTGCTGGGAACCCCAAGAAGGTCCACAGAGAATTTGCAGCAGACCAAGGAAACGTGCTGCTTCTGTTGAGCTGCACTCAGGACAAGCTGGGATGGTGTAGGGAGAAAGTCTGACGCTGCCTCTCCAGCTTATGAATACCTGGGGGCCATTGTGACCCAGGTCAGGGTCGATGGTCTGTCTTCCTGCAGGCCAGCCTGGCTGAAGGGCCAGGGACTGTGGCCGTGGAGTCCTGGAGCTGATGGCTGGAGGGAGGGCTGCGATCCTGGCCCAGGGGCATTAAAGGGCAGCAGCTCCCGTGGTTTGAGTCTCTTTATTGGATCCCAGACAGAAGGCCCAGCCCTGGCTGGTAATCCTGCCTCAGGAGTTAGGGGGAGAAGGGAGAGCCTTGAAGCCCCAGGCCCAGCTGGCACCTCTGGCTACAGCTTGCTCGTTGAGTCCCAGGGCTTAACTCGGATCACGCCCTCCTGGGCACAGGACACAGCCAGGACCCCGTCCTGACGCCACAGCCGCCCATGAACCAGGCCCCGGGAGCTGCCTGCGGATGAAGAGAAGAGTCTCAATGGCCTGTCTCCTGCTGCCCAGCCAAACGCGCTGCTTGCAAGAGGTGCAACTCAGGTTGGGCCACCCCATGCCAGAGCCACGCTTGGTGGTGTGGTCACTCCCAATCTCCAAGCATCCCTTTAGGAGCCTATTATGTAACTCCTCCCAAAGGAGCCCCACTTGATGGTTTAAAAGCACTTTCATGTATCTGCTGACTTTCTCCAAAAAAAAAAAAAGAATCCCAAGGGGAGAAGTTCTGAGAACAGTCTGATTCAGAAGTTCAGCTAGGCGGATCTGCCCAACCTCTGGCCACTTGTGTAAGGAAACCCATCAGTTCCCTTTGTAATAAGTCCGGCCCTCCAGACCAGTCATTCATATTATTAAAAAATTTTTAAAAATCTTCCACAATCATGGGGACAAAGGGGCTCAGGGGAGAGGATATGAAGCCATGAGGAGCCTAGGCACTCCCCCCAGCCCCGCACGTGGAGATTCTCCCTTGCTACCCAGGGCTGGAGTCTGACATTTAGGAAGGGAACTGCTGGTTTCTTTTAAACACAGTACAGCCCACTTAGTTCTCACGGTAGCCAAGTAAAGCAGGCCTTGTCCTGTGTTCCAGATGATGACACTCAAGGCTAGAGAGGCTTGGGAAATTGGCCTTAAGGATCAGGTCAAAGCCAAACCCAAGAGACCTACCATCAAGGTGGCTCTTCTGTGCTGTGATGCTGTTGGTTCTTGAGAGTCCCTCTTCCCTGAGTATAAAGAGTCCCTTAAGTTTTGTCCCTGTTTCACAAGACAAGGCTTCTCTTCGTTTGAAATGCTCTTCCTTGGAACAGAACCCAGGGCTCTGAGACCAGGCACTGATGAACAAGTCTGGGTTTCTTGCTTCACAATATAAGGAGGGTCCAAGCAGTGGGGCCCCTACACTGCTGAGGGCCCCAACCCCCAGCCAGGCTGTCAGAATCACTTAGGGAATCTTTGTAAACTTTCCTGGACCTCATCCCAGCCCTGCAGTCAGAATCGGGGGTCAAATCTGGGAATGTTTTGAAAAAGCTCTCCCGAGAGGTGGAAGAATAGGCCCCCAGCTTTGGATCCCTCTGCTCTGGTGCAACCCTATCTGTGTAGGTGAGGAAACAGACTCAGAGTGGAGATGGGACTTGCCCAGCATCACACAGAGAATCTGAAGTGGTTCTGGGACTAGCACTGAGCCTCAGAAAAAGTGAATCATGTCCCCAGCATGTTACAGAAACTAGCTGAGCAGGTGTCCTGTCCTCAGGCCACACCCTGTCATTTTGGAGACAAGGATGCCACAGACTGCAGAAGCAGGAGAGGAAGTGATATGTGCAGCACTCAACAGTAAGAGGAGCATCACCCAAGAAAGCAGGCTCCCTGCCCTCCCCACCAAAGGCACCAAGGTCAGCACCCTCGTCCCCCGTGACCCCAGTACTCACCGGCCCAGGGGCTCTCACACTCATAGAGCATCCAGTGGTCAGCTCGGAAAGGGGCATGGAACCACATGGAGTGGTCCAGAGAGACCATGAAGCCCACCTCGTACTGCCAGTGGTGGGGCAGTATCGCTGTGCCCAAGAAGGCAAAGTCCGAGATATAGGCCGCCACGCAGCAGTGCATCTTCATGTCGCCCTCGCCTGCAACAGGTTCCAGTCCCATCAGCCCTGGGCTCCTGGGCTTTACAGCACAGGACCTGCAGGGAGGTGGGGAGAAAGGGGCTGCCGTGCACAGATGTGCAGACTCTTCACAAGGGCACCTGGCCCAAGGGTGTGTGTGCGTGTGTGTGATGGAGGCCAAGGGAGACAGAGCGGGGGAGGGCAGGGGTGGGTGAGGACTGAAATCCTACCCCCGCCTCCCACCCCGGACCTTGAAAGTATCTTCTTCCAGTTTTGCACAAAGGCACCTTATGCTTAGCAGGGGACCTGGAGAAGAATCTCGGCCAGGTGCCTTGCCTTCCCCAGGAAAGGCCCACGTGAGGATTCCTGTCACTTCCCCATTCTACCCCTGCAAAATGCTGTGCTCACTTCTCCGTCACTCAGATAAGAAAATGGGCCCACAGTGTGGGAGGACCGTGTTCAAGGCCACCCAGGGCAGAGGAGGTGCAGGTCTAGAACCCGGAAGAGAGTTTCCTTTCAGGCCGTGGGGTCCGCTTACCAATATGGCCCCGGGCTCGCACCCAGAACATCTGTTTGGGCTCCATTTTCTTCAGTTTGCATGGAGTAGTTGGGTTTACCAGCTTGATCTCAATGGGCACCTCCTGGGCAGCAATTCGGTTCAGCCCCACTTGGTACTTCTCCTGGAGCTTCGGGTCCCTGAAAGTAAAGGGGAGAGGGGTGGGGAGACCCCGAAAGATGGGGAACCTGTCAGCTGCCTCTTCTGACCCCGCTCGTTCCTCCACAGGAACTCCTGACATCCTCAGGCCTCTCCTCCCCTCCAGCAGGCAGGATAGGACAGTATCTGCATCCTTTCTTTGCCACCGAGGAGCCCTGTGGCCTGCTGCAAGTTAGTCATCATCAGCCTTTTTCCCATCTGCAAAATGGGGGTGATGACAGTCACCTCCCTCATAGTTAACACTGGGGAGGAGACAACATAATGCATGTGAAGCCAACACACCAGCCATGGGGCTACCCTGTAATGGGCCCAGCTCCAGGCAGTTCACATCCATGAACTCACATGCTATCTTCCCTGCTCTCTGAGAAGTGGAGCAGACATAGAGGGTGCAGACAGCCAGCTCAGGAAGCGCATGGGGGCAGGAGTTGGTCTGGCTCCTCCTCGGTTCCTGCTCTTAACCGCTTCTCTATTCTAACCCTCAGGAAACAGGCTGCCCTATTTAGACTGACTTACCTAACCTGAGCCACTGGGGACACTGTCTCCCGGGGCAAGGAGCCCATTTCCAGGGAAGCCCCTTTGCTACAGGGAACACCACCCCTCGTGCCCCTAGCACTCTTCCCCAGTATTTCATTTCCCTCCCTTTCCCCTTGAGCCTTGATGGAAACTTCTGTGATGATGGAACGTTCTGGTCCACTGTGGTGGCCACTAGCCACATCAGGCTGCTGAGGGCTTGACATGTGGCCAGTGTGACCGAGGAACAGATCTGAATTAACTCTGTTTAATGTTAATAAACTCAACACAGCCCCCTGTGGTTAGTGGTTTCCTTATGGGAGACACAGTTCTAGATTCGGGGACCTTTAAGAACAAGGTCCTCCTTTCATTCTCAAAGTTTTTTATTTAATTTATTTTTGCCCGCGGCATGTGGGATCTTAATTCCCCAAACAGGGACTGAATCCCAAGCCCCCTGTAGTGAAAGTTAACCACTGGGCCGCCAGGGAGAAAAGAAGAGAAAGAAAGTGAAAGTTGCTCAGTCATGTCCAACTCTTTGCAATCTCATGGACGGTACAGTCCATTTAATTCTCCAGGCCAGAATACTGGAGCAGGTTGCTGTTCCCTTCTCTAGGGGATCTTCCCGACCCAGGGATTGAACCCAGGTCTCCTTCTCAAATATTTTGGAGCTCTGACCACACACCAGGCTCCATGTTTATTCCTCTCTGTCAAGAGTGGCATAACTATAATTTACTGAGTGCTCACTAAGCACCTTGTTATCACTTATCTCTGTCATCCTCACAGCAGCCTTACGAGGTAGGGATTCCGATGGATTTTATAACTGATCACAAGCTCAAAGTGGGAAAGCAACTTGCCAGACTCACACAGCAGGCAGTGACAGAGTCCAGGTCTGAGCCCAGGCCTTTCCCAGGTTCGGAAGCACATTCGCGTCACACTGGGCTGACTCCCCTGCACAGGGCACTAGGCAGTGGAGCCCTCCTTACCACCCAGCTGTGAAGCAAGCGGGGCAGAAACAATGACCCCCATTTTTCATATGAAGAAGCAGGGCTCTGAGAGGCTGGAGAGGGCAAAGCTACACAGCAGGTGGGCACCAAGAGAGGTGGAGCCCTGGCAGGAATCAGTAACCGAGCAGGAACCTGTGGGCACCTCTGTCAAGTTTAAGATTAACTTCCATATCTGAACCTTTATTCCTTTTCTTGTTCAGAACGTGTTCTCCTCAAGACTGAAGAGTATCGAAAGAAAGGTGGGAACTGTAACTGAGCAGGACGCTGGGGGGCCTTCTGGGGACAGGTCTTCATCCACTTCCTTGGCTTTCACTCCTCTCTGAGGTACCCAGGTACCCAGCATTTGATGCACATTTCCTGAGTTGTTTTACAGCTGTGAAAACTCCCCACCAAATGGAAGATGTTAACTACTGATGACCATGAGCACATAGCCCCGGGGCCTCCTGGAACCTAGGGACTGATAAGGTTCACCCCTGAGACACTGCCCTGTTACGTCAGCATCAGCCAATCAGAGACCTGCGCATGAGCGGATCTCATGCCCTGCAGCCCGCCCCACCCCGCCTTTCTTCTTTTAATATTTATCTATTTACTTTTATTTGGCTGTGCTATGTCTTAGTTGTGGTAGGGGGGTTCTTTGATCTTTGCGGTACTCAGGATCTGTTTGTTTTTGTATGCTGGATCTAGTTCCCCAACCAGGGATTGAACCCAGGCTCCCTGCACTGGCAGCACAAAGTCTTAGCCACTGAACCACCAGGGAAGCCCCCAGCTTTTTTTTTTTTTTAATTGGAGGATAACTGCTTTACAGTGTCATGTTAGTTTCTGCTGTACAACGTGTATCTGATGGGGACAGAGTTAAGGGACAAAACAGGTGATTAAATAGTGAATCCCACTAGGAGATTGGGGGCTTCCCTGGTAGCTCAGCTGGTAAAGAATCCATCTGCAATGCAGGGGACCCTGGTTTGATTCCTGGGTCGGGAAGATCCCCTGGAGAAGGGATAGGCTACCTACTCCAGTATTCTTCGGCTTCTCTGATGGCTCAGCTGGTAAAGAATCTGCCTGCAATGCAGAAGATTAGGGATCGATACCTGGGTGGGGAAGATCCCCTGGAGGAGGGCATGGCAACCCACTCCAGTATTCTTGCCTGGAGAATCCTATGGACAGAGGAGCCTGGCGGGCTACAGTCCATGAGGTTGCAAAGAGTCAGACATGACTGAGCCCCCACAACTAAGCAGTAAGGGATTGTTGAGTAGAAAAAGTATGGGAAACCCTGGTACGTTCATGATTCCTCAAGAAAGCAGGTTTGTTTAGCAACAAAGCCACGCAGCAGAAAAACACAAGACCTGCCCCCAAAACAACGAGACTCACATCCTGCCCAGCGAGCTCAGTAAGTCAGTGATCCCGGAGACATACTCTGCACACACGAAACACAGTCATTTGTGGACCTAGCTTGACCACGCAGGGACAGGAAAACTTCCCTGCTCAAGCTGGAGCAGAAGCTGATGTTGGAAGCAAGACATCGACTCAAGAAAGACAAAGACGTTCTTCTCCTCCCCTCTTTTCCTTCGATTTTCAAACTGTAGCCCAGTAAGTTCTCAGGGTGCGCAGCATGTCTCTCCCGCCCACTTACAAGCCTCACAAGCATCCTCTTCTAATAAATCACTTATCAATCACTTTGCCTCCTGCTGAATTACTTTCTGTGCTGGGCCATAAAGGACTATGGTGCCGAAGCTCTTCGGAGCCCCTGAAGTGACACCAGTTTCAAATCAGCTATAAGTATACCTATACCCCCTCCCTTTCACTCCCCCAATCCCAAGTCTAGCTTTTTAAAGTGCTATTTGGGATCCACTGAAGGAGGCCGTGACCCGCCAATGGGTGGCATCTGCGGTTTGAACACTGTCCTAGGGCCTCCAGGTCTCTCACCTTAAACATTGGTCAATGAAGGCCTCATGGCTAAGCAGCTCCTCTGGCGGGGGCACGGCAGGCATGGAGAACTGGTGCTGCAGGGGGCTGGGCTGGGCCTTCTGGAAGGAGGCCTGGCAGATAAAGATGGGCCTGCCATGTTGCACGGCCTTCACGAAGCGCACAGAGAAGCTTGCCCCTGTCCGCGTCCGCTCCACCTGGTACAGCACCGGCACCTTCGGGTCCCCTGCAGCGGGCACAAGGCACACAGTGAGCCCAAGTGAGCCCCGTAGGCCCGCTCACCTAATGGTTCTCCATTTCTTTTCTGCTCAGTAGCTACTGACTGTGGCCTGCTGAGTCCCAGGTACTGGGGATACAGGGAGGACACCTAGACCCTGTCATCAGGATGTTCCTGGTGCAGGCAGAGCTCCTGTCCATCAATAGCACAGGACAGAATGGACACTGCCAGATTCCCTGCATTCAAAGCTCTGCCACTCACCAGCTGCAGCCGTGCGACCTTGGGGAAATCACTTAACCTCTCTGAGCAGTTAGCCCATCTGTGAAATGGGAACATCATAGTGTTCATACCTCTCAGGATTTCAATGAGGGTAAATTAGTACAGAGTTGTAAGGTGTGTTCAGAATAATATCCAGCACACACAGTAAGTTCTCTGTGTTTAAATAAAATACTCTCAGCTTTTGTCTTGTTCCACCTGTGACTGGGATCTTGTCATGAGCCCAGTACCATTCTTCTAGATCAGAGGTCAGCAGATCTGGCCTGCTGCCTGTTTTCTTTCTTTAAAATAATTGTATCTCTTTATTTTTGGCTGCCCCGGGTCTTCACTGCTTTCTGAGGGTTTTCTCTAGCTGCTGCGAGCAGGGGCTACTCTGGTTACGGTGCTTGGGCTTCTCACTGCGGTGACTTGTTGCAGAGCACAGGCTCTAGGCACCTGGGCTTAGTGGTAGCACTCAGGCTCAGTGGTTGCAGCGTGGTCTCAGTTGCTCCGTGGAACATGGGATCTTCCAGAGCAGGAATTGAACCCATGTCCCCTGCAACAGCAGGTGGATCATTATCCATTGCACCACCAGGGAAGTCCCTGCTGCCTGTTTCCTTTCTGTTTTTCTTTTCTACCTTCCTTTTGTGTGTGTGTGTGTGAGAACAAGCAAAGGTTATTTATTCAGAATTTAGTACATCAAGGGAGTCAGCCACAATTACTTCCATTTGGCAGAGACCCAAAGGCAGACAGAGGAGTGGGAAAGCTTTATAGTGGGGGAAAAAAAAGGTTTCCGGTGTGCCCTGCTTGGAGACCACTGGCAAGGGGAAGCTACAGGTAGGCTAACTATGTAATTGACGCAGGGCGCATGTTTGGCTTTCCCTAGTTAGTCCTAAGTTGGAAACGGGTAAAAAGTAAGGAAGCTCTCAGTTATTCACCAAGTCCTGGCCATTAGGGGCTGATCCTTACAGGGACTATGGTTTGGCTTCCTAGATTGGCTGCTAGAGATGGTGGTCTGACATCCTCCAAGCCTGACTTGTAGATAGTAGGCTGGTTTCCTGTGCTAGTTGCTACCAGTTGTGGCTCAGAGTACTTTTTTTTATATACGGTTTGGCCATTGTCTGATATTCATTCTCTCAAGAAAGGCCTGCTGTCAAGTCCGTTCCTTCATTCTTAATGCAAATGGAAGTCACTATGTCCTTCTCCTTTGGTATCTGCTCTATCAATGCAAGAGGGGAAACACTGGCCCCAGGGTAAGGACTATCAACCCTCAACAAACAGGCTGGGAAGGGTTTTTAGAGGGAGAGATCTTCCTGGTGTTCCTAAAGTCCTTTGGTCTGAGTCAGACGACCTTGGAGAACATCTAGGTGGTAAAACAACTTGGGGATGATTTTCAACTTTGAGATGCAAGAAGCAAGTCTAGAGAAGTGTTGTTTCTTCCACCTTGTCCAGGTGGGAAGCCCCTGCCAGGCACAGGGACTCATTCAACAGCCATAAACATGCCTGTAATGCCTTGAAGCCCAGCAGGTTTGCTCAGGTCTGCTAGCTGGCAATGCTAAAGGACATTTTTATCAGAATGGGGCCTCCTCAAGGCCTTAGCGGAGTAGGAAGTGGCAACCCACTCTAGCATTCTTGCCTAGAGAATCCCATGGACAGAGGAACCTGTTGAGCTACAGTACGTGAGGTCACAAAGAGTCAGACGCAATTGAGCAACAGAGCATGCTCAAAAGGCCAAAGGCCTTTGAGAAGGGTTTCTCAACAGTCCAGAAACTGGAGATAGCTACATGAGCAGTCTGATTTCAGGGGATGGGAAAGAGGCCTCCCTTCCCTACCAAAAAAAGGTTTTCATCCAGTCCTTGGGCTACAGCTAAAATGCAGTATTTTCCATCACTAGTGATTTACCTTTCAGTATGAATGAGTTCTTGGAGAAGGCAATGGCAACCCACTCCAGTACTCGTGCCTGGAAAATCCCATGGATGGAGGAGCCTGGTAGGCTGCAGTCCATGGGGTCGCGAAGAGTCGGACACGACTGAGCGACTTCACTTTCACTTTTCATTTTCATGCACTGGAGAAGGAAATGGCAACTCACTCCAGTGTTCTTGCCTGGAGGATCCCAGGGACGGGGGAGCCTGGTGGGCTGCCGTCTATGGGGTCGCACAGAGTCGGACACGACTGAAGCGACTTAGCAGCATCAGCATCAATGAGTTCTAGACTTGTTCTTTAAAATTTGTATTGGAACAGAGCAGGTAGGCTCTGCAGTATATTGAAGGAAGAGAGATAAAGAGTTATGGAGTTGAGTGCATTTGTTACATTGACCTGAAACAGATAACCAGATATTTCTCCAGCGAAGATATGTTTCTTCAGGATCAGCAGGGAATTGCAATTTGAGGTCTGCAACCATGGTGAGCCAGGTACAAGTCCCCACCCAGCAAGGGAAGGAGCCCGCTTTTATAGAGCGGGGAAAGGAGGGTTACAGTACAGTGTAATTAGGAGGGTCCTAGTAAACAAGGAGCCTATGGGTTTTCATTGGCTGATTCCTTGCCAGAAAGGAGTCTTTCTTTTTCCTCTTGGGCTCCATTGTCACAGGGCACGAGAGCGCCCTCTTCTGGCCTTCTAACACTCCTGAATGGAGGTTTCCGTTTTCATTTTTTACAGTTAAACTAAGGTATCTTCTCATGTTGGTTTCACATTAACTATGCCAAGTGGGTCTTAACCAATTGTATAGATGGAGAAATTGATGCCATAAATAACATTTTTGGAGAATACAGCCAAGCCCATTTGTTTATGTATTTCGACTATTTTGCCCATAAAATCGAAACTATTTATGATCTGCCTTTATAGAACGTTTTTTGACTCCTGCTGTAGAATCTCCAAGCTCTAAACCTATATCAGGGCTTCCCTGGTGGCTCAGCTGGTAAAGGAATCCACCTACAATGTGGAAGACCTGGGTTCCATCCCTGGGTTGGGAAGATCTCCTGGAGAAGGGTAAGGCTAACCACTCCAGTATCCTGGCCTGGAGAATTCCATGGACAGTACCAAGCCAGATGACAACTATCTAGAGAAATACATTAAAAAAAAAAAAATAAACAAAAACCCAAACTCACATTCTCTCCTAGGCTTCAAGAAAAAGAATTGATATGATAAATGGCCAAGAACCAGATCCCAACCTCACAGTATCTTTTAATTAAAAATATCACTGGAGGACTTCCCTGGTAGTCCAGTGGTTAAGACTCTGTCCTTCCAATGCAGAGAACAAGGGTTTGATCCCTGGTCAGGGAACTAAGGTCTAAGATCATTGAAGCACCATCACTGTTTATAAATCTTGATATACCCGGTAGAGGGGGCTTCCCTGGTGGCTTAGCAGTAAAGAATTCACCTGCAATGCAGGAAACTGAGGTTTGATCCCTGGGTCGGGAAGATACCCTGGAGCAGGAAATGGCAACCTACTCCAGTATGCTTGCCTGGGAAATCTCATGGTCAGAGGAGCCTGGCTGGCTAAAGTCCATGGGGTCACAAAGAGTTGGACACGACTTATCAACTAAACAACACCCTGGTAGTGGGTCACATCAGAAATGAATAAGAGCTTCCCTTTCTGCCTTGCCCCCAGGAAGCGTGGAACTAACTTTTATATAAAACCGAGATGATATGCCTTAGCCTAGTATTCTGACACAATCATTCCCCCCAAATCCTAGTCTCCTGGCCCTTTAATTGTTTACTTTTAAAACTTTTGCCCCAAATGTTTTATTTTTTTCCCCACACTTTATTTTCTTGCAGATTATATTCCATTACAGGTTATTAAAAGATATTGAATTCTCTATGCCTCACAGTAAATCTTTGTTGCAGATCTATTTTATGTATAATAGTTTGTATCTGTTTAACTCCATACTCCTAATCTGCCTCAACTTTTATTTTATTTTTTAAATTAAAGAATTTATTTTTGGCCACATTACACGGCTTGCAGGATCTTAGTTTCCTGACCAGGGAGTGAATCTAGTACCTTCACAGTGAAACCATGGAGTCTTAACCACTGGGCTGTTAGGGAATTCTGACTTTTAACAGCCAGTTATTTTAAGCTGTCTTCTTTCAAGAAGTTGAAAGGGGATACAAATAACCGGTGATTATTAGGATATAGCGGTGTTGGCACCATTCATTTCATACTGCTCCTAAATAGAGAATTTCCAAGGAAGTGGATGCCTCCTCTAGAACCTGAGATGGGCTCTCCCATGGTTTTGGAATTATTTCCCAAGAGTGAAAGAGAAAAGCACAGAAGGAGAACAAAGCACAGAGCTTGGAGTCACCCAACCTCAAGTTCAAATCCTGGCCTTGCCTCTCTGAGCATTATGGAAGCTGCTTACATAACCTCTTTGGGTCCAAGGTTCCTTACACGTAGAATAAACACCCCTTGGGTTTACTGAAGAGGATCAAACAAGACAATGTAAATAGCTGTACACTGTAATGTGCAAATTATAATCACTCCCATATATTCATTGTCAAAAAATAATGGTAAGTACTGTTTATGGAGAACTCACAACCTGCCAGGCCCTGCACTAGCTACTTCACCTACAAAGACTCAGAATTCTTTTCAGAAACTGGATAATGAAACTGGTTCAAAGGGATCAGGTAATGCCCCTACTTCCACAAAACAAAACAAAACTGTCTCACTGGGCAGGAAGGATTACAGTATCAAAAGGCCAGGATTTTTGGAGTCTACAAGCAAACTAAGGGAACCAAGGGCACAAGGGTATGTCTGCTTCCAACTGGCATAAAGGTTAAGGACAGGGCTCACCTCAAAATAAGCATTCAAATACTTTATAGCAATGACTATCAGGAAAGGACAGGAAACAAAGGGATGGGGAGTGACAAACAGGGTATAGTATGAAAAGGTATATTTACTATTAAAGTATTCTATATTTGTATATATGCTGGGAAAGACTGAAGGCAAAAGGAGAAGTGGGCGACAGAGGATGAGATGGTTAGTTAGCATCACTGACTCAATGGACATGAATTTGAGCAAACTCTGGGAGACAGTGAAGGACAGGGAAGCCTGCCAGGCTTCAGTCCTTGAGGACATGACTAATTGAGTGAACAACGATTCTATATTTGTAAAATGAAGGGGGGAAACCCACTGTCTTTCTTAATACAGATCACGTTTCATAAAGTTCCATAAATTCTTCTCAGTTGATGGGACCACGCAGAAGGCAGAGACTCTTAAAATTGGGAACATCTGCTTAAGAGTGAGATTTTTATGTTTCTCAAAAGAGCCTGAGTTTTAAAAGATTATGCTCTTCCTTTGATTTGATCCCAGGGTTGTAAGCAGCTAGAACAATCTCGCTTGGCCCAGGCCCGCCTGCATTTTTCAGGTGGGAAGAAGGAGAGGGCAAGGAAGAGTGGTTATCTCACTCAAGGGGAGCTGGCAATCAGTGACAAAGCTCCACCTAGACCAGAGGTCTCTTGATTCCCAGGCTGGTCTCTTTTCCAAACTCCCAGCAGAGATTCCAGGACTTCTCTGAGGAACCAGCACCAGGACTGGCATGAGAAGGTGAGTAAAGGATAAAGAACAGAAGACCCACTGGGCACAGTTAAGCACCAGCAAGTACCTAGTATCTCAACAGGTACTGGGTCTAAGGTTCTTCCTGGCCCCTGCCCTTCTTCCTCTAGGCTCCCCTGAGGGTGATCAACTAACCTCACCATCCCTCTCCCCTCCCCTTCTCTCCCATTTTCCCCTCAGTCACCACCCCCATCCCTCAAGGCCAGAATTCTTCTGCTGAGCCACCTGGGCCGGGGTGGGGTAGGGAAGAGTTGGTTTACCTGTCCGTACAAAGTAGCAGTGCAGGGAATGCACATGGACATCTTCACTCACAGACTTGGCTGCAGCCACCAGGGCCTGGCCCACGATCTGACCCCCAAACAGCCGCTGAGTTGAGGGTACCCAGTAATGCGTTCCTCTGTGGGGAGAGGGGGACAAGAGGAAAGACTTGGGGGCTGAGCCAAATCCTACGACCTTCAGTGAGCCTCCAGTGCAGGATTTCTTAACCTGATTGGGGTTTGTGATACTTTGAGAAACCTTTCCCTAGACAAATAACCTAACATCACTCTATCTACAACTCCAAGGCTTTATCTGTGGACTTCAGTTAAGGGTAATGAACCAATCCTCGTATGTTACACTAGGAGAACAGGGATCAGAGAGGGAAACTGACTTGAGAAAGGTCACACAGTTCACAAATTGCCATCCGGAGCAATATCTGGGTCTTTTGATCCCAAGTCCAATATGTCTTCCATTGCCCATATGAGGCGTGTCTCAACGCCTTGAGTAGACCAAGATGAACCCCACAAGCTGCAGGTGGACTGCATTAGCTCAGCCACTTACACCCCTCAACTTTGATAGACCAGTTCTTAAAAGAACTAAATTTAGAGCTTGGAGACCCTCAGACTTCAAGTCTAACCCATTCAGTGCACAGATGAGGAAACGCAGCCCCCAGAAGTGAAAAGTCTCCCCCAGTGAAAGATTAAGAATTAAGATTAAGTCTCAAGCTTCCCACTGCTCGGCCCAGCATTTTTCATATAAGGCACTGCAAAATTCCAGGCAGTTATTTGTAGTTGGTTAAATGGGGGAAATTAAGTTAGTGCCTAAAACAGCTTCCAATAAGCCAGGAGGAGCCTTGGAAGCTGGAACTGTTACATCCCCAGTTACAGTCAAGAAATTTAAGTGACATCAGGAAGGAAACTGGCTCAGGCCTCAGAATGAATAAGGAGCTACTAGATGCCACCTCGGAGAAGGCGATGGCACCCTACTCCAGTCCTCTTGCCTGGAAAATCCCATGAACAGAGGAGCCTGGTAGGCTGCAGTCCATGGTGTCGCGAAGAGTCGGACACGACTGAGCGACTTCACTTTCATTTTTCACTTTCATGCATTGGAGCAGGGAATGGCAACCCACTCCAGTGTTCTTGCCTGGAGAATCCCAGGGATGGGGGAGCCTAGTGGGCTGCCGCCTCTGGGGTCGCACAGAGTCGGACACGACTGAAGCGACTTAGCAGCAGCAGACCCCACCTAGTGGTGGCGGGGATGGAGTATGTACAAGGAAAAAGTGACTGCAAGGAGCTGCGGACATGTTTGTTCCCTCGGACAAATCACTGCCCTTTCAGGGCTGGCTCTCCCAGGGACCTGACCCTTCCTGGGGAGGCTGCTGAGAAGGATACCTCGGATCACCACTTTATCTGCCCAGATTGCCAGGACCTCCCGGGGATGAGGCTGCACAGAGCCCCGCGCCGAGGAGGAAGCCGGGGCAGCTTCGTCAGGCACAAGTTCCCTCCCAGTTACTGCAGAGGCATCGCGCACAGAGCCCATCCTCGTCCAGAGGGGTACAAGCAGAGGCAGTGGGGTTGCAGCAATCAAGATCAGAAGACTCTGACCCGATGCTGGGGTGCGGACCAGATGCGGCCGGCTACCTGAAGAGATCCTCGTCCAGCGGCTCGAGGTTGAGCACGCTGGTGACCAGGACGCTGCGGAGGTCCCCGGGTGGATCCCCGCCGCCCTGTTCGTCTTCCGGGTCCTGAGGGGGCGACATGTAGTTCACCAGCTGCCGGCACGGGCCGCTGCGCTGGAGGGACACACGCGGACACCTGAACAGAACGCGCAGCCTCGAGAGGACTCTTAAGTAACCGGAAATCTCCCTCAAGCCCTAAGAAAGAGGGAAGCCTGCATCCTCTTTATGATTGGTCGGTGCTCCTGTCAGTCTTCGGATGGGCGAGCCCATCTGCTCTCTAGCAATTGAGGAAAATGAGTGCCAGTCCGGCGAACCCATGCGTGATTGGATATGACGGTGAGGGGGGCGGAGCCTCGAGACTGGATAATAAGGGCTCAGTGTCATTTTTCCCTACTTGTCGGAGAGCAAACCCACCTAACCCACGGTAACCGTCTCAGGCAGAGGGCTTCTCCTGAGCTCCGTAACAAGGCACCCAATAGAGGCCCGCTCTTAAGGCATCCTGGGGACCAACAGCCTGTAGGCCCTCCTAGGTGACCTCTGATCCCCAGTGTTGTTCTTAGTGCAGCCCCTGGCTGGGCCGAGGGGGCGGCCATGGAGCTCGGGAGCTGCTTCAAGACCTACGAGGACTTCAAGGAGTGCTTCAGCGCCTACAAAAAGGAGAACAAGTGTTCCTTCATTCTCAGGGACTGCATCTCCGTCCGGTACCACAACCTCAACCATGGCACCTCTATCCGCGAGGACATCCTGTAAGGGCGTGGCGGGGGCGGGGCAGGAGGGTGGGGAGGAGGCCGGACGGTCCCAAAAAGGAGGGCGGCGTGGAGGAGGGAGTGCACCTGGGCGCCCCTCGACCATGCCCCGTCTCTGAGCAATTCCACACTGAGCACCTGCTTGGTGCCTGGGAAAAGCCCAAAACCTCCACAGGCATCGCCTTTTGACCACCCACGTCACCTCCACTCATTCATGCCTTCATTCCCAGCTTTCCTGGAATTCATGATGACTGCAGTTTATCTCATTTTTTGAGCACCTGCCATATCCCAGACACAAAGTATAGCCTTCACAATGGATAAAAAGGCCTTGGCGAGAATTTTGTTCATGTCTTCTCTTTACAAAGCAGTGACACTGGTCAGTTGTTGGTTGGTTAGATTGGTCATTCATTCTTTCATTCTTTTCTTAGTTCTGTAAATGGTTCTCGAGCTCCAGAGATTAACAAACCGGTTTTCAAACACTTCCCATGTCCCAGGCAGCGTTCTCTATTCTAGGTACGCTTTCACCCACAGGGGTGTATTGAAAATCGCAGGTAAATGTAATTTTTCCCATTTGGCAGATGAGAAGAGAGGCTTGGAGGCTAAGCTAAGGGTTGAAAACTCACTTGCCTTCAGGACTCAGGTGAAACAGCCCCATGTAAGAAAGCTGAACTTTTAATTTAACTATATGAAAAGGAATGATGAAATAATCAACACCAGGTCTTTGTGCTAGGGAGAATAGACGTGTAAACTGGGCAAAATGGAGAACAGGCCAATTAACTGCAGCTGATGGTCTCCATGTGAGAGTGAAGATCCAGTGTTCCCAGATATGGGGCAAATGGAGTTAGCAGTCCAGGCTTTATGTGAATGTGTCCACTTTTTAAAAATTGGAAATCAATTCACATGTGAACATGCTTTCCATGGGCCAACTTTGAGAGTCAAAGTGTATCTGAGTTTGAGACCTCTAGGTTGAGACATTTGGCCAAAGCTCACTCTCTGGCCAGGCAGGTGGTGTTTTTTGCCCTGTTCTGAAGTCCAGTGCTGTGCTGGGTACAGATAAATATGAATAAGTAATTAAACTTGTGCTCGAAGAGCTTGAGATGGCATAGTACATGGACTAGTGTGTGACAAATGCTTTATTAGATATGTGCAGAGGAAGAAGTGACAAGTGTCTGGGAAGACAGGAAGGGCTTCACACTGGAAGTAATGATTTCTGCTGGGCTGTGAATGAAAGCAGAAGGCTAGTGCAGAAGTTCAGTGGTTAATATCAAGTATCACAGAGGGGTTTGACCAGAAGGAGCTGTGGAGTGAAGACACAAATATATGAAAGAATGTGGCATGTTTGAGAAACAGTGTAGGATGCCATACCTGGCAGGAGGTCATGTCAGTTGCAGTTCACCCATCAATAAAAGCTTCCCTTGTGGCTTCACTGTAAAGAATCCATCTGTAACACGGAAGACCTGGGTTTGATCCCTAGGTTGGGAAGATCCCCTGGAGAAGGGAAAGGCTACCCACTCCAGTATTCTGGCCTGGAGAATTCCATGGACTGTATAGTCCATGGGGTTGCAAAGAGTTGGACACAACTGAGAGACTTTCATCACTAAAAGTTCATCGAGCTTGCCTGGTGGCTCAGATGGTAAAGAATCTGCCTGCAATTCAGGAGAGTGGGGTTTGATCCCTGAATCAGGAAGATGCCCTGCAGAAGGGCATGGCTACCCAATCCAATACTTTATGGAGAACCCCATAAAGTATGACTGTGAGGTGTTTGGACTTTGATCTATGCCTGTAGCATCTTTCTAAGCAATGGAAGAATGTTAAAAAAAAAAAAAAATACCCTGCTTCAAACTGCTTAACGGTATAGGCCAGATAAAGTGCAATAGCCTCCCTGTTGCTCTCTTGATAAAGTCCAGGACTATTATTAACGTGGCTCACCAGACCATCTAACCCTTTCGACCTCCCCATCTTGCACTGTGTGCTCTATACTCACCGACTCTTACTCCATGATCAGCTCCTGTCCCAAGCCCATAGCTTCCTAGTCCTTGCACTTGACCACTTCTGCTGGTTAGAATAACCTTGTCCATCACTATAGCTCTCTCTTCCTCAAACATCAGTTGTTTTCTATACTATTCTTTCTGTACTGTATATCCTGAACTACAATTTACCTAACATTTTTCTTTAAATTGTTCTAATATTCAAAGAAACTTTAGAACCAATCTAAGTAATACTATATAAGAAGTAACAGTATGCTGGCCAAAAAATAGTATATCTTTTATAAGTAACTATTAACATTCATGTGTTCTCGGCAGTCATTTTGGACCACTTGTGGAAAACTCTGTCTTAGCTAATTGTTACTTTTCCTTCAGATACTAGCATAATTTCCAAAAAGCCTTTCTTAACTCCCTGAAGCTTAGGTTCAGTGCTCCTACTCTGTGTTCTGACAGCGCTTGTTATAGCTCTTTGCACATCTTTTTGGAATATAGTTTACAGAGGTTTCCCTGGTGTGCTGAGCTCTTTGAGGGAGGGACTCTGGTTTACTATTTTTTGCATTCTCACTGATTGACACCATGCTGCTTGCTTAGAATCAAGTCCAAACCCCTCATAAATGCACCTAGACACCCTTCGGGTGGATCACCTCCAGGGTCTAGCACAAGGCTTGTCCCACAGCAGGCCTTAAGTAACCGTTGAATGAATGAGTCATCGAGTAGTAAATGTATAACTCAGTGAAACTGGAGCTGCAGGGACTCAGAGAAAAATCACAGTGGGCTGGGGAAGTAAGAGAGACAAGAAGGCTTGAGCTGGGCCCTCAGAGACAGGGAGGTGTCAGGAGGTGTATTTTTTATCTGCAAATTACCACAAACACAGTGATGAAAGCAACACAAATTTAGTAGCTTACCGTTCTATAGGTTAGAAGTCAGGCCCAGGTCTGACTGGGCTAAAACCAAGGACTCAGCAGAGTTGTATTTCTTTCTGGAGTCCCTGTGCATGTGTGCTAAGTCACTTCAGACTCCATGGACTGCAGCCCTCCAGGCTCCTCTGTCCATGGGATTCTCCAGGCAAGAATACTGGAGTGGGTTGTCGTGTCCTCCAGGGGATCTTCCTGACCCAGGGATCTAACCCAAGTCTCCTGAGGTGCCTGCGTTGCAGGCGGCTTCTTTACCTCTGAGCCACTGGCGGAGCCCCTGGAGTCCCTGTAAGAGAGTCCATTTTCAAGCCTTCCAGCTCCTAGAAGCTGTCCACACTGCTTGACTCATGGTCCCCTTCCTCCATCTTCAAACCAGCAGTGGCTGGTGTGGTCCTCGCATCATATCACTCTGATCCTGCCTTGTTCCATCTCCTTTTCTGGTGCCCCTTCTGCCTCCCTCTTCCATTTTTTAGGATCCTGTGGTTATATTAGGCCCGCCCAGATAATCGATAGTTTCCCTTTTAAAAAATCAGGTAATTAGTACCTTGATTCCATCTGCAATCTTAATTCCCCTTTGCCATCTAACCCAACATATTGACAAATTTTAGAGATGAGGAAGTTGGCATCTTCAGGAGCCCATCTGCCTGTGACAGCAGGGTTAACATGCTGGAGGGAAAAGTGGTGTGTGAGCCAGTGCATATGTTAACATGCTGTACCTGGAAGGCAGTGAGGAGACATACTTGACTAGAAGGAAGATTTATGCTGGAGCAGTACCAAAAAGAATGGCAGGGACTTAGCTAACGGAGGTGCAGATTAGTTTTATTTAGTTTTTGCAGGTTGAACAGTTTTTTAAATGAATTTGTTTTTGAGTGGTCAATATAGTCATTTAATTTTTTTTTAATGTCAAATTACATCAAAGTTTGCAAAAGGCAATGTCCCTTCCAGTATGTTATCTAGAGACAACCACTCTTATCTTCCTGACATACTCTGAGCTTGAAAAAATATATCTTGTGTATACATATGCACCTTTAAGAACAAAAAAGAAACACCGGTGACTGACTTTTGTTTTTGTTTTTGGTGACAATGTACCGCATGTGGAATCTTAGTTCCTTGACCAGGGATCAAACTTGGGGCCCCCTGCATTGGAGTCTTCACTGCTGGACCACTGGGGAAGTCCCTTGCATGCTACTTTTACATATCATTCTGCACCTTGTTTTTCTCACTTATCAGTGTATTTTGGAGATTACTCCACATCACTCCATTGTATGAGCCATTTGATTCATTGATTTTGGCAATTGTTAACTGAAAACTTACTCCATGCTACTGTCTAGAAACAGTGTTGAAAAACATAAGTTGAGTCCCTGCCTTCATAGAGCTTGCCCTCCAGTCAGGGAGACAAATATTAAACTCTAATTGCAGAAGTAACAATTTCCTTAAAATAGTAGTAAGAGGGAATTCCCTGGCTATCCAGTGGTTAGGACTGCTAAGGGCCCAGGTTCCCTTTCTGGTCAGCCTCAAAGCCAGTTAGTCAATCAATCAATAAAATAGTAGTAAGAGTCTAGGCCAAAGCCTTTGACTGTGTGGATCACAATAAACTGTGGAAAATTCTGAAAGAAATGAGAATACCAGACCACCTAACCTGCCTCTTGAGAAATCTGTATGCAGGTCAGGAAGCAACAGTTAGAACTGGACATGGAACAACAGACTGGTTCCAAATAGGAAAAGGAGTACATCAAGGCTGTATATTGTCACCCTGCTTATTTAAGTTATATGCAGAGTACATCATGAGAAACGCTGGGCTGGAAGAAACACAAGCTGGCATTAAGATTGCTGGGAGAAATATCAATAACCTCAGATATGCAGATGACACCACCCTTATGGCTGAAAGTGAAGAGGAACTCAAAAGCCTCTTGATGAAAGTGAAAGAGGAGAGTGAAAAAGTTGGCTTAAAGCTCAACATTCAGAAAACGAAGATCATGGCATCTGGTCCCATCACTTCATGAGAAATAGATGGGAAAACAGTGGAAACAGTGTCAGACTTTATGTTTTTGGGCTCCAAAATCACTGCAGATGGTGATTGCAGCCATGAAATTAAAAGATGCTTACTCGTTGGAAGGAAAGTTATGACCAACCTAGATAGTATATTCAAAAGCAGAGACATTACTTTGCCAACAAAGGTCCATCTAGTCAAGGCTATGGTTTTTCCAGTGGTCATGTATGGATGTGAGAGTTGGACTGTGAAGAAAGCTGAGCGCCAAAGAATTGATGCTTTTGAACTGTGGTGTTGGAGAAGACTCTTGAGAGTCCCTTGGACTGCAAGGAGATCCAACCAGTCTGTTCTGAAGGAGATCAGCCCTGGGTGTTCTTTGGAAGGAATGATGCTGAATCTGAAACTCCAGTACTTTGGGCACCTCACGAGACGAGTTGACTCACTGGAAAAGACCCTGATGCTGGGAGGGATTGGGGGCAGGAGGAGAAGGGGATGACAGAGGATGAGATGGCTAGATGGCATCACCTACTTGATGGATGTGAGTTTGCGTGAACTCCGGGAGATGGTGATGGACAGGGAGGCCTGGCGTGCTGTGAATCATGGGGTCTCAAAGAGTCGGAGATGACTGAGCGACTGAACTGAACTGAACTGAAGAGTCTAGGGAAGACTAGTAGTAAGAGCCAAAGGAACAGTCTAGGGTGCCAGGAGCAAAGACAAGGAACTTTAATCTTGTACATAGTGTGGGTGTTGGCTGACACTTGATGCCAGTGCAGGCTCTTGGGGAGGAAAAAACAGCCATCCCTGATATTTTCTGGAGATAAGTTTACAGAGCACATTCACTTCCTTACGTGACTTGACCCTCTGAATCTCCTTGTCAGAAGCAGGTTTCACTCTCATTAAATGAGTTAATACATGTAAAGTATTTCTCAGAAGGCCTGCTACACAGAAAATATTCCATAAATATTATTGCCTTTATAATAATGTTATTGTGCAGATTGGGGGAAACGGCCAGGAGAAGTTGAATGTTAAGAGGACTAAAAGTTCTACCTCTCTGCTTTACATTAAGGCTCCTAGTTTCATTATGTAACTCTTTGGAGGCGGTTACCCCCTAGCTCCTCTGTTCTTGAGCAAAAGGGAGGAGAAAAGCTGGATAGAGTCAAGGCAGGCAAGGAGCAGAGGCCCGGGTAGTCAAGGCTTGAAAGAGGAAAATAAGAGAACCTGTAACAAAAACCACCCCCAGCCCCAAAACCACCTGATGGGAGCCAGGGAAGTCTGAATTTGGGGTACAGTTACAGTCAAGGAAAATAAGAATATGCAGAAATGACCGAGCAAGTCGGAGCAGGGAGTGGGGTAAGATTTCTTTCTTTTTTCTTTTTTGGCCGCACCATACAGCATGTGGGATCTTAGTTCCCCAACCAGGAGTTGAACCTGCACCCCTGCATTGGAAGTGCAGAGTCTTAACTACTGGATTGCCAGAGAAGTCAGAAGATTTTCAGAAGTTGTAAGAAAGCATCAAGGTGTTAGAACTGAAGATCAGACCCATCCTGTTTATTGCCACAGCTCGAAGTTGCCTCTTCAACCACTGGCTTGTAACAACATCCCGGTATTGATTCAGTCAACAAACTTCTAGTGAAAGGTAAAAAGGTTTACCCCTGCAGGCTTGAGCTAGGATAAAAAGATTGAGTGAATTGTGGTCTCTACCCTTGAGGAGAATCATATGCCAGAGCTAGTTTGGGAGGAAGTGAATTCTGAGCAGCTTAGGCCTTCAGCAGAGAGGGAGTGACTGCTTGTTAGGGTGTTGTAAAGGGTATTCTTGGAGCTTGTGTTGGATACTGGCTCTGTGCCAGAGTGCACTGAGTTGGGCTTTTCGAATGATGTATGGATGTGTGGGATGAGCCCTTCTTTTGTGGGACTGGAGGGCAGGTGGGGGAAATGTTTTCAGGGAGTAATTTAGCAGAGCGGTGTTTCCTGCAACCAGATAGACATGCTACTGGCGCTCAAGCGAGATGATTTTAAGTGTTCATGTTAATATCTAAACATAAAGATCCTCATTAAATAAACTGAGCTGATTTAAAGAAAACCATTTGAAAATACTAATACAAAGATTATAGGAATGGCTAGGGCAGATGGAAGGAGAATTGGTGATTTCTTGACGTTCAGGAAAAGCTGGCGTATCTGTTAAAAGTGAGAACTCCGAAGTCAGAAAGACAGGCTTTAACTCAGTTAAAGCCAACAAGACTTTTAATTTCCATGACACAGTTTCATCCTCTGCAAAATGAGGAGGATGTGGCGAAGATTACGAAATACATGTAGTGGTTTAAAAGTGAAGTCCCTCAGTCGTGTCTGACTCTTTGCGACCCCATGGACTGTAGCCTACCAGGCTTCTCCATCCATGGGATTTTCCAGACAAGAGTACTGGAGTGGGTTGCCATTTCCTTCTCCAGAGTATCTTCCCAACCCAGGGATCAAACCCAGGTCTCCCACATTGTAAGCAAGACGCTCTTGCTAGTGGTTTAAGCACAGTAATATTTGCCAAAGTCATAGTTGTATACATGACAGAAAATGATAGGTATTTTTAAAAGAGTCAGAGAATTGTGTCATGGGAGTTATTACTAAATGACCCAAAATCCCAATCAACTGGGAGATTCTGTGAGTTTTATGCCCAGTTTCCCTTCCCATATTTTTATGTACGACTGTTACATGTGTTTCTCTTTTTGTTATGTCTTTGGGGGATTGATAGTCTTCAAACATCCTGTGAGGTATTCTGTTGTCTCTCTCCATTGCTGTTCAGTCTAATAGCTACCTTTTTTGAACACTGGAACACCTTCCCAAAAAAGTGTTCAAAAAAGGTAGCTGTTAGACTGAAGACTATCGACCTCAACATGAATCAGTCATAGGTATACATACACATATATGCCCTCCCTTTTGAACCTCCCTCCTCTGCTAAGGATTTTACAGTTTTATTTAATCCCCATCACACCCTTTGAACTAAGCCTTTGTTATCTGAGTTTTCATTTTCCACCTGTCCCTAGTGGCTCAGACAGTAAAGCATCTGCCTACACTGCGGGAGACCTGGGTTCGATCCCTGGGTTGGGAAGATCCCCTGGAGAAAGAAATGGCAACCCACTCCAGTACTGTTCCCTGGAAAATCCCATGGGCCGAGGACCCTGGTAGGCTATCGTCCCCGATTGCAAAGAGTCAGACACGGATGAGCGACTTCACTTTCTTTCTTTTCTAGTCACAAGGCTGTGTAGGAAAACGAAAATCATGCTAACAAACTAGCCACTTTTAAAATTAGTTACTGCTTAGTCATTCCTTCTCGCTTGTCTCCACCAACTCCATCAACATCTTTGGTAGTCAGTTTCTGGCTAATGAATAGATGAGGTAAACCTCAGGATAATACAGTGCAAATAAAATTGATTGCAAACTGAAATAGCACGTCTTCCAAGAACTGCGGTACTTGGTGAAGTCCCTGAGAGTCACGATAGAGAAATCCTTACGTTCCCCACAGCCTTATGCCAGCTGACAGACGGAGAAGGAAAATCAAGGACAATGATGTGATACAGACTTGAAAAGCAAAGGATTTCCAGAGCAAAAAATTAAATTAGGCCCTTGGGAAACATGATAAAGCACAGGAATATTTTGGTAAGATTGACCTTTATATATTGTGAAAGTGAGCCAGGAAATAAAGTATAAGAGTGTTTGGGGGAAATACATCAGGAAAAAAAAATTGATTCTTCAAGTGGTTCTTTGATTATTTTAAGAATTGGCAGACAGCCACCATTATAGCTTGTTGTTCACTTGCTAAGTTGTGTCCAACTCTTTGCAACCCCATGGACTGCAGCACATCAGGCTTCTCTCTCCTTCACTATCTCCCAAAGTTTGCTCAAATTCATGTCCATTGAGCTGGTGATGCTATCAAACCATCTCATTTTCTGCCACCCTCTTCTCCTTTTGCCCTCAATCTTTCCCAGCATCAGGGTATTTTCCAATAAGTCAGCTCTTTGCATCAGGTGGCCAAAGTAGTAGAGCTTCAACTTCAGCATCAGTCCTTCCAATGAATATTCAGGTTTTCTTTTAGGATGGACTGGTTGGATCTTCTTGCAGTCCAAGGGACTCTCAAGAGTTTTCTCTAGCACCATAATTTGAAAGCATCAGTTCTTCAGTGTTCAGCCTTCTTTATAGTGCAACTCTCACATCTCTGCTGCTGCTGCTAAGTCACTTCAGTCGTGTCCGACTCTGTGCGACCCCAGAGACAACAGCCCACCAGGCTCCCCCATCCCTGGGATTCTCCAGGCAAGAACACTGGAGTGGGTTGCCATTTCCTTCTCACATCTCTACATGACTTAAATTTCATTACATATAATATTTTCATAATTTTCGTCTCATTTTTTAAAGATCTGCTCAAATCTTTTTTTCTACTATTTTCTATAAAACATGGATTCTGAAAATGTCTTTTGGGCTGCAATTAACTGAAAATCCTGACTCAAAATGCTTTATTTCTTAGCCCAGAGAAGGTGATTATTTCAGTGGCTCAGGCTTCCCCTTTCTTTCCACTCTCCATCTTCAGGTCTCAGCTTTGTCCTCAGACATGGCACATATGTAGGAGTCACATTCAGAAGAAAAAGCTTGCCTTGGTTTCCTACAGACTTCCTATCATGTTTCTTTGCAGAATTGGGCCGGTATCCACGGCCATTCTTAACGAGATTACCTTAATTGGCTTAGACCAGCCCTGAAGCACTTAGCTGTGTGGGGAGGAATGACAACCTGAATGAAACTGGCCCAAAGGAAGGAAGGAGGGGGATGGGGGATGTTGGATTAATTACCAACCGATCATGCCTTTTTTTTAAAATTGAAGAATAGTTGAGGGAACTCCCTGGTGGTCCAGTGGCTAAGATGGTTAGGACATGGGCTTTCATTACCATGGACCCAGGTTTGATCCCTAGTTAGAGAACTAAGATCTCCCGAGCCTCAAGATGTGGCCAAAAAAAGAAAGAAAAGAATAGTCACTGTACTACATAAGTTACAGGTGTACAGTATGTGATTCATAATTTTCAAAGATTTTACCCCATTCTTATTATAAAATATTGGCTGTATCCCCCATGTTGTACAGCATATCCTCATAGCTTATGTTCTACCTCATAGTTTGAAAGTGTTAGTCCCCTACTCCACCCTCCCCCTCCCCCCTTGCCTCTTCCCACTGTTAACCATTAGCTTGTTCCCTGTATCTGTGAGTCCACTTCTTTTTTGTTATATTCTCTAGTTTGTTTTATTGTTTAGATCCCACATATAGGTGATATCATATTGTAAATTATCTTTCTCTGCCACAACCTTTTAAACAAATTCACTTTTGTGTGTGCTAAAGCACTTCAGCAGTGTCTGACTCTGTGCAGCCCTATGGACTGTGTAGCCCACAGGCTCCTCTGTCCATGAGATTCTCTAGGCAAGAATACTGGAGTGGGTTGCCATGCCCTCCTCAGGGGATCTTCCCAACCCAGGGATCAAACTTGAATCTCGGACATCTTCTGCATTGGCAGGCAGGTTCTTTACCACTAGCGCCACTGGGAAGCCTGAATTCACTTTTGGTTGTAGTGATTTTTCTTGGATCAGGTACTGATTATTCAGAGACCTGTGCTCTGGTTATTTCTGTATTTATAGATAAGCTTTGGAGGCTGAGAGGAAATGAAGTGACTTGTTCACTCTCACACAGCTAAGAGGTGAAGCTGGAAATTAAACTCAGATCTTCTGAGTCTTGTTCCTAACTCAGATTATGTTGTCTAAAATGGTTTGACTTCACCTGTAAAAATTCTGTCCATTGCTCAAGGTACAGTTTACATGCAACAAGGACACAAATCTCATGGAAAATTAATCAAAAGCTTTAGTTCTGTTCCAATCCCCATAGTCAGGGGGAATTAGTCTTTATTCAGTTATAAGTGTATTGCTCATACCTCCGTTTAACCCTTCACTTAGTTTTGACTTTACTGATCATCTGTGTACTGAGCTCCCTGCTCAACAGACTTTGACAGTAGAGCCTAATTTGTCTCCATCACCTTCTGAGCAACTAGTATAGTGTTTGGTACAAAATAGACTTAGTAAATGTTTGAAATTAAACAAAGAACTTGTCCAAAGTTACAGTTAATAGTAGTGCTGGGATAGAAGCCACATCACCTGACAGAACTCTCCTGGTGATCTTCCTAATGTGCCGCTCAAACTGTAAGATGAATTTCCTGTCATGCAATCACTCCATTAATGTGTGTGTTCTTAGCACCTACTCTGTGCCAGCTGCAGTACCGGGCACTGGGAGTACACGGGGGGCCCAGTCCAGTTAGAGGGAAATAAACACCTACAGAGTAGATTTGGCTGACTTCCTTCCTTCAGGTCCTGGCTGAGCATGCTGGGATAGAAGCACTAAGGGGGGTTCAGAAGTATAAAACCCTATCCCTGTCTCGAAGAGAGTCTATGCCTTCACTTGGGAGATAGAAATAAATATAGATTAAAATTACTACAGTGCTCCAATAATTCTTCCGAAAGACTTGTGTATTTCACTGTGTGTAAGTTACAGCTCAATACCAAAGATTAAGGGAAACAGGAAAAAATGACAGAGGCTTTAACCTAGTGCCCCTGAAGTTTGAAGTGCTTGATGCCAACAAGCGCAGTATGTTTGGAGATCTTTAAGGACCTTATTGAACCTGAATAAAGTATTGAGGGTCAAGTTGAGGAAGGTAAAAATGAGAATTCAGAAGGAGAAATATTTTGAAAGAAGACAGGCAACATAATGGTTAACTACATAGACTGTAGCCATGCAGGCTTAGTTCAAATCCCAGATCCCCCAGTTTTAGCCAGAGGATTAAATCCCAGATTCTCATGCTCAAGAACCTCTTTAAGCCTGTTGCCTCATCTGTAAAATGTGGATGGTAGAACCCTTTTATTAGCATGAAATGATGCATGTAAGGGGTTTACATGGAACTTGGCGTATAGTAATCCTTATACATGCAATAGTGGGAGAAATGAATTTAAAAGACTTAACATATTGGATATAAACCTGGAGAAGGAGGAATTAAAAAGAATGCTGATGTCTCCACAGGGAGGTGCAGTCGTTAATGAACTAGGAAAAGGGGAAAGAGTTTTATGGTTGGCACTCACCAGTGTCTTTTTGTTTTTCTTTTGACTAGGTTAACAAGCATGGATTATGAGCACATAAAGTCAATACAATGTAATGAGCTAAGATCTATGCCAAGATGTTGAGCCAGCGGAAGGGTAGGGCCCATCCTGAGGGCTTGGGGGAGGCCTCCTAGGAAAGAAGGTAGTTGCATCTAGTCCTGAAGATTGAGTAAGCTCTGAGATGAAGACAGGTGGGTAGGGCATTCCAGACAGAGAGACAACACGAGCACAGGCAAAGAGGTGAGACACAGTGTAGGGAACCCGGGAAGCAGTTGATCTTTCTAGGGTACAATAGAGTAAGACGGTGGGGGCAGTGGCAAACAGGCGGGAGATCAGGCGGAGGCTGTCCCGCGGTCACACCTTGCTGGCCTTGCCGTACCACCGGGCCGCTCCCTGAGCCAGGGATGACGTGGCCACCCCGCTGCTGTGCACACAGCAGGTGCAGGCATTTTCAGCCTCAGGCCCTTCCGCCCTGTAATTTCAAGCCAGACATCCTATTTCTCTAAGCTTGCCCCACAGGGTGAGCAAACAGGACCAGATGGATTAGTGTTTGGAAAGGGTTGTTGAGATGCCCGCATTGTGTCGTGTCATGCCAGAGGCTGAGATTTTTTTTTCCCCTTCATTAATCTTTAGGTTGGGACCTCTCTGAGGAGGCAGGGGTGTGACCTGTCCCACCCACCTGTGGTCCCTGAGTCATTTAGCCAGCCCATCTTTGACAAGCATCTGCTGAAAGAATAGCATTTGTGCCAGGTGCTTAGAATATGCTGAGGACTGATTTACTCTTGACACTTGGAAACAGCCCTATCCAGTTGGAAAAGTACTGCATAAACACCCAAGAATAGGTCACAAGTCTTAGGAGCTGTAATAACCGTTGATGACTCCTATTTAGAATAAATAAAAGGCTGAACCAGGCTCTGGGCCAAATACTACTTCGGTGGCTTATTTAAATCTCGTAACAACCCTATTTAGTTTTATTTTATGATGTTAAGGAAACTGCATACAGAGAGGTGAGGTAACTTGCCTAAGGTCAAATAGCTTCTGAGTGGTAGAGCCTGGATTCAAATCCAAGAATAGTGGTAGAGCCTGGATTCAAATCCAGGACTCAGCCTCCAGCCTCCCCACTGTGTAACCACAACTGCTACCCCAAAAATCTGCTAAGCCTTTTGTTCCAAATAAATGCTATGAATCTTAAGTAAGGAGCAATTACTGTGGCTTGAGGGCATCTATAAACGTTTCCTGGAGAAGGTAGGACCTAATTTGGGCCTCAAAGGTAGAAAGGGGGGAGAGAACAGATATTCAGTTTAATTACCAGTTTCCTTTGAGTAGGCACTTTCAGCCTAGAATGGCAATGCTGGCAGAATCCCAGGGATCATCTAGCCTCAGGGTTCTCACTCTCTCAGGATGTAGACATTTTTCTTTAAGTCAAAGACGAACCCAGATCTTTCCTCTTAGAGAGGAAGCCCAGATCTACCCTAACCCCTGAGACCTCTTTTATTTTTGCTGCCTGAAGGAGGAGGCAGAGAAGGCAATGGCTCCCTGAAGGCAGGAATGAAAGGACACTTTAGACAGCAGGTAACTAGTTCTGCTGTTGCTGTTTATCTATTTCTCCTTGTATCTTTGCCTCAGATTGACAACTACAGATGGGAAAATGAGAGTAAATAAAAGGAGTTGGAGCTTAGAACTTCTGTAGATGCAAATTAAGGGTGTTTTAATTGGATGGGGTCTTGAAGAAAGACCTGACCACTTTGGGACTGGAGTGTGAACGTGAATCTTTCTCTCCCATATCCTATACCACACTGTGGTCTCTAGGAAATGTATCAGGCACTGTAAGTCCCTACAGGGCCTAGACTTGTGAGAGAAAAATGAGTGGTCAGCACCTGTTTCATTGTTGCTTCTGCCTTCCCTAGATATGTGCAGGTGAAATTTGTCTGTATTCGGACCCAGTCAAACAGGAAGAGAGCAGCAGAAGCAGACATGTGCCCAGCATACTTGCTCCTGCGGTACAATGAGAAACTGGATAGACTGTTCATCAGTGAACTCAACACACAGCATATACACACTGACCCCAAAACCACGGGTCCTAGAGGAGACGCCACCAGCAAATCTCAGAAGAAACTCCAGTCTGCACAGCCCGAGGTCAACAAAGACCTTGGCACAGCTGCTAAGTCCCCAGTTGAACCATCGTTTTGCTTAGACAAGGTCCAAATACCCGCCAAGCCAGAGCAGGAGGGCATTACTCCTTCTGACCTGGCCAAGATAGCCAAAGTGATGAAGAACTTTCTTAAGGTGGACGTGGGTTCCATGGCCTCCTTCAGTGTGGGCAGCAGCCGAGACCTGGACCGGCTCAGTTTCCAGAGCAGCAAGATGAGCGATCTGTTTGTCCGCTTCCCAGAGAATCTCTTGCTGCACCGGGTGGAGAATGCCCAGGGCCACATCCTCTACGCTTTCCTGGTGGAGAGTAAGGAGCGAGAGGGGCGGGTGGTGCACTTCTCAGTGCTCAAGGCCGAGACAGCCACTTCCGTGGCCAAGATGCTAAGCATCTTTATGGAGTTCAACTCAGACTGGCCCAAGGTCAAGGTGGTCTTTGTGGACCCATCCTTCCCTCACCGAGCCATCCTGCAGGAGGTCTTTCCTGGTGCCCGCACCCTCCTCTCCATCTATCACACAACCCGACTCTTGGAGAAGAAGCTGCATCGTAGTTCCGCAGATCCGTCCTTTAAACGGCTCATGAAGGAAGCCCTGCGGGAGGCCGTGTTTGTCACCTCCGAGACCAGCCTGCAAAATCTCTGCCAGATGTCCCGGGCCCTGCTCGACGAGCAGCTTTTCAGCTTCCTGCAGGCCCACTGGTTCTCCTGTGAACTGCTGTGGTACATGCACGTCAGGAAGGGCCTGCACGCCTGTAGCACCTACATGGACAGTCTGGACGTCGTCACCAGCAAGGTGTCGAGCCTCTTCCGGGAGCAGCAGTCCCTGCTGGACTGCATCCTCCGCTTCGTGGATTACATAGACTTCTTTAACACCAAAGGCGTGAAGAACTTGCCCACTGCTCCCCCCAAGTTAAAGAGAGCCCGGTCAGCAAACACGGCCCCCAAGTCCAAGAAGCCTTCTGGCATCTGCAGAGGGAGCCTCAGCAGACCCCCTGTGCAGGATGCCAAGCCAGAGCAGGTGCGGGGGCTGCCATGGCAGCCTCCCCAGGGGCAGCCCTCGCAGGGTGGCATGCTGGCCTCCTTACGCCAGAGTGGCTCCGACCTGGCCTACAAGCTGTGCCACAATGAGTGGGTGGTGGTGCAGAGCTCCACGCACCTGGTGGACGTGGCTGGCTGTGCCGTGGACGTGCAGCTGCTCGAGGACTCCCATCAGGTGAGCAAAGACGGCTGCAGCTGCAGCTGCTCCTTTCAGCAGCAGTATCACCTGCCATGCCGGCACATCCTGGCACTGCTGCACACCAGCCAGAGGCCCGTGAGTGAAGCCATGGTGTGCCGCCGGTGGCAGAAGAGGTACCAGCACCTCCTCGGGCCCAGCGGGGAGCTCCGGGACCCCATTCTGATCCCGGCAGATGCAGGCCAGCCAGGGGAGCCAGGACGGAATGACATGATTCAGGACCTAAGCAGGGAGCTTGCAAATCTGCTGATGCAGAGTGAGGGACCAGAGCTGGAGGAGCGCTGCTCCACGCTGCGCAAGATTGTGGACATCTGGGCGGCCCCCTGCCAGCCTCCTGAGCCCAGTCACCAGCCAGGGGACTTCAGGGATGTGGGCTGCCTCCCTTTCCTCTGGGGAAAGCAGGAGGAAGGGGAGGGACTGGCTCCTGCTGGCGCCACCATTCACAGCTGAAGCACTTGCGCTGGCAGGCTAGGCCGCCAGCCCCTCTCCCTAGCAGTCTGAGAGCTCAAAGCGGGCAGGACATGCTCGGGGTCAGCATTTTAACCAACGTCTTTCTAGGTAGGGTTAGGAAAATGGTTCCGAGAGAAAGAAGAGGAACCCTACTGTGTGACAGTCCTTTGAATCTGCCCCATTTCTGCCCTGCCTTTGGTTTTCCTTGGGAGCCTCATTCATTGTTCAAGGCCAAAGTTATTTCCATGCAGAAAGGTCATTCCTCTTCCCCCCTCAACCCCTGAGATCAGACCTTACTAACTTTACAGAGATGATAACCCAGCCCCAGGATAGGGGGAGATAAAACGGACCTGGTTTCAGGGACTAAAGGGAAGGAGTGTGCTACTTGGCTGTTGCTGCTCTTTACAAAGAATGTGTTTGTACCTATTTTTATTCATATTAAAGTTTTGTTTTGTTTCTGCTCTTTAAATAAAAGCAAATAAGCAAGAGAAATGTGTTCTGCCTGAACAGTGAAGGAATCTGGGTGTTGTGCAGCCAAATAGAGTGCGATGCCTCAAATTCAGTGATTAGCGATCCTCCCCTTGCTTCATCCTCTTCCTGCAACCAAGTCTTCAACATGGACTTCAGGCTGCCTCATATTCTAGCCTGAAGAAGCCAAATAGATTGGGAGGGAAGAAACCTGGGTCCAAGACTTGACTGCTCTCAACTTGCTGGGTGACTGTGGGCAAGTCCTTAATTTCTTTGACCCCAGTTTCCTCATCTGCAAAAACGAATCCATTGGCCTGTTCTAATCCCAGTTTCCCTTCTAGATTCAATGGAGGTTTAAGCACCAACACAGACTTTTGTTGTTGTTGCTAGTTTGTAACCTTAGTCACCTAAAGCCTGGTAGCTTCCCAGCTTTCCAAGAACCATCTTCAACAGAACCGAGGTCAAAAGATGGTAGTCAATCCTGCTTCTTGCACTAGTTCACCATGACCTTAACAGTCACAACACTATTCTGGATCTTGCCTGTAAAATACTGGAGGGGTTGGGCTGAGCAATACCCAAGTTCAGCTCTCTCAAGAAGACCTCGATCTCCTCAGTTCCGAGAGTTGGGCCCCTCGACCCTTGGAGAGAAGCAAAATTTGAGACCCGGGCCTCAACTTCCCCATAAGACGGGACACAGTGCAATCACACAGGCACCACTTCCTACCCTCCTGGGGCTTTGGAATTTGACCAGAGAAGACAAAAAAATCTTGAAACGCTGCTATTTATTTTCTTTTTGCCTTTTGCCCTCTGAGGGAGTTTCCATAGTAACCCGCCCTTCCAGCCCTCTTCCCAGAAGTGTGGCTCCGCAGTTTCAGCTTCAGAGCTCAGACTCCAAAGGATCCTAGTGTCTTCGGGCTCTCATTGGTTGCCGCCAGCCGAGCCCCTCGTAACCCTGGTAACAGCGCCCGCCCACAAGTCGCCGGGCTATGACTGGTCGTTGCCACAAAGTCCGAAAGCGAATTCCTCAGGCCATTGGCCCGAGTCACAGGAAGCTGGCACCGCGGTTGGTGAGCCTAGAGGTCAGTCAGAGTCAGAGGCAGGGTCAAATAGGGAGAAATGGCGACGGAGCCAAGCTGTGGGTGAGTAATGCCTGAAGGGGTGGTGTGAGGCAGCTGGTGACCGTAGTCACCAAAGGGGTGGGAGGTTGACTTCTCTTCTGGCTCTGGCCAGACCCCGAATGCGAACGTCAGACATCCACATCCTGCCACCTGGGTTAGAGGTGAGAGGTCAGAGGCCGTATCCCCTCTCTGTCTCTGGTTTTTTACTGTGGCAAGCTGTCAGAATCCCGAGCCAAAGACTCAGCTTCCAGCTACTTAGTGATGGTAGGCAAAACTTAACTTCTTTGAGCCTCAGTTTCTCATCTGTAAAATGGGGACAGTAACCGGTTTGAGGGGCTAAATAGAGGAAATATTTGAACAAAGTATTACAGTTAATAGAGGGATTAACGTAGAGGGAGGAAAGACTTATGAACACTTGTTAACCCCGTTTTCCGTTGAAGGGATTGAGGCCTAGAGGGATCACTGACTGGCCCAAGATCACACAGTAAGTCTGGAGCAATTGCAGTTCTCTTGTATATACCAGGACCAATGAAGGAATGGAGGCCAAGAAGTAAATACAGAGTGCTGCACAAATATTTTAAATATTTAAGGAAAAAAAAGGCAGCTCCGCCCTTCACACTCACTCAAATCTCCTGGCACCAAATCCTTCCATGCTGACTTATCAATTAGCTCTCAGCTCCAAGTCATCCTCCGACCACCCAGAGAGGGCTTCCTTGGCCACCTTGGCTAAGGCATCCCTCCTTCCTCCAGCCTACCCTTACCCTGTTTTAGAGTCTTTATAAACTTCATTATCTGATACATCCTTGTTTGTTTACATGTTTATTGCATGTCCCTCAGAACAGTGCTGATACATAGTTAAGGAATAAAATATTGTCTGCATGAATAATTGAAGAGCCAAACCCCTACTGGCTCCTTAAACCTCTTTTCTTCTCCACAGGCCCATCTTTGGATTAAGATCTAGTGTCTACAGCCTAGCCTCAAGCCTTGACTTAGTTGGAGCTTGAGAGAGTGGGAGCCTTCTGTTTGGCAGACACACAGAGCAAATATTTTGACCTTGGCATTGAGACATTTCCCATTTTCCCCATGGCGCTGACAGTGCTGAATGAGTTCCTGATTGAGGACCCAAGCCCACCTCTGCTGCTCTACCAGCTTAACAAGACCGCGCAGTTGGAGACCCTCAACTATCAGAGCTGCTATATGCAGAGGGTCTTTACCCATTTTCCCGAGATCCTATTTATCCACCGGACCTATAACCCGAGGGGTGAGGTGTTATACACCTTCCTGGTGGATGGACCCCGGGTGCCACTGGAGGGTCATCTTTCCCGGGCCGTCTACTTCGCCATTCTTGCCAAGGAGGATGCTGAAGGCTTGGCCCACATGTTCCAGGTGTTCAAGAAGTTTAACCCAGCATGGGAGAGAGTCTGTACCATTCTGGTGGATCCCTACTTCCTCTTACTGCCCACCCTTGCTATGGAGTTCCCCGCAGCTGAGGTCCTGCTTTCGGCCTTCCACATCTGTAAGTTCCTCCAGGGCAAGTTCTGTCAACTGGCCCTCGAGCAGCCAGTGGAGAGGCTGCTCCTGACGGCCCTGCGGAGCACCATGTGCTCGGCCACAGCCGGGAACCTGCGGAAGCTGTACGTGCTGCTGAGCACCTGCATCCCACCGGCCCAGCTGCCCGCGCTCCACTCACACTGGCTGCTCAACGACCGCATCTGGCTGGCCCACCGCTGGAGAAGCCAAGCCGAGAGCAGCCGCTATTTTCAGGGCCTGGAGGTCACCACCCGCCTCCTCAGCCAGTTCTTTGGCACCACCCCAGTGGTAGAAAAAGGCATGAGCGCCCTGCTCCGGTACCTGCAGCAGAACTCGGGAGACAAGGTGAGTTTCAACCTGGGCCCAAGTCCCCCGAACCATTACACCCCTGTGGAGGGCAGTCCCGAAAGCCCCAAAGTGGAGCAGTTGGTGGAAGCCCGCATCCAGCACTCACTTAATGCCATCTGCACGGGGCCGGCCGCCCAGCTCTGCCTGGGCGAGCTTGCTGTGGTCCAGAAATCCATGCACCTCATCGGCTCGGGTTCCGAAAAGGTGAACATACAGATCCTGGAGGACACCCACAGGGTGCAGCCCCAGCCCCCGGCCAGCTGCAGCTGCTACTTCAACCAGGCCTTCCATCTGCCCTGCCGTCACATCCTGGCCATGCTCAGTGCCCACCGCCAGGAGCTCCAGCCCGACATGCTGCCTGCTGAGTGGACGGCAGGCTGTGCCCCCAACCTCAGTGACATCCTGGGCAGCACATGGAGCGAGACCCTGGAGAAGCGCTTGGCCGTGGCTCTCCTCACAGAGGAGGTGAGTCAGCTCCTGCAGCATTGCAGCCAGGAGGAGTTTGAACGGCGGTACAGCACCCTGCGGGAACTGGCCGACAGCTGGATTGGCCCTTATGAGCAGGTCCAACTCTGATTACCCGTGATGTTCATCCTCGTGTATCACTCACATCCCCCCCCCAACACCCTCCAACACTCACACTGCTGTACTTCTTAGACCCTCCTTCCAGGGAAGAGGCACAAGGGTCTTCTCTTCTGCAGCCTGCTACCCATGTGTCTAGATTCCTAAAACAGGAGGCAGCAAAGCTGTCCCATAAAGGGCCCGATAGTCAGGATCCTAGACTTTGTTGGGCACTTACAGCCTGTTGTATATTCCTGGTTCTTTGTTGTGTGGGTTGTTTTTTTTTCCCCCTAACCTTTTCAAAAAGTAAAACCCATTCTTAGCTCAAGGGCCTTAACAGGTAATACCTACTGTAGGATAAGAGATAAGACACTGAGTGAAGATGAAGATTCGGACTTGGTAAGAGCTTCCACAGTCATGAGATGACACCTTACCCACAGAGGAAAAGCCCCCCAGAGGCTGAGAGCCTGGCTCTCAGCCTCACCACCTGCCACACTCCCCCATCCTGAGGTTATTAAAGTGAATGTTGTCTGTTTTAGCACTTGTCTAGTTTTTTGTCTCATAGAAGGAAGTTTAGGAAATACTGGGTTGGCCAAAATGTTCGGGTTTTTCTGTGAGATGTTAGGAAAAACCTGAACAACCTTTTTGGCCACCCCAATACTATAGAACGACTAGACTCTACAGAGTCTGACATTACAGGCTGGTTTCTTCCCTGTCTGTTTTCTGAGGCCTGGTGCTGCCTTTTACATGCCCTGAGACTTGAGGCAAGTCACCTCTCTAAGCCACAATTCATTCACCTGTAAAAATGGAGCTTTCCCAGAGCACTGGTAAGATGAGAGGAGAATGGGAATGTGATGGGCTGATGCCCAGTGGGTGCTCAAGTAAGAGTTAATGTCCCTTCCTTGCCTGTGGTCTCATCACCTGCCCTCAGCAGAGTGAGAAACAAAAGGCAGGAGAAAAGTGCACGTTGCCTAGGGCTTTGCACAAGAATTCTGATGGGAGTACCAAAACGGTACAAAAGAAGCCTCCACTCTCCAAGCAGGGCCACCTACCTCAGTAATTCTCATTGTAACTACTCTGATCAAAGACCCATCTCCCAGCTTAATGGTTTCTGGGAACTTCCTGGAGTCTGGGCCCTGAATGGGCCAGTATTTGTCAGAGTGGCTCAGACCACCACCTTATTCCAGTCCCTGCCATAGGCACCACCAACCCTGCCTGCCCAAAAACCATACGGAGAAGCCACCCTATGTGTCTGGTGCTATTTCATCCAGCTACAAGTAGGAGCCAGGAGGCTGGCCCCTCCGGGATCTTGCTAAGGCCATTGGCCCAGAGGCTGTGTGGGTCTGTGCCTGCACCCACTGGGCCCCCTCCACAGCCCCCTCCGGCTCCGGATGGGCCATCATGAAAGCTTGAGCCGCCCGGATCAGGTCCTCCTCCCGCAGGCCCGGGACGGGCACGGTAGGGATGCCAGCGATCATCATGGCCAAGGTCAGGATGCAGATGTCGGGCTGGGAGTTGGCCTCCTTCCCCCCTGCGTCGGCGGGCATTGGCGGAGCCCCAGGTGACAGCCCACGCAGCAGCAGAGGCACAGGCCTGCTGGGGCCGCCCGGCTGGGGGGCTCTGCTTCTGGAGCAGCCATCCTCCCGGCCCAGGTTCTCCGGCTGCCTCGCGGCGGGGAATTTGTGGCAGTACCAGTTGTACTCCTGCCTCGGTGGCTCCCAGCCAGTGCCCCCAGGGGCCGGGCCCCAGGCCTGGGCAACAGGTGTCACCTGCTCAGCTTTCTGGCTCAGTGGGCCTTGTCCGCCAGAGGCTACAACCCCCGGCTCTATAGGACTATAGAGGCCAAGAGATGAGCCCAGAGAAGCAGCCCCACCTGCAGAGACAGGAATGGGATGGAGTGTTATTCTTGGTCTTGGAGGAGGAGGCCCTGAGGGGCAGGGCATAGTAGCAGAGCACTGGGATCAGGAGCAATCAAGACCTGCCCAAGAGGGTGGTCTGGTGGTTGGGAACTGGGTTTTACTCATATCCACACCCCAAATCAGTCCTTAATGCAGATAGGTGATGGAGCCTTGTTTGTTGAATGAATGAATGAACAACTGGGTGGCTCTTGGCAAGGACTTTGGGAATGGCTTTCTTCAAAGAGAACTGACTCCAGGGCAAGACCAAAAATGCCCAGCAAGCAGAACCACCACCTCCCCAGAGCAGGACTCAGGTTTTCAGGAAGCTGTACACCCCCCAGTTCCAAGAGACCCCTCACCTTGGCCAGAAGACGGAAGACCTGGCTGAGTCTGTGGAGGCATGAAATAGGACATGGCTTCCCCAAAGCCCCTATTTGTGAGGGAACAGTCATCTGCCTCCTGCCCTACCTTCTCCACCCTTCTAGAATGTCACCTCATAGTGATAGTATAGTGAAGTCGCTCAGTCGTGTCCGACTCTGCGACCCCGTGGACTGTAGCCTACCAGGCTTCTCCGTCCATGGGATTCTCCAGGCAAGAGTACTGGAGTGGGTACCATTTCCTTCTCCAGGGGATCTTCCCGACCCAGGGATCAAACCCAGGTCTCCCGCATTGGAGGCAGATGCTTTAACCTCTGAGCCACCAGGGAAGTCCCTTCATAGTCCTTCCCTTTTACACCTAGAACCCACCTCACAGGATTGACCTGTTCATTCTAGAACCTGCATCTGACAATGGATGGCGCTAAAAGAGCACCGGACCAGGAACTGGGCATTCTAGGTTCTTGCCTTTACCTTGGGCAAGTCACCTGGACAGTTCTGTTCCTTGATACCCTTATCTGTAAGATGGGGGGAATGACTGCCCACTACTTCACCAGAAGTTATGAAGGATCAAATGAGATCATCTGTATGGAAGAAATGATCGGAGATGACAAATAAAGGAGTTGGGTGCTTTGTGCCCTGTAGTGTGTGAGGAGGAAACACCCTGTATTCATTCATTTGCTGTGTGTCCTTGGCCAACTACATTCCCATCTCTGGGCTTCCACTTCCCATCTGTGAAATGATGTAGTTGCTCTAGGGCATTGGTTCTCACCCCAGGCTGCACGTTAGATTCTCTTGGATTCTCTTGGAAGCTTTTAGAAATCCTGATACTCAGCCTTATTCCGGGGTTAACTAAATCAGAATCCCAGGGTCAGACCCAGTTAGCAGTATTTTTCAAAGTTTCTCAAATGGTTACACCATGAGCCAAAGTTGAGACCTCTACTTGGGGGAAATGCTTCTCAACCCTGGCTATTCCTTAGTATCTCAAGGGGAACTTTTGCAAAAACAATGTCCTTTGGCAAATCAAATGAGAATCTCTAGAGACTGGGCCTGGAGTGCTGGCAATCTGTCTTAGATCACGAGTAGTCAGGCTAGGAGTCACTGGTCTAGGTGATGTCGAAACGCTCTCTTTCACCTGCCCTGCTGAGCCCCAGTGATTCTAAAAGAAATGCCCTTCCCAGATTTCAAGGGCAAGGAGACCCTCCAAGGATCAGTGGCAACATCGGCTGTGTTTATTTCCGTCCTGGCTGGCAGTAGCATGGCCAGCTTCAGGGCAGGCACGCCTCTGGGGCCAGGATGCACTCGCGTGGCCCTGCTCCAGGGCGGTGCAGGCCTTCACTCATATTTGCAGAAATCCTTAAGTCCTTTGGGCAGGTGGAGCCCATCAATGGCCAACCGGTGCACCACACTCCTCTGGATCACCAGGCGGCACAGGGTCTGCAGCGATGGCACTGTGGAGAGAAGGCTGTCTAAGGCAAAAGCAGTGGGGGGGTGGGGGGTGGGGCGGGGGAGCCGAGGCCGGAACCCAGATCTAGGTCTTGGTCCCTTCACTCTCTGGCTCGGAGCTGTTTACATTATTGAGATAAGCACCTCTCGTGCAGCACTTCCCCAACACTGCAGCTCTGTCTCCTTGATAGCATCACCCTGCTCCTCTCCCTTCCCTTAGCAGCTTCTGGGGGCAGGGGTAGAGTCTGATAAATCTGCGCAACCCCAGCCTCCAGCACAGACCTGGCACAGAGAGGGTTCTCATCTACTGAAATCATAAAATGTGAATTCAGATGTATGGATTCCCAGGCGGTTCAGTGGTAAAGAATCCACTTGCCAACGTAGGAGCTGCAGGAGCTGTAGGTTCCATCTCTGGGTCAGGAAGATCCCCTGGAGGAAGGCATGGCAACCCACTCCAGTATTCTTGCCTGGAGAATCTCATGGACAGAGAAGCCTGGTGGGCTGCGGTCCATAGGGTCGCAAACTGTGGAGGCAACTGAGTGCACACGCACACACACGCTCAGATGTATAAATAAAGGGCTTAATGGTGCTATCATGAACCAGACCTCAGGATTCAGAAGCTCTTAGGGGTTGAGGTGATGCCTTTAAACTCTGTATACTCAAATCGATGAGTATTTATTTGTCTAATAGACATAATTCTCAGAGGACCAAAATCGAAAAGTGGTTTAGAATTCATGCCCTAGGTTAATACAGAAAATAATTGGCAAAGCCAGAAAAGGGATTTAGAGGACAACTTAATCGATCACAGCCAAGGTGGGTAAATCGAGGCCCAAAGCCAGGGGAATTGACTTGTCCAAGGCCACAGGCAGAGGCAGAATCTGAAGTCAGATTCCCCACTCCACCTTTTTTTTTTTTTTTAAATATTTATGTATTTATTTGGCTGTGCCAGGTCTTAGTTGCAGCATGCACACTCCTAGCTGTGGCACGTGGGATCCAGTTCCCTGACCAGGAATGGAATCCCAGTTCCCTGCATTGGACCCACTGAGTCCTAGCCACTGGACCACCAGGGAAGTCCCAGGTTCCCCAACTTCTAAAGCAACTCTGGACAGACCAAGGCCTTGCCAGCTGGTCCAGAAGTCCTAGCAGGTTTCTGTCCCCACTGGGGGCCAGGAGGGGTCGCTGCCCAGGGGATGGGATACCTACAGCCATACTCCAGCTGGATCAAGCGCACGCTCTTGGTGGAGGCGAAGACGTCCACCACCGCGTAGAGGGGCTGGGCGGCTGGCAGCCCCCGGGCGCTGGGGCCCATGTCCTCGCCGTTGATGACGATATGCATGTCAGCCGTGCCATCCGGGCGCGGGCAGAAGAGAACGCCCAGGCGGCTGCGGCGCGCAGTCGGAGGCAGCACATTCAGTTCATAGAGCTGATCCAAGAGGTGGCTGTACAAACCCGGCCGGCTGCGGCCGACCAGGCGATCGCGGGGAATGCGAAACTGCTCGATGCAGAGATACGGTTCCACCAGAAGTGCTGGGGGGCGACTAGGGGCTAGGGCCTCTGCCTCCGGGCGGCCCTCCCGGGGCACGCGGTTATGATGGCGCGTGATGGCGAAGACCCAGGTGTGCCCAAGGCTGACCAGGTCCGGTAGCGAAAACTCGGGCACGGCGGCCAGACTGGCGGGGTCCAGCGCGGTCAGGCCGAGGCGCAGGTGCCCGCACCAGCCCAGCTCTTTCTCCTCGATCTCCACCAGGAACACCTGGCCGGGGGCCAGCGGCTCGCGACTGAAGCACACACCGTGGGCGAAGCTCTCCACGCGTGTGGCCCGCGTCCCGGAGAGGTCGACGCGGATGTTGGCACCGTGCACTGGGTGGAAGCGGGTGGGAGGGGGCTCGGGGCGCGCCGGTCCCCGCGGAGCACCCAGCCCCACGGGGTCGGAGACAGCAGCCATCTCCCGGCCAAGGGGCAGACCGGCGGGCGCCGGGGGCTATTTTGGGCAGCGGACTCAGATGGTGACCGCCGCGGGAGGGGGAGTGTACCATGTAAGGTATTGCCCTCCGCCCACCGACTCCCTTCCCCAAGGCTCTGCCCAGGGGTCCTAGCGCCGCTAGTTTGGCCATCCCGTCTCGATGCGAGTCCCAGGAGGCTCGGGACCGCCGGCGCCCGGGATGCGACCTGCCAAACCCGCTGACCTTCGCCCGGGTGGAACCTCCGCCGCCCCCGTCCTGCCCGCCTGGGTCCGTAGAGGCCAGAAGCGGGCAGGAGGCGGCCCGTCACGTGATGCCGGGGCACACGTGACTCGGAGTACACATGACTTCCCGTCGCCCGGCCGGCACCTCCAGGAGAGCAAGGACGCGAGGGAGCGGAGGTGAGAGGGATCCCGGGGCTGGAAGCGATCCCGGAGGCTGGAAGCGATCCCGGAGGCTGGAAGCGATCCGGGAGCGCCCCGGGCGGGGCGCGACGGAGGAGGCACGGCGGGTGGGAGCTGGGGCAGGGCAGGGGCTTCCCTGGAGGGTGCGCCGCCAGCTCCCCGCCAGGGGCGACCGAGCACGGAGCGGGAGAGGCCACAGCGGGCACCCGCTTCCTGCCGCAGATGTTCCGAGCCGAGCTGTGGCCGCCAGTCCTCTTCCTGCTGCAGCTGCTGCTGCTGCTCGCCTGCGCGCCCGAGGGCGAAGCGGCCCCCGACCAGGACGAGATCCGCTTCCTGCCCGGGCTAGCCAAGCAGCCTTCTTTCCGCCAGTACTCCGGCTACCTCAAAGGCTCCGGCTCCAAGCGCCTCCACTACTGGTCTGCAGCCCTGTCTCCCAGGACGGGGTTGGGAGGGGGGCACTGCAATGCCCACCGTGGGGGGAGATGATGGTGTGGCGGGTTGTCCTTAAGACCCCTGAGGGATCGGACTTCCCTGGGGGTCCGCTGGTTAAGGCTCCAGTGCTTCCAGCTGCAGGGAACTGGGTTTCCATCCCTGGTTGGGGGACTAAGAACTCGCATGCTCTGCCGTCAAAGTGAGATGAAGAAGAAGAAAAAAAAATCCCTGAGGAAATCCAGGAGTAGAGAAGGCTGGAAGACCAAGCTGCACCCAGTCCCCCGCACCAGCACCCACCCTAGACTGACTCCCCGCCCCGCCCCCCCCCCCAGGTTTGTGGAGTCCCAGAAGGATCCGAAGAGCAGACCCGTGGTTCTGTGGCTCAATGGAGGGCCAGGCTGTAGCTCCCTTGACGGCCTCCTGACAGAGCACGGCCCCTTCCTGGTGAGTGGAGAGCAGTGGGGTCACCCCCTGGTCAGAGGCAGGGAGGGGACAGTTCGCAAAGGAAAAGGCCCGGGAAGAGGGAGAAAAGGACTTTGGTCTTCCAAAAAATGTGTCCGTTTCCTGAGCCTCGGTTTCTTCATCCATGCCCCTGACTTGACAGTTTCATATCTCAGGGGGTTTTGCCTGGTTGTGCAATACCCAGCAGGGTGACCTTACCCCACTGCACCCCCCACCCAGCTGACTCTTGGAATTTAGCCATCTCTTTCCTCCACAGATCCAGCCAGATGGTGTCACCCTGGAGTACAACCCCTACTCCTGGAACCTGGTATCGCTGCCCCTTTGGGTCCTGGGTGGGTGTCTCAGCAGTTGGATGGGAAAGGGAACAGCCCCCCTCAACCCATTTCCACTTCCCCTCTAGATTGCCAACGTGTTATACCTCGAGTCCCCAGCTGGAGTGGGCTTCTCCTACTCCGATGACAAGTCTTATGCCACCAATGACACGGAGGTGAGTCCAGAGTCCACCCTCATGTCCCAGTCTCCCTGGCTGGCGTGACGCAAGGAGAAAGAGAGCCTGGTCTGGGGGCCCATTTGTGGCTCTGTCACCAGCTCTGGGGTGTGGGCTCGGACTAGTCACAGGCTCTTGCACAAACAGGGTAGGTGGGTATCATTATCTCTGAGATTGTTTGTAGCTCAAGCACCACCACTTTCTGATTCCCTCTATCCTGCCATCTCCAGGTCGCCCAGAGCAACTTCGAAGCCCTTAAAGATTTCTTCTGCCTGTTCCCAGAATACAAGGGCAATGAGCTTTTCCTGACTGGCGAAAGCTATGCCGGCATCTACATCCCAACCCTGGCAGTGCTGGTCATGCAGGACCCCAGCATGAACCTTCAGGTGCAGGGAGGCTGCAGGAGGGGAGGGAGGCCTAGACTTGTGGTTAGCAAGGTCAAACAGCTCCGCTCCTCCACCCACGTCTTGGGCAATCCCCTGCGGCAGGTCTCCCCAGGCATGTGGTACCCCACGTCCTACCTCCCCTGCTCTATGAGCAGAATGTCAGCTCCTTCGTCCACCTCTTCCTTCATGACACCCCTTGCCACTCGCTGGCCCCTCTGGGCTGCGTGCCTCCCCTGACCGGAAGCTCACTCATCAAGCTGCCAACTCCATTCTTTACACCGAGTGGCCTCGCCCGCCCAACCACTCCCACAAACTGGGTTTCAGCTTCCAGACTGCTTAAGGTTTGGGTGGAGGTCAAAGGAGGCTCTTCTGGCCCACGTCCAGATGAGCTGAACGCGCTGGGTGTTTCACAGGGGCTGGCGGTGGGCAATGGACTCTCTTCCTATGAGCAGAATGACAACTCCCTGGTCTATTTCGCCTACTACCATGGCCTTCTGGGGAACAGGTATGGGAGAGGACCACTGGGCAATCCCTGTGGCGTGCCGGGTCATAGGGGTCTCAGGTCCGTCCTCCAGGCACATGCTATCTCGGGTCCTGCCCTGGTTTATGAGCAGAAGTTGGGGGGCAGGGGAGGTGGGTGAGGCTGGGGTTTTGGTGTGGAAAGATGAAAGGGTCTTTCATGTAAAGATCAGAATGTAAAGAAATGAAGGAGGGCTGGCAGGATGGCCCCAGGGCAGCTAGGTTTGGGAGCTACATACCACGCCCTCTGATAAATGTCTTTGTCCCCAGGAAACAGGTCCCTTGGGTCCAAGCCCTGACGGGGAAGTTGAGAAGGTGGGGTACTTGCCTTCTCTGGCCCACCATGGGCCTAAGCAGTTATCATTCATCTCTTACAGGCTCTGGTCTTCCCTGCAGACGCACTGTTGCTCTCAAAACAAATGTAACTTCCACGACAACAAAGAGCCAGAATGCCTGGCCAATGTGCGGTTCTGCCCCCGCCCTGCACCACCGCCCGACAGCCCCCATCCTGCCCATCCCCCTTTATTTTATATCCTGCTTGGTGTTGTTTAGTCGGTTGTGTCCTACTATGTGACCCTGTGGACTGTAGCCCACCAGGCTCCTCTGTCCATGGGATTCTCCAGGCAGAAATACTGGGGTGGGGTGCCATTTCCTTCTCCAGGAGATCTTCCCGACTAAGGGATTAACCTGTTTCTCCCGCCTTCAGGCGGGTGCTCTGGAGTGTGGGTGCGGTCCCACGCCACTGCCCGAGGTCTCCCTATGAGGGGAAAGGGCGTCTCCCTCGTCCAGCGTCTGATGTGCCATGGCTGTGCTCAGTGATGGCCACGCAGATTGTTCCTCCTCCGAAAGTCCCTTTCGAGGGAGCTCGTATCATCCGCATTTTCCAGATAAGGAAACTGAGGCCAAGCATGTGGAAGTCACAGTGCTAGTAGAGGCATAAGGATGGGGCCCAGAACCAGCAGATTCCTTCCACTGAGGCTCAGTTTCCCTGGGGGAGGTCGGGGAAGGATAATGGCCAGGCAAGTAGAACAGCAGTAAATCTTGGGCTGCGGGACTTCCCTGGTGCTCCCAACGGTTAAGGCTCCTTACTCCCAAGACAGGGCGTGCGGGTTGGATCCCCGGTCCATCGGGTAACTAAGATCCCATGTGCCGCCTGACAGGGCCAAAGAAAGAAAGAAAAAGTCTTGGGGCGCTGTTGGGGAGGTGGTGGGAGGCCAGGATTCCGTAAAGCATGGCGGCTTGGGGGGGTGTCATTGCAGCTTCAGGAAGTGTCCCACATCGTGGCCAGCTCCGGCCTCAACATCTACAACCTCTATGCTCCATGTGCTGGGGGGGTGCCCAGCCATGTAAGGTAGGCCCTGCCAGGCGTCCCGTGTGCCAACCCCAGCCCCATCTGGGGGCCCAGCACCCATTCCCCCCAACTGCGCTTGCAGGCATGAGAAGGACACTGTCGTGGTTCAGGATCTGGGCAACATCTTCACCCGCCTGCCACTCAAGCGGGCGTGGCATCAGGTGTGCATGGGCCCGGGCTTCCTCCCAGCAGGGACGGGGAGGGACAGCAGGGCAGGGAAGCCAAGATCCTGACCCTCTGTGCCCCCCTCCCAGATGCTGCTGCGTTCCGGGGAGAAGGTGCACCTGGATCCCCCCTGCACCAACACCACGGCCGCCTCCAACTACCTCAACGACCCTCAAGTGCGGAAGGCGCTCCACATTCCCGAGCAGCTGCCCCGCTGGGACATGTGCAAGTGGGTTTCTGTGGGTGCTCGTGGCCCGAGGGTAGCGGACTGTTGGGGCCTGTGGGCCTCAGAAAGGGTTTCTCATTGAGGACACCAGGTGCATTTGGCTCGTGACCATGAATTATTCCAATAGGATGTTCAAGGTCCCTGACCCCCAGATGGACTGATATTCAGCCACTTAACTCTTAAATGGCCACACTGGTTGTTAAAATGTCAGTTGCTTACACTGGTATTTAGTAGACACTCCCATCCCCTGCCCCTCCCTGACTTTAGTACCACCCGCAGCTGTCTCCTGTGACACCTACAAGTAAGAAGGTGACCACAGCAGGGGCCAGTCAGGTCCATTCTGATTGGTCAGCACGAGCCCTTCTGCCTTAACGCCAGTGGCACCCCAGCCACGGTAAAAAAGCGTCCCTGTACATTTCTAAATGGGGGTGATTTGGGGTCTGCTGGATTCCAGCCCCACCTCCCCTCATCTAGGTGAGTCCCAGAGAGGTTACATGCCCAAGGAGGGGCTGGATCCCAGCTGTCTGTCTCTCTTGGGCTGGAGCTTGGGAACAGGAGCAGGGAGGGGATGAGGTCTGATCTGTGGTCTCTTTTTCTTATTGCCCATGTGGTCCTGCAGCTTCCTGGTGAATATCCAGTACCGCCGTCTCTACCAAAGCATGTGTTCCCAGTACCTGAAGCTGCTCTCTGCACAGGTTAGTGGGCAGCAGCCACAGCTGGGTCCATCAACAGCCTGGGACCCTGGAGCAGCGTGGCAAGGTGGGGGCTCCTTTAGGGCGCCGCTCGGGGCAGGGGAAGCTGAAACTCCCCAAAAAGTGAAGTCACTTGCCAAGAGCTGACTTGTGGTCAACAGGGTCAGGATTTTAACCTGGCTCTGTCCCTACCTGATGCTGCTCTGTGGGAAGAGTCTGAAGGGTCTCCATCAATCAAGGAGCCTTTAATGTGAGAAGAGCTAGTCAGATCATGCTACAAGGGGCAAACAGAGGTCCAGGGTGGGAGAGGACCTTGCCCAAGGTCACCTAGAAGATACGGTAGGTTACCTAGGAGATACTGGCTGAGCCAGGGCAGGACCAAGTTATGCAGAGCACAGTGGGTAGAGTATGGGCTCTGGGGTCACTAGCCAGGTGACCCGGGGCAAGTTTCTCACATATCTGAGGCTTTATTTTCCCATCTGTAAAATGGGGTTACTAATGGTATCATAGTAAAATGCTTCATAGGTAAAGCATTCAGTAGGGCTCTCGCCATGTAGGAAGTGGTCAGAAAACACAAGGGTTTCCTTGTTTATGCAGTTTAGCCGGTGGGTAGGGCTTAAACCAGGGGAGGGCTGGGGTCTGGGCTTATTCCAAACCCCTCATTTTCCCACTTGTGCTGCTTCAGAAATACCGGATTCTGCTGTACAACGGCGATGTGGACATGGCCTGCAATTTCATGGGAGACGAGTGGTTTGTGGATTCCCTCAACCAGAAGGTGAGGCAGGGGCCCCAGCCCCAGGGTCAAGTAGGTGCGGAGGAGGGCAGACTGGCTGGGGCAGACAGAGAGAGCAAACCTGGAGGTGTTCCCGGCCCCTGAGGCCTGGCCGGTGGCTGCGAGCAGAGGCAAGGGGGCAGCTGCAGGCCGCTAAGTCTTTCCTGGCGGGGCAGATGGAAGTCCAGCGCCGGCCCTGGTTGGTGGACTACGGGGAGAGCGGGGAGCAGATCGCTGGCTTCGTGAAGGAGTTCTCCCACATCGCCTTCCTTACCATCAAGGTAGGACCTTGATGAGGACCAGGGAGGAGGGAGAGGGTGCAGCAGGACCTGCCTGTCCTTTTCTTCCGACCTTTATGCTGGGTTACCACATGGCCCCTGGAAGGGCAAATTCTGGGCAGGGATGGGATAAAGGGAGGGACCAGAGGAGGAAGGTCATGGGCTAGAGGGATCCCGTAGGATGAAGGAAGCACCCAGCGGCAGGGGTCGTCCAGGGAGGGAAATCTCACAAAACTTTGCCCTTCAGGGCGCTGGACACATGGTCCCCACCGACAAGCCCCAGGCTGCCCTCACCATGTTCTCGCGCTTCCTGAATAAGCAGCCATACTGAGAACCACAGGACCAGCCCCCACTGCCTGATCCAGCTCTTCCCAGCCTCTCCTGCCAGAAGAGAGGGCCCCCTTTATGCAGAATGCCCCTGTGGGGCAGATCCCTGCTTCCAGAACGGCTCCCACCCCCCTCCACTGCCCTGTGCATCCCAGATCTGGCCCCAGCGCCTCACTTGGGGGGAGTTTGCACTTTATAACTCACCAGGGTGGGGCCTAACCCCCTCCCTGCTGAAAGAATGGCTCTCATTGCACTGATAGCATCCCACAATCAAAACAAAGCTCAGAACAGCCCCACGGGGAGAGTGGACGGACTGTAATTGATGGATTGACTGATTATGGAATTAAATTGGGTACAGCTTAAAACCCCGTCTTCTCTGTGGCACTGAGGGTTATAGAGGACACTAGAGGCTGTGATGGGGTAAGGGAGGGGATGAGAGGCGGTGGAGTCCTGAATGCAGCTGCCAGGGTAGGGGCTGAGGGCTCAGACAGCTGCCGTGGAGGGTGGCGGGGCACTGGATGTTCAGGGGTCCCTGGTATCAGCGGGCCGGTTCTTCTCAATCACCTCTCGCAGCCCTTTGGCAAAGTGGAGGTCAGCCCCGATGGTGAGGAAGCCCTGTACAGGAAGGAGCAGAGAAAGGGGTCTCTTTATTCCATTACTGAGAATAGAGTTTAGAGACACAGAAAAGAATCCCTGGCCTCAATCTAGTGGGAGAAGCAGAGCACCAGAGCGGTTCTTATAATTCCCTGTGATGGGTGCTGAAATAAAGGCTGCAGGAAGTCCAGGAGGGCTTCCTGGAGGAGGCAAGCTCTTAGTTAAGACCTGAAAGATTAGTAGGCATTGGGGATGGAATCAGGGAAGAATGTTCCAAGGTGAGGATGCAGCCTGTGCAAAGGGCTGGAGGAATCTGATGTAAGGTTGAGATGAGAAGAAGCCATTGAAAAAAAATTAATTAATTAAAAAAAAAAAAACCAGATGCCGTTGATAAGGGAGAAACAGGGATCAGGTCATGGAGGGCAGAGGAGAGCTGTAGAGGGAGGGGAAGGCTCTGCCTCCTTCCCCAGGCGCCCCTACTCACCGCGTGGTTTGTCACCACCTCACGCACAAAGTCGATTCCCTCGGGGAGTGGGATCTGCACCCCACGCCAGGTCCGCTCTGTGGGCGGGAACAGTCAGCTCAGTCTGAACCCACCCAGCCCCTCCCCTGACCTCTCCCCCGCCCTCCTCACACCCCAACCCCAACCCTACCATTGAGCATGGGCATCACTGCAATCTGCAGCAGGGTCTTCAGAGGGGTCTGCAGTGGTATCAGCTGGGAGCCGGGAGACAGGAAGTCAGGGCAGTGAGGAGGGGGTGGGCTGGCCTTCACTGCCCTCCCCAGACCCCAACCTTGTGCCTGTACCCCCTCTTCCCAACTCACTGCCAGTGACTCCAATGCAGATTGGTTTGAGTAGATTCGGAACCTATGGGAGAGAAGGAAGGGTCCCGTGGGCAGGGGCCCTTCCCCAGGCCACCCAGGCCTGCCTACCTGAAGCCCTTGAGCTTCCGTCTTGGATGTTCCACCCACACACCTTTCCAGGGGGTTCTAGCACTTTCCAGCTGTGCATCCTTGGGTGAGTTGTTTCTCCCTCTTCAGGTCTCCTTTCTCCAAGTTTGCTACCTTTTTGTTTTGTTTTGTTTTGTTTTGAATCTCAAGTCTGCTACTTTTTATTTGTAGAGCACCTCCTATAGCCAGACTTTTGCTGATGGCTTTCTGTGTGTTGGGGCTTCCCTGGGGGCTCAGACGGTAAAGAGTCTGCCTACAATGCGGGAGACCTGAGTTCAATCCCTGGATCGGAACGATCCCCTGGAGAAGGAAATGGCACCCCACTCTAGTATTCATGCCTGGAGAATCCCATGGACCGAGGAGCCTGGTAGGCTACAGTCCATGGGGTTGGACACGACTGAGCAACTTCACTTTCACTTCCGTGTGTTGTTTACTTTTATGTAGCAAAACCGTCAGTGCTTGCTTCCTGCCAGATACCAGGCATGTTAAAAAGCTAAATACTGAAATATTTTTAAATGCCACATGATTTAATCCTCATAACAACCCTAAGGAATAGGCACTATTAAAATTTGCATTCATAGAGGCCCAGAGAGACTGATTTGCATAAGGTCACACAGCTGAGAAATTCCAGAACCTGCCTCTAGAATCTAGGCTCTTGTACAGTGTTCTACACCAGCCACACAGTAGCCACGAGCTACCATGGTTATAGAAATGAGCAAGTGAGGAACTATTTCATTATGATTAAATGTATACAGCCACCAGTGGCTAGCGCCTGCTACACTGAACAACATAGCCTTAGACAGCAGATGCTACTATTTTCTATATTTAATACATGAGGAAAATGAAGCTCAGAAAGATAAAAGGACTTGTTTCAAGATCACAAAACTAAGTTGTGCAAAAATCTATGTTCTTACGCACTTCGCTGTGTGACAGTGGGTGTGTCATTTAACCTTGCCGGGCCAGCTGGATCATCTCTCATCATACCTGCTCTGCCTGCTTCTGGGTGGTTGAGGATGCAGAGAAATTACACTGTAGTGAAACGCTTGATGCATTAACAAGACCGTGGCTCTCAGGTGGCTGATAGCTATGACTGAATTTTGGGCTTCCCTGGTGGCTCAGAGGTTAAAGTGTCTGCCTCCAATGTGGGAGACCTGGGTTCTATCCCTGGGTCGGGAAGATCCCCTGGAAGGAAATGCTCCCCAGTATCGCTGGGCAGGTATGATTATCCTGAAGGCACTGACGCTCAGAGAGGTTACGGGCTCGCCCAAGACCCTCAGACACCTGCCCACCTGCGCAGGTCCAGCTGGGTGCGCAGCGCCTTCCCCCGGAGGGCCATCTTGGCGCTGAGTCGGGCATCCTGGGCGGGAAAGCGGGGAGGGTGGTGTTACTGCCCGAAAGGGGGTAGTGGCCCCCCTCCTTGACCCTCTGCATCCCCTGCTCTGGTGTCCGCACCATGATCATGCTGGACAGCTGGACCTCGGGCTGGTTGGGTGGCACCAGGGCGATGGTGACACTGGCGGTGACAGAGACGGTGGTGCCCGAGGGCTTGATGGTGCAACGAGGAGGCTCCGTGACCCGCAGCTCCAGCTTCAGCGGAGAGTCGATCACTGCCGGGCTCTGGGACACAGCAGGGAGGGCCAGTCAAGTCCTCCCTGAGGAGTCCCTGGGGCGGAGTGGGTAGTTTCACTCTCTGGGAGCACACAGACACAAATAGGAAGACAGCGGTGGCTTCCGGAACCCTCCAGGACTGTGTCCAGCCTCTGCCTTTGCTCAGACAAGGGAATGTCTCATTCTAGGAATGCCTCCTTCCTTCTCTTTCTGTTTTCCCATGTTCTCAATATTCAGGACCCAGCTCCAATCCAGACTCCCCCAGAACAGTCTCTTTGCATTAAATATCCCAGGGAATTCCCTGGTGGTCCAGTGGTTAGGGTCTGCCTCCAAGTAGGAGGCGCAGGTTCGATCTCTGGGTCCGGAAGATCCCCTAGGGAAGGAAATGGCCACCCACTCCGGTATTCTTGCCTGGAGAATCCCATGGACAGAGGAGCCTGGCAGGCTGCAGTCTATGGGATCGCAAAGAGTTGGACACAACTTAGCGACTAAACCACCACCACCAGCCCTGGTTAGGACTCCATACTTTCACTGCCGTGGGCCTGGGTACAATCCCTGCTCAGGGAACTAAGATCCCACAAGCCACATGACTTGACAAAAAAATTAATAAATAACAAAACTCAGCGCCCTGCCATATCTTTTTTCTTGAACCTGCTGAGCTGTTTCTTCTACAAGCAGTGTCGTGACCACCTGCTTGCTTTTCACCAAACACTTCACACGTGTTCGCTCATTTAAACCTCACAGTAACTGTGTGAAGCAGGTATTAACGTATACCCACTTTTGAGATGGGAAAATTGAAGCAGAGGGAGGTTAAGTAACCTGTCCAAGTTGTGTTAGTGAGTTGAAGAACTGGGACTGAGACCCAGGCAATCATGGCAACAGAGTCCACACTCTTGATGCCAGTGATGACAACAAGGATAGCATTCATAGCAGCTGGTGTTGTCATTATAAGTATTAATGCATTCAATCCCCATGACAACTCTGGGAGGCTACACAGTATAGAGAAGTAGGGTAACCTTGAATCACCGAGATTCATACCCAGGTTCAAATCTCAGCTCCATCATTTTATAAGCTAGAACCGAGGACAAGTCCTTTAATGATCACTAAAGATATGGACATGGGTTTGGGTAAACTCTGGGAGCTGGTGATGGACAGGGAGGCCTGGTGTGCTGCAGTCCATGGGGTCGCAAAGAGTCGGACACGACTGAGCGACTGAACCGAACTGAAGTATTTTTAAAAAAATTTTAACTCTCCATTAAACAAGGGAAAAGAAGCAAAAAGGATAATACCCGGGTCTCCCACATTGCAGGCAGATTCTTTACCATCTGAATCCGTAGGGAGCCCCAGGCTGATATTTCAGTTGCTATTAAAGTCCCTACACTGGCCTGCCTTGGGTTCTCAGCCCACCTTCATCCTGGTTTTCCCGAAAGAGATGAAGCAAGAGTAGCAAAGTCTTCCTCGTAGACCTGGGAACCTTCATAGACTCTGGCCAAGTCAGGGGCTGTGGCCACAGGCAGGCCAGGCCTTCTGTCTACTCTGTGGCTGCCGCTGGGGGCCCTGCTCGCCTCACCAGTCCCCTCATGGGTGTACACTTGGTGTGCCCACGCGCCTGACCAGGCTCCCACCTCCCACCCACACTCACCATCAGGACGATGCTCCCAAAGTAGGAGGCCCTCAACACCATATCCAGGTCATGAGGTACCTGCGCAGGGAAATCGGGGGTAAGGCAGAAGCCGCATCACAGGCCCCACCTCACAAACAGATCCCAGCTTACCTTGTCCCCCACCAGCGAGAGCTTCAGGGCTCCTGCCCGGAAGTAGCTCTCCATGGCAGAGTCGAAGAAGAACTCAGAGAAGGCCACGTATACCATCCGCTCTTCCTCCTGCAGCTGGGGCTCCACTGCCCGGTTGGGCAGACTCCAGTTGGCCTCAGTCAGGGGATAGAAGGCCCCCTGGTGTTGGAGGATCAGGGTCAGGGCCAGGCAGACTGGTCCAGCACCCGGATGTCTTGAGGCATATAATTCACTGTCCCCAGACAGCATGGTGGAGGACTGGACCTCATTGTTGACCTTGGGGGGACTCAACAGGTACTTTTCTTAAAAAGCATGGAAGGGAGGGTAGCTGGAGTGCTCCGAGGGCACAGTCCCATCCGACTGAAGGAGCAACACACGAGAGGGTTCACGGGGGAGGTGGCCCTTGAGTGGGCCTTGAAAACTAGACGGTAATAACGATGGCAACTACTGCCTCCACGTACGGAGCACTTCTGTGCCGCTTACCTAGACCAACTCCTTTAATCCACACAACATCCCATGAGATTATCTTTTCTTACTGTATTATTTCCATTTCCATTTCAGGAAACGGGTACAGAAACGTTAAGCCACTGGCTTAATATCACACAGCTAGTAAGTGGCAGAGCGGGAGCTGACCTTCCGGCACTCTAACAGGCCTCTCTGCTCTGAAACTCGGCAACACTCCATTAGGGAAAGCAATGGGCATGGCCACAGACTAGTTGAGTGGCCTTGGACAAGGAACGTGGCCTCCCTGAGCAAGTCTGCGCATCCCTGAAATAATAAAACATTAGGACCTGATTTACAGGGTTATGAGAGGAGGGAATGAGATTGCGTGTGTTAAAGCTGAATGTTCAGTTCCTTCTGGGAGAGATGGGGGAAGACAGTACATGAGCAAAGGCCCTGAGATAGGAAGCGAAGGGCGTCTTTGCGAAAGAGTAGCAGTTTCCCAGGTGGCGTTGGAGTAAAGAACTCGCCTGCAATGCAAGAGACGTAAGAGATGTGGGTTCAGTCCCTGGGTCGGGAAGATCCCCTGGAGGAGGGCATGGCAACCCACTCCAGTATTCTTGCCTGGAGAACTCCACAGACAGAGAAGCCTGGAGGGCTACAGTCCACAGGGTCGCAAAGAGTTGGACACAACTGAAGCGATTTACTACACAAACACACACACACACACACACAGCTGCAAAGGATGAAGCTGGAAAGGTGGGACACACACACACACACACACACAGAGCTGCAAAGGATGAAGCTGGAAAGGTGGGACCAGACCAGAGTAACAAGGCTCGAGTGTCAGACCCAGGAGTTGAGCCTGAGGCCACAGCATCCCCGCCAGTGGAGTGGCCACATCAGAGTGTGCTTTAGGGGAGAAGGAGGGGGTCCGGTTGCACACACCAGCTGGGCAGCTCACCCGGAATCCCATGTCCAGGTTGCTGGTGGAGGCCACGGGATCCTTCAGGAGGGAGTAGTCGATGCCCACGAGCTCGTCCACAGCACTGCGCACTGTGGGGAGGGGCTGGAGTCACGCAAAGCTGTGTGGTGCTGGGCTGGGTGCTTAGGCTCTCTGGGCCTCAGCTGCTTACTCATAGAAGGGGGATTAGAATACTTCCCTCACAGGGTGCTTATGAAGCTCAAATCAGTTTTACTATAAGTGGAAAGCATTTAGTGCCTGGTGCGCAGTGGTCAACAGTGTTAGCTATTATTATTGTGGCTTTTGTTGTTCTCTTGGTTTGTTTTTGGCCGCTTGCTCCAGGAACTGAACCTGGGGCCATGGCAGTGAAAACACTGGGTTCTAACCACTGAGCCACCAGGGACCCCCCACCCCCACCCCCCGATGACGATTATTGTTGTTGTTGTTGTTTGCTGCTACTACTGCTACATAGGTTTCATCAAGTCACTAAATAATATTGCAAGGGAGAGACTTCCCTGGTGGGCCAGTGGCTAAGACTCCATGCTCCCAATGCAGGGGCCCGGGTTTGATCCCTGGTCAGGGAATTAGATCCCACATGCTGCAATTAAGAGTTTGCATGCTGCAACTAAAGATCCTGCATGTCACAATTAAGACCTGGCACAGCCAAATAAATAAATAAAAAGAAATTTAAGAAGTACTCTAAGATGGCAAGGGATTCCCTTCTCTCGATGGTGTGGTTTCCCCTGCCCTCTCCTTCCCATCCTGTGCCCCATGCATGTGACATGATGATCTCATCTCTTAGGGGAAGGGAAGTCATGTTAATTGAGCTCCTATTAAGTGCTAGGAGTTGAATACAAATGAGGCCCCCACAGCAGACACATATTAAGGATTACGACCACCATGCCCTCAGTCAACCCTCACAGCGAGCCCTGAGGAAGTGTTGTCAGCCAAGCAAGGAAACCAAGGAGGGAGAGAGTGAGTACTGACCACACGGAGTCGGTGGCAGGAGGCTACCTTTGAACCCAGGGCTGCTCCATCACAGGGCAGGGAAGGGGCCTCCTCAAATGCTACCTGACAGCTGCCCACCCAGCCTCCTCCCCACCCCCGCGCCAGGGCGAGGCCCAGAGCTCCCCACCCTGTCTGCACAACTCACCAGGCACGGTGTCCAGCAGCGAGTTGAGAAGCACAGTCCCTGCGTGGTAGAGCACGGGGCAGATCTGGGAGGTGGCAGCCCGAGTCAAGGTCTTTGCAAGAGAGGGCACACCCAACCCCCCCTCGTTGTCCTCCAACACGTGCCCCCTCCCCACCTGCCACTGCCCGCACCTGCTGGTTGAGGAGGAAGCGCATCCCTGAGGTGATGAACGTGGAGAGGAATTCATACACCTTCCTGTGAGGAGAGGAGAGGCCAGGCGAGTCCAGACCCTGCCCTCACCCCAACCCAGTTCTGGGAGAAATCACAGTGATCAGAGATGGGGGTGGGTGGGCAGAATACCTCTACTTCAACTTAATTTACCACCTCTTTAGTGGAATTTCCATTAAAGATGTGGGCTCAAATTCCTTCTCCATACTGGTTCTCAAGACCTCTTCTCTCACCCTGTCCCCCACCAATCAAATGGATGGACCCAGAGTTCCTCAAGCCTCTGAGCATCCTCAGCTCCATATCCTTACTCCTGTCTTCCCTTACATCCTCAGTGCTCCCACCCTGTATTTTCCCATCTGGGCACAGATGCTTCCTCTTCCAGGCAGTCCTCCTAGATTATTCTTCTCTGAACTCCTCCTCCTCCTCCCAGAGTACTTTCTTGGTCCCTCTCTCAAGGCCCCAACAACAAATGTTTCATCCCTCCAGCCAGGCTCTGTGTCCTTTCTGAATCCTGGAGGCCTGGCCTACACTTCGTTTGTTGAATGAATAAAAAAAAAACTGTGTATCAACACCAGATAATAAATCCACCATTTTCTCTCCCCCACCTTCTTTCAGAACCAGCACAAATTCCCCTTCTCAGCCCCAATCTTGGAACTATGTTATTATTTTTGTTATTAGTGGTTAAGAGCTACCGATTATTGAGAGCCCAGTACATGCCCACTGTATACACTAGGTCCTCACAGTGGTTCTTACCTAAGTGGTGAGCCCATATTATATGTGAGGTACTGTTATAAATGTTTTTCCATAAATTAAGATGAACAGTCCTCACATCTCATAGAATAGGTCCTATTACCATCCCCATCTTTGAGAGCTTCAGCAACTTGCTCAAGTTCATAGCCAGGAAGTGGTGGGGCTGCGATCTGCACCCAGCTGATCTAATTCCCAAGCCGGTGCATTGTGCATTGCACTAGGCAAATGGGCTGTGGGGCTGAAACGGGGGACGCTAGGATTGGGGACAGGGCTTACTTGAAGGTTCCCCCAAAGGCTGCATGCATTCTGGAGACAGAGGCCTGGCAGGAGACGTTGGACACTTTGATCCGGCCAGCGGGATCCCGGGAGAGCTGCAGAGCAGTGTGGATGGATACACCCTCGGCAGAGGCGTTGATATAGCCCCCATCGTAGCTGTGGCAGGGGTGGGAGTGTTAATGGTCACTCCACCTTGGAGCTTAACCAAGTCTTTACTGTCCTCCTCCTCAACCCCCACCACCACCGTGACCCCTCTTAATAAGGCTTATGTGCTTCTGCACAGTCCACCCGGCTGTGAAACGGGTGTGACGGCCCCTTTTGTACAGATGGAGAAACTGAGGCTCAGAAAGGCTAAGGGATTGCCCACAGCTCCACAGTTCCCCCAGGCTTCCCAATCCACTCTCCACTCCCCCAGGGGTGCCAGGTGCTCACAAGAACCAGTAGAGGAGCTGTCTCCGGAAGCGCAGCCCCCAGGAGGCATTGTTGATTTGTAGCACCAGCTCCTGGTCTGGCTGGAAATGGAGCTCAGAGAATGTCAGCTGCAGCTCTGTGACCTTCACCCTGTGTAGGAGGCCTCAGGGTCAGATTCAGGACCAAGAAAAGGGCATCCCACCCAACTGTAGGAAATTCATTTGCTCCTCTTCCGGTCCAGGTTTGGGGAAGCTGGGGTGAGTGGAATGAATTCTCCCATTGCCCGTCACGTGCCCAACCTGACCTGGGCGGCTAAAGACCACGGGCCTTTATCTCCTGTCCCTCGGACCTCTCCTATTAGCTCCACCCGGGTACCCTACACCCGACTCTCTTCCTTGGCCAAGTTTCTTGACTCCGCCTCTAGGACCAGCCTCAATTCCACAGGATCGGCTTTGCTTTTCTTGGTCCCGCCTACTTCTAGGCCACGCCTATCGGCTTGGTCCCGCCTCGGTAGCGGGCCAGGCCTTTATCTTTTCCGGCCTCATCCTGTTTTTTAAGTCCAGCCTCGGGGATCAGGCCACGCCCCCAATCCACTCAGCCCTCCCTTCTCCCGAGACTCCGTAGGTATTTCCTAAGCCTCCGCCCCTGCTCAGGCCCCGCCCCCTTGACCCCGACTTACTCAGAGATGTTGTAGAAGAAGTGGCCCTCACTGCCCCGCAGATCCGGGATGGTCACGGTCTCCAGCTCTTGTTCCAGAAAGCGCAGCCCCTCCTGCTTCACTGAAGCCGCAGTGAGGTCCTTAGTTCCTGCGCGCGCGCGCGCGCACACACACACACACACACACACACACCTCACCTCACCTCCTCACTACCCGCCCCCACCCCACAGCACCCCCGCGCCTTACCCAGCTCCAGTGCCTTGGAGGTGATGCGAATCTTGCAGCCGGGGAGCTCGGCGTGAGCGCCAGCCAGCAGCGCTAGGATCAGGGCCTCGAAGAGGGCCATGGCGAGCGGGCCTGGGGATGGGGTGGGGATCGCAGGAGTCATCCAGGCCGCTAAAACCCACTCCTCGGATGGCCAACCAGAGGAGGGGGATGACCCGGCTAGTTAAGCTCGAGATCGCTCTTCGGGGAACTTGCAACCAGTAACATTGCCTCCATTTGACAGATGCGGAAACTGAGGCTTAGGCGACGTGCTCCCTTACGCTTGGAGGATTTGGGGCACCGGAGGAGAGCAAGGGCACCTTCTCTGTTCCCTCGTGCAACCGCCGCGTGACGAGTCTGGACCTCCCGGGGATCAAGCCCCCCAGCCCCCACAGCAACCTCCCCTTTTCCTCGGCGGAGGGCGGGTGCGCACGTTACCGTGGGAACGGCTGCACGCGCATTCCTGGGGGGTGGCTTGCGGTTTCCTAGGCCGCGAGTCTGAGGAGCCGAGGGAGCAGGCGGCCGACCCGACCTCCGGCTGCCGGGGCTCCCGGCTCCTCCAGGTCCTAAATCCCTGTCGTTGGGATTCTGCCTGATGCCCCCCAACCCAATCTCAGCGCTCTCCTTCAGAGGCCCTTTTCCCCAGCCCGGGTTCAGTAGATCAGGGGGCTGGGCGAGAGTCTGAGGGCAGATAGGGGCGCGCCCCCAACTCACTCGCGGGGGAGCTGGTGGTCGGCGCGGTCACGTGGGGCGGCGGGCAGCTCAGGGGATCCAGGCGGCGGGGTCTGGCGGGCAGCGCTGGTCCAGCCGCCTTTATAAAGCCGAGCCTCCCCGAGCCCCCCTCCTCTCTCCCACTCTCCCCTCCTCCCTCGGAGATTGGGAGGGGATGGGGCGGGTCGCTGGCAACCGGGAGGGTGGAGAGGGCTGTAAGGAGCCCAGTGACAAGCCTGGCCTTGTCAAGACAAGTGGGGGACCCAAGCGGGGCAAGAGGGAGGGAAGTGCAGAAGTCAGCCCGCCCAATGCCAGCAGTCCCTGCTTGGCTGGGACCTTGATTCAGTTTCCCCCTACCCATCTCTTTCTGTGTGATCCTAGGCAAGTCCCTTCCCTTGGGTGCCTGAGCCTCAATGTCCTCATCCAGTAAAATGTGTGTGATAATAGGAACCACCCCTTGGGCCCCAGCAAGCCTCAAAGTCAATGCCCAAGGCGTGTACTTCCCTTTCCTTCCACTGAGCATCATCTCAAGACCTCTCCTTGCCAGGCTTCACTGTGGGAAGCCCCCACCGCCACCGCACCCCCAACTGTCTCTGTGTCAGTAACCTGCAGATCTTCAGGGCCCAGAGACCTCTCCAACTGGGGTTCAAGCAAACACTGCCAATCCAGGAGGACACACACAAGCTGCTGGAATCACCCTCAGGGGGGCTGGCATTTCCCCAAGGGCTGTGGGCTTCTGGTGAGCCTCTGAAGCTAGGTTCTCTGCAAGTGCACTGCCTACAGATGGCCCCAGCTCCCAGGACAGGCTCAGGGCGTGCAACCTTTTTGTTATCAAATGTGTGAAAGCAGGAAAGAGAAATAATGATGGTTCAAGTCCATTGAACATGTGTTTAAGCACAAAACACTACTCCAGACATGATGACCAACTCCTCCTAATTTCCCCAGAACTTTCCCAGATTTTGAAACTCCAAGTCTCTCTGCCTGGGACCCCCCGCCCCCAACACCACACACACACACACACACACACACACACAGTCCCAGGGAAAGCAGAATGGTCAGTCACCCTGGATCTAGATTAACTTGTTTAATCTTCTAACAACCTGTGAGGTTGGCATTATTATGAACCCTCTTTAGCAGGAAACTAGAGGGAAAGACAATCCTTGGCTGCTCTGGGAGCCCACAAATCGTTCATGGCCAGGTGGGAGGTCAGAGGCAGATACCTACAGCCCAGTAATTGTGTCCAGACCCTATGTCTAACAAGAGTCTAGGCTTGCAGCAACATGCATGGCCGTAGAGAGTGTCATACTGAGTGAAGTGAGTCAGACAGAGAAGGAGAAGTATCGTATGACAGCCCTTATATGAGCAATCTAAAAAGAAATGATAACACGGGGACTTCCTGCGACTCTGCGCTCCCAAAGCAGGGGGCCTGGGTTCGATCCCTGATCAGGAAACTAGATCCCATATGCCACAATTAAGAGTTTGGGGGAAAAAAAAAGAGTTTGCATGCCAAGACCAAACCAAAGAACCCACAGGCCAAAACTAAGAGCCAATGCAGCCAGATAAATACATATTTTAAAAAATAAAAAGGAATGATACAAATAAACTTACATACAAAACAGAAACAGACTCACACTTCAAAAACGAGATTATGGTTGCCGGGGTAAGAAAGGTTGGGAGAATTAGGGAGTTTGGGATGGACATGTACACACTGTTATATTTAAATGGATGAAACAACAAGGACCTACTGCATAGCAAGCGGAACTCTGCTCAATGCTCTGTGGCAGCCTGGATGGGAGGGGAGTTTGGGGGAGAAAGGACACATGAATATGTATGGCTGAGTCCCTTCTCTGTTCATCTGAAACTATGATCACATCGTTTGTTAATCAGCTATACCCCAATACAAAATAAAAGGTTTTTTTAAAAAACTCCTAGGCTATCAATTCTTAGGTGTATGACCTTGGACCCTTTACTTTAGCAACTCTCAGCCTCAGTTTCTAAAATGAAGACAATTAGATTATTGCAAGAATAAATTGAATAGGCATAGTACATGTGCTGGGCTTGATACATGACACACCATTAATGCCAAATAAATGCTAGCTATTGTGATTAGGGTCACAGATTACAAACAAACAAGGCGGGAGGGGTGTAGGAGGGGAACAGAGAAAGTGCTAAGGCTATCCAGAGGAGGAAGTGCCTGAAAGCCTTTAAACTCTAGTAACCCTGGCTCTTCCCGGAGTCTGGCTGGAAAGAAAAACCTGAGGGATGTTAGTTTTTCTTTCCTCACAATTTCTTAATTGGAATGCAAATGTCTTTTGTATCACTGTTATCTTTTACAGGGTCGAGCATACCTGCTAAGTCACTTCAGTCGTGTCCGACTCTCTGCGACCCCAGGGATTATAGCCCACTAGGCTCCTCTGTCCATGGGGATTCTCCAGGCAAGAACACTGGAGTGGGTTTGCCATGCCCTCCTCCAGGGGTTCTTCCTGACCCAGGGATTGAACCCGTGTCTCTTACGTTTCCTGCATTGGCAGGTGGGTTCTTTACCCCTGGCACCACCTGGGAAGCCCCTTACAGGGTCTTACCCCTATAAATTCACTGTCCCCAGAGAACCCCAGTGAACTTTACACTTTTAAAATTATTTATTTATGTATTGTTTTTGGCCGTGCTAGGTCTTCATTGCTGCTCCCGAGCTTCTCATTGCGATGGCTTCTCTTGTAGAGTACGGGCTCTAGAGTACGTGGGTTTCAATAGTTGCAGAGTGTGGGTTCAGGAATTGTGGCCCAGCAGCATGTGGAATCTTCCCAGATCAGGGATCAAATCCATGTCCCCTGCCTTGGCAGGTGGATTATTAACCACTGGACCACCAGAGAAGTCCCCAGCCCCAGTGAACTTTAAATATAGCAGTGTGACCCTGGGCCAGTGGTTTAATCTCTCTGGGCCTTTGTTTCCTCATCTATAAAATGAGGACAAAGCACCTCCTTCTTAAGGTTGCTTGTGAGGATTAAATGAGTTAATGTCTAAAAAGGACTTAATAAGCACCTGGCATTTAGTAAGGGCTCAAAAACTAGCTACAATTATTACCATCATTAGCCATCAACAATTACTAGTGTTATTAGCCTCCAGTCAGTGACTTTCCACCATTCTTGAACTGCCTCCATGCCCAGATATCTAGACACCTGAACGGGCCTTTCCCTGTCTCCTTTCCCACCTCCCTCACCCTTTTCCTTCTGCTCCAGCTACACTGATTTCTTTTTTTGGTGCCTTGAACATGCAAATGAAATTCTTCTTTGCTCAGGTCCTTTGCCGTTGCTGTTCCCTCTGCCTCAAAGGCTTTTCCCTCTGATCTTCCCATGGTCTGGCCCCTTGTCCTTTTGGTCTCAGCTTAAATGACCCTTCTTCAGAGACGCCTTCCCTGACTACTTAGCAGTTAACTCTCAATTGCAATAGCCTTTTTTTTTTTTCTTTTTACCCTTTTTTTAGTTGCAGCATATGAACTCAGTTGTGGCATGTGGGATCCAGTTCCCTGACCAGGGATCAAACCTGGGGTCCCTGCATTGGGAGCACAGAGTCCTAGCCACTGGACCACCAGGGAAGTCCCTGGTTTCTTTCTTTATAGATCTTATTCTAAATTAATATTGGTTCGTTGTCTGTCTCTGTGAGAGCTGGGATCTTCTTCACCCAGCGCTAGAACAGCGCCTGGTACAGATTAGGTTGTTGTTTAGTCGCTAAGTCGTGTCCAACTCTTTTCGACCCCATAGATTGTAGCCTGCCAGGCTCCCCTGTCCATGAGATTTTCCAGGCAAGAATACTGGAGTGAGTTGACATTTCCTTCTTCAGGGGATCTTCCCGACCCAGGGATCAAACCCGCGTCTCCTGCATTGGCAGGCAGATTTTTTTTTTTTTTTACCACTGAGCCACCTGGGAAGCCCACAGATTGGGTGCTGAGTATGTATTTGCTGAGTTTGGGACTGGTTTGGGAGCGCTTGAGTATCCCTGGGGAGCAGGCGATACCTGTGCTGCCCCTTGTGAGTCACAGTTTAACTGACTCTAAACACAGCCTCGACCTGGGCTGGGGGGCATGAAGGTCACCTCTGACCTTGATTCCAGGGACTTGCCTACTCAGCCTGATCCCCTCTGTCACCCTTTGTCCCACAACTTGTGCCCCCAACCCTCTCACAGCAGAATGAAGTTGGCAAACATCCAGCCCAAATGGAGTTCTTTTTACTTTTTTTTTTTTTTAATTTATTTATTTGGCTACACTGTGCCTTAGTTGAAGCATGCAGGAGCTAGTTCCCTGACCAGGGATCAAACCCCGGGGGCCCCTGCCCTGGGAGCATGGAGTCTTAGCCATTAGGTCACCAGGGAAGTTCCCCACTCGGAGTTTTGGCAGCCTTCCCGAGTCCTCCCCACTTGGCTTGAGAAATGGAGTGATCAGAATCCCCAATCCCTTTCTACTTTCACTTCTATCTTTGAAATGATAAGAAAAGCCTTCCCAGCATTCAAAGTGACAGGAAAGAAATGGTTTCCCAGACTTTATTTTACCCCCAGCACACTGATAATGCAAAACACCAGTGCTTTGGATCCAGGCCAACCTGGTTCAGATCCTGCTTCTGCCACTTTCTAAAGCAGAGGTCAGCAAGGCTTTCCTGTAAAGGGCCAGACAGTACATATTTCAGGCTTTGTAGATCCTTTAATCTCTGTCATAGCTCCACTCTGCTACTGTAGCATAAGAGGAGCCATACACAGTCCTTTAAGGAAGAGGCTGCTTGTTGGACTGAGCCCACGGGCTGTAGTTTGCCTACTCCTGTTCTAGAGTAAAAATTAAAAAGTAAATCTCTTGGGACTTTCCTGGCAGTCCAGTGGTTGAGGCTTTGCCTTCCAATAAAGGGGTTGTGGGTTTAATTCCCTCTCTCATCATCCACCTCTCTCTCATGAACCCTGTAGGCTCTGTGCCCCCCTGCTGCTCGGTGAGGCTGTGCTTGGGGAGCTAAGATCTCACATCCCTCATGGCCATAAAAACCCCAAACATGAAACAGAAGCCATATTGCAACAAATTTAATAGACATGGTTCATATTTTTTAAAATTTTTAAAGAAAAAAAATTAAGCTTTTCTCGATCCTCAGTTTCCACATCTGTAAAATGGGGGTGATTTAGTACCTGCCTCCCCCTGCCAGATGGCAGTGACATTTTAATATCATAAAGTATATCAAGTGCTAAATCTAGCACTTGGCCTACAGAAGGGCTGAATAAATGTCTCTAGTTATTAGTATTAAGCAGTTGTTTAACAAACAAAAAGTGCTTGGCAAATAGGAACTCACTTGAACCTCAAAACATCCTACAAAAGAGCTATCAGCATACCCCCTTAACAGATGTGGAAACAGAGGTCTAGAGAAGGGAAGTAATTAGCTCGAGTCAGTCTGGCTCCAGAGCCCACGCTCTTCACTCCTTTGGCCTGTCATCTTTCTTTCTTTTTTAAAATGTTTATTTATTTGGCTGCTCTGGGTCGTAGGTGTGGCATGCAGGCTCTTTGATTTCAGCACGCGATCTCCTAGCTGTGGCATGTAGGATCTAGCTCCCTGACCAGGGATCAGACCCCGGGCCCCCTGCCTTGGGAGAGTGCCATCCTAGCTCCTGGACCACCAGGGAAGCCCCTGTCCTCTTTCTTTTGAATGATCCCCTTTAATCCTCACAGCCACCCCTCGAATTAGCCAGTGTCCCTGTTTAGCAGACTGAGATACTGAGGTACAGCAGGAGGAAGTAACTGGTCTTAGTCAATAAACACAGGCTCCACTGACCACAGGACACCAAGTTGGATTTCTGCCCAAGAAGTCAACAGAAGGGGAGCTGGGCTCCCCCCTCCCTCTCCCTGTCTCCAGCTGTGTTGTCTTTGGATACTTGCGTGGCTTGGAGAAGCTGCGTGCGGTCAGCCCATCTCTCCTCATGACCTTTCCCCTACCCCGCAACGCCCACCCAAGCAATCATCCGCCTCTCTCTCATGAACCCTGTAGGCTCTGTGCCCCCCGCTGCTCGGTGAGGCTGTGCCTGGGACTGTGTGAGGGGGGCCAGTTGGAATGAGGGAGGGGTGTGTGGTGGGCGGTGGGGAGGGGGCACAGATGTCACATCAGGAAACCCTGATTACATCTCTCCAAACCACCTGTTTCCAGAATGTAGCTGGGCAGAACTGCCCCCATGGGGGCCAGACATTTCCCAAATGGACAGAGAGACAGGACGGACCAGGGCTTTAAGGGTTCAGCCAGGGTGGAGCTGTTGACTGCTTCTGTGGCTTCTAAAGTTGGAAGACTTAGTCTTTCAATTTCTCCTTTTCTGTCCCATTTCCTCCTTTTTTCGGGTTAGGGAGCCGGCCACGTGGTCCTCGAAGGCCCTTCCAGGTTTGAAATTTGAGGATTCTAAGGCTTCTTGTGGAGTGCTGTAGCCCTGGCTCCTGGGTCCTCTGCAGGAAGACCAGCATTTGATCTCTGGTCAGGGAACTAAGATCCTGCAAGCTGTGCGGTCCAGCCAAAATATATATAAGCATCATCCATGCCCTCACTTTTCTCCCGGTACCTCTCCAGCTCAGCTCCGACGTTGGCCTCAGGCAGCTTATTCATTCCCTCTGATTTCTTCTTTGTTTTCTTCATGCTCTACCCTCCTTTCCAGGTTCTATGCCTCTTACAGCCTGTGAACTGACTGACTCACGGGGCCTCTCTCTGATGGCCCTCTAAGCCTCCTGCCCTTGCTTGTGCTAGTCACCTAGCATGGGCTTTCTAGCCGCTACGTGATTTGAGGACAGGGTGTAGGGTTTGCAGCAGTGCTATTTAGATGCTTGGAGTTCATAAGCCAGTAATAAAATTTCAAAGTACCTGAAATTCAGTTCAGTTCAGTTGCTCAGTCTTGTCCGACTCTTTGCAACCCCATGGACTGCAGCACGCCAGGCTTCCCTGTCCATCACCAACTCCCGAACTTGCTCAAACTCATGTCCATCAAGTTGTTGATGGCTTCCAACCATCTCATCTTCTGTCGTCCCCTTCTCCTCCTGCCTTCAAGGTGGCCAAATTATTTCACTTTCAGCTTCAGCATCAGTCCTTCCAATGAATATTCACTGTTGATTTCCTTAAGGATGGATTGGTTGGATCTCCTTGCAGTCCAAGGGACTCTGAAGAGTCTTCTCCAACACCACAGTTCAAAAGCATCAATTCTTTGGCACTCAGCTTTCTTTATAGTTCAACTTTCATATCCATACATGACTACTGGAAAAACCATAGCTTTGACTAGATGTACCTGTGTTGGCAAAGTAATGTCTCTGCTTTTCAATATGCTATCTAGGTTGGTCACAGGTTTTCTTCCAAGGAGCAAGCATCTTTGAATTTCATGGCTGCAGTCACCATCTGCAGTGATTTTGGAGACCCCCAAAATAAAGTCTGTCACTGTTTCCATTGTTTCCCCATCTATTTGCCATGAAGTGATGGGATGAGATACCATGATCTTAGTTTTCTGAATGCTGAGTTTTAAGCCTACTTTTTCACTCTCTTCTTTCACTTTCATCAAGAGGCTCTTTAGTTCCTCTTCACTTTCTGCCATAAGGGTGGTGTCATCTGCACATCTGAGGTTATTGATATTTCTCCCAGCAATCTTGTTTCCAGCTTGTGCTTCATCCAGCCCAGTGTCTCTCATGATGTGCTCTGCATATAAGTTAAATAAACAGGGTGACAATACACAGCCTTGACATACTCCTTTCCCAGTTTGGAACCAGTCTCTTGTTCCATGTCCAGTTCTAACTGTTGCTTCTTGACTTGCATACAGATTTCTCAGGAGGCAGGTCAGGTGGTCTGGTATTCCCATCTCTTTGAAAAATTTCCACAACAGTCTGTTGTGATCCACTCAATCAAAGGCTTTGGGGTAGTCAAAAAAGCAGAAGTAGACGTACCTGAAGAGAGGGGACAGAAAAAGATGGTGACTTTTCCTTTTGATAATAAAGATGGGCTGCCTCTTTGGCTAAACTAGTCTCTAATACTTCAGGGACCTTCTAAAGGTTGCAAGAAATATCCTAAATATTCCAGCATCTTAAAACTTTCCGAGATGCTCTAATAGTCCAATCTCAGGGCCCCCCCCCCTGGTGGCTCAGTCGGTAAAGAACCCACCTGTGATACAGGAGACCCAGGTTCAATCCCTGGGTCAGGAAGATCCCCTGGCGAATGGAATGGCAACCCACTCCAGTGTTCTTGCCTGCAAAATCCAGCGGACAGAGGAACCTGGTGGGCTAGAGTCCCTGGGGTCACAAAAGAGTCAGACATGACTTAGCGAATAAACCACTACAAGGACCCAACATACTCAGGCTTCAATCTGGTGAGGACGGCCAGCCCCTCAGCTGGCAATCACAAGGATATCACGGTCCCTGGCCTCCCTCCTCTCTTCCACCGAGCTAGATCTCTTTTAGTATCCCCACCTCTGATTCCAGTTCTGCTCCTCTCCCGTGTTCTCCATCTCATTTCACAGCACCATCCTGCACCCAGATGCTTAAGTCAGAAACACAGGCCTCAGGATTTCCCAGCCAGCACAGCGGTGAGGGCGCTGCACTTCCACTGCCAGGACCCAGGGTTTGATCTCTGGTCAAGGAACTAAGAGGGCTTCCCCTGGTGGCTCCGTGGGAAGGAACCCACTTGCCATGAAGGAGCTGCAGGAGACTCGGGCTCAGTCCCTGGGTCGGGAAGATCCCCTGCAGGAAAGGATGGCAACCCACTCCAGCGTTCTTGCCTGGAGAATCCCATGGACAGAGGGATGGACAGAGAATCCCAAGGACAGAGCCTGGCGAGCCACAGCCTATAGTGTGGCAAAGAGTCCGACACGACTTAGCACCCACGCACGCTGGGAGCTAAGATCTTGCAAGCTGTGCAGTCCATCAAAAAAAAAAAAAAAAAGGCATCATCCTTGCCCCCCCTTTTTCCCTCTCCTACTCCATGTCAGCAAATCCTGGAGTCTCTCACTCCAGAATATGACCCATATCACACATCTCTCCAACACCGGTCCAAGCCATTTTCCTCGTCTATCTGGACAACTTGACTCATCTCCCTGCCTCACTCTTGGCCCTTTAGGTCTAGCTATCCTGCACCAACCAAAATGATCTTTAAAAAGGAGAAATCCTGCCATGCTACTACACTGCTCCAATGCCTTCATCTGCTCCCCATCGCTCCCAACATCAAACCTGGACTCTGGTCATGACTCCAGGAGACGCCAAGTGATCTCGCCCTTGTCACCTTCCTGTCCAGCTCCACCATCCGCCACTCTTAGGAACACACCAAATCCACTCAGTCTAAAGCTTTCTGCAAACCCCTCTCTACCTGAAACATCTTTACCCACAGATCTTTGCATAATCGGCTTCCTTCACTGACTCAGCTCTCTTACTCACATGCCACCCCCACTGAGAGGCCCCCTCCCCATCATTACCTGTCATTCTGTTTAATTCTTTATTGTCTGTTTCTTCAAGTAAACTGTCAGCTCCATGTGAGTAAGGAGTCTGACACGTAGTCATTGCTGTAACCCAGGCTTACATGGCCGTGCCCAGGGTCTGGGACATGGAAAGTGGGTGGTGTTTATCATCTGCAGACCCTCCAAAAGGAGGAGATCTTATCATAGACTGTGTGGCCCTGGTCTCATTCCTTCCCGAGCCTCTAAGCTCCCTTTTGCTTCCTGCTGGCACCACTGAGCTCTTTCATTTCCCCGGAGTTATCTGGAGCTGGTCTGCAGCCAGGAATGTCATACTTTCCTAATCTTTTGAGAGGCCTGAACAATCCCTAAGGTTGTGGGAGGTGCCCCCCACCTTGAGATCTAAACAGGTTGTGCAGAAATCAGGACCCCTGAACCCAACCCACTCCCTGGTCCCTTCACCTCACATTCCAACAAGCCCATCTGCTGTGAGATTGCATGTACCTTTTGGGGAAATTTCTCGTTTCTTGTCCCCAAGCCCACATGTCTTCTGGTGTGGGAGAGGCTGCTGGCCAGCTTGAGCTCCCTCTCAGTGAAGTCGGACAGAACTTCAAGCCGAAAGTTAGATCACTGATTCTCAACCCATCTGCATGTTAATAATGGTTTCTCAACCAGGGAGGTTTCTGCTTTGCTTTGTTATGTTTTGAATACCTATGCCTGGGTCCCCGTTCCCAACAGTCTGATTTAACTGGTTTGGGATGGAGCCCGGGCATCCTTAGGTGTTTTAAAAAAGTTCCTCGGCAGGATATAACATAAAAGACGGACGATAATAAGTAATCACAAGGACATGGAGAAACCAGAACCCTCATACTTTGCTGCTAGGAATATAAAATGGTCCAGCTGCTTTGGCAAACATTTCGGCAATTTCTTAGAAAGTGAAACACAAATGTACTCTGTATACAACAATTCCCCTTCTAGGTGTCCACTCAACAAGGAGGAAAACATGTTCACACAACATTGTACATGAATGTTCATAGACACCAATTCGTAATAGCCGAAAAGTGGAAACGATCCAAACATCCATCAGCTGGTGAACAAGCAAACAAAATGTGATCTATCTGTAGAAGAGAATACTGTTCGGGGGAAACAAAATGAGCTGCTGATCAATGCTAAAGCCTGGATGAATCTCAGAAACATTCTGCAGGACTTCCCTGGTGGTCCAGTGGTTAAGAATCCGCCTGCCACTGCAGGGGACATGAGTTTGATCCCTGGTCCGGGAAGATTCCCCATGCTGAGAAGCAACTAAGCCTCTGCACCACAACTACTGAAGCCTCTGTGCCTAGAGCCTGTGCTCCGAAACAAGAGAAGGCACCACAATGTACCCAACAGAGAGCAGCTCTGGCTCGCCTCAGCTACAGAAAGTCCACACAGAGCAACAAAGCCCCAGTCATGTTGTTATGTGTTAAGTCACTTCAGTCGTATCCAACTCTGTGCGACCCTATGGACTGTAGCCTACCAGGCTCCTCTGTCCATGGGATTCTCCAGGCAAGAATACTGGAGTGGATTGCCATTCCCTTCTCCAGGGGATCTTCCTGACCCAGGGATCGAACCAGTGTCTCTTACGCCTAACCTGCGTTAGCAGGCAGGTTCTTTACCACCAGCTCCACCTGGGAAACCCAAAGACCCTGCAGCACCCCCTCCCCCAAAATTCTGCAAAGCGAAAGAAACAAGACGTAAAGACTACAATTCTTTTTATCTTTTTAAAGACTACATTTTGTGTGATTCTCTTTTTCTTTTTGGCCACGCTGCACAGCCACGTGGAGATCTTAGTTCCCAGACCAGGGATGGAACCCGTCTCCCCGGCAGTGGAGGCTCAGAGTCCCAACCACTGGACCATCAGGGAAGCCCCTGTATGATTTCATTTACATGAAAAGGCCAGAGAAGGCAAGTCCTCAGTGGCAGAAAACAGATGAGCGGCAACTGGGGCATTTGAAGAGGGGTTGACTGTAAACAGGAACAAGAGATCTTTGGGGGGAGAAATGTTCTAAAGACTGAGCTATGATGGTTACACAATTGTCTAAATTTACCAGAAATCACCGAATTGCTCTTTGAAACCAGTAAATCCCGTGTTATGTAAATTATGCCCAAGTAAAGGGTTGAGATCTCTGAGTGAGAAGGCAAGTGTTCTAGAAACCCCTCAGCTGGGACCCAGGGTCCCTTGGTGCCCTCCCCTTCCTCTGTCTAGGTCAGTGTTTCCTCTGATCTCAGACTTTTGAGGAAGCAGCCAGCTGACACTCTGGCTTCTATTTTGGAGAAGTCTGGGGTTTAATTCTGCAGACTCAGCTCACAAGGGTATAAACATCTGGCTCCTGGCTATGCTGCCCGAAGGAGAAAAATGGGCATTGGAGGGGATGGGTTGGGTGGTGGGGGAGACCACCACAGGTGCCCGCCACTCTATCCTGAGATGACTCTAACACCACCTGGGGATGCTGGGCCCTAAACCAGAACTGTGGTTGGATTTGGGTTCCTAGGCCCTGGTACCCATTCCCCGGCAGCACTCAAGCTGGACTAATTCTCCAAACATAACACGTCTTTTCATCCCTCCAGGCCTGGCCGTACCCTCCCCTACCTGGAAAATCCTGTTCTTCCCACCAAACCCATCTCATTGTCATCTCTTCTGAAGGCTTCTCCTTTGCAGCCCGTTCCCCGATCATCCCAACAGAACCCTTATCTTCCTGTAGAAGAGGGTTTCTTCATGTGCCTGCCTCCCCACTGCTCCATGGGCTCCTGAAGACAAAGAGCCCATCTTACTTATCGCTGGTGCTCAAGTTTCTGGGGCAGGCCTCAACATGTATCGGGTAGTGAAGAAATGCAAGGGTGCCTCACACCACATCAGACACTTGCTGAGCCACGGAGACCAGAGGAGACGCCCCATTGCCCTCATCTATTCTCGGCCTAAATGGCTTCTCTCATCTGGCCCAGAATGGCTGGAGAGCCACTCCCTGGAAAACCACAGCTCAGGGTGGCAGCCTCTTCTGCAGCTCTCCCACTGCCAGACCCACTCGTCTTGGAAACTGCCTTAGTGTTTTGGGGGTTTTATTAATTTCGCCGTGCTGAGTCTGAGTTGCAGCATGTGATATCTTCGATCTTCACTGTGGCATGTGAGATCTAGTGCCCTGGCCAGTGATCGAACCGAGGCCCCCTGCATCGGGAGCTCAGAGTCTTAGCCACTGGACCAACAGGGAAGTCCAAAACTGCCTTATTGTTACTTCAACTGCAAAACACAGTCTCAGGAAAGCTGTGGCTTGGCCTTGGGGGGGGGGGGAGAAAAGCAACCTGGAATAGGGTTGGAAGCTCCCTTCCCCAACTGAACAGGAGGGAAGTGGGGAGTGCACAGCCTTTAGAAAAGTGACATAGCCATAGGACGGGTGATGTAAACAGGTCACAACCAAGTCCAAGGTGGCGGACCAGACTTCCACTAGACCTTGAGCCTCACTGACCTTGAGTATTTGTTCACTGTCACACATCTGCATACTAAATGACACACCCACAGGCACCAGGACAGTTTCATGGCGCACCATAAAAGGTCAACAAGGGGCGGTGGCCCAATTCCTGGAAATCGTCATCCCCGTCCCCAAAATAGCTGGACTATTCATCCCACTCATTAGCCTATGAAATTCAGTTCAGTTCAGTCACTCAGTCGTGTCCAGCTCTTTGACACCCATGGACTGCAGCACACCAGGCTTCCCTGCCCATCACCAACTCCCAGAGCTGGTTCAAAATCATGTCCATCAAGTTGTTGATGGCATCCAACCATCTCATCTTCTGTCGTCCCCTTCTCCTCCTGCCTTCAATCTTTCCCAGAATCAGGGTCTTTTCTAAGGAGTCAGTTCTTTGCATCAGGTGGCCAAAGTATTGGACTTTCAGCTTCAGCATCAGTCCTTCCAATGAATGTCCAGGACTCATTTCCTTAAGGATGGACTGGTGGGATCTCCTTGCAGTCCAAGGGACTCTCAAGAGTCTTCTCCAACACCACAGTTCAAAAGCATCAATTCTTTGGCACTCAGTTTTCTTTATGGTCCAACTCTCACATCCATACATGACTACTGGAAAAATCATATCTTTGACTACACGGACATTTGTCGGCGAAGTAATGAAACTATCCACCCCTATAAAAACTGACAACCCGCACCTTGGTGCCGCTTTTGCCTTCTGAGATGGCCCCACACTGTCTGTGAAGTATGTTTCTCTCCAAATATATCCACTTCTCACCTATCACTTTGTCTCACTGAATTTTTTCTGTGATGGGACGTCAAGAACCTGAGTTTCATCAAGTCCTAAGACTGGGTGTGATCTCAGTTTAAAGACCATGCGTTTGAGGCCCTAATCTGAGTTACACGGTTTCATAACTGCCAGGACCTTGGGGCTTGAAATGTGTGGCTCTCTCTCAGCAGCTTCTTGCTGTAGTGGGAGAGAACAAGGATGTGAAGATATGTGGCGCTCTGAGCCTGTATGTTTATGTTTTGACTTTAACATGTAGATAGATTTGTCCTGACTTGAGGCTGGGGTCCTCAGAGGCCCTAATAACAGGCTCCTGGCTAATGCTGAATACTCGGCCTCTGTGCACCGGTGCCAAACTGAATCTCAGAGACAGAGTTTGGGGTGGAGTAGAAAAGAATAAATAACTTTATTGCTTTGCCAAGCAAAGGGGGTCACAATGAGCTGGTGGCCCTCAAAACTGTGTGTCTCAGTGAGGGGAGAATTTGTTGAGTTCTATAGCAACGGTTGAAGGGCCGGACTGCTGATAAAGATTAGGGTGTTTGCGGGGCCTCAGGTGGTCTGCTCTCATCTCTCTGGTTCCTTTAATCTGGAACAAAGAATGCTAACATCTTCCATTTGTTGGGGGTTTTGGTTCTGTAAAGACTTCAAAGATGTTATGTGTATCCCTAGAGACAGAACCGGACGCTGACCTACGGCTGCACTTTTGTTTCTTTTTTAAAAAATATTTCATTTACTTATTTGGCTGCGTCAGGTCTTAGATGAGCCGTGCAGGATCTTCGTTCTGTCATGCAGGATCTTTCCTTGAGGCGCACGGACTCTCCAGTTGTGACGCACAGGCACGGGCTTAGCTGCTCCCCAGCATGTGTGATGTTAGCTTCCCAAGCAATGTAAAGTGAAAGTGTTAGTCACTCAGTCGTGTTTGACTCTTTGCGATCCCATGGACTGTAGCCCTCCAGGCTCTTCTGTCCACAGAATTCTCCAGGCAAGAATACTGGAGTGGGTTGTCATTCCCTTCTCCAGGGGATCTTCCCGACCCAGGGATCGGACCCGAGTCTCCCGCATTGCACGCAGATTCTTTACCTTCTGAGCCACCAGGGAAGCCCCCACCAGAGATCAAATCCACATCGCCTGCATTGCAAGACGAATTCTTAACCACTGGACCACCAGGGAAGTCCCTGCGATATTTTTTCTTGACTGCTCCTCCCTTGTCCCTGCATCGCCTGCCTTCCCTGATTAGAAACTGCTCAAAAGGGCTTCCACACCCAGGGTTCTGCTTGGTTTCCTGGCCAGGACTGGCTATATCTGGAGGAGCTCTGCTTACCCCAACCATCCTTGTACCCCAGGCCTGCTGTCTATCGAGGTTTCTACAGAGGAGTTGTTGGAGTGCTTGAGAGTCCTAGGATCTTTACTTAACCTGCTCATCCCCATCTTGGGAGTAAAGGATTCCAGGCTGCTGGCAAGGACTCTGCCACATCGGGCAGCTCATGTTTTTCTTGGTGTCCCAAAGGGCGCTCCCTTGGTGTTCCCACCACAGAAACCAGAGCCTGGAATAGAGATGGGGACACCTGAAAAAGTCACCAAGACTTTAACCCGGTGTGGTCTGTCTGCGGTCAGCAAATATTCAGAGGCTTGGACACAGTGCTAGGCCTGGGGACTGTAGGAGTGACAAGCCCTGGCCCTGCCCTTCAGCAGTCCACAGCCTCGTGTTTGAAGAAAATGAACAAACTCTGAGCACAGGCTCTTAGGGGAATACAGAAGAAGTGGCCTTCTGTATCCTAGGTGCCTAGGTGCCTATGACCTAGGCACCTAGTCTATTCTAGGTGCAAGCAAATTCAGGGGAGACTGCCTGGTGGAGATGCCATCTCAGTTAAGATGAAGGTTGAATTAGGCAAAGAAGGGAGGAAAAGTGACAGCAAACAGCATATGCAAAGGCCCAGGGTCAAGAGAGAACTTGGCACATTTAGGTACATCACGGAGATCCCTGGGACCAAATGGACAGCTGGTTTGAAGGTCCAGGTTGTGAATAACATGAATGTATGTGAAATGCTTGGCGCAGCCCCTAGCACTTGCTCTGCCATAGTAGCTCTCATTTCTATCATCTTGGAAGCCAAGGTAGGGGTTTGAGAATTTATTGTGCAGTGGGGAGACATTCCAGGGTTTTAAGGCCAGCGTGACTTGGTCAGATTTGCCATATGACCAAGCTTAAATAGATTCCTGTGACTGGTGGATTGTGTACTACCAGAAGGACAGATGGATGATCAGACTAGTTTGGGAACTGATTTCCAAACCAATAGTAACTGAGGAAAGAGGTACAGGGTGGGGGAGCTTCAAATATACTCCAAGTGGAAGAGAAAAATATACAGTGGAAGACAGGTACAGCAATGAAAATTAACTATAGCTACACACAATTACTTAGACGGGTCTTGCAAGTGCAGTGTTGAACAAAAGAAAGAAACACATATATAATTCCATTTATATAAAGTTCAAAGAACAGGTGAAATGAAAGAATACCCTTTAGGGATGTGTGCTTAGGTGGTAAAACTATAGAAGCAAGGACGTGAATATCGCAAAAGTAGTGGCAACAGTGATTATCCTGTGCTTTGCAATAACTTGACCTGAGTGATATTTACCAGATTCACTCAGCGACAAATCGTTTCTCTTTCTGTTTTACCACGTAGTCCTCTGCAAGGTTCCCCAGGTGGTGGTGCAGTGGTAAAGAATGTGCCTGTCAACGCAGGAGATGAAAGAGACGAGGGTTCAGGTTTGAAGGTCCAAGTTGTGACTAACATGAATGTATGTAATGTGCTTGCTGCAGCCCTTAGAAAATGCTCAATACACTAGAAAAAAGGTTTTAAACTGTTAACAAGAAAAAAGGCTTTAAAATTCGTTAGGTAGTAGAAATGATGGAGAGAAGGGATGAGGATATATTGGGAGGAACAAGTTTGGGGAGGCAAAAAAGGTGAAGAGCAGTGTTTAAGTGTTTAACACTCTTGAGTTAGAGAACCCTGAAAGATACTGAAGTGGAAATGCACAGGACCACTGTGTGAGCTCAGATAAGCTACTTGTCCCAAATCCCAATTTCCTTCTCTACGAGAGAGAAGCAGTATGATTTTAAGGAACCAGCCTTAAAAAGTTTTGGTGTTGAGAACCCTGAACTTAAAATCCCAGTTCTCTCACTTCATGGCTTTGAACCTAGACAGTCACTTCACCTCCTGCTCCCACCCCCAGCCCCAGCTTCCGTTTCCTCAGGTGTAGATTTGACATAACCATTTCCACTCTCAGGGTTCTTGCAGAGGTGTGCGCGTGTGCTCAGTCCTGTTCGATGTCAACCCCATGGACTGGAGCCCGCCATGCTTCTCTATCCATGGGATTCTCCACGCAGGAGTACTGGAGTACGGAGTCATTTCCTACCCCAGATCTTCCTGACCCAGGGGTTGAATCCTCCTCTCCTGCATCTCTTGCACTGACAGGCAGATTCTTAACCACTGCACCACCTGGGAGAATCTTGCAGAGGACTACATGGTAAAAGAAGATAGGTACTTGGGTTATTTGGTGCTTTGATGATCAATTAAGAGACTCCAAACAAGGATTGAAAAAGTACATTGAATACACGAAAGGACGAGCAGGTAACCATATTTTTACACTTCAGTGTTAATAAGAACTAGCTAGTGAGCTTGTCACTGAGCGCTGAAGAATTGATGCTTTTGAACTGTGGTGTTGGAGAAGACTCTTGAGAGTCCCTTGGACTGCAAGGAGATCCAACCAGTCCATTCTGAAGGAGATCAGCCCTGGGATTTCTTTCTTTCTTTCTTTCTCTTTTTTTTTTTTAGCCCTGGGATTTCTTTGGAAGGAATGGTGCTAAAGCTGAAACTCCAGTACTTTGGCCACCTCATGCGAAGAGTTGACTCATTGGAAAAGACTCTGATGCTGGGAGGGTTTGGGGGCAGGAGGAGAAGGGGACGACAGAGGATGGGATGGCTGGATGGCATCACGGACTCCATGGACGTGAGTCTGAGTGAACTCTGGGAGTTGGTGATGGACAGGGAGGCCTGGCGTGCTGCGATTCATGGGGTCGCAGAGTCGGACACGACTGAGCAACCGAACTGAACTGAGTGAACTTGTAACACCAGGCATTCTATAAGTCTAGAATAACCATATAATTTACTGTCCATACCAGGGCCCTTTTGAGAAGGCAAGCCATATTAATAACTACACCATGATAACAGACATAAATCAAGACTGTCCCAGACAAAGCAGGGTATGTGGTTCCCTTGTGTCTGAGATGAAGCCCTTGCCTGTCAAGCCTCCCAAATGAACGTCAGGCACTGTGAGCGCAGATCACTGCACCTACTGTGCCTACAAGGAGCCGGTTTATTTCCAGAGGGCTCAGATTTACTTGGAGCAATCCTCAAACCCCGTGAGGTGATAATAGCTAACATCTGTTAATGCCTCCTTGTAGGTCAGCTGGTAAAGAATCCGCCTGCAATGCGGGAGACCTGGGTTCGATTCCTGGGTTGGGAAGAGCCCCTGGAGGAGAGGATGGCAACCCACTCCAGTATTCTTGCCTGCAGAATCTCCAAGGACAGAGGGGCCTGGTGGGCTACTGGTGGGGTCACAAAGAGTTAGACACGACTGAGCGACTAAGCACAGCACAGTTCGTGTCATATGCTGTGCTGAGTACTTCCACAGGCACCATCCCAGTCAATTTTCATCAAATCTTGATGATGTAGACAGCCTTATTGTCCATTAGAGAAAACTAAAGCTTAGGAGGTTAAGCAACTCCTTCAAGGCCATACATCTAGAATAGAGGAGGACTGTGAACCCACACTGATGGGAAGCCTAGTTCTTAATTATTCGTTACAGTACTGTCTCTGGTTTGTTGGCACTCCCAGGTGGCGCTACTGGTAAAATAAAAACACAAACCTGCCCGCCAGCGCAGAAGTCATAAAAGATGGGGGTTCGATCCCCGGGTCGGGAAGATCCCCTGGAAGAGGGGACAGCAACCACTCCAGTATTCTTGCCTAGAGAATCCCAGGGACAGAGGACCCTGGCGGGCTACAGTCCATGGGGTCGCAGTCATACACGACTTAAGCGACTTAGCACGCTCCAATCCCACCAAGCTGCTGGGACCAGGCACCACCGATACAAGCCATAGCTCAGCTCAGGCTGAGGCTCCACGTGGGAAGTGGAAGTCACAGCAGGTGGCAAGCCCATCTTCCTAAACCATGACTGGAAGGTCAGCTTCCAGAGGCCAGAGGGAGGTGGAGCTAGTGTCTTCTGCCCGCCCCAACCAAAGAACCCTGCAGGCAGCCAGCCTTGGGGACCTAGCGATTGCCAGCCTCCTACTGGGCTAACTTTTGTGGCAGGATTGAGTTCTCAGTGAGGTTTTGCACAGCAACTAGCAACCACCGATATCAAGTGTTGGAAAAGTCCTCTGATGCATTTAGTTTACTACAATTTTCCAACTTTGGCAAAAACCATCTTTATTCTAAGTCTCTCAGGGATTATTTGAATTTCTTCTACTAAGTTCTTAGAACTTGTGCAGCCTCATCAGGGGAGAAAGTTCGATGTGCACGCAGCCTGCATACGAGACGTGGTTGGAAAACATCCTGGACTCACGTCCAGAGGACAAGCGACTGCCGCAAAGTGGCCGAGCTGCCCGGGAGCTAGGACCCAGGTCCTCCGAGCATCCAGAATTTACGTCACCAGGACTCCGCCCCCGGGTGGGCGTCTGAGCCGAGTCCCCGCAGGTTTCAAACCCGCCCCGCGCCCCCTGGTGCGCATACTCAGTTCGACCTTGCAGCCGCACCGCCCACCCAAATCCTAGGGGAAACCGTCCCCCCCCCCCCCCCCCAACCCTTACTCAGGGCGGGTGTGCTTGCAGGGGAAACTGAGGCAGGGAGCGTGCTTGTGGGTTCGCTCCTCAGTCCACACCCCAGGGCCAGCAAAGCTGCCTCCCGCCCCTTAGACCCGTCTGGAGCAGCAGGGAAGGACGAGGGAGAAAGGGAGGGGGCCCAAAGCAAGCGGGGTCTAAGGAGCCAGCCGGTCCTGCCACACTCAAGATGGCGGCGCGGCAGCGGCAGAGTCCCTCAGAGGCGGTACCAGCGCATGCGCAGCGCGGAGTCCCGGCCCGGGACACAAGATGGCGGCAGCGGCGTTGGGGAGGGCGAGGCGGAGGCGGCAAAACGGGCGGTCGAGCAGAACGTGTAACCGCGTCCCCTCGAGTCCGCTGCGGGCAGGTAAGAGCCCCAGGAAGCCATGGTCCCGCCGCGAGCCGCGCCAGGGTCTGGGGTTCCGAAGCCAGGCGGCGGTGGCCCCTCCGGCGCTTTCCGCTCCGGGCTACCGCTTGTCCTGTCTCTGCCGCCGCCGCCATCTTAGGCCCGCGGGTGGGCGGCCGAGCCGGTGACCTGGATGAGCGAGCTGGGTCCGGAGAGCGCGGGCGGAGCGGCCTCTAGGGCCCCTCCGCTGCTGCCGCCGCCACCGCCTTTGTGTCGGGCTCCGACTCTGAGTCGCCTCAGCCCGGGGGCGGGAGCGCGCGGCGGGGCGGGGGGCGGAGCCCAGGAGATGGGCCGGCGCGCGCGCGCCAAACAGCCCGCCCCCGCTGGAGGGTAGGGGGGAAGTGCGCGCGCGCTGGGAGTCGGCCCACCCCCTCCTTCGCGCGCCTCCCGCGCCTGCGCACTTCGGGAACCCTTTGACTCCGCCCTACTGGGTCGGAGGATTTTGATTGGTGCGTTGCTGAATGATCCCGCCCCATCCTCCTCCAGTCCTGGAGTCGTAGTCTTTTTTATTTTTTCCTTCTGGTGGGTTCTTCTGGTTGCGCAGATAACAGTTTATCCTTAAGCTGCTGGGCACTGTTGAACTGCGGTATGCGTGGGGGTCGGGAAGCCACAGGATAAATAAAAACGTTCTTTTAGTAATAGCAGTTATTTGCTACTGAGAGTGTACAATGTTCTAGGCTCTACGCATTGAGACCGTAGAGGCCGAATGATTCTTGTTAGAAGTCGGAAAATGGCAGAAGCGTGTGGAACCGGGGTCTGTCCAAACCCAGAGCTGGTGTTTTAGCCACCGACCTGCTGTATCCAGATCACCTGGGAAATTAAAAAGCTTTTTAATCATAACAAAATTGGTGAAGGTTTGAAGTGGTATAAAGTGAGAAAATTAGTCATCCGGTTTCCCAACCCCACTCTTGGGGGGGGGTGTGAAAAATACGGATACTTGTGTACCTCCTCTCCCCGTTTCTCTACGATGTGGAGTGACGGACAGGAATCTGAGGGTTTTTTAAACAAGTTCCCTGGTGTTTGTGATGCACAGCTCGTTTCGGAAACACTGCTGTGTCACGGTTCGGCCTCACTAAACGGTGAGGCCACTAAACTGCTTGTTCCTTCTCTGCATAGTTAACCTACCTGGTGCACCAGTATCACACAGTATTGCTCGAGGAAAAATATTTCAATAAAGGTGAACACGCTCTGTTGTTTAATGCATTTGCATGTTTTATTGTCTTTAGAATTAAAGACCTGATTCAAAGAAATGTTTTTTCACTCACTCTAGGTGGCTTGGGGCCGTGCCCACCCCTCATCTGTGATATGTATGTTTGTTTACTTTAGTCTCAGTACTGTGGTTGGCCAGACCAGGTTACAATTTGTGGCGTCAAGTGTCCAAATGAAAGCACAGGCCCTTTGTTAAATATTTATTAAAAATGTGACAACCGTCAGAGCAGAGCATTGAAGCAGGCTCAGGGCCCTCCTCAGCTCGGCCCTGGGGGACTGTGTGGGCTGCACGTCCGTCAAGGTGAACCTGTTGGTTGTTGGGAAGCTTGAGAAATGCTGTTTTCATCCCCTGAATCCCCATGTCTCCCGCAGTGTGTCCTGCCCTGTCCTGGGCGCTCCCAACGTGCTCTCTCTTTGCCTCCCGTGCCATTGTCCTGTTGTACAGCATTTCATAGGTCTGCGACTCTTTTCTTCTCTTTGCTCTGCAGTTGCTGATGCAAGGAATCCCCTGGGCCCCCGTCCGCTCCACTGCTGACCAGCCCATCCTCCTGCGCTGTGCTTTCCTGCAGGCACCCCTCCCACTGCCTCTGTGGGACCCGGTGACGTGGGGGTCCATCTGGCCGGAGAAGAAAACCCTCTCATGCTAGCGTTGCAGACCCCAGAGGGTGAGAGAAAGAGGGACCTTATTCAGCCTTGAGACCTGGGGGTCAGCCCTGAGGCACAGGGCACCCTTTTCCCCAGAGAACCAAGGCAGCTTCCCTTGGTCAGTGGTTCCAAGCCTTTTTGTTATCCTGGCCCCCTTTTGTTGTGTGTTCTCTTGCTACCTGCATTTTTATCTGCCAAACCATACAGATGAAGTGACCACTTTGCCTTTTCCAAATTAACAGTGATGTCTATGACTGAATGTACAATAAAAACCACCACCCAATGATTGCTATGCTGTTGTCAACATCAGAGCTTCTGATCATTATGAAATAATCAATGCAACCACAGTGAATTGATAACAATTTCAGCAGCAGAGAAAAACCAGTGTTTAACTATGCCTTTGGGGTCTTTTTGTGGGTAAACGTTTGATTTCTTTTGGGTGTTATGACACTGAAACTTTCGGAGCGTCAGCCTGAACTCAGCGGCCCCCCTAGGAGTCTGACAACCAGGTTGGGAACCACTTTGGCCATTGAGGCTTGTGCCAGTGTGCTTTGGGTGGGGTAATAGGGAATGCTAATCGGAAGGAGCTGACCCTCCTGTGGGTGTTTAAAGTAAATTTTCACCTGGGGATTATGAAGGACTGAACTCGGTGTTCCTTCCAGCCTTCCTGGTTCTTTTAGCAGCAGATACCTTCCTGCTCTGTAGTTAGGAGGAGGCATCTAATTCGAGGCTTTCCTGCGCTGGGCTGTGTTCCAGTTAGATTTTACTGGGTAGGAAAAGGGAAGAGGAGCAGTTACTGCTGCTGCTTATGGGAACAACTTCCTCAGGCGCAGACCCTGTTTCATCTTGTCTGCCACTCTTGGTGCTTTGTAAACATTGGCAGAATGAATACAGCTCTGCTGGTCCTTGGTACCATGCTGAGCGCCAGAGAGCCAAACTGGATCCACTTCCGAGGCCTGGGAGTTCTGACAGTCTAATGGAGGGGGGCAAACTGAGTTGACGGACCAGAGGATTTGAGTGCTACAATCCTAGGGAGGGGCTCTGACCGCCTAGCCTGGGGAAGGGAACCAAGGAAGGGTTCCTGGAGGATGGAGGACCTAGTGGTAAGCCAGGCAGAGACATAGATGGGGAAAGAGTATTCCAGGCCAAAAGAGCATCAGGAGCGCCCCCATTTGACAGTTGAGGGAACAGCAACTTAGGCCTGAGGGCTCCTGTGGCGGCAGGCTGGCCCTCCACTATGGGGCTGGATCGGCTTCACACGTGTAGGTGGTCACTGGGGCCCTTGGTGGATTGTAATTCGGGTGCAGTTGTAGGGAGCGGGGTGGGGGTGATTGACCTCCACGTGCTGCTGGCCCTGACACCTTTCAGTCCTCTGTGTGGCAGGTCCGGTGTGGGTGCTGAGATGGCCAATGAGAATCACGGCAGCCCCCGGGAGGAAGCATCCTTGTTGAGTCACTCCCCCAGCACCTCCAGTCAGAGCCAGCCCTGTTCTCCAAAGCCCATCCGCCTGGTGCAGGACCTCCCAGGTACCGGGGAGGGGCAGGGCAGTGGGGTCGGCAGGGTGCCCAGGAGCAGCCGTGACCCTGGCTGGGTTCCGTGCTTGTTTGCAGAGGAGCTGGTGCACGCAGGCTGGGAGAAGTGCTGGAGCCGAAGGGAGAACCGTCCCTACTACTTCAACCGATTCACCAACCAGTCCCTGTGGGAGATGCCCGTGCTTGGCCAGCACGACGTGATTGTGAGTGCCAGCCTCGGGATGGGGCCGGCGGCGGTGGGGGGGGGGTGTCTCAGCAGCTTCTGGCATCTGGGCCTTCCCCAAATGTACCCTGAGCAGCTGGTAACTCACCTGGCACTGTGTCAGGGCCAGGGGACACAGTGCCCAGCAGGACAGACACACAGTTCTGGCCGCCTGGAAGCTGTCCTCCAGTAGCAGAGACTGTCTGACACAGGAGGATGATTCTGTGAGTGGGTGGTGTTGAACTTAGGTTGCACGTTGGGCACTGTGCCTGGGATGTGGTCGTGAGCAAGGTGGATCTGGTCCTGCCCTTGCCTGCTGGGGGTGCCCGGGATTACAGTGTAGCACCTGCAGGAAGAACAGGGTCATAGCCCAGCAGGGGTGCCGAGCGGGTCTAGGGAAGGGGGGGTACAGGGAAGGCTCCCTGGAGAACCAGCGTGTAAGGTGAGGTTAGCTGAGTGAAAGTGGGAAGCGGTGAGCAGCACTGTCTGGGAGCCCGTGTTGACGTGATGACGTGTGGGGTGCAGGCCGTCTGTCTGGGTCCCTGTCACTTGGGGACTTTGTTTTCTGGGCAGTCCAATCCCATTTTGCAGATGAAGACACTGAGGCTCCGAGAGGGGAAGGGACTGGCCCAAGACCTCAAGGCAGTAAGAGGCAGAGCAGGACTTGCACCCTGCCCACCGTCACAGTCATCCTCTCAGTGTCACCACAGGAGCTCCAAGTGTTTAAGTTTCCCCTTCATTCCTGTCGTTCTGGTTCTTTCTGGCTGTGCTGTTCAGCGTGCAGGATCTTTAGTTCCCAGACAAGATCAAACCCTCACCCTCAGCAGTGAAAGCACAGAGTTCTAGCCACTGGACCGCCAGGGAATGCCCCCATTCTGGTTCTTTTGCCAGGTGTCATTTTAAACTGGTCACATGCATTGACCCCTTAAATCACGCTTCCAGAGGCGAGGCAGGGCTCAGCAGGGCCCAGCAGGGCCCACCTTAGAAGGCCCTGGCCTGGGGCGCACGGTTGCAGGGGCAAAGCTGTGCTGGTGATGCACCCCAGCCCCTGTGCTCTTCTCCGAGGAGGAGGAGGGGCGGGGGCGGGACTCGCAGTACTGGGGCTCTTAAGCCACCGGCCCTGGTTGCAGCAATGCTGGTCTCCCTCCACCAGTCGGACCCTTTAGGGCTGAACGCGACCCCCCTGCCCCAAGACTCAAGCCTGGTGGAAACACCCCTGGCTGAGAACAAGCCCCGAAAGCGGCAGCTCTCGGAAGAGCAGCCCAGTGGCAATGGCGTGAAGAAGCCCAAGGTGAGTGTAGGCAGACCGGGGTGGGCAGGCAGCGGGCAGGGCCCCTGTGCCCTGGGCATTGGCAGTCAGTCGGGAGGTGGGGCTCGCAGTGGTGGAGCCCAGCCAGCTCCCCTGACCTCAGACCTCTGATTCTTGCTCCAGATTGAAATCCCCATGACGCCCATGGGCCCATCAGTCCCCAGCTCCCCCAGCATCCCAGGAACCCCAACACTGAAGATCTGGGGCACGTCCCCTGAAGATAAACAGCAGGCAGCTCTCCTCCGACCCACAGAGTGAGTCCTTGCTCTGCCCATCCTGGATGGCTGGCTTGCCCAGGACTGTGTGTGTTGGGGGGGTGCCGAGGGGGGAACAGGCAGGGCGTCCACCTCCTCATTGCTCTGTCTGTGCCCCCAGGGTGTACTGGGATCTGGACATTCAGACCAACGCGGTCATCAAGCACCGGGGGCCTTCGGAGGTGCTGCCTCCACACCCCGAGGTGGAGCTGCTCCGCTCCCAGCTCATCCTGAAGCTCCGGCAGCACTACCGGGAGCTGTGCCAGCAGCGAGAGGGTACTGCCTCCCGGGCCCACCTGTCTTGTGTGCGCCCACCATGAGCTGGAGCTGGGGCTTGGCCACTGGGGCTTGGGGAGTGGCACCATGGAGCCCGGGGGCTGCGCCTGTGTTCTGGAGGGGTCCCAGCTCCAGTAACTGCTGCTCTGTGACTCTGGGCTTATTGAACAACCTCTCTGCACTCGAGTTTTCTCACCTGTAAGGTAGCAGTAGTAACAGTGCCTATATAAGGGTGCCTACCTAGCATTAGCAACACCCGAACAACAAAAAACAGTCATTAACACTTGGCAGTGCTTGCTATCTGCCAGGCACTGTTTGCAGCCTTTTTATGTATCTGTTAAAGGGCATAAAAAGCCGAGCTCCTACCCCTCACACAGTTACTCCAGGGAGTTAAGTGCTTAGTAAACTGTAGCTTTTATTAATAAATAAGCCTGCTTGAACTTGGCTGAGATATGGAATCCATCCATCCCCTCGTTGTTACCCCTTGTGCCGTTTATGGAACTAGCAGTTCTCAGAATACCCTTCGGGAGATGCTGCCTGGGACCGAGCTCCTGACATAGCGGGGGCTGTCCCTTGTTTACTGTGGCACCTCTGGTGCCCACACCACTCCTCCGGTGCCGCCCCGTGGAGCCGGCTCACTGAATCCGGACTTTGATCTGCTGTCCTGTCCCACAGGCATTGAGCCCCCCCGGGAATCCTTCAACCGCTGGATGCTGGAGCGCAAGGTCGTGGACAAAGGCTCTGACCCCTTGTTGCCAAGCAACTGTGAACCGGTGGTGTCACCTTCCATGTTTCGCGAAATCATGAATGACATTCCCATCAGGTACGGCCCCCGGCCAGGCCCGCCGACCCCAGCCTCTTGGTGTGTGTGCCCAGGCCAGGGTAGGCAGGCTCGCTCTCCCTGCTCTCTGACCCAGGTTATCCCGAATCAAGTTCCGGGAGGAGGCCAAGCGTCTGCTCTTCAAGTACGCAGAGGCGGCCAGGCGGCTCATCGAGTCCAGGTTTGTTTGGCTCTTGTCTCCTGACCCAGTGTGACCGGGCTCCGGCCAGCGTGAGGGGAGGGCCTGGGCCTTCTGGCCACCCCCGGGGCCCGGTCATGACGCTTGGTGGCCGGAGTGGGGCCTGCTCCCTCAGACAGCAAGGGTTGCACCGTCACCCTGGGTGTGGATGCCCAAGTGCAAGTGGCAGTGGAATGGGAGAAGGAAGGAGGGGCCAGCGGGTGCTAACAGCGGCCCCTTTTTATGCGCCCTCAACTGGCAGGAGTGCGTCTCCTGACAGCAGGAAGGTGGTCAAGTGGAATGTGGAGGATACCTTCAGCTGGCTGCGGAAGGACCACTCTGCCTCCAAGGAGGACTACATGGTGAGCAGCCTTGGGTGGAAGGCCACTGCTTCCAAGAAGCCCACTCTGCCTGCTGAGGCCAGGCGGGCCCCCACAGCAGCCGCCTCCTGTGCATTTGGCCGACCTTTGACACTCATCAGGCCCCCAACTCATGTCTGTGGAGCTGTTTCTCTGAGCTCCTGGCTTTCTCCCAAAGAACACTTCTGTTACAGTTCTTACTGGAATCCTGTGCTTGGCCACACACCATAAGTAGGGGCCTTTTCAACTTAATGAATGTTCAGTACCTCCCTTTAGATTTTTGGAAAACAGATGGACAGACTGCCTTTGCTTGGTGTGTGTGGCCCTACTGCAGTTCAGAGCTACCACCAGATTTAACCACCCACTTTAACGAGTCCAAAACAATTTTGTTTTCTGGCCCAAACCCATCACTCTTCAACTCTCCACCAGCACTAGCAATGGGCTTTCTTTTCAGGACCATTTTTCACAAGAGACAAGGTTTCGCACTTCACGATAGTAACTGTGTACTTGACACGTAGAGAGTGATAAAGGTAGGTGACCTCACTAGCAAGAGTGACTCGTTTTCACCCATCACTTTGACATGTGCAATTCAGCGTAATTACAAAGGCCTACAGTTAACCTTACAAATCGCTGAAGGCTCAAATCCAAATCTGCAGTGCCCAGAGCGCCCCTGTTTTACAACAGCCATTCTCCCCATAAACTGCAGATGCCTTGTAAGCAGGGATTATGCCTGGTTTGTCTGTGTCCCCAGCAAGTATCAAGAGATTTGCCCTAGTGTAACCCCAGCAGTAAGTGCTGGCTTTTATTAGATATGTAACTGTATTCCAAGGGCGTGGCAAATCCTTAATGGGAATGACTGCATTTAATATTCAAACTGCCTCGTTAGGTAAGTATTTTGTGTTCCCTTAACTGTTGAGGAATAAGATTCAGTGATGCCAAGGGATTTGTCCAAGTGACACAGCCAGTAAGCAGAGCCTGTTTCAGGACGAGGACAGTTGGGATCTGACAGCCCTCCTGCGCCAGCCCTCGGAGCCTGACGAGGAGTCTCTCTCCCCCAGGACCGCCTGGAACACCTGCGGAGGCAGTGTGGCCCCCACGTCTCGGCCGCAGCCAAGGACTCTGTGGAAGGCATCTGCAGCAAGGTCTACCACATCTCCCTGGAGTACGCCAGACGGATCCGAGAGAAGCACCTTGCCATCCTCAAGGAAAGCAACATCCCAGGTAGGGCACCAGGTGGTACAGAAGGGACAAGCAAGGCTGAGTTTCAAGGCCACGGACTGGTTTGGGGAGGCCCGTTTCTCCCAGCAGTGGGACCTGCTGTGACCTTTGGCTCTGGGGTTTCCACGCCCTCTGGGAAACAGAAGTGGTGAGAAAGGGAGGGCCGGAGGTGCGAGAGAGACAGGGAGAGAGGTGGGTGGCCTGCCTTCACATCCGTCCTCTGTAAGCCCCACTGAGGGGTGATACCTAGCCACAGGAGCATGTGAAGATTTGGGGACCTCCAAGTGCTGGGCCCCAGAAGAGCCCCACGCAGTCTCGTGACTGTTACAGGCAGGCAGTGTAGTTCTCATACTTCTCCATGGCAGCAAACCCCAGCTTGCCCACCACGCTCCAGGGCATGGTGGCCTGAGTGGGTTCAGAGCGTGTTGATGTGGACCCCCGCTTCTTGCTCCTGCCGGTTGCCTAGCTGTCTCCTCAGTTACTGAACTATTTGAGCTGCTGTTGGGCTTCCCTTGTGGCTCAGCTGGTAAAGAATCCGCTGCAGTGCGGGAGACCTGGGTTCAGTCCCTGGGTTGGGAAGATCCTCTGGAGAAGGGAAAGGCGCCCCACTCCAGTATTGTGGCCTGGAGAGTTACATGGACTGTAGAGTCCATGGGTCGCAAAGAGTCGGGCACGACTGAGCGACTTCCACGTCACATCACTTCCCTGAGCTGCAGTTCACTCCTCCCTGGGATGGGACTTACCTCTCCGGGTCACTGGGACGCTCGTGGGAAGTGCCTGACCCTGGGTGGGCCCAGGGCTGTCAGGGTGACGGCCCTCCCTGCGCTTCTGCCCGCAGAGGAGGTGGAGGCGCCTGAGGTGGAGCCCCGCCTGGTGTACTGCTACCCAGTGCGGCTGGCTGTGCCCGCCCCCCCCGTGCCCAGCGTGGAGATGCACGTGGAGAACAGCATGGTCTGCGTCCGCTACAAGGGCGAGATGGTCAAGGTCAGCCGCAACTACTTCAGCAAGCTGGTAAGAGCCACGGTGGGAGGCGGCCCCAGGAGGGAGCGTGGGCCAGCCCTCAGCTGGAGTCTGCTGCGGGGCGGTGGGCGGGCTGCAGTTGAAGCCCACTGCTTTCTGCCCGCCAGTGGCTCCTTTACCGCTACAGCTGCATCGATGACTCCGCCTTCGAGAGATTCCTGCCCCGGGTCTGGTGTCTGCTCCGCCGGTACCAGGTACTGGCCGGGGCGGCTGGGGGCGGGCTGACCCGGAGGGCGGGGAGGCCGCCCGAGGCTGAGCCAGCCGCTCCGCAGATGATGTTCGGCGTGGGTCTCTACGAGGGCACAGGCCTGCAGGGCTCGCTGCCAGTGCACGTCTTCGAGGCACTGCACCGACTCTTTGGAGTCAGCTTCGAGTGCTTCGCCTCGCCCCTCAACTGCTACTTCCGTCAGTACTGCTCCGCCTTTCCCGACACAGACGGCTACTTCGGCTCCCGCGGGTGAGCGCCCCATGCTGCTGGGCCTCCTGCCTGGGTAGCGTCCTCCAGAGCACCCAGCCCACCGGGGTCAGCTGCTTCCCGATGCTGGGGGGCTTCAGGCCTGGGCGGTTACATTGCCCACCAGGGTCAGCTGCTTCCCAGTGCTGGGGGGCTTCGAGCCTGAGCGGTTACAGAGCCCGCCTGGGTCAGCTGCTTCCCAATGCTGGGGGGCTTCAGGCCTGGGCGGTTACAGAGCCCGCCTGGGTCAGCTGCTTCCCAATGCTGGGGGGCTTCAGGCCTAGCCAGTTTCGGGTGGAGTCCCTGCCTCCCCCGTCACGAGCCCTGTGGCCGTGGACGCGCTGCTGCAGGTCTGGGAATCTGTGCCAGCCCCGACCCAGCCAGTGGCGCTCAGTAAACTAGCCTGGGTCGGGAGGCAGAGCACCGGGTCCCACAGTGAGTGGATGGGTGGGCACGGAGGCAGCCAGGCCAGCGGGAGGGCAGCCTGGTCACCACTGGGTTTGGGCCCCACCTCCTCCCCTAACCAACTCCGTGGACTTGGCCCCCAAGCCTGAGCCTCTCTGTCCTCAGCCATTCAACCTAGTGGGTCACCTCTTGTCCCAGGACAAACCAACGGCGGCCCTTGGCCTCTGGCCTGACCAGAGCCCTTTCTCCAAAGGGCTGCCTGTGGTGGGGGTGGCACCTGTTTTTGGTGGAGGGGCTGGGTCCTGGTGGGACCTACACGCTCGCCTCTTCCCCCAGGCCCTGCCTAGACTTCTCCCCGCTGAGCGGTTCCTTTGAAGCCAACCCTCCCTTCTGCGAGGAGCTCATGGACGCCATGGTCTCTCACTTCGAGGTGGGTGTGTGACTGGGTGTGGGAGCTTGGCTGGCAAGCCAGAGGGCCAGTGGCCTGGAGTGCAAGCCGCCGATACCCTCCCTGGGACCCTTCCCACAGAAACTGCTTGAGAGCTCGCCAGAGCCCCTGTCCTTCATCGTGTTCATCCCCGAGTGGCGGGAGCCCCCAACCCCAGCGCTCACCCGCATGGAGCAGAGCCGCTTCAAGCGCCACCAGCTGGTTCTGCCTGCCTTCGAGCATGAGTACCGCAGCGGCTCCCAGCACGTCTGCAAGAAGTGGGTGCTGGGGGGCCGGGGCGGGGGGGCCGGGCTGGGCTCACCCGGCCAGGCCCTGCCTTGAGCCACCGCTTTTGCCCGCAGGGAGGAAATGCACTACAAGGCCGTCCACAACACGGCCGTGCTCTTCCTGCAGAACGAGCCCGGCTTCGCCAAGTGGGGGCCCACGCCCGAGCGGCTGCAGGAGCTGAGCGCCGCCTGCCGGCAGTCGGGCCGCAGCCATAGCTCCAGCGGCTCTGCATCCTCAGAGGCCAAGGATCGGGACTCAGGCCGGGAGCAGGGCCCCAGCCGAGAGCCGCACTCCACTTAACACAGCCTGCGGGGAGGAGGAGCTCCTGGGTGCTGCTGTGGACTGCTGGGGCTCTGGGGGCAGAGTGGATCCCAGGACCCGCCTCCTGGGGCGGCCACCGATGACATAGGAAGACATGGCTCTGCCAAGGTGCCCCCTCCCTGCCCACGTCCCCCCAACTCCCGGCCTCACGCTCACTCCAGGCCCCCTGTAAATAGGCCCCATCCTGCCCGCCCTCCCTTCCCTCACCCCATCCTGTTGCCACCTTGTTTCATTTGTAAAAGGAAATACAGAAACCCCCCCAAGAACGTGTGAGGGTCTTGAGGGCAGAGCAGGCTAAGGAGGTCGGAGCCGCTCGCAGTACTGCAGCCCTCCACTGCACACCCAGGCGCACCTTCTCATGGGCTCTGGGCCTTCGCACCCGGCCCCGGGCTCCAGGGTCTAACTTCTCATCCTGCTGTTCTCTGCTTGTGCCCAGGAAGTCTGAAGGGTCCAGGGGCAGCGTCAACCATCTGCAAGCCCCAAGCTCCCACAGCCAGCAGCAGCTTCACCGACACCTCTGGGGAGCGGAGGGCGGGTAGAAACCTAGGTGCCTGGAGCCACCAGTGAGTGGGCAGCCGGCTGTGTTCTACAGTCAAGGGCCAGGAGGAAGTGCAGATCCGAGGCAAGGAGCCAGTGCTCCCCTGGGGCTGGGGAGGAAGCAGCATCTGAAGGTGCTGTCCACTTTCCCCAGCCTAGCCGTCTCTCCGGGAACCAGGCTGCTGCCCCACGAGTCTGCCCTCTTGGGCCACTGTACTTAGAGAGGCGGGGCAGGGTGCACCTTTGGCCGGGCAGCTCCCACCTCAGTCCCACCCTTGTGGACTCTAATAGGCTCCTCTTCCTGCTTCCTAAGGCCTTGCCTCGTTCCAGCTGTAGCAGCACATGGACAAAGGGAGTGGGCCAAGGCTGGACTCTGGTCCCTTTATTGAGCCTGAGAGACCAGTGGATACATACCAACAAAAATAAATTTCTCTCCCGAAGCCTGCCTGCAGGCTGGGGCCCCCAGTGTGTCCTGGCTGGTGCCCATGGCTGTCCCCAACCCCAGCAGCACAGGTCTGGCTCCCCAGGATCCTAGGTGGAGCAGGGAGGGAGTCCCCACGGGCCTCCACCCGCAGCAGGGTGGGCCCCATCAACATCCATGGTCTGCGCTGGGCTCCTGGGGCTCGCTCAGTCATCGCTCAGGGTGATGACGTCGTATTCGATGCCCTGGTGCTGCAGCTGTTGAATGTGTTCAGGCACTGCCTCCTCTGTGCCAAAGAGGCCCTGGGCTTGGGCCATGGCAGCATCGGCCACCGCTGCTGGGGAGGGGAGAGGACGGTGACCTGAGGCCCAGGAACAAGGCCTGGCTCCCAGGCCCCCAAGGCCTTCAGGGTCTAGCCCCGTACCTGTGACAGCTGAGTGTGCCGCAGCCTCAAGCTGGGCCTGGGTGACCAACTGCTGGCCCGGGGACACAGGCACGTACTGGATCTGGAGAACGAAGCTGGTGAGACATGGCCTCAGAGGCCCCCGCCCGGGTCCTTGCTCCTCTGCGTCCCCAGGGGCTCTACCTGGGACTCCTGAAGGAAGGGGGCCCCTTGCTCATACTGGATGTGTGTGATCTGGCCCTCCTGTACCTGGAGAGGAAGCCTGCGTAGTGATCACAGGAAGGAGGTGTCGGTGCCTTTCTGCCCCGCTCCCCTGGCTTTGTCCCAGCCTGGCCTACCTGGATGTGATGGCCCTCGGGCACCACCACATATTCCTGGGGAAGGAGCTGCCGCACTCCATCCGGGGAAATGATGTACTGTACCTGAGAAGGGAGAAGAGGCAGGCGCTGACAGCCCGCCCCCAGGAGCTTCACGAGGAAGGCAGAGCAGGGTGGCCAGGGACACCCACCCCATCAACAATGGCAACTGCAAGGACGGACCCCCAGAGGGGTCATTTACGAAGTATTGTCCCCCCTCCTCCTGGGGGGAGGATGGGCGCCCCAGCCCGGGTGGTCAGAGCAGCAGCTCACCTCTCCTGGGAGCAGGGCTTGGGGGTGGGGAGGGTGGGGGAGGATGGGCGCCCCAGCCCGGGTGGTCAGCAGCGGCAGCTCACCTGGCTATCAGACGCCACCAGGTGCTGGACCATCTGGCCGTCCGCCGTGGTGATCTCTTGGATATAGGCGGCTTCCTCCTGTCACGGCCAGGCCAGCTCTAGCTTCAGATTTCTGGGTGCCCCCACCCCTGTCCCCAACCTGCCGGCGGGGCCCCCGAACTCAGGCTCTCACCGGATTGCTCACTGTCTGTTCCTGGGCCACGAAGATGTGTTCCTGGCCCAGTGCCTGTTGGAGCCGCTCCGGACCCAGGACCCCGTGACTGGACTGGAAGGCAGCTGGGCAGAGAGGAGAGGGGACACTCTCAGAGAAACCTGACATGGCCCGGCTCCAGCCCAGCCCGAGGGTGTGCACCGGGGCAGTGGCTCCAGTCCCGGGTCCACCCTGGGGTCCTGCTCACTGTGCAGTGTGGCCAGCGTCTCGTCATCACTGTTGAGGATGATGGTCTGGGTGGGGGGCCGGGCTGGGGCCCGCGCAGTGGGCGCCGCCGTCTTCCTCCCGTCAGGGCTGTGGAGCCGCTGGGTGTGGAACTTGAGGTGCCCGTTGCGGTTGAAGCTGAAGGGGGAGGATGCAGGCTTAGGGGCGCGCTCCCCCCCCCACAGGCCCGGCAGCCCCCGCAGGCTTCGCCCAACCTCACCGCTGCCCGCAGAGCTGGCACTCGAAGGGCTTCTCGTTGGTGTGGGTCAGCATGTGCCGCCGCAGATCCTTCTTGTTCTTGGAGGCAAAGCTGCACTGGCTGCACTGGTGAGGCCGCAGGCTCGAGTGCTGTGCCATGTGGGCCTACGGGCGGGGCGGGGGCAGCGCTGCTCAGGACAGACGGCCCCCGACGCACCAGGCCTGTGCTCATGGTCTGGTGCCACCTGCTGGCTCCACCATGAGGCCACTCAGCCCAGTCCCTGCTCACCCTCGGGTCACCCCTGTGAAACGCACTGGCTCAAAGAGAGGCCTCTGAAGGTCACCCCCAGCCCTGACACTCTAGGTTCTGGCCCCCCTCCCCTCACGGAGCTGTGTGAGGATTCAGCATGCAGTCAGATCTGAGAACTGGTCCTTCTCGGGATGGAGTCCCAGGAACCTCCCTGGGATTGTGTGCTCTTAGTCTTCTGGACAACCCGTGTCTCCCCAGCTGCCTCACGTTACCACCCCTCTGCTCCTGCCAACCCAGCTCAGCCATCACCTCCAGGAAGTCCCCCCAGGCACCCCAAGTCCACGTGACTCATTTCCTGTGTGTGGGCACTGCACTCACCCTGGGGACACTGTCAGGTGTTAATCCCAGGCTGCTGTGTCTCCCCACCAGACTGAGCCCCTTGAGAGCTGGGGCCTTGCTGAGTCACCTCTGAGCCCAGTGGGGAGCGGAAGATCCGGCCTGGACGGTGCTCAGTCAAGCTTTGTTACACAGACGGGCCAGCAGAGGAAGGGGGCACCTACCCGGACCTCGGGCCACTGGCGAGCGCTGAAGGGGCAGTCAGGGCACTTGAAGGCTCCCGGCCCGGCATGGGCCCGTTTGTGACTCTCCATCTCTGCTCGGCCGGTGAAGGCCTCGGCACAGATCTTGCAGGAAAACTTCTTTGATGAGGCAGCAGCTGCAGATGGCGGCGAGGGGGGCACTACCAGGCCCAAAGGTTTGCTGGCTGCAGGAGGTGGGGAGGCAGAGCCCTGAGGGTCCCTTGACTGGTGGGTCCTGGCTGGAGCCGGGGGCTCAGGACCATCTCTGGGCAGCCCCCCATACTGCAGGAGGGGCCACTTGGTGCCGGAGGCCAAGGCTTCTGTACTTGGGAAGGAGATGGAGCCGTCTGCAGTCAGCTGTGGAGAGGGGGCGGGGCGTGAGGGAAGAGGGTGGTGAAGAGGGGCGGGGGCTGGGGGAAGGACCGGAAGCAGGGGGTGGGACTGGCCCCCCTCCAGCCTCACCTGGATGTGGTGCAGCTGGGTCCCATCGGCTGCCATGATGAAGTGCGTGCCAGCTTCTTTCAGGGTGTCACCCACGACCACGGTCTGGGCTGCCTCCCCCGGGGGCTCCTCGCTGTGGGCACAGATGCCAGGAGTGGGAAGCAGAGCTCCAGGGGAGGCTGGCGGGCTACGGGAGCCCCTTCTCTGGGAGAGCCCTCCTTTCACAGTGGGCCACAGCCACCACAGGCTGGCCCCAGCTCCTCCCCTTAGCAGCTGGACCTCCGCTGCCTTTTTCACAAGCAGGGACCAAGTGTCCAGTGTCCAGCTTGGCAGTGGTCATCCCCACTCCCTCACAGGCATGGAGCGACGAGATGAAGGGCTCCAGGAATCGAGCCCAAGCCTGCCCAAGCAGGGCAGGAGGAGAGGGCGAGTAGGGGAGGCAGGGCTCCTGACTCCCATCCCGTATGGAATTCAGGGCTTCCTCCGATGGCCCAGGGGTTCAGTGAACGTGGAAAACGAACATTTCTACCCTAGACTCGCTCAGCCTAGAAGAACCCAAGTGCAGCGGTGGCGCCTCTGATGTCGCTGAGGAGCCCGAGCGTGTGACGGAGGTCAGAACTGGCCAGACCCCAGGGATCCAGAACCAGGAGCACATGGGCCACAGGCCAGGCTCAGATCCACAGCGCATCTGACCTTCAGGGCGCTACTGCACTCCCTAAACACCCCGCCCACAGGAGTGTTTACAATTGTCAAGGAGTCCACAACTGTCAAGTGCCTGGAATTTCTTAAGCAGCCCTTAGCCCGTGAGGGACACCACACCCCTACAGCCCAGTCGTTTCACATGCATTAGTGTTACCTCCTGCGAACTAGGCATGGGTGGGCGGGGTGCTCCCCTCACTCCCCTCACCACACCTATTAATGGCCCCAGGGCTCACCTGTAAGGCGTGCCGGGAGTCGAGGTGCCCTCCTCCACGGTGGGGGCTGAAATGACACTATAGCCAGCCCCGCTGAATGGCCCAGGTGCCAGGGTGATCTGCTGCAGGTCAGGGGGCCCAAGCTGGCTCTCAGCGGCCACACTGCCTCCTGGGTCTGCCACATGGAGGGTGACCACCTGGGGAGTGGTGCCTGCTGGGGAGGGCTGCCCCCCAGAGGACGCTAACCCTGTGTCCACGTCCTCTGACTTCACCACGGCCACCTGCAACAGCATGACAGGCAGGGTGGGTAGCAGGAGCTGGCGTTCGAGGTCCTTTCATATCTCCGGGCCTCAAAGCTTGCCCACGCTCCAGCCGAATCCAGTGCTGCTGCTACTCACGGACACGAGCCCAGCTATGTGTTCCTGGCAACTGGAGAGACTCTAAACAAGGATGGCATAGAGCCTTACGGCCACCTAAGGACACTGGAGAGAGACTTAACAAGGACAGGATAAAGTGTTACTGCCCCCTAGGGCTATTTCAAATCCTGAAAGATGATGCTGTGAAAGTGCTGCACTCAATATGCCAGCAAATTTGGAAAACTCAGCAGTGGCCACAGGACTGGAAAAGGTCACATTTCATTCCAATCCCAAAGAAAGGCAATGCCAAAGAATGCTCAAACTACCGCACAATTGCACTCATTTCACACGCTACTAGTAAAGCTCAAAATTCTCCAAGCCAGGCTTCAGCAATATGTGAACCGTGAACTCCCTGATGTTCAAGCTGGTTTTAGAAAAGGCAGAGGAACCAGAGATCAAATTGCCAACATCCGCTGGATCATGGAAAAAGCAAGAGAGTTCCAGAAAAACATCTATTTCTGCTTTATTGACTCTGCCAAAGCCTTTGACTGTGTGGATCATAAGAAACTGTGGAAAATTCTGAAAGAGATGGGAATACCAGACCATCTGACCTGCCCCTTGAGAAACCTGTATGCAGGTCAGGAAGCAACAGTTAGAACTGGACATGGAACAACAGACTGGTTCCAAATAGGAAACGGAGTACATCAAGGCTGTATATTGTCACCCTGCTTATTTAACTTCTATGCAGAGTACATCATGAGAAACGCTGGGCTAGAAGCAGCACAAGCTGGAATCAAGATTGCCGGGAGAAATAGCAATCACCTCAGATATGCAGATGACACCACCCTATGGCAGAAAGTGAAGAGAAACTAAAAAGCCTCTTGATGAAAGTGAAAGAGGAGAGTGAAAAGGTTGGCTTAAAGCTCAACATTCAGAAAATGAAGATCATGGCATCTGGTTCTATCACTTCATGGGAAATAGATGGGGAAACAGTGGAAACAGTGTCAGACTTTATTTTTTGGGGCTCCAAAATCACTGCAGATGGTGACTGCAGCCATGAAATTAAAAGACGCTTACTCCTTGGAAGGAAAGTTATGACCAACCTAGATAGCATATTCCAAAGCAGAGACATTACTTTGCCAACAAAGGTCCGTCTAGTCAAGGCTATGGTTTTTCCAGTGGTCATGTATGGATGTGAGAGTTGGACTGTGAAGAAGGCTGAGTGCTGAAGAATTGATGCTTTTGAACTGTGGTGTTGGAGAAGACTCTTGAGAGTCCCTTGGACTGCAAGGAGATCCAACCAGTCCATCCTAAAGGAGATCAGCCCTGGGTGTTCTTTGGAAGGAATGATGCTAAAGCTGAAACTCCAGTACTTTGGCCACCTCATGCAAAGAGTTGACTCATTGGAAAAGACCCTGATGCTGGGAGGGACTGGGGGCAGGAGGAAAAGGGGATGACAGAGGATGAGATGGCTGGATGGCATCACGGACTCGATGGACATGAGTTTGAGTGAACTCTGGGAGTCGGTGATGGACAGGGAGGCCTGGCGTGCTGCGATTCATGGGGTTGCAAAGAGTCGGACACGACTGAGCGACTGGACTCAAGTGAACTGAGGGGCACTGGAGAGACTTAACAAGGACAGGATAAAGTGTTACTGCCCCCTAGGGGCCCTGGAGAGACTTTACAAGGACAGAATAGAGCATTACTGACCCCTATGGGCACTGGAGAGACTTAACAAGGACAGGATAAAGTTACTGCCCCATAGGTGCATTGGGTAATGTCTCCAGGCAGTTGATTGTCACAGTTGGGTGGGTGCGTGGGGGGCGGGGGGGTGGATACTGACCCCTAGCTGGTAGAAGCCAAAGAAAGTGAAGTCACTCAGTCGTGTCCGACTCTTTGCAACCCAGTGGACTATAGCCCGCTAGGCTCCTCTGTCCATGGGATTCTCCAGGCAAGAATACTGGAGTGGGTTGCCATTTCCCCCTCCAGGGGATCTTCCCAACCCAGGGATCGAACCCAGGTCTCCTGCATTGCAGGCCAATGCTTTATCCAACATGGAATTATCTAGCCCAAAGAGCCATGGTTAAGAAATCCTGAGGCAGAAGAACAAGCGACAGACCAGTAAGAAAACACGATCATCAGAGTCTACCTCACATCTTACTCCAAAGCCTGCTTCAAATGGATTAAAGATTGAAACATAAGAAGTAAAACTCAAGATCGATTAGAAGAAAATACAGGTATTTCTGTAATCCCTGGGGTGAGAAGATGTTCCTAATCATGACAGAAGATGTGAAAACTTACAGCAACATGAATGAGAAAATGAGACCAGGAAACAGACACCTGGGGTGGGGGTGGGGGGATGGTATTTAACAATGCATATCAGAGATAAAAGGTGGCGTTCCCGTACAAACAGCCCTTGCAAAGTGATAAGACGACTAATAATTTACAAGCGGGTAAGTGAGAGAAATAAAGTGGTCTATGAACATACAGAAACTCGATCTCTCTTCTGATCACAAAGTTATCAGTTTGTTAAGATCCTGACATACGTTTCTGGGACATGAGGAGACCGATGAAGACGGCCGTGCAGCTCTGGCGAGGCGGTGGGGAAGCATGCTCTAGTGGCAGTCATGTAGTGACACACGTTTTCATTTTAAAATTTTTTTTTTTTTTTGGCTGCAGCAGGTCTTAGTTGCCGCATGTGGGATCCAGTTCCCTGATCAGGGATCAAACCTGGCCCCTGTGCCCTGGAAGGAAGGAGTCTAAGCCACCAGACCACCAGGGAAGTGCTGACACATCATTTTAGGAGTCAGACTTGGGGTGGGACCCACTGATTCTGTTTCTAGGAGGCTTCTTTTAACCCCACCACTAAAATACATGTTTATGAACACCCGAAAATACATGTTCACGGAAGCACTGCCTTGAGCTCCTGAAAGACTGGAAACCATGTGCAAATAAAGGACTGACAAGATAAGCTTCAGAACACCCCCAAGACTGAATGAGGTGGAGACGTCAGGAAGGAGTGGACATGTGTGCACGGCCAGGCTGCACAGGGAAGGAGAGCTAGGCTGCCATAAGCACAGATGCCATGACCCTACTTTTTAGAGATCAAAAGGTGTCTGTGTTACCGAGCACCTGGACACAACTCTGCAGAAATGCTTATTAACCTGTTAACAGTGGAAATGAAGGCGAGGGGAGGAAACTTAAAGATTTTCACCCTCTGAATAGAACATTTCTTAACACTCATTTTGGGTTTACAAAAACAAGCGTATGTTTTTGTAGTCAGAAGCAAAATGCATACTGGCATGAGAATGGCAAACAGATCAAAAGAGAAGACCTTGTCTAGAAACACAGGGAATCTACTGCACGATAAAGGGGAGGTTTCAAGTGACGGGAAATTAGAGGATTCGATCTACTGCACTGACAACTTTTGGGAAAAAAATAAAGTTAGTCCCCTACCTTTATGCATATACCAAAAATAAATTCCAGGTGGAGTAAAGACTTAAGTGTAAAAAACGAGACACTAAGAAGAAAATACCAATGAATGTTTATATGATCTTGAGGTGAAGAGGCTTTTCTAAGGATGATACCACAAGCAAAAACTATAAAAGCTTGATACACTGAACTATCTAAAAATCTAAAACTCCCTGCCCGCAAATGCTACAAACTAAAGCCTATGAAGATTTCCAGGTTCAAAACAGGCCCCCTCGTCCACGGAGCTCTGTCCCCCTGGCAGCATGTTACTGTTCCAAGTTCTTGGAATTGATCATCTCAAACACACAGTTTCCATCCTTCCAAGAGGCTAAGAGACAGGAGGTGCTGACAGACCTTTCCCTGTCTTAGAGAAGCATGGAGAGGTGCGGGGAGGCGGCTGGGCGCAGCGAGAAGTCAAGATGATGAACTTGGGGGCGGACGTGCTGGGTTTAAGGTGCATGAACCCCGTGAGAGGTCAGAGAAAGCTGTGGGAGCCTTTGGCCTGTGGGAGGTGGCACGGAGTGAGGGCTCTGGGCTAGCTGGGAAGCTGGTTCAGAGCCCCGAGCACAGTGTGGCGCTTACTGCTCAGCATGCTGGGTGTCGCTGGTGACTCCAGGGTGTCGCTGGTGACTCCAGGGTGTGGAGTGGAGACCGTCTGCCCTCCCTGGTCTCCTGGGCCTCCCTGGCATGGTGGCCCCCCTCCCTTGCACCTGCCCACTGGGGTCCAGTGGATCCATCTCCCACTACCTGGGAGCTCCCTGAGGGCAGGGCATGTCTGTTTCACCATTTGCCTCCGCTCCCAGTGTCCAGCGCAGAGCTGACACCCAGGGTGCAGCCAGGCTGGGAAGGAGCTCACCTGCAGGGCTGTGCCACTCAGCTCCCGCTGAGTGCTCATGTTCAGCAGCAGGTCCAAGGCTGTCTGCGTGGCCACAGCTGTCGACTCCGCAGTCCCTGGGTCGGGTGGAACCTGAGCCTTAGAAAGGGCTGGAAAACTGGCACCCAAGCCCCCTCCCCACCAGCTTCTGGCCCCCACCAGCACGAGCCCTGTCCCTGCTCCCACTCTCCTGCAAAACTCACCTGGCTGATAAATGATGGTGGCGCCACCCAGGCTGTCGGAACAGAGCAGTGGGGGGGTCTCAGGGGACTGGAAAGGTGCAGCCTCTGAGGGGATCTGCAGGGTGGGAATACGGCCAAGGGTGACAGGGGGCAGCTCAGATTCAAGACACCTCCTGTGTCTTGAAGTGTCAGACACTTCGCATCTATTGGCTTGTTTGATCCTTACTCTCTTCAAGATATTTACCAGCTCCACGTTACAATGAGCTGACTAAGGTTAAGGATCCCCCGGCTAGTGAGGAGAACTGGGGCTTGAACACAAGGCTGGCTGACTCCAGAGCCCCTCTATGCTCTGCCAGCACATTGTGGTGGTCCATCTTTAGGGGCTAGGAGGGGGCAGGCAACATACTCAGCCACGAAACTGTCTTTCTCGGCCTGCTTTGCAGCTGGATAAAACGTGGCCATGTGGCTAAGCAGGAGCTTCTGGTAAAGTTCATGAGGAAGATAAGATGGATAGACGAGAGGCATCCTTTTTCCTCTTCCCCCATCCCTTCCTCCTGCTTCTTGTCTGGGATGGTGAGAAAGGCTGGAGCTCCTGCAGCTATTCTGGACCATGAGGCAACCACAAAAATGGGAACCATATACGTAGGAAGATACACTGACAGAGTGTGGTCCTTGATGACTGACCAGGGAGCTGCCACAGCAGCCCTGGGCTGCTCCCCTTCGGACTCCTTTTGTGTGAGAGAATAATAAACTGTTACCACAACCTGGCTATTCACACTTCCGTTCTCTATTACTAGCACTGGAAAGCGCACCCCTCCTTGGAGCTTAGGACAGCACCCTTCACCCCCAGGGCTCATTTCATTGTACCCGAGGTGCCGACGAGGACCCTGGGGCTGGGGGAGGCGGCGTTACACGGCCTCGGGGCCCATGTCCCCCAGCCCTTCTACCCGCTGCCTGTGCTTACCTCGGGAGGTCCTGGGGAGCCGGCGGGGGGCCCAGGGGCCGTGCTGTGCTGCTGCTTCAGCTCCTCGATCTGCTGCAGGGAGAAGAAGGGGCGGCGGCGGGAGGGGGGCTCCTCAGGGTGGCGCCGCCCCCACTCCTCGAAGCTGCTGGCGTGCCGGCACCGCACATGCAGCCGCAGGTTCTTCTTGTGCCGCGTGCTGAAGTGGCAGTACTCGCAGGCAAAGGGCTTGGCCCCTACAGGCACATCAGGAGGCATCCTTGGAATCGCCCGCCCCCTCGGGGAACCCTTCTGTGACCCCAAGGACCCCTCCAGCTGACTGACTCCCAGCACCATGCTCCGAAGCGCAGGGAAAGCACGCTCTGTCCTTGCTGGTGGGCAGGACAGAGACCGGCCAGATCTCCCTCTGCACTCACGGCCTTCCTCCGAGCACCTAGTTCAAGGTCACGTGACCACACACCTCTCTCCCGACTTGCTTCCCCACAGGGAGCTGGGAATCTGGCTAAGGGCACCCCTGGCTCCCTTTCTCTAGCCTTCCCTCATGTGCCTGCCAGAGGGCCAGGCACCAAGAAGAGGCAACTTCTGCCATCCATCTTCTATGGCTTCCTCTGGTGAGGGCAGGGCCTATTTAAGACCTGTCTCAAGTGCCAGGCCCAGAATGGACAGGGCTCAGGGAACAAATGGTTTTATAACAACCACAGGGTTGGCATTCTGATTCTCTCCTTTCACAGCTAAGAAAGGCTCAGAGAGGGCAAAGACTGACCCTGGGTCATACAGAGAAGAGCTGGCTGAGCTGGGATCTGAGCTCAGGTGAGCGACAGTGGGGTGGGGTGGCAACTCCCTTCCACTGAAGAGCTGGGGCTGCCAGGGTTGGGAGGTGGGGGGATGGCTAACAAGACAGAGCCGAGCCTCCACTATGGGGCCCTACTGTGTTGAGGGGTGGGGCCAGCCCGACCTGTATGCTTGACAGCCACGTGGGATAGCAAGAAGTCCTCTCGGAAGGTGCGATAGGGGCAAAAGCTACACTTGAAGGGCTTGTCGCTGACATGGGACAGCTGGTGGTTGAGCAGTGCCTTCTTGTCCTCGCAAACAAACTCGCAGAACTCGCATTTGAACCTGGAGGTGGTTGGAGCGGAGAGAGCTCAGCAGTGGGGCACGGCGGGGCGCTGCAGCCCCAGGGGCTCTTCGGGGGTGTACCTGCGGTTGGCGACAGCCTGGATGTGCGTGAGCAGGTGCATCTTGAAGGTGTAGCGCTTCTTAAAGGACTTTCCACACTGCAGGGGGTGGGGTGGGTTGGATGAGGGAGCCGCCCCCCAGCAGGCCCCCTCACGCCCCAGCCCTGCACTCAGCCCCACCCACCTTGTCGCACATGTGGGGCTTCTCGGTGCTGTGTGTCTTCATGTGCTGAGTGAGTCTCTTTTGCATGGGGTAGACACGGCCACACACGGGGCAGGGGAAGGAGCTCAGCTTTGGGGTCTGGGGAGGGGCAGAAGGGGCCGGGTGGACACAGAAGGCAAGCAGGGAGGGTAAGCCCGTGCCTGAGCCTCCCGCCCCCGCCCCTCCACCCCATGGGCAGCCCGCAAGCAGGCGCCCTTCCCAGGCCCGAGCCCCTGACTCACCGGGTCTGGCCTCTTTTTCCTAGGGGAGAAAGATGCAGGAGTCAGACCATCACGTGCCCAAGCCCACCCCAGACCCTCTCCCATTGACAGGACCAAGTCTCAGCCCTGACCCTAGCCCCCTTCTGTGAGAAGGGCATCACCCACTGGAGCTCGCTGGAGAAAATGTGAAGAGACATGCAGTAAGTTCGACTTAACTTTAGGAACAAGCCATTCTCTCTCTGTCACAAAACACGTTTGTGTTTTAAAGACTGCGAAATTATGCAGCGATAGAGAGCTGCCGAACCGAGCTTGTTCAACCTGGTATCCCTAATCTCACGCGGACAAAGCACTCCTCCTTCCTTTTTATTTGTATTTTTAAAGAAAAACCTCTAAGAGGAAATCCCCTGATGGTCCAATGGTTAGGGCTCGACACTTCCACTGCTGGGGCCTGGGTTCAATCGCTGGTCAGAGAACTAGGAACTTGCAAGTCATGCCAAAGAGAAAGAAAGAAAAAGGTGTAACAGAGAACTGGCTTTAGATCCTTTTCCGAGCCCCTTTAGGTACACGATTTCCTTTAACCACCTCGACAATGACAGTCCCCAATTTACAAAGCTTGAAGCAGGAAAGAGACCGAATAAGAGACCTCTAGGCGCCCCCGCGGCCCTGCTCTGAGCCAAGTGATCTGGGATGAACTGTCTGCTGTTCCCATGTCTGTCATGTGCTGCGAAGGGGCTGACCCAGAGCAGGGGCTCAGTACGCGGGAACTGGGGTCACCCCGGGCCTCTGCCTCCCCAGCCCTACTGACCGATCCCGGCTGTGCACAGCTGCGTGCCGGATGACGTCCTTCCGGTAGACGCTGGTGTAGCTGCATTTGTCACACTTGTAGGGCTTACTGCCCACGTGGTTGAACATGTGCTCCTGGGAGACAGGCAGAAGGATAGGGCTGGGACATAACCTGCCTTCCCGCCCACCTGCCCTGTGCCTACAGCCTTAGAGTTGTCCCTCCCCACTGCACCTCGGAACAATCCCTGCTCCCCACCCTTCCTGCTGAGGTCCAAAGAATAACCTCTAGGCCCAGTCTGAGGGAGGAAGCACTGTGTATGCAGAAAGCACAGAACTCGGGCCCTCGGAGCTCAAGGTATTCCCAGCCCCAACAATGCCCAGTTCCACTCTGGCCAAGCCAAGCTGTAGCTTCCTGGGGCAGTAAAATGGGACCTTTTGACTCTCCTGGTGGTGCAGGGGATAAGAATCTGCCTGCCCATGCAGGGGACACACGTTCAGTGCCTGGCCCAGGAAGGTTCCACATGCCGTAGAGCAACTAAGCCTGTGTGCTGTACCTATGAAGCCTGATGCCTAGAGCCTGGGCCCTGCAATGAAGAGTATACCCTGCTCACAGCAACCAGAGAAAGCCTGCACAGAGCAACACAGACTCAGTGCAACCAAAAATAATAATAATTAAAAAACGGGATTCTTAACACTTAAGACCTCATTGGGCTACATGAGGATGACATCAGAGCATCTACAAGGTACAAGGCAGGCTCGAGCTGCTGCAGGCCCACAGGCACCTCTGGGCAGATGGTGAAAAGGACCTGCTGGAGACTGTAACACAGTGAAGGCGATTAAAGTAGTTTTCCGGCCACCTGCCAGGTGTGCTGGTGGTTAGGCAAGTCTAAGACATAATGTGACTCTGCAGTGTGCAGCCTGCAAAAGGACACCCTCGGCCTGGAGACGGGGCAGGAAGGGGCCCGTGACCGCCACTCCCCTTCGGGGCCTTCTCCCAGCCAGTGTCCCTTCCTGCCCCGGTCCCCCCGCCACACCTTGAGTGAGGACCAGCGACGGGAGCGGTAGCTGCACTGCAGGCACTTGAAGAGCTGGGGGTTGCCGGCCTCATGGGAGTTGACGTGGAAGCGCAGATCCTCGTGGGACAGGAAGCGGGAGCCGCAGATGCGGCACAGGAAAGGCCGCAGGAGCGGTTTGGGTGACTTGTAATAGTACCTGCTAGGAGAATGTTGGAGGAGGTCTGGAATGGCCGGGCTGCCACCCCCCACCCTCAGTCCTCATCTCGGCGCCCGTACTTGCGGTATTTCTTGCCAAGGAAGCGCCTGGAGGGCCGACCACGACGGCGGGGCAGGGCGTCAGCCTCATCCTGGTAGGACGAAGCTGCGTTCCTTGCATCTGACTGGCTCACACTGGGTTCCACGTGGGCCCGGTTGGCCTTGCCCAGGGCCACCAGGCGTCCCCGCCCTGAGGAGCTGGGTGCCTCGGGGTCTTGTGGCTCCAGAGGGCTCTGTCCACTTTGTGAACTCACTAAAGGCTCTCCTTCCACACCTGCCACGGACACACCAGGACAGATGTGGACAGGTGTGTCAGAGCCAGTCAAGATACACCCCCACACACACCGTCACAGACCACTGATGGGCACAGCAGGCTGCGGGACAGATGCAGGCAGCCACGATTAGACAGCATCCCCTCCTGCAGCTGTCAGCACCGCACGCCTTACACAGGACAGTCTGGAGCAGCCCTGGGAGAGCCAGGACCTCCTGGCCAGAAGACCTGCCTGCAGGCTGAACTCGGTCACCAATCTGCTGTGTGTCCTCAGGCAAAGCCCCGCCCCTCTCTGAGTCTCCTTTTCCCCCATCTGTCAAAGGGAAGTAACTGTTGCTCTTGTGACCTCACAGGGACGTTCTAAGATCTGGGAAGCAACAGGAACACTTAATCACTGGTTTTCCCGGGGGGAGGCTGGGAGGCTGAACAGCAGATGGGAGGGAGGGAGGAGACATCACGGCACAGTTGCAAAGCCTCTGTCATCAAAACATCAGAATACGCTGCCTATTCAAAAACACTATTTCACTGTAATGTTTTAAAAATTCAAAACATATTTTTAAAAAATCCAAAATATTTTACAGGAAATGCTGGTAACATCTTGTTTCTAACAGGATGTTCAAGTGTATTCACTTGTGGAAATTCACTGACCTGGGTAAAGAATCTCGCAGCCAGTGCAAGGCACACAGGCTCGATCCCCGATCTCGGAAGATCCCACGTGCTGTGGAACAACTAAACCCTGCGCCAACTACTAAGCCTATGCTCTAGAGCCTGGGAGCCACAATGACTGAGCCTGTGTGCGGCAAGTACTGAAGCCCGTGAGCCCTTAGAGCCTGTGCTCCACAGAAGCCACAGCAATGAGAAGGCTGCGCATCACAACTGGAGAAAAGCCCTCGAAGCAACGAAGACTCAGCACAGCCAAAAATAAACACACAGAAAATTTTTTAAAAATTCACTGAGCTGTGCAGTTAGCATACATGTGCCTTCCTGAACATATATCTCAGTAAAAAGTTACTTTACAAAGACGACTAGGGACTTCCCTGGCGGTACACGGATTAAGACATGGTGCTTCCAATGCCAGGGGTGTGGGTTTGATCCCTGGTTGGGGAACTAAGGTCTCATATGCCATGAGGTGTAGCCAAAAATGAAAAGAAAAAAAGAACACTAAAAAAATATAACCACTCCTCCACACACACAACTGCATGTACAAAGACCACTACCTTGTATTTCTGGCATGTCTATTTAAGCTTTAAAACAATCCTAAGCGGCAGGTACCATCATCTCATTCACAATATGGGAAGGAGAGATTCAAGAGGCAAAGCGACCCACTCCAGGTCACACAGCTGGTAGGAGGCAGAGCTGGCATTCTGTCCATGGCAGTCTCCCCCGTCCCAAGCCTGTCACGCTCCAAATCCGTGCTCCTCTGACATCGTCTCAGACCTCAGACTTATTCTTGTTTTAATAATAATTAGCTCAGTTGTAAATATTCCAACTTCCATGCTGTGACAGCTTCTCACCAAAAAGCCTTATCGGACAGCTCATGTATCTTAACCCTTGAGCTTGGCAGGGGAGGGCTTTCCCCATCACCAGGAGGCTGGTAGGTCATCCCAGTGGGTCTGAGACTTGCTGTTTTGCACAGCACACTCCATCCCCAGGCTCCACGGAAGCAAGCAGGGAACGAGGCCACCCCTGGGCCCCACCCGCACCCCTAGGCCCCACTCTCACCATCTGGGAGATCCAAGGTCTCCAGGTGAGGCAGCTTCCGGGGCCGGCCAGGTCTCCTTCGGGGTCTCAGGGTACTGGGGGTGGGGCGCTGGGGCCGCAGCTGCCGGCCCCGGGGCTCATCATCTGCAGGGTTATAGTCACTGTCTTCTGTGGGGAAAACAAGAGAAGGAGGGCCACAGCCTTGACCTTTCAGCCCTGACCCCTTGTCAGCTTCCCTGGAAAGAGGTCCACTTCCCCATCCCTGCCTGCTCCTCCTTCCAAACCCACCAGTGATGCCGCCTCTAGGAAGCCCTCCTGATGTTCCCCTAGCTGACTATCAGTACTCGTCTTTGAGGCCCTGCAGTCCTTTCTGTGGACCATTCTTAACACCTACCATTAGCTCATATGTACCTTAATGTAATTCAGAAAAAAAAGTGCCCCTTCCTCAATACACTTTATAGTCATTGTTTAGAAAAAAAGTGTCTAGTCATTCAAGTCTACAAAGTACGACTATGCTACCGATTAAAGGAGCTGCTCGCTGTGACTCTTGAGCATTCAAAATGTACCTAAACTGAGGCATAAACTGAGGTATAATTAAGTATAAAATACATATCAGATTTCCAAAAATTACAATGAGAAAAAGTAAAAATAATTTACTAATAATTTTTTATAATGATTGCATACTGAAATTAGATTTTAGACATAATAGGTAAATAAAATATATGACTGATTTAAATTCATCTTTTTACTTTTAATATAGCTACTAAAAAAGTACACACGTGGCTCGCATTCTGCTTCTGCTGGACAAATGGGACGTGACCCTTGGACACAGTACTGTTTCTCAGTGCACAGTCTGGATAACTGCACATGAAGCTCCTGGTCCCAAAGCCCCGACTCCTCTTATCTTATGCTGGAGGCGCTCCTGGCTGCGCCTGTGCCAATTCCTCTTCCCTGGCCCTTCATGTGGGCCAGAGGGAGCTCAGTATATGCAGATGTGGGAGGGCAGCAGGTCTGGGAGCCTACCCTCCAGGTCATCGATGGCACCAGCATCTATGATGTCGTCGTCGTCTTCCTCCTCTGGGCCCTCTTCCTCCTGGGGCTGGGCCGAGCTGCCCGACTTGCGCGGACGCCCCTTCTTACCAGCTGCTGCTGCTGGGGGTGGGGGAGCAGGGTACAACAAGCTTGTCAAGTCTGACTCTTGGCACCCCATGTGTGGGCGGGCAGGCCAGCCGCTATCAACGCACCCGGGCGGAAGTGCCGCTCCCGCATGTGGCGCAGCAGCGTGGCCTTGGTGCTGCTCCGGTACTGGCACATCTTGCACTTGAACTGCTGCACCACCACCACCTCCATCATGGCCTCCAGGCTCTGCAAGTCCGGCTCCTCGGCGCCAGAACCCAGGGGTGGCTGCGCCGGGGAGCTGGGCCCACCCTGTGCGTCCTCTGGTGGCTCTAGGCACGTGGACGTGGATGTGGGGCCATCGGCCAGGGCCTCGATGGCTGCCAGGCTATGGGCCAGGGTGGAACTGGACATCGGTGATGCCATGGGGGCGCCTGGCGGGGGTGGTGAAGGAATCAGAGGGAAGTGGAGAGGGAGACTGGCCATGAGCTACCACTGCCCCTCCCAGGCAAGCCCAGGGGTCCCAGAACCCACGCCCACCATAGTAACCATAGGGAAACCGAGAGGCCAGGGGCAGCAGATAACCTGCCAAGATCACACAGTGAGTGCGGCAGAGCCTTCCTGTCCTACCCCCACCCACGGCAGGGCTCCTTGGGCCTGGTGCTGGGCTCTTACCATCGTCTGGTCCCTGCAGGATCAGGTACCGTGTGGCCTCGGCCCCGCTGCCCTCCGCACTGGTCACGGTGATGCAGCCTAGGCAGAGACAGGAGGGGCAGATGCCCCGTTGATAAGGACAACCGTCATGCCAACACTCACTCCGATTCACCCATGCGACTGTGAAATCGGCTGCCCCGTGACCCACCTCCCGTCCAGGGCAGGGCTGTTGGGACGTCTGGGATGTGTGACATGCTGGCCCTGCAGCCAGTCCACAGCTGTCCGCCTTTTAACCACTACACCTGGAAGGTCTCCCTCTTTTTCTCCCCAGTCTTCTCTAAGGTTAAGGCCCAGCTGCTGCACCACTTTCTTAGGACTGGCTTTCGAGACCACCTCAGGGCCTTTCCAAGTGCTACGACCCTTACACAGATCCCTGACAGTAGAAAGCAGTCTGGCAAATCATGAGCACCAGCTTCGGAGTCAGACTGAGCTTATGGCCCAACACTTGCTGATGACAGCGGCTGTGTTGGCTTACATCCTCTGTGCCTCAGTTTCCTCATCTAGACTGTGAGAACAGTAACAGCATGTACTGTTCAGGGTTACCAAGAGGATCAATGACCTACTGCTGCAGGTAGAGTGTTTAGAACAGACTCCAGTGCAAAGTCAGGTATTCTGTGCTGAATCGCTCAGCTGTGTCTGACTCTTTGCGACCCCATGGACTATAGCCCACCAGGCTCCTCTGTCCGTGGGATTCTCCAGGCAAGAATACTGGAGTGGGTAGCCACGCCTTTCTCCAGGGGATCTTCCTAACCTAGGGATCAAACTCGGGTCTCCTGAACTGCAGGAGGACTCTCTACCATCTGAGCCACCAGGAAAGCCCCAAAGTCAGGTAAATCCTCATGTCATTTAGTACTATGAGATGGGGTTACTGCCTCCACGTTACAACCTCAGAGTGATAAAGTTATCTGCCTGAGTCTGCACAGCTGGTTCTGTAGGGAAACCCTGGAGGGGCAACTCTTGCCCACCAGGGCCTGACTCACTCCGGATGAGGTCGGACCCGATGGTGGACTCGATGATCTTGTCAATGGCCGAGCCCAGGTCCGAGGAAGAAGCCGTACAGTCGGACACCAGCATGTTGGGGTCTGGCAGTGCGCTGGAGTGCACCAGGGCTGGGGGGCCGCCCGTCACCCCTGCCACTGGCCCGCGGGAAACAGAAGATGAGTCAGGGAGGTAGCCATGGGGTAGGGGGTCTGTGCTGGAGCTGCTCTCAGACACCTCCTCCTGGGGGTCAGGAAACAGGGAGAGAGGAAGCTTAGGAGCCAGGGATGGGGCTCCTTAGGGGCCCAAGGATATGGAGAGTGGAGCCACCCAATGCCCTCATCCACACAGAATACCAGTGGGAGAAGCCCTCTAGTCACGGAGCCTCCCCAAAAACAAGCCCCAGGGTCCCTGGGTCTGATCAGGCATAATGCCCCACGTCTCCTGCCCCCACACAATAGTCAGGTGAAGCTGGTTTCACCATGCTGTCAATGAGCTGTTCCCTCTGCCTTCAAACGCTTCATAGCATCACACCACGGCTAATTCCTACTCAGACACTCAGCTGGTACCTCTCCTGGGAAGCTGATCCTGATCCCCAAGGCCAAGTTAGGACCCCTCTATCCTCAGCATTTTAGTTGCCTGTGTCCCCCCATCACTTGATGGTTCATTCTGCGGTATTACGGCTCCCAAGTCAGATTTCATTAGGGCCAGAACCACTTCTCTCTTGTCTCTTGCTATAACCCCAGGGTCGAGCACAAACTGGACACATGCCAAGTCCATCTCTGCTGAGCCAATGAAACCCCTGGAGCTCCAAAGTGGAGGCTGTTGTTGTGTACCTCTATGATGTGTTGTCCTGAAAATGATCACTATCTGACAAATAATGACAATGATGAGCGTGTGGATATTTACTGAGTGTTTATCACGTGTTGAGCCCCGTGTTAATTGCTTTGCATATATTCATTTAACTCTCAAAAAAAAAAAAAAAAACCTTTCTGAGGCAGACATTTATTATTCCCACTTTACACATGAGAAAACTGACAGCTAAAGCCTGGGGAGCTTATCTAAGACCACAGAGCTAGGAAGTGGCAGAGCCATGAGACTATGTTATAAAGCGTTTCCAAGAAAATATCTGGTGGCAGCTCACAACGGAGCACCCTCAGGAATAGGTATTTCTGCTCCATTTTACAGACAGAAGACTGAGGCTCCAGGAGATCTCCCAGTGAATCAGCAGAAGAGCCAAGATGTGAATCAGGGCAACAGTGGAAAGCGCAGCCCACACACAGCCTAGATTTGAATTTTGACTCTGCGCCCGTTTGCTTCTCTGTAAGATGTTGAAAGAGTGGTATGTGCCTTACAAGGTACGAGATTTAAATGAGAAAACCCATGCTAGAGGCCTGGCATGGGGCCTGGGTCACAGTAAACCATAAACAAATTATTAGCTACAAGCAAGCCTGCTGGCTGCTTCCCCGACTGCCAAGCACTGCTGCCTGCGGTCGCTGCCTCCACCCAAGCGCGGTCCATACCAGCGAGCTGCTGCCGCGGTCCGAGCTCTGCCCCACGCCGGAATCGTCGGCCTCCGCTGGCCCCGGGGCGGCCGCGGCGTCGCTGCTGTCGGCCGACACGGCTTCCGAGGTGCCCACACCCAACCCGCTCTCCGAGGGCTCCTCGGGCCGGCCAGGCCTAGGGGCCGCGTCGCTACTGCTCTCCACCTCGTTTTCCTCCATCGGCTCGGGGGGCTGCCTGAGAGGGAGGCCCAAGGTCCGGGGCCTTCACTCTGTGGGAGGTGATCGGGTCTAGAACCGGTGGGCCTCATTCCCGGTCCCCGCGGCCCACTCAGCTGCGCCCATGTGCCCATTTCGCAGATGCAAACACTGAGTCGCCGACCGGGCGGGGCCTTCTAGGGTACGGCGACAGGTTGCTTCGGAAAAACAGGACCAGGAAGCCTTGCCTCCCAGGATCCGGCCCTTCCGTCATCCTTGGGAGGGTGGTCAGTGGCGGGGAATCTTGACCCTTTTCTCCTCCCCTCCACGATTCCCGCAGAGTGGTTCCCTCTACGGGCCCCGTGTGGCCTCAGTGGTTCAGCCCTCCGGGCCCCCGAGTCCCCCCGGGTGGAAGGTCGGTGGTACCGCCCGCAGGCCCCCTGGGTCAGCGGCTTGCTCCCCCCCTCCCCTGGCGCCCGTGCGGAGGGGGCTGACAGAGACGGTCCCGGGGCCTGGCGACTAGGGGCTGTCCCCGGCGCTGCCTGCGCTCCAGGCCCGACGCCATCTTGTGGCGGCGCCGGGTTTCCGCTCAGGCAAGTGCGAGAGCGACTAAAGGGCCTGGGACCCCGGGGCCCTGTTCGGACAGCCCCGCCGGCCCGGGACCTCGCCGCCGGGTCTCCCCGCAGTGTGGCCCCACTTCCTGGCAGGGTGCGGTGTGGCGACCTGACTCTCACCGAAGCTCACCTGACGCTTTCGTAGCGGTGTTCCTCTCCGACTCCGGCATCGACGAGGTCGCCATCCTCTTCCCCCCCGCGGCGGAGGGATCCATCGGCCTTCCGGAGGCCGGGACTACTTCCCGCGCCGGTCCGGAGAAAGACAGGCTTCCAATGTGCTGGAACGTAGCCTCGAGGCCTGAAAATCATAATATAGTCGTAAGAGAATCTGAGATTTTATATGTCGCTTAGTATGAGTGGAAGAATCCGCTATGGTTAGGGGCTACTTTATCTCAGGGCGGAGGAACACAGAGGAGTGTCTATGTGACGTCACTGCTGGGCCCCTTCCCTGGGCCGCAGGCCGTGGCGCGGCTGAGTATGGCCCCACTTCCGGAGGCGTGGCTCCTGGTGGCCTGGCCACGCCCTTCCCGGAACAGCTCAGGAAAACGTGAAACGGAGTGTTTGGTTGGTGAGAGAGAAATAAATGTTATCGGTCTTTTCGCCTGCCTTTTAAGCGGTTACTTTACGCTTTTCTTCGAACCTAATCAGATCCTTCCCGATTAGGTTTGACGTGTCCTGGGAAGAGGGAAGCATATAATCCTTGTTTTACAGATGGGGAAACTGAGGCCCTGAGATGGGAGGTGGCTGGTCCAACCTCAGGTCGAGTAGAGGGACTTGGGATGCAAGTCCCGATTGCTGGAGCTGGGGAAACGGAGAAGAGTCAGTGCCCACCCTTGCTGAGATTTGTACACATATTTATTATATAATGGAGCTGGAAGTGAAGACATTCTCCGTATTCTCCTCTGTTCAGGGTAGATGTAGATGTACTGAAAGGTCTACCACCTTTCAGAAAGGTATGATCGCCCTTCTGATGCCCGAAATGCCACTTTCGGCAATACCCTCTGTTTAAGCTTTTTTAGTATTTTGTGAAGAAGCCTGGCGCCGGGGTTTGCTCCAGTCTCTGTGTTGCATAAGTTGCTTTCGTCAATTGAAAAATACAAATTTGCGAGGGGGGTGAGGAGGGGGAGGAAATCTATAAAAAAAAACTCGTGCAAAAAGTTTAAAAAGACAGAGTGCTTGGAGCTGTTACGATCTGTTTTACCCGAGTATGAGGGCGTTTCCCTGGTTGTTTCCTAGGAGTAGGTTTTGTTAAGGGGAATAGAGCATGAGGTCTCTGGATTGGCTATGCCCCCTCATTCCCCCTCATTCCCATTCAGCAGGACCAGGCTCCCAGAGCAGCCCTGGAGAGCTGGGTAAACACGGGCATGACAGCAGGTTGGTTTTGTACCCGCTAGGCAGTTTTCCAACCTGATTCCTCAGCCCTGCAGAGCCGCCTCCAACCCCCCACCCCCACCCCATCCCATGTGAGTAGAATGTATCTTGCCTCCAAACAAGTCACCTCCCTCAAGGATGTTGGAGGACTCAGGAGGACGCCGTCCATTCTCATCCCCAGCTGGACGAAGTCTTCATCCTAACCTTGGCCTTTGCCACCAGATCACAAGATTGCAGAATGTCACGACACAGAAAGAAATAGCTTCGTCATGGAGCTGGAGACCAGAGAGGGAAAGCTCATGGCCCGAGGTCATGACTCTGTTTTGCCAAACGTTTTACTATCCTTTTAGGTTCAAAGTATTCATTAACAAAAGAAACTACTTGTCACACACAATAAGTAATATCAATATTTTATAAAAGACTATTTGACTTAATTTCAGTATCCAGTCATTAAAAGAAATAGAAACAACAGAGCCGCAACTTGTTCAACACCAAATGGGGCCGACCAACATCCAGACGTAGTGCTGGCAAGTCCTCATTAATAGCAGTCTGGAGTCCCAGCTGGAAAAAGGTCTTGGGTGGTACGTCCACCCCCAGGAGAGATTTCAAACTGAAGTTTCAGGGGTTCCCCGTTATAATCCCAGGCTGCAAACTGATAGCATCATCCATTTGCATATAAAAATGTGACTCTGGTTTTATTTTAACCTTTTTTACAATGCTGTTCGTTTCACCTTGTGAGTCATAGGATTTTGTTAGACCCCAGGGTGATTGTCCAGACCTCCAGGGGCTCAATTGACAGACCCACTCCTTTTCTTATCTAAAGTCCCACCTGACCTGCTGTGCTTGCAGGCAGGCATGGAATCCGAGCAGGGTCCAGGCAGGTCAGAAGCAGGTCAGAGGCCTGCTCTCTAACTTCTGAAGCCTGAACAAGACTTCCTCCATTTTAATTTTCCTAACAGACTCCTTGAAACAACATATCAGAATTCTTCCATTGCAAACACAAAGAAGCCAGTCTGGTTTTCTGACTACCAATCAGTCTGTTCTCACCAGAACATGCAGTGTGTAGTTATGGCCTTAGCTTTGATGGGACGATTTCTAGAAGCAGTGGTGGGGCTCTGGGTCAGGACATTCAAGTAGACTGTTGAGAAAAATGCTGAGGAGAGGAGCCAAGAGGAAAAGAAGAGGGAAAGCACTTTCCTTGTGCATCTGACTCAAGCCAGGCATTGCATGTGTGTTTTGCTGCATCACAGTACCTTAAAGAAGCTGGGGTCGCTCTAGTCTTCCATTGTAGAGAGGAGGAAGCTGAAGCTCAGAGGGGGAAAGTGGCTTGTCTGAGGTCATACAGCCTAGAGGATAGAACTGGCATATGGGTGCAGGTCTTTCTGATTCCAAAGCCCCAAGCAATTTAGGTATCATATGAGGTATGACAAAGCTATGACAAACCTAGACAGCGTATTTAAAAGCAGAGACATTACTTTGCCAACAAAGGTCTGTATAGTCAAAGTGATGGTTTTTCCAGTAGTCATGTATGGATGTGAGAGTTGGACCATAAAGAGGGCTGAGCACCGAAAAATTGGTGCATTTGAACTGTGGTGTTGGAGAAGACTCTTTGAGAGTCCATTGGACTGCAAGGAGATCAAACCAGTCAGTCCTAAAGGAAATCAACCCTGAATATTCATTGGAAGGACTAGATGCTGAAGCTGAAGCTCCAATACTTTGGTCACCTGATGAGAAGAACTGACTCACTGGAAAAGACCCTGATGCTGGGAAAGATTGAAGGCAGGAGGAGAAGGGGACGACAGAGGATGCGAGATGGTTGGATGGCATCACTGACTCAATGAGCATGAGTTTGAGCAAGCTCTAGGAGATGGTGAAGGACAGGGAGGCCTGGCATGCTGCAGTTCATGGAGTGTGAAAGAGTCGGACACAACTGAGTGACTGAACTGAACTGAACTGATGAAGTACAGCTTGAGAAACTCAGTGCCAGTGGTTGTATTAAGCACTTTACCTGTATTTATTTAATTGTCACAACTACTCTATGAAGTAGTTGCCATCACTATTTCCATTTTAGATATGAGGAAACAGGCACAGGACAATAAAGGAATAGAAGTAAGGGTGGAACTGGGATTGAGAATCAGGCAATCCGGCTCTAACCTCTGTACTTTTTTTGGGCAGCACTGCTTTTGGGGTCTAACCCAGGCACCCTGCAGTGGAAGCATGCAGTCCTAACCATTGGACCCCCAGGGAATTCCCTACCTGGTTCTTAGACGATCCTTGAACTCTCTTTTCTTGAGCCAGGCAGTGTAGTTACTATTTTCCTGTTTTACAGAGGAAAAAACTGAAGCCTAGAGAGCAAATAACTTGCTCAGGATCAATCACACGGTACGTTTCCTGGTCTAATGGAGAGAGCTGGGATTCTAGGCCAGACCTCCTGCAGCAAATAACAATCATATTAGCAAATGTTTACTGAGCACTTAGCTAATACCAAGTGCTTCATATGCATTTTAAACCTGTAATCATCACAACCAGAGATCCTCAGTACTCTCAGCTTTCCCAGGTTGCAGAGGAGGACACTGAGGCTTGGGAGCAGTCAAATGACTGGTCCAAGGTCATGCACTTGATGGTCAGTAGAGTTGGGGTTCAAAGGCTGGTCTCCTGACTCCCAGCCCAGTCCAGGGTTCCTGCCACTGTGCTGGGTGCCCCAGGAGGGCAGCACAGCTATGGGCAGGCAGTCAGCAGGGGAGTGCTCTGGGGCACCTGCCTTCTCTCTCTGTGTTATTGCTGTCTATGGGTTTAGTGAAACCTGTTCTTGAAAGATCTATTTATAGCTTAAAACCGTACCACCACTCGGGATAATAAGTCCCTTAAGTTGACGTCCCATGGTGTAGATTAAGAATTCATTTTACTTGTCCTAAATCTTTCTCTGTCAGGATTAGAGTGGGGGAGGAGGAAGTGGGAAAAGGCCCCAGGCCCCAAACACTTAGAAAACAGGCTGTAGTCCAGATAGTGTTTACCTGAGGCTGGCAATTCCTGAGACCCAGGCAGCAGGTGCGTTTATGCACACAGCTCATCTGATCAGTACAGAGACATGAGGGGTAGGCAGTGCCTGGGTTTTCATGTCTTTTAATCTGCCTTGTTTCCTGTGAGCTTCCCAACACTTAGCACAGTTTTGTAGTTACAAGGAATCTGCTGCTGCTGCTAAGTCACTTCAGTTGTGTCCGACTCTGTGCGACCCCATAGATGGCAACCCACCAGGCTCCCCCATCCCTGGGATTCTCCAGGCAAGAACACTGGAGTGGGTTGCCATTTCCCTCCCCAATGCATGAAAGTGAAAAGTGAAAGTGAAGTCGCTCAGTCGACTTCATGGACTGAAGCCCATGGACTGTAGCCTACCAGGCTCCTCCGCCCATGGGATTTTCCAGGCAAGAGTACTGGAGTGGGCTGCCATTGCCTTCTCCGTACAAGGAATCTACTAGATACTTATCTGTGAAATGATCGAATGAACCTCCGTTTTATGGATAAGGAGACAGTATATCAGAAGTCTGGCTAGGAAAACAAGACGGGAGCCAGACAATTCTAAAGAGGGAATCTGGGACTTCTTGGTGATCCAGTGGCTGGGACTCCACGCTCCCAATGCAGGGAGGCTAGGTTCAATCCATGACTGGGGATCTAAACTAGATCCCACATGCCACAACTAAGCGTTCACATATGACAACCAAAATGAACCCAGTTAAGAGCCGGTGCAGGCCTTCCCTGGTGGCTCAGTGGCAGAGAATCCGCCTGCCAATGCAGGAGATATGGGTTTGATCTCTGACCTGGGAAGGTCCTACATACTTGAGAGCAACTAAACCCGTGAGCCACAACTATGGAGCCTGTGCTCTACAACCCAGGAGCCGAATCTCCTGAGCCCACGTAGCACGACTACTGAAGCCTGCGTGCCCTAGAGCCCATGTTCTGCAGCGAGAGAAGCCACCACGATGAGAAGCCCGCGCACTGCAGCTACAGAGGAGCCATTGCTTGCTGCAGCTAGAGGAAAGCCCGCACAGCAACAAAGAACCCGCACAGCCAGAGATAAAATTTTTAAAAAGAGACCTGGTGCAGTCAAATAAATACATTTTAATATTTTTAAAAAGAGGGACTCTAATTTGGAGGATTAGAAACAAAATTGTTAGAAGGGCTGAAGGAGTGACTAAGGGAAATTGAAAACCTGAGATTAGCAACAGAGGAAGGCCATGCGCTCCCCGAGGGCCAGCATTATAAAGACAGGAGCTGACACCACCTAGACCAGGAACTGAGGGCCACCCAGAGAAGAGCTGGGACCACAGGCCTTTCCAGCAGGTTCTGCAAACGTGGAGGAGAGACTCTGGCTACTAAAGTCATCCCCTCCCTTCCCTCGAGGCTGAGAGAGATGGGGTTAGAAACTCTAGCTTTTCCCTTAATCTTGTGGCTCGGACGGTAAAGCGTCTGCCTGCAATGCGAGAGACCCGGGTTCGATCGCTGGGGCAGGAAGATCCCCTGGAGAAGGAAATGGCAACCCACTCCAGTACTCTTGCCTGGAGAATCCCATGGACAGAAGAGCCTGGTAGGTTACGGTCCATGGGGTCGCAAAGAGTCGGACACGACTTCACTTTCACTTTCACTTTATTCTCTGATCTCTTGCCAAAGTTTCCCATTGGCTGAACGGAGCCAGAAGCTAATTAGCAAGGGAGACCAGGAAACATGGTTTACCATATGAAGTGGAACAGGAGAAGGGCAGAGAATGAATTTGAAATAAACAGAAAAATTGGACTCAATAGTCCCATACCTAGGAGGAGGCCATGATGTATGTGTTGTCAGACAACCTCCCTCCCTCCCAACAACTCCAAATGATTCTCCTCCGTTCTTCATCTTTCCACTTCCAGCTTAAGTATCACCGCCTCCAGGAAGCCTTCTAGGACTCCTCCTCTGTAGTTACTATCACCCTAGTGTCAGTTCTCCTAGCACACTCCAAGTGTCACTGTCATAACATATACTGCACTGTGAAGTGGTCAATTACCCGCTGGCCTCCTCAATAGATTGAGCCTCTCAAGGCTGACCTGAGTCTGATTTCTTTCTGTATTGGGGAGAAAATGATTACCAAATGAGTCAGCTCTCTGTAGGGGTGAAGTGGGATCTGGAGTCAGGCCAAACCTAGGCTCCAAATATCCTAGAACCTACATTTATATGTTCTATGGCCTTGGACAGCATTCATTCCCTCTGAGTCTCAATTTCCTCATCTGTAAAATGGGAACAACATTAGAACCTTGGAGGAAGGAGTAAGAGGTCGACTTTATGGCAGCCCAGTGAAGCTCAGGCTCTGGGATCAGACAGTCTACAGTCAGCCCCCGTCTCCTCTTTTTTTTTTTTTAATTAATTTATTTTTAATTGGGGGATAATTGCTTTACAATATTGTGTTGGTTTCTGCCGTACATCAACATGAGTCAGCCGTAGGTATACATATGTCCTCTCCCTCTTGAACCCCCTCCCACTTCCCAGCCCATCCCAGCCCTCTAGGTTGTCACAGAGCACGGGTTGGGCTCCCTGTATCATACAGCCAATCCCACCAGGTATCTGTTTCACATATGGCAATGTATGTCCCCTGCTCCTGTTTATGTTACTTAACTTTCCACATCTCTGTTCCCTCATGTCTAAGTTAGAGATGATATTCATACTTCAGGTGGAATCTTCGAGGATTACATGAAGCCGTGAGTGTGAAAGAGTGCGAGTGCTCAGGAAGTGGGCGTAGTGCATCAGGGTTGGCCCGTAGCCCAAGGGCTGAACACTGACTAGGTAAGTTCTCAGTGATACACTTCAAACTGGGCTCTTGTGAACCACTGCTGCCCCATTCCGAAGAACAGTTTCTGGGACCCTTCCCTGGCAGTCCAGTGGTTAAGACTCTGTCTTTAAAAAACAACAACAAAAAAGACTCTGTCTTGCAATGCAGGGTACACAGGTTCAATCCCTGGTCAGGGAACTAAGATCCCACCTGCTGTGGGGCAAGCCCTTGCACCACAATGAAAGATCCTTGCATGAGGCAATGAAGATCCCATGTTCCTCGACTAAGACCCAATACAACTGAATAAATCAATAATTTTTTTTTTTTTTTTAAGAACAGTTCCTGGCACATGTGTGTGTTAAGTTGCTTCAGTTATGTCCAACTCAGCGACTAGAGACTCCTCTGTCCATGGGATTCTCCAGGCAAGAATACTGGAGTGGGCTGCCAGTATTCTCCGGGGGATCTTCCTGACCCAGGGATCGAACCCTGACCCCGAGTTTCTTATGACTCCTGCACTGGCAGCGGGTTCTTCACCACCAGCACACCACATAGTAGGTGCTCAATCCATCTCTGATGGACCACTGAACAGTGGCTGAGTTACATATGGTGATGTTATTCTGTCTGTGAGCCAGCACCAGGAAACACAAAGGATGTGGCTTCTACACCAGCCCAACCCTGGCTCAGAGACATCTTGGAAGAGAAGGTGGGAACATAAACAGCAGGGGACAAAGGTCTGGAGCAAAGGAATCTAATATTTCTTGAGCACCTACTGTGTACCAGATGCTGTACACACATTATTGCATTTCATCCTCACAGGAGTCTGCAAAGCACTGATAGTTACCCCATTTTAGAGGTGATGAAATAGGAATGCAGGGAGGTGATGAAACTCACCCAAGGTCATGCAGAAAGGAAAGGGCACAGCTGGATTAGAACCCTGGACTATCTGGCTCCAAACTCCTGTTCCTTCTACAGTACCAGCTGCTTCCCAGAGGGCAAGGGGATGGAATCTGACCCTCTACCCCTACAGGAAGCCCCAGGAGCCAACACTGAGGCCAGGCTCAGGCTGAGTGACAGCTTAAGAGCACAACTTTGACAGCTGTGCTGAGGCTGGCCTGGAAGCGAGTGGTGCTAAACTTGGGTGCCTGGGAAGAAGAGCTGTGCTTATAAAGACAAGAGCTGTTCAGGGGCTGCAGCAGGGAGCCACAGAGGTGCTAGGCCCCCTAAATAGAATACCCTTGAGTCCCAGCCCCCAACAGAAAAAGCTCACTACTAACTGACTCTGTGATCTTGAGCGAGGCACTCAGCTGTCTTAGTTCAGCATCCTCATTTGGCACACAGGGTCACTACACCCGCTGGGATGACCCCGAGCCACATAAGACAATGCAAAGAGACAGGACCGGGGAAGCCCAGGCCAGCTGTGTGACATGCGGCAAGTCGCTTCACTCCCTGAGCCTCAGTGTCCCCAGCTGTATAATGGGCATAGTACATGCCTCCCCGGATTGCCATGCATGCGTGCTAAGTCGCTTCAGTGATGTCCAACTCTTTGCAACCCCATCGGACTGTAACCCTTCAGGCTCCTTTGTCCATGGGACTCTCCAGGAAAGAATACTGGAGTGCGGTTGCCATGTCCTCCTCCAGGGGACTCTTCCCAACCCAGGGATCGAACCTGCACCTCTTATGTCTCCTGCATCGTAGGTGGGTTCTTTACCACTAGCACCACCTGGGAAACTCGCCCCGCCCCCGGTTGTAGACTACAGCTGCCTGTGTTCAAACAACACTCCACCAACAGCAAGCTGTGAGCCTTCAGGCAAGTTGCTTGATATCTCCATGCCTCAGTTTCCTCCTCTGTAAAGTGGAGGTGAATATAAGTGACTCACCGCATGGAGTTGTGATGATTAAAGGATATAATCAATGGAAAGAACACAGAGCAGCTGCTGATACAAGTAAGCTCTGTGTCTCTGTGAGAAACCTTGGGTCTGGCATCTAATAGTAAGGAGTCCTTGCTGCCTGTCAGGCACCACTTTAATCCTCAAAGCTATCCTATGAGGTAGGTGACATTCCTGTCCCATTTTATTCATAAGGGATCTCAGAGCTTTTCAGAGCTCCAATGACTTGACAGAGGTCACACAGAGATCAGAGGATAAACCAGGATTTGAGCCCCACAGATTCTCAAAGGCATTGCTTTATTGCTAATAAAGTCTCCACGAAAGGGAGCTATTAGAATGTCTGTTTTATGTGTGAACGTTTTTGGAAAGCAAAGAGATGCCTGTTATTTGTATCCCAGCGGCGCTGACCTTAAATGAGCGCTAGAGGTTGGGGGGTAAGGCTGGGGAAGGGGCGAGGGGCGTGGAGGAATGGGGAACAGATTGTCTCAGCTTTCGTTTGTTTCCAGCAGGGGGCGCCCGCTGCCTCCCTCACGGCTCCCAGACCAAAACCAGGCCCTTGGGCTGGTGGCTTGTGCAGCATCCGGTCCAGGCTGACCTTGGGGACCACAAGAAAGGGCAGCAGCAAGTGACAGTGTTAGCCTGTGCAAAGCCAGGGACATGCCAAGAGTGGCTTGCCTCCCCTTGGTCCCCAAACCGGACTGCCAAGTGGCGACGCCCAGAGCTTCTGAAAGATGCTTTAGCTCGTGAAGCAGCTCTCCTCCGTCAGAATCTCCTCCATTAAGGGCCAGGGATCTGAAACTTTTAAAACTTCAAAGAAATACTGTGTGAGAGTGAAAATCAATAAACTGGAGCTATAGATATTAACACAGATAACGCTCAAAAACGTAATGTTGAGTGGCAAAGCAAGTTGCCAAAGGCACAGAGTTTCACGAGGGACATGGGAGAATCCAAGGCAAGAATACTAACCCCCACCTCACCTCCTCTTGTGTGTGTGGGCACGCTGGCTCCGGTTCAGCTCCATTTACTCCCTACCCCATCCCTCACCAACAGCCGGTTCTTGGTCACACTGGCCTGGGGGTACCCGCTTAGGTAGATGGCCCAGGAGGCTGGACCTTGGAAAGAGTCCCGCAAGGGCGCTGGAGGCAGGCTCATTGCTGTGGGGCTGGAAGTTCTAGGGTCCCCAGTACCCTGAATGCGACCTCAAAGAGGCTCACAGTCCCCAGGTGTGCAAATTCCCTTGAACTCCTTACCCCATGGAAAGAAGCACAGACAGAGAAGGGTCAGAAGGAGACCCCTCCTCTAAAGCCTGGGGACCAAGACTGGACTTGCTGGGTCTAAGAGCCTTACTATATAAATTAACACTATTTTTATATAAAGGCAAAACATGTCTCCCCTTTGTGTTGCAAATTTTTCCCATTCAAGGATTTGGGTTTTTTTTTTTTAGTTGACTTTAAAAATTATATTCTTATTTATCTTTATGGAAGTAAAATTCACATAAAATGAATCATTTTAAAATTTACAATTCAGTAGCATTTCATACATTCATAACATTGTGCAACCACCATATCTATCTAGTTTCAAAACATTTTTTTATCACCTCAAAAGAAAACCTCATATTCATTGAGCAATCTAGCTCTATTCTCCCCGCCCATTAGGACCATTTTGAGTTTTGGCTATTTATTTTTCTGTATTAAAATCCGTTAATTCTTTTTTGTGTGTGTGACCATATCATATGGCTTGCAGGACCTTAGTTCCCCAAACAGGGATCAAATCCTTGCCCCCTGTAGTGGAAGGGCAGAGTCCTAACCACTGGACCACCAGGGAATTCCCAAAATTTATTAGTTTTTTCTGTAATAACTTTGTGATTTTCTCTCATGCATAGAAATAAATGCTTTCCCCACTAGAAGATTATTAAACAGCAAATAATTTAAAACTTACTGTGAATGGTTAGTGAAATCTGAGGACCTGGAAACCACTGGTTTGAACCACCCTCTTTAGTGTGAGTTCCCTGAGAGCAGGGGTCTCCCCGGTCCCCATCTCTAGCACCAAGCACATAATGAGAGAATAAGTATTCAGCAAATGTTTGTTAAAGGCAATCCCTACCTCAAGATTATAAAAAGAAAATGTCTCACATTCTCTTGTAGTCCTTTTAGAGTGTTTTTTTCTTAATTAAAATTTTTATCCATCTGGAATTTATTTTGGTGATTGGAAGGAGGTAGAGATACAGCTTTATTTTTTTTCCAAATGGCTAGCCAGTTGAACCAACACCATACTGAATAATCTGTCTTCCTCCACTAATTTGAAATGTCACCTTTAGCAGATACTACATTCCCACATGTTGTCAGCTCTATTTCTGGCCTCCCTCTCCCATCCCGGTGACCTCTCTGTCTGGGATGCTGTCTTTCAAAGCTCCCTGGGTGATTCGGGTACAACCCATCCGCAGTTGGGGCTTATCTACCATGAGATATATTTTCAGATTCCCAGTGAAATGAAGGGTTATTGAGTTAAATGTTATTTGATGGGCCCATCTTCTATTCTGAGATTGTCTTTATGAAACTGTTTCTTTAACATTTTTCAAACAAACGAATGCCAAGGGAATTCCCTGGCGGCCCGGTGGTTCGGCCTCTGCACTTCCACTGCAGGGGCACAGTAGAGAGTCATCCTGGTTTCTTTATTTTTAAGTGCCTTTTAAAGGAGTTTAACGTACATAGAGAAGCACACACAAATCTTAAGCGTGCAGCTTGTTGAGTTCTCTGTAAGTAAAACACACCTCTGTGTGTGTCTTAGGGCTGCTGTAACAAATGACCCCAAACCTAGTGGCTTAAAACAACAGAAATTCATTTTCTCAGTTCTGGAGGCTGAAAGTCTGAGATCAAGGTGTTCCCAGGCGGGCTTAGCTCTGAGGGCTCCAGGGGAGAATCCTTCCTTTTCCCTCTTCCAGCTTCTGGTGGTTCCGAGAGTTATCAGCTGTGGCAGCACTGCTCTGATCCCTCTGCCTCTAGCTTCACGTGGCCTTCTTACCTGGGTCTCTGGTTCCCAAATTTCCCTCTGCTTTTCTCTCACAAGGACAACAGTCATTGGATTTAGCACCCGCTCTGATCCAGAATGATCTCATTTCTAACTCCCTCATTTAGTTAACCTGGAAAGACCTTTCCAAATAAGGTTGCATTTACGGATGCCAGAATACTGGAGTGGGTAGTCTATTCCTTCTCCAGGGGATCTTCCCAACCCAGGAATCGAACTGGGGTCTCCTGCATTGCAGGAGGATTCTTTACTGTCTGGGCTATCAGGGAAACCCCACAGGTGCCTGGAGGATGTATCTCTTTGGCAGGGGGTGGGAGTGATGGAGAGGGATGAGGAATAAGGCAACCCACTCTACCATCATGTAACCAACATCCCATATCAAGAGCTAGAACATCAGCACAGCCCCCCAACACCCATCGTCTCTGCCTGGCAGGGGGGTAAACCGCCATCATGGCTTATTTTCCCCTCCACTTTTTATTTTGAAAAATTCTCAAACTTTCAGAAAAGTTACAGGAATAGTACATGGAACAATCCTCTAAGCTTCAGCTAGATTCACACATTGAACTGTTAACACATCAACACACTTGCTTTCCCTTTGTCTCTCTCTTGCGCATACTCTCTCTCTATAAATATATACATACATATTTATATAATAACATTTTTTCTGAGCCACAAGGAAGTTAGTTGCAGATGTCATCATAGTTTATCCTTAAATCCTCCACTCCCTAATCTCCAAAAAACAAGGGCAGTCTCCTACCCGAAGTGAAGTGAAGTGTTAGTTGCTCAGTCATATCCAACTCTTTGGGACCCCGTGGACTGCAGCCCACCAAGCTCCTGTGTCCATGGAATTCTCCAGGCAAGAATACTGGAGTGAGTTGCCATCTCATTCTCCAGAGGTTCTTCCTGACCCAGGGATCAAACCTGTCTCCTGCATTGCAGGCAGATTCTTTACCATCTGAGACACCAGGGAAGCCCAGTCTCCTACATACAAATATCCAATATATAATATATTTTCAAATTTTTCCAGTTTTCCCACACATATCCCTTAATGTGGATTTTTATTTTATTTTTGCTTATTTGGCTGCACTAGGTCTTCGATCTTCATCGCAGTACACAGGATCTTCGGTTGTAGCCTGCAAACTCTTAGTCGCAGCATGCAGGATCTAGTTCCTCCAGCTAGGATTGAATCTGGGCCCCCTGCATTGGGAGCAAAGAGCCCCAACCACTAGACCACCAGGGAAGTCCATTTAATGTGGGCTTTTTTTAAACTGAGAATCCAATCGAGAATCTCACATCACTCTTAGTGCTCATGTTCTGTTTTTAAAATCATTGTTATTGCTTTTGTAATTTTCTGGCAAGACGGAGAATTGGCAATCTTATGTCAATTCCCAAACACTTTGGGAAAAGTACTGGTCCTGGGAGTCCCTGCTCTTGGCCAGCAGCACAGTCCAGAGGACATTTGTGGTGATGATCTATGGTTTGTGCTGTTCAGTATGATTGCAAACAGCCACATGTGGCTTTTGAGCATTAGAAATGTGGCTAATGAAACCAGGGAATGGATTTTCAAATCTTATTTAATTTTAGTTAAAACAGCCACACGAGCCCTACGGCCATCAGTTCGGATGGCTTGGGTTTAGACCAACTAGAGCACAAAGCTCAAGCAGAGTGTGGGTCTGAGTTCTCTTGTCCACCCCCATGGAGGTGCTGAATGATGGGAGGAGGGGAGAGGAAGGGGCCCTGAGGTCTAAGGTGGCTTTCCCAACTTGCTGGCCCAGCATCCTCATGTCATTCCTTCCTCAGAGCTCCATGCATATTTATTGAGGACCTACTATGTGCTAGGCCTGAGAATAAGGCTTGAACAGTCTCTGATGTGGTTTTGTCAGAAAGTGAAAGTGTTAGTCACTCAGTTGTGTCCAGCTCTTTGTGACCCCAGGGACTGTAACCCACCAGGCTCCTTTGTTCCTGGAATTCTCCAGGCAAGAATACTGGAGTGGGTTCCTTCTGCAGGGGATCTTCCCAACCCAAGGATTGAACCTGGGTCTCCCGCATGGCAGGCAGACTCTTTACCAGTTGAACCATCAGGGAAGAATTGGTTTTGTCAGAACGGATGATAAAAGTCTGGGGACATGTTTGTCTCACACACCCACTTGCCTCTTCCTGAGGTCAGGGGCCTGGCTTGGCTCAGTGACTAGTTAAATAGTTTTTGGAATGAATGGATGAATGGGATGAATGAAAGTGGGGGGTAGAGTTTGGGGTGGTAGTGGCTTCCAGATTTCATCTGAGAGACCAGAACAGGATGGACAGGAGAGATAATGCTGTTTATTGAGAAAGGGCTGGCTCAGCTCAGGAGACCATACTTCCTGTCCAGGTGCTGGCCCTGACTTGCTCTGTATTCTTGGCAAATCTCTTCCCTCCTCCAGGCCTCAGTTTTCTCAGCAGTAAAAAAGAGGTGGTTGGGCTAAGATGAGACCTCAGGACTCCTCTTGGGGTCAAGGTCAGGGTCAGCAAAGATAGGGAACTGCCCAGCACTTCCTCTCAACCTTTGGTTAGGCTGCGGTGCCCTTGAAATCAGTTCCTTGAAAGGGTTTGGGAGCTTTAAAAGTTGGGGAACCCCTGAGCCAGAAGAGGCTCCCAGAGTTTGTAAGGTCAGACTCAGGACAGCTTGAGCGGGGTTTTAGGGAAACTCTGCTTTGGCTCTCTGCTCTGGGGCTGCACCTGCCGGAAGGTGTGCTTGCCAGGACCTTTCCTCTGAGATGACGATACAGTCTCTGCAAAGCATGAGGGTGCGGTTTGGGAAGTGAGCCTTGAATCTGGGGGTAAAAGGGGAGGGGTGTGTACATCTCACCCACACAGGGACTGAAGAACTGGAGCCTCAGGGTTTGTGCAACTTGCCTCGCCCACCCATGGTGACTCAGGCTGAAACTGGATGCCGTGTAAGGCACATACACTGTCTAAGCTTCCTTGGACAGAATCTAGAGAGTTCTTAATTGCCTTCCACTAATGCTGCCACTCTGACAGGTGGGCCCAAACTGGAGGTTGTCAAAGCTGCAAAACCTTGCTCCATTTTCACATGGCAAACTCCTATTCACTCCTCAAAACCCAGCTTGGGTGTTGTTCCCTCTGAAGACTTCCCTGACCTCTGTCCTCTCTCCCATACAGTTAATCACACCGTTTTCCAATGTGTACACTCTGGACCCAGACTGCCTGGCTTTGAATCCCTACTCTGCCACCTAATAGCTGTGATATCTTAGAAAAGTTACCTAAGTTTTCTGTGTCTCCATTTCTTCCTCTGTGAAATGGGAAAAATAATAGTACTCACCATATTGTATAGTCATAGGATTAAATGAATTCATTCATAGAAATATTTAGGACAGTACCTGAACTCAACAAAAAGCCGACCACTATTACTATTTTTTTTTTAATGTTTAAGAAATACCTGTGAATATAGTGAACACAGCAGATAAGGGTCCTGCCCTCATAATGATCTCAGCCTGTGGGGGAGAGATAGATGAATAAACAGGAAATTCACTCTGAATTATGAAAAATGCCACAATAAGGGAAGTGGTGAGTTGAGAGGAATCATGGGAGCATGGAAGAGCCCCCCTTCCTGGGTCTGGGTGGTCAGCAGCACTTTTTTCTGGAAGAAATGACATCTCAGCTGAAATCTAAAGGATGAATAAGAGTTGGCCAGCATAGGGGGAGGGTAGAGACAGGAGACGTGGGAAGGCTTTGAGGTGGGGGGCGGGTGGAAAGTACAAACACCCAGAAGCCAGAGGATGAGTTTGGAGGGCTATACAGCGGTGGGCGTGTGCCCTTGGCGTGTACTCTGGTTATTGAATTATTGAACGCAGGTCTTTGTGGCCTGTCTCTGTCCTTGTTCGTGAGCTCCTTCAGAACAAAGCTCATGTCCTCTTTCATTCCATCTGCCCAACTCCCAGCACCCAGCCTGGCACTCAGCAGGGCCTCCATAAATGTTTGCCAAATGGAAATGAGAGATGAGAACCTTGCCTTTCCCATCAGGGAGCCATCTCCGGCAACCTTTTCCTTTGTTTATACTTGTGAGTTAGGCGTCCTTAATAGCCTTGCAGCGTCAAGTTCATTTGTGTGTTCAGAATTGTCATCTGCTGTGCACCCCAGATTCCTGTGAGTCGGATGGTTCTGTCAGGACAAAGTCAAGTTTCTGACCCAACAAGGTGAACACAGCCCCCACTCCTACGAGGCCCTCACCCTACACCTTTGGTGTCTGTAAGCTATCAAGCTTCAGTGTGAATACAGAGGGCCTGGGGTCCACGCAGGTGATGCAGATTCTGACTCAGCAGGTCTGGGGTCCAGCCTGAGAGTCTGCATTTCTGACAAGCTCCCAGGTGATGCAGATGCTGTAGGTCCATGAATTATACTTTGAATAGCATGATGCTAGACAACAACTGGGGCTTCCAAGGTGGCTCCGTGGTAAAGAATCCGCCTGCCTAGCAGAAAAGGTGGGTTCGATCCCTGGATCGGGAAGATCTCTTGAAGAAAGAAATGGCAACTCCAGTATTCTTGCCTGGGAAATCCCATGGAGAGAGGAGTCTGGCGGGCCACTGTCCACGTGGTCACGGAGTTGGACATGACTTAGAGACTAAACGACAAGACGACAAGTGCTGTATTTTCCTGGCCTTGATGACTGTAGGAGCAGACTGCAGCCGGGTTCTGAAGGGGACTAGCTGCCAGGCTGAGTTCAGTCTTTATTCCTGAGACCCTAGGGAGCTATGGAAGCTTTCTGATCAAGGTCAGGGAGAGCTGATCCACCAGAAGAATCTGGAGTGTCAGCGCTGGTACAAGAGAGGCTGAGCGACTATACTACCAGGTGGGGCGTGGCCGCAGTGAGCAGTCTGTCACCAGCTGAACTGTGCACCCTACCCCCATTCGCATCTTCAAGTTCTAACCCACAGCACCTCAATTGTGACTGTATTTGGAGAGAGGGTCTTTAAAGAGGTGATTAAATTAAATCGAGGTCATTAGGGCAGATACGAATCCAATATAACCGGTGCCCTTGTAAGAAGAAATTAGGACACCCGGATGCACAGAGGGAAGACTATATGAAGACCCAGGGAGAAGACGGCCATCTAGGGGCTCAGAAAAAAACAACCCTGTTGACACCTTGATCTTGAACTTCCAGCCTCCGGGACTGTGAGAAAATAAATCTCTGTTGTTTAAGCCCCCCCAGTCTGTGATACTTTGTTTTGGCAGCCCCCGCAGACTGATACAGAGGGAATGGATTTAAGAGGATTACACAGGTTGTCAACTGTTTGGATGGCATGGGCGTGGGAGAGCAACCCAGGATTACACGCAGATGGTTTAGAAATTGGGAGGCTCAGGGAGGAGAGAGTGCTGCGGACAGAAGCAGGAAGGGGAGCCCACAGGGAGGAGCAGGGCTGCAGAGAAGTGGATTTGGACCACGTTGCACTAGAAGAGGCTCCTGGAAATGAGGCGGGTGGTGCTTGCAGTCGAAGATGCTCGGGAGGTTGAAGCGAAGGAAGACAACGGTCCTTGTTCAACTGGGGCCCTTGGTTGTGAACAATCAAAACTGGTTCAGGCTAACATAAGCAAAAACAAAAGGCATCGAAGAGGTTTCTGGAGCCTCCCAGCGGTAATGGGAGGCCAGACTAGGAAAGTGAGCTGGAGGTAAGGGGAGCTGGTCCGCTGTGGGCAGGGATAGCCGTGGAGAACTCTCAGGGCTGCTGGGCCAGCAATGGCACTTGCACTCAGCAGATTCCTTCTCAGCCTCAGATGGGGCCTAAGAAAGACTGTCCATTACTGGGTAATCAAATAGACATGACTCCCATCATCACGTAATGAGCTCATTGTTGTTTAGTCGCTAAGTCATCCTGACTCTCTGAGACCCCGTGGACTGTAGCCCACCAGGCTCTTCTGTCCGTGGGATTCTCCAGACAAGAACACTGGAGTGAGTAGCCATTCCCTTCTCCAGGGGATCTTCCCAACCTAATGATCCAACTCGCTTCTCCTGCATTGGAAGGCAGATTCTTTTTTTCTAATCCCTAAATCTCCTGTCTCCACAGAGGAATGCTAGAGTAGGATACTGGATTAGGTTTGCTGGAAGGCAGATTCTTTACTACTGAGCTTACTACTTCCATTCTAAAGATGTGGAAACTGAAGCTCAGGGAGGGAAAGGTCATTTACACCCAATTCAAGTCCAGAGCTGTCAGATTCCAGCCCCTTCCACTGCACCAGTTGTCACATGGCAGGCTTTTCATGGAGCGTGTGGTTGGAGCTGGAAGGGCCTTGGTGGTGGTCTCCAAGCCAGGTCCCTTCTGAAGCCAGGAAGGAGTCTCACCAACCTCTGGAAAGCGGAGCTCTCTCGCCCTGTCTACTAGGCTCCCCGTGTTTTCCCGCTGGAGATATGCCGAGTAGCCTCTCCTCAGGGGGCAGGCTGTGGTTCCAGATCTCAGGAGGCTTCCAACGCTTGCTCTGCGCCGGCCTTCCCGCTGCATCCGCGCCGAGCCGGGGCCATTCCAGCGCCAGGGCTTCAGGCGTAACCAAGTCCCAGCGCTGCGTGAGGCTCGAACACATCTCAGCGGGCTCTGTGAATACATTAGTTTTATTTTACCCTAACATGCCACGGGAGGGTGGGGCAGGGGGAAGGGGGTGCGGCACTGGAGTTCGATATGCAAATATATGCAGATCGCATCTAAATGAGGGTGTTTCTAAATCCCGGGATTAATGGGATTGGAAGGCACTCAGCCGGCCCAGGGCACTGCAGCGGAGCAGCCAGAAAACGGCTCTCCCGGGAGGGCGTCTCGGGCTCCGTTTCAGAGCGTGTGCTTTGAAGCAACGTCTCCGCAGCACAGGGGAAGGAAGAGCTGCGGAAATCGGTTCTGGATACTTCCTGGCAAAATGTTCTCCATTGCTTCAACGATGATGGGGGTGGGCCGGGGGTGGGGAGGGGTGGAATCTCTGAGCCTCTCTCAGTTACCACAGCCTGTGGGGGTCACTGGTTTAGAAACCTGGGGAGCTTGCTAACATCCAATTCCGGGCCCCACTGATTACTGAATCAGAGTCTCTTGAGAATCTGTTCTTTGTTTTTGTTTTTTTAAGTCCTCAGCCTTGGGAAATACTGATGCAAATTACAGGCTCCTAATCTGGAGTCTCTTACAGGTTTCAGGGGCTATGTAGGGGTTGCTCTAATTCCTAGCTGCATATGAAAATCGTGGGGGACTTTAAAAAAAAAATCCCAGTGCCCAGGCCGCATCCCAGACCAATTAAATCAGAATCTCTGGAGATAAAACCCAAGCATCGCTGTTCTAAAGAAAATCCCGAGAGACTCCAATGTGCAGCCAAATTTAAGAAGCACTGCTGAATGGATATTCTCAGGAGACATTAGTTATACCTGTGTTCTCTTCCGGGCTAAATTTAGCTCCAGGCCCTCTGCCCTGGTGGTAAAGAAGGAGCCTCTTCTTCTAGGAAGGGGATTGTAGTTAGGGCTGAGGTTCAGCAGGTAAGCACCTGTTGTTAAAATATTGAAATATTTCCCTACCTGTTGGTAACAGATGTTACATGGACTCCTTTAAGTGCCCCAGAGCCCTTAGCCCTCTCCTCCAGACCCCAAGGCCTACAGATCCAGGAATGAAAAGGTTTAGAATGGTCACACACGCATGCCCACTCTCTGTGGGGCCTCCTGGAGTTCCTTGGCTGCAGTCACTTCTGACTGGTGCGGGGTGGTAGTGGTGGTGGTTGTTAAACATTTGAACATTGATCCTAGTTGTCATACTGGGGTGAGGATTATCAGTTTTGCAGTCATAAAGGGCTAGATTCCTACCTAATTTGGGTGTGACCTTGGGCAAGCAGCTTCATCTCTCTGAGCCTCAGTTTCCTCATCTGCAAATAGGGTCAAAAGCTCTCCCTCTCACCCTTGATACACTTGGCTGTGCTGGGTCTTCCCTGCTGTGTGGGTTTTCTCTAGCTGTGGCCAACGGGTCTACTCCAGTTGGGGTGCAAGCGCTTCTCATTGAGGAGGCTTCTCTTGTTGCTGAGCACTCAGGCTTCAGTGGTTGCAGTTCCTGGGTTCTAGAGCATAGGCTCAATAATTGTGGATCACGGGCTTAGTTGCTCCAAAGTGTGTGGGATCTTCCCAGATCAGGGATCGAACTCACGTCTCCTGCGTTGGCAGACAGATCCTTTACCACTGAGCCACCAGGGAAGCCCGTCCCCTTCCCACTTCGGGTGAAGCTCAAGTAAAGCCGAGGTCTCAAACTTGAGCACACGTTGGAATCGCTTGGCAGATTTGTTAAAACAGAAATTGCTGGGCCCCACCCAGAGGTGCTGATTCAATAGTCCTGGGGGTAGGGGGTGGCAGGTGAGGGTCTGCATTTCTAACCAGTTCCCAGATGGTGCTGATGCTGCTGGTCCCATGACTACTTTGAGAACTGGGGAACTAAAAGACACATGAGAAAGTGTGCCCAGCCAAGAGGGGCCAAAGAGGCTGCCAGTTGCCCTGTGTGCTGTCTGGGTTTTTCTCTCCTGCTCTGTTCCCCAGGGTTCTGCATGTATCTGGCCAGGACAGCTTAGTGACCACTGAATATTTAAACGGGGATTTCCTGAGAGCTAGCCGCCCCCACCCCCCCCACACACACACATTGTGAACAGCACCAGATTTAGACCTTTCGAGGCTGTGAACACTAAGAGTATGGCTCCCCTCCCCCATGTCATCCAAAGAAAAACAACACTAAAGCCTAAATGACTATATAAGGAAATCCACCGAAGATCTGCCTTTTCCCATGCTGGCTACTTTAAGGTTTTTTTTTTCTTCAAATATCAAAAACAATCTTTGTGGCAGGAAGGGATGAATAAGTGGAGCGCAGAGGATTTTTAGGGTAGTGAAACCACTCTGTCTGATAGCATAATGATGGATGCACGTCATTGCCTCTTTGACCAGACCCATAGCATGAGCACCACCAAGAGTGAGCCGGAAGCTATGGACTTTGGGTGACAGTGATGTGTCAATGAAGTTTCATTGATTATAACAAAGATACCCCTCCAGTAGTGGATGTTGACAACAGGGGAGGCTGTAAGGGTAGGGGTATACAGTAAAATGTCTGTACTTCCCCTTCAAGGTTCCTGTGAACCTGAAGTTGCTTGTGCCCGGTCACTCAGTCATGTCCACTCTTTGCGACTCTATGGACTATAGCCCGCCAGGCTCCTCAGTCCATGGGATTCTCCAGGCAAGAATACTGGAATGGGTTGCCATGCCCTCCTCCAGGGGAATCTTCTCGACCCAGGGACTGAACCCCAGTCTGCTCTAAAAAAATTAATCTTAATTAAACAAATACAAAAACATTAAAAAAAAACACAAGCAACCTTCTAAATGTGTATTTAGGGGCTGCACCTGCTCTGCTGGGACCCCAAGCAAAGTGTTATTTGCCAGTGGCTAATCCCATGCCAGAGGAACTGGTCCCAGGTGTGTCCTATTTCCCCCTCAATTCGCACACCACTCTCCACAGTATCATCACTTCTCAAGGTCATGAACTCACCTTAAAGGAACTCCGCTTGACTCTTCCTCTGCCTCCTCTGGCTACCTTGATCTTTTCTTTACCTCTTTTATTCACCCCGCCCCACTCCATTTTCTTTTTTCCTACAGAGCCCAAATAACCCACACTTGTCCTCTCTGTCGGTTCCTAGGCTTTAAGCCCCTTCAGCCTGACTCCTGGGCATCTTCCACCCCCCAGGTTGCTTCCCCCATTGACTTCCTTCTTGCCAGATCCAGTGACCGGTTCTTAGCACGAGATGTGGAGTCAGAAGGCCTAGGCAGGATCTCCGCCACTCATCAGCTGTGTGACGGTGAGCAACATGAAGTGCTTCTCTGGACCTTGGGTCCATCACCTTAAAAATGGCTTGCAATCTGTGCCTCCCACGAATGCCAAGCGGTTCTGCAAGCCCGAACTCAAATAGGATGTTAAGAAGGTCAGCCATGAGGCACTTGGATAAGCTTTCAAGTGTCCCCACTCCAGCGTCGACAGAACCATAGGGCTGAGGTGGCTGGGGGGTGCTTGCACAGCAAGGTGCAAAGAAAAGGGTGCTGGTGTCAGATGTGGGTTGAGTCCCAGGCCAGCTGCTTGCTGACTGTGCAGGCAACTCCTTGAGTCTCACAGATTCTTCGCCTGTAAAATGGGCTCGTGAATCCTAATTTGTGAAGTTAACTGGGATCGTGAGTCCTCATTGTACAGGGGAGAGCACTGGAGTGACAGAATCCTAAGAGCTAATATTCTTCCCACCTCCATACCCACCATGTGCTGAAAACTTGCAGTGTCTAATCTTGCTTAATCCCTCCACAACACTTTGAAGTAAGGACTGTTCTCTTTCCCATTTTACAGATGAGGAAATGGAAGCAGAGAGAGACAAAATAACTTGCTTAAGGCTGCACAGCCTGAAGGAGTAGAAGCTGGAACTTGAGTCCAGGAGGGCTGATCGCAAAGTCTATACTCTGACTTCCTATGCTGTTGTTGCTCAGTTGCTCAGTCCTGTCCGACTCGTTTCGATCCCATGAACTGCAGCACACCAGGCTTCCCTGTCCTTCACTATCTCCCTGAGCTTGCTCAAACTCATGTCCATTGAGTCGGTGACACCATCCAACCATCCCATACTCTATCGCCCCCTTCTCCTCCTGCCCCCAATCTTTCCTAGAATCAGGATCTTTTTCAATGAGTTGGCTCTCCACATCAGGTGGCCAAAGTATTGGAGCTTCAGCTCTAGCATCCAGGACTAGCTAGCATCAGTCTAGCGTCAGGACTAGCATCTAGTCCTTCCAATGAATATTTAGGGTTGATTTCCTTTAGAATTGACTGATTTGATCTCCTTGCAGTACAAGGGACTCTCAGCATCTTCTCTAGCACCACAATTTGAAAGCATCTATTCTTCAGCACTCAGCCTTCTTTATGGTCCAACTCTCACATACATACGTGACTACTGGAAAAACCATAACCTTGACTAGATGGACCTTTGTCGGCAAACAGATGTCTCTGCTTTTTTTAACGTGCTGTCTAGGTTTGACTTCCTATAGAAGGAGCTCAATACAGATAGGTGGTAAGCACAATGGTATTGTAATTATTATTAGCATCTCTGCCAGTCAGCATGGGAATTGCCAACACCCTGGAGCTAGAATGGTAGGTGTGTTTGTTGTGGGGGCGGGGCGGGCACTGGAATGATGCTCTCCCCTCGGGCAGGTGGCGTCTTGCAGTCCACACAGCTTCCCGCTTGGTCCCAGACACCAATGTCTTCCTCACATCCTGCCAGGGGCTCTCAGGGCTGCCCCTCCCCTCTTGGGCATGTTTGGGAGAAACAGGCTTGGAGTTCCCCCTGCCTGGAAGTGGGGAGCGAAGCCTCATCTCGTGAGGCTGACCTCGGTCTGGGGGCCTGGAGTTATTAATAGCAGTCTGCAGGGCTGTGTCATCTAGCTGGTGACTCAGGGCTCCAGGATCAGCCCCCTCCCCAGCCTGATGGGGCCTCCTCCTGGGTGAGGGGCTTCAAGTCCAAGTTCTGACTCCAGACAGGGTTGGGGGGTTGCTCACCTGGGGGTGGATCCTGCTCTCCCAGGGCCTTGGCTAAACTCTGTTGTGGTGCTGGGGAAGGAGGGGCTGGGGGAAGTGGGGAAGGGATGTGGTGACAGAACCGCTTCCTGCCATTGCTGTGTTGAAGGCCAAGCTCCCCCAAGTTCCCCTTGGTGGGGGCTGGGGAGCCCAGAGGTAGAGGAGGAAGTTGGGAGGAGTGAGGAAAGGAGGGTTGGATTGACTCCAGGAATCAAGTTCTGGGGTTCCTGGCGGGGTTCCCTCTGTCTGTTCCCCAGTTGGTAAAAACAGCCAGCTGGCCCGGAGGGAATCATAAGTAGAACAGCAGCAAGCACTTGTTACCATGGGTCAGGCACTTTATCTCTGTGAACTCATTTCATTCTCGCAGCCCCACGAGGTAAGCGCTGTTATTGCCCTCATTTTACAGACTGGAAAACCGAGGCACCGGCAGCTTATGTCAATGACTTACAGTAAATTGGTGCTAGAGCAGAGACTTGAACTTCTCAGCTGATTTCCAGAGCAAGCCTCTTAGCTACCACTCCTTTTTGCCCCCTCCCCACTCTGGCTATGGGGTCACAGTTGGACACGACTGAAGCGACTTAGCAGCAGCAGCAGCTCTCTGTCCCTGGCTTGCTCTGTGACCTAAGGGAGGTAAAGTCCCCACTCTGGGCCTCAGTTTCCTCATCTGTATGATATTGGAGTAGATAAATATGTCTCCTTCTTGTGATATATATGTCTCTCCAGTACTAATTACTCATTCAGTTTTTCCCCTACTGGACTTTCAGCTCCATGAGCTTGGGGACAAAGCCTCTTCTGGCCACTGCTATATTCCCCAATCTTAGCACGATGCCTGGCCCATAAAAACTCAACAAATATTTCTTGAGTAAATGGTCCTTAAAGGTTTGAGGATCACCATCAATGGCTTGAGTATGTGGTAAAAGTTCTGGACCCTTCACATGAAAAAAAACCAACATATGTCAGCAGTTCTCAGCTGGGGTTGTCTGTGCCCCTCCCAGCCACCCAGAGGGCATTTGGTAATGTTTGACAACATTTCTGGGTGTCACAACTGGCAGGGGGAGGTGCTACCAGCATGGCATAGAAGCAGGGGGTGCTACTCAACATCCTACACTGCATCGCAGAGATTTTCCAAACCAAGAATGATCTAACCTCAAACATCAATACCATCAAATCTGAGAATATAACATATATTCTCATATATAAATCTAAGTATGTGACATATATACACAGATCTGGCATTTTGTACAACTGATGGCAAGTTGGGAGTGGCTCATGGATTCTCTTAAAGTCTATCTCTGCTACCAGCTGAAGATCCCCTCGATTGGAGGGTCTCGATGTTTCCGTCTCTAAAGCCAGTCATTCTGCTGAACTTCCCTGGTGACCAGTGGTTAAGATTCTACCTGCCAATGCAGAGGGCACAGGTTTGATCCCTGGTCTGGGAAGATCCCACAAGGTGTGGAGCCACTAAACCCATGTGTCGTAACTACCGAGCCCACGTGCTGCAACTACTGAAGCCCATGTCTCTAGAGACTGTGCTGCATACCAAGAGAAGCCACTGCAATGGGAAGCCTGCTCGTTGTAACTGGAGAAAGCCCGCGAGCAGACACAAAGACCTAGCGCAGCCAGAAATAAACTAATTAAGAAAAATAAAATCAAACTATAGTGCTGGACGATTCCATACTCTCAAGTCTGGAATATAGTTCCCCTGAGGCCCCTGTTGCAACCTCTGATCCCCAAAGACCTGAGCCTCCTCTCTGATCTTCAGTGGGCACCAAGGATTAGGGAAGAAGGGTCCTGGTTTTGTCTCTTATCTCCCATAATTCCCCTCTCACCCCTGGTCATCTCAGTTCCTGTAAATGGTAATAAAGATGAAAAGCTTCATAACCAAAAAGCCCCAGGCTTGAGTTCCGATTTTGTGTATTAACTCACTGTGTGGTCATAGCCAAGTTCCTTAACTACTCTGAACCTCAGTGTCCTCCTCTAAAAATGGGAGGGATACTCATTAAACCTACCTCATAGAGTGGTGGGGATGAAACATGCTTATGGGGAACTTAACAGAGTACTCGACACGGTAAATCTCTAAAAACTGCATTATTATTATGGTTCGGAAGTGAAATGACTTGCCCAAGGTCACACAGCCTGGAGATGGCAGAGCTGGGACTGAAAACCAGAACAGTGCGACTCCAAAGTAGCTGGTCATTCATTGTGAACTCCAGGGCTTCCATTTTCCTATAAAGGAAGTTAACTGTCTCCATCTCAGAGGCTGATTTTTGAGATAAGCATGTAAAACGCCTAGCACATAGTAAGTCCTTTAAATACAGCTTGTCAGATTGTTGCTGTCGTCCTTCCCAAATAATGCTTTGAAGAAGGCAAATATAGATCTCACCACACACTGGCTGGCTGGGAAGAAGGGAGGGAAGGAGTTTGCTGGTTATTGGCATAAGGGGTGATAACTGGGGCTGGAGTTTGTGCCAACTTCCCTCGACTGACAAAACACTTTTACAAGCTGAGGGAGGGGGCTACATGCAGAAACAGCACAGTCAACTCTGACAGTCATCTTGACGTTGGTCACTGATGGTCTGACCGGCATCACCTTGATTGTTTTGAGGTACAGTTAATCTCCAGTTCCAAGGTCAATTTGTTTCCATTTCTTGAGGCCAGTTTTCGGAACTGTGGCAGCTGAGGTCATGGCTACGTCATGTAGTTAACTCTTCACCTGGTGGAGGTTTCAGTACCTATAAGACAGCTCACAGGATATGGCTCAGAATATTATCTATAGCCCTTGAGAAGAAACTAGAAGTCCTTGACATGTTTAATGACTAAACTATGATCATTTGGTCTCCTTGGGCTGCTTTCCTTTGTTTCTGCATATTCTCACTTTTCTGATTAAACTTATTCTTTGGCTAAAGTTTTTCCACAGACAAAAGGCAGGCTGAAGACATGGGGGCGGGGAAGGGCAGGAGCAAGGATCATAGGGTCCTGCTCTGTTTCAAGGTCACACAGCAGATTAGAGTTCAAGACCCCTCTTCTTCCGATTCCCAGCTTCCTGGTTTTGGCCCAAATCATAAAAAGTGATCACAGCCATTTCTTGAATATTTGCAACATACACAGTCCAAGGTATTTTATGTGTTTGATCTCATCCTCACATCAATGTAGGGACAAAGAACCCTTTTAAATGTATTTTTATTTATTTTTTGAACTTCGCATACATTTATTCAGTTGACACTGATAGGCAGTGTGGGGGATGCAGGTTTTTCTTTTCTTCCACACAAACCATCAGACAATTTCACACCATCTCCCCAAGTGGAGAAGTCTATATCAGTTCATACCCAGTGGGCAGAGAATGTAGTCAGCAGCCTGCTGTACAGATATTTACACATAATTACAGGGCCCCTGGGCTTCCTTGGTGGCTTAGTGGTAAAGAATCTGCCTGCCAATGCAGGAGATGCAGGTTCGATCCCTGGGCAGGGAAGATCTGCTGGAGAAGGAAACGGCAACCCAGTCCAGTACTCTTGCCTGGCAAATCTCATGGACAGAGGAGCCTGGTGGGATGCAGTCCATGGGGTTGCAAAAGAGTTGGACATGACTGAGCGACTAAACAACAACAGGACCCCTGCCACAGGATGTGCCAGGCTTGGCCCACCTCACCCCACCTCTCCAGTCTCTGCCCAAACCCTCCTCTCCCATCCCAACCTCACTGCCTTTAGCTACAATAAGTAGCCCGGGGCCTGGGACATAGCAGACCACTGAGAGGGCTGCCAGCCCTGAATGGTAGGACCCAGCCGGCTATGGGAAAGGGTAAAGTTCAAAAGGGCCCCTTTTTACAGCTGAAGAAACAGACTCACAGTGGTGAAGACATTTGCCCAAGGCACTGAAGGAATGAGGCTATGTCTGCTGGCTTCCAGATGCCGCAATACTCCCACTGTCCCCACCTGCCCCTCCCCCCCACCGCTGTGCAATTCTCAAGGATCCAGCCTGTTGAAGACCAGGAATTGTCTCCATGGAATTCCCCGATTTCCACCAAGCGGAGCTCACTCCTTCTGCCCCCAGGTGGAGCAGGGAGAGGAAGCTGAGTCAAGGCAGACTTCAGGGAGAAGAGGGCAGAGCCTGGGAGTGTGAGGAGGGTCCACGGAGGGCGTCTGATCAGGAAGTGGGGATCGTCTGGCTCAGACAGAAGTCTCGGGAACTTTCCATTCTTCTTCCTTAGGCTGATCTCTCAGGGGTCTTCCGATGAGGGCTCAGGGAGTCCTCCAACCAGCCCTGCCTCCCTCCCTCCCTCTCACGCAGTTCTCACAAGCTCTGCAGTTTGCAAAACCCAATCCTTCCTTTGTGGGCCTGTGGTTTCCTGTTGGGTCTGGGGTCCTGCCTGACTCGGCAATGGGGGCTGTGGGCAGGAGGGAGGGGGGGAGGTGGTGTAAGCCCTTTCCTTGCCTTCTCATGCTGGGACTGCCCGATACACACACATACACACACACACACACACACACACACGCACACACGCACACACACACGCACGCCATGCCCTGAGTCAGCTCTTGCCAGTGGCCTGTCAGAGAGGGGTGGGGTCACTGATTCAGTTGACAGCCTCTTTAAAGCCCCCAGGAGGGCAGCTGCAGCCAGACCAAGTGCCAGCCTCACCATGAGCCCCCGGCAGCCCTTGGTCCTGGCACTCCTGGTGCTAGCCTGCTGCTCTGCCGCCCCCAGCCCACGCCAGCCCACCGTTGTGGTCTTCCCAGGAGAACGACGAACCAGCCTCACCAACAGGCAGCTGGCAGAGGTAGGCACACTCCCCCATCTAGAGCTGAGAAGGGCTGGCCTGGAGTCCCAGGAAGGGCGCGGGGTCTCGGACGAGATACTCTGGGGCTTGTTGTGTGTGTGTCGGGGGCTGGTGATGGGCACCTCTGGAGAACAGAGCACTCAGAATGGGCTCTGGGAGATTCTGGTCAGGGACTGCTGGAAACAGGCTAATGAGGGTCTCCCAGATGGGCATGGGCACTGGGAAATGGTGAAGGGGCACTGGGGGGTTCTGGAGTGGCAATGGGCTGAGGGCAAACAGGGGGAAACCCTAGGGGTCCCAGAGGTAGGCACTGCACAGGGGCATCCTGGAGTGGAATGGAGCTGAGGATGTCCACATGGAGGGGAGATTCTTGGGGTGGGCACAAGCCCTGGTATCCAGGGTACCAAATACTGGATATAGTGTCTCATTGCTAGTCCCCGAGAGCGGAGAGGGTTGGAGTCCTGACTCAGTAGGGCAGAGAAAGAGCATCGGGGCTCTGCCACATCTCTGCCCTTCCTTCCTCAGGAATACCTGTACCGCTATGGCTACACTCCTGCGGCAGAGCTGAGCGAGGACGGCCAGTCCCTGCGGCGAGCTCTGCTGAGCTTCCAGCGGCGCCTGTCCCTGCCCGAGACTGGAGAGCTGGACAGCACCACCCTGGACGCCATGCGAGCCCCGCGCTGCGGCGTCCCAGACCTGGGCGGATTCCAGACCTTTGAGGGCGAACTCAAGTGGCACCATCACAACATCACCTACTGGTGCGCAGCTGGGCCCCGCGGGGGCGAGCAGGGCGCAGAGGGTGGCGAGAGGCGGGTTCCCGAGCGCCGCCCGTTGGCAAACCATCCCGTCTTAGGCCAGTCCATGGCTTTCACTGAATGTGCCCGCCCTGAGGCAAGTGGCACCCCCTCGGAGCCTCCGTCTCCCCCGTCGGGGGAAATGGACCTCGCCAACTGACTCCATAGAGAAAAATGCGTCTCAAAGTGATTTCGAGCTGAAAGCGTGGAGCGCAGGCAGCGCTGTGTATCTGAAGTCGCGGAGACACCGGGTGACGCTGCTGGCCCGGCTCCCGCCTCTCACTTCGGCCCTTTATCCTTCTGCCCTTTCCCTCCAGGATCCAAAATTACTCGGAAGACCTGCCGCGCGATGTGATCGACGACGCCTTTGCCCGCGCTTTCGCTCTCTGGAGCGCGGTGACGCCGCTCACCTTCACTCGAGTATACGGCCGCGAAGCCGACATCGTCATCCAGTTTGGTATTAGAGGTGAGGACGCGAAGAAGGGGGAAACCGGGAGAATCTGAGATGGGGACAGAGGTGGGAGGATCAAAGAAAGACGAGAGGAGGGCCTGGACCTGGATTTCTCTTGCCTGTCCCCGAAGCTCTGGCGGCCGCTCGCCCTTATGTCGCCCCCTCCTGACCGACACCTCACTGCACTGGGACAGCAAATGTTGGACAGCGGCTCTCAGACCGGATTTTAGCTCGCAGTTAGGCCAGCGTCCTTGGGCAGTGCACAACCTGCGCAACCGTACGCGGCTCACTCTCTTCTCCACCCGCTTCTTCAGAGCACGGAGATGGGTATCCCTTCGATGGAAAGAACGGGCTCCTGGCACACGCCTTTCCTCCTGGCTCAGGCATTCAGGGAGATGCCCACTTCGACGATGAAGAGTTATGGTCTCTGGGCAAAGGCGTTGGTGAGATCCCGAGCTGCCCCGGCCCCCACTCCCTTCTCCTCTCACGCGCATCACCAGTCCCCCTGACCCCAGTCCTCCTTTCCCGCAGTGATCCCGACCTACTTCGGAAACGCGAAGGGCGCCGCCTGCCACTTCCCCTTCACCTTCGAGGGCCGCTCCTACTCCGCCTGCACCACGGACGGCCGTTCCGACGACATGCTTTGGTGCAGCACCACCGCCGACTACGACGCCGACCGCCGGTTCGGCTTCTGCCCCAGCGAGAGTGAGTGCCCACCCTCCCGAGGGTCCAGAGCGCTGGCTCTTAATCCCAGCTCTGCCACTGATGCCGAAGGTGGCCTGCGAACCCCCTCCTGTTCTCTGGGCCCAGTTCCCTCATCTGTGAGACGAGGCGAGAAAGGGGAGGAGGACACAGGTGGCTCGTGGGTCAGTAAACTGGCGGCACCTTCAGTTAATCGTGTGGGCCTCCCAGGACTCTACACCCAGGACGGCAATGCGGACGGCAAGCCCTGCGTCTTCCCGTTCACCTTCGAGGGCCGCACCTACTCCGCCTGTACCTCCGATGGTCGCTCCGACGGCTACCGCTGGTGCGCCACCACCGCTAACTACGACCAGGACAAGCTCTACGGCTTCTGCCCGACCCGAGGTACCTCTGACCCACCTACCTGATTCAGCCTCGCGTCCTCATTCCGCGTTGGTTCCCGAGCGTGGCCCTTCCACCCGTCCTTTGTCTTCCCGCTCCTGTCGGTGCTCAGGACGGCCTTGACTCGGCCTGCCGTCGCCGCAGCTCCTCCCCCAGCCTTCCAGAAGCCGCCGGTGCATCCGCGGAGGCTTGGCCTTTCAGCCAGGCTTGCAGCCTCCTCCTAGGTCTGCGATCCCCAGGCCCCGCCCATTATTCTAGCCAGATGTCGGCGGTGCCCCACAACTCCCCCTGGGCTTTCAAAATAAGCCTCCTAGTTTTTCTAGCTCCTCGATTGGCCCGCCCCTGGCTCTTCATTGCCCCCCACACCCCGCCTCCACTTGGCTCACCCGAGGCTCTGGTCTCTCCAGTCGATGCGACGGTGACCGGGGGCAACGCGGCGGGAGAGCTGTGCGTCTTCCCCTTCACCTTCCTGGGCAAGGAATACTCGGCCTGCACCAGAGAGGGTCGCAATGATGGGCACCTCTGGTGCGCCACCACCTCCAACTTCGACAGAGACAAGAAGTGGGGCTTCTGCCCGGATCAAGGTGGGCGGGGTCCCGAGGTTCCGTGGCTGGGGCCTCAGCCAGGGCAGTGGTGACCGGGAGGGATGCCCGGGGCTGGGAGCTCGGCCCAGGGCTCCGAGCTCAGGCTCCCTTCTTTCGTCCAGGATACAGCCTGTTTCTTGTGGCCGCACACGAGTTTGGCCACGCGCTGGGCTTAGATCACTCCTCCGTGCCAGAGGCGCTCATGTACCCCATGTACAGATTCACCGAGGAGCACCCCCTGCATAGGGACGATGTTCAGGGCATCCAGCATCTGTATGGTGAGGGCATGGGGCAGGGATAGAGGGAGGAGAGGGAAGGGCTAGGTTCTGCCGGCTCGGAACACCCGGAGAAGAGGGAGGAGGGGAGAGTTAGGACTCTGATATCTATCTTTGAGAGCCCTTACTGCTGCCAGGTCAGTGCTTGGAGATGATAATAAAGAGCCCGGACTCTAGAGTGAGACCGAATAGGTTCAAAAGCCGGTCCAGCCACCATCCGGCTAGATGGCGTAGATAGGTTACTTCACCCCTCAACTTCCTCATCTGTAAAGTGGGGCTAACACCTGCCTCATAGGGTTGTTAGGAGACTTAAGTGAGTTAGAATAGTGCCTGGAATATAGCAAGCACCATATAAATGTTTGATAGCTCTATTATCACCACTTATTATCATTAGTATGTTTCCACATCAAAACAATGAAAATATTAAAGAATCTGCTCCATAGTTTTTTTTTCCCCCCCCTTCTGAAGATCAAAGGAGCTAATGTGCATTTATAAAGCTCCCAGCACTGTTTGACACCCAGTTTGAGAGCTCAAAAAAGGCTTCTCTCCCACCAGCCTGGGGGTGGGGGTGAGTATGTGAAAGGAAGCTACCAGCCCGGGGTTGGGGGAAGGCAGGATCCAACATCTGAAGTGGGGAGAGCGCCAGGGACCTCCAGGTAGGCACCAGGGAGCAGATACCCAAAGGCACAGAGATGCAAGAACAGCGATATGTCTTACGCGGTATCTCTTTTCAGGTCCTCGCCCTAAGCCTGAACCACGGCCTCCGGCCACCACCACCGCAGAACCCCAGCCCACCGCTCCCCCAACGGTCTGCGTCACGGGGCCTCCCACCGCCCGCCCCTCAGAGGGCCCCACTACTGGCCCCACAGGGCCCCCGGCAGCTGGCCCCACGGGTCCTCCCACGGCAGGCCCTTCTGCAGCCCCGACAGAGTCCCCGGATCCAGCGGAGGACGTCTGCAACGTGGACATCTTCGACGCCATCGCGGAGATTGGGAACCGCCTGCATTTCTTCAAGGCTGGGTGAGGGGCGGGGCTGCGCGGTCGTGGGCGGGGGCTTGGAGGCGGGGCCTGCCTGTGTCTCCCCGCCCACTGGCCGTTGGTTCCAGGCTCAGTGCCCCCACCCTCTCTTTTCGCGTCCCCAGGAAGTACTGGAAACTCTCTGAGGGAGGGGGCCGCCGGGTGCAGGGTCCCTTTCTTGTCAAGAGCACGTGGCCTGCGCTGCCCCGCAAGCTGGATTCCGCCTTCGAGGATCCGCTCACCAAGAAGATTTTCTTCTTCTCTGGTTAGTTTCCGTCTTTCTCCCTCCCCTGTGCTGTGCTTGGTCGCTCAGTCGGACTCTTTGCGACCTTGTGGACTGTAGCCCAACAGGTTCCTCTGTCCATGGGGATTCTCCAGGCAAGAAGACTGGGGTGGGTTGGCATTTCTTTCTCCAGGGGATCTTCCCCACCCAGGGATCGAACCCGGGTATCCCGCATTGCAGGCAAGTTCTTTACCGTCTGAGCCACCAGGGAAGACCTAAACAAATTTAGCAGGGCTGAATTTCAGCCCTCCTCACAGCACCCTGGCACAGTCCTACCGAGGGGCTCTGCTCTTTAGGCACAGAGACTGTGGGCACGCCTGGAGCGGAAAGGCCGGCCTCCCTGCGTTTTCCCTCTTGACATTCAAGGCGGGGTGTGTACCCCACTCCCTGCCCCCAGACCGATGTGAGCCTCTCTCCGGCAGGGCACCAAGTGTGGGTGTACACCGGCGCGTCGGTGCTAGGCCCGAGGCGTCTGGACAAGTTGGGCCTGGGCCCGGAAGTGGCCCAGGTCACCGGGGCCCTCCCGCGCCCTGGGGGTAAGGTGCTGCTGTTCAGCGGGCAGAGCTTCTGGAGGTGAGATTCCCGGGGAACGCCAGCAGGGGGAGCCCGGGCGCCATCCGCCTGCCGTTGGCTCAGCGCCTGTCTCCTCGGTGCCGTCCTGCAGGTTCGACGTGAAGACACAGAAGGTGGATCCCCAGAGCGTCACCCCCGTGGACCAGATGTTCCCCGGGGTGCCCATTAGCACGCACGACATCTTTCAGTACCAAGGTGAGGGCTGAGAGCCAGGGTCAGGGGGGAGGATCCCTCCCAGAGATACCTCCCACGGTAGGTTCCCCTACCCTGTGTTGTTAGTCGCTCAGTCGTGTCTGACTCTTTGTGACCCCATAGATTGTAGCCCGCCAGGCTCCTCTGTCCATGGAATTCTCCAGGCAAGAATACTGGAGTGGGTAGCCATTCTCTTCTCCAGGGGATCTTTCCCATCCAGGGATCAAACCCGGGTCTTCCACACTGCAGGCAGATTCTTTACCATCTGAGCCGCCAGGGAAGCCCCTGCCTTAGTGATTGTTCAAGTTCTGAGCCAGAAAGAAAAAGCCGGTGGAGACTGAGGCAAATGCCCCGCATTGATGAGTTCCCCGCAGAGTCAGGGATCTTCCCAGACCATTTGAGGACACAGGGCCACAACCAGAACTAGAACCCAGATTTCCTGTCTCTCAGCTGGAAGCTCATTTCCCTATAGCACAGGACACCTGGTTTGCATGGAGGTTTTATTAGACCATATTTATCAAGTGCCTGTAATATGCTAGGCACCATGCTGCCACTGGGAATACAGTGATAAATAAGATATTTCATAGATGCGTATGTGTGTGACTTTGGGCAAGTCACTGCTATTCAGAGCCTCAGTTTCCCCATCTGTAAAATGGGGATGGTAGCTGGAGTTAACCCTTTCTCTTTCCCACTGCTCACCCCCAGTCAGCGGACCACTGCTGTTGGCTCAGCCTCTGAAATATTTACAACCTCCTTTGCAGACACCCTAGTCCAAGCCATGCTGGTTGTCCAATACCTTCAAATATATTTTCTGAGAGTAGGGAGGGGCTAGGAGGGGGAGGGCATGCAAGGTCGAAGGCACTAACGCAACCTGATCTGACCCCTCTCCTCCCCCCTCCCCACCCCCTCCCACTACTCCTGGCATTCCCTTTGCTCTGCTCCACTCACACCAGCCTCTGGCTGTTCTTTGAACACACCAAGGTCATTCCCAGCTTAGGGCCTTTGTGCCAGTTGTTCCCTCTGCCTGGAAGGTTTTTTCCCCAGATTGTCACTGGGATGCCTCTCTCTCAGCCTTCAGGTCTCAGCACTCAGGCCACCTCTTCAGAGAGGCCTTCTCTGGCCCTCATTATCTATTCACTCGACTGCTCACTTACATCTCCTTCATCGCTTTCCCTATTGTCAAAACCAACCTCCTTTACTTATGCATTTGCTTGTTAATCATATGTCTTACCCCACCAGCATGTAAGCACCCAAAGAACTGAGATCAAGCCTGCATTTTCCCTCCGCTGTATCCCCAGTGTCTCTAACAGTGCTTGGCATGATGAATGTTGGATGGATGAATGGGACTTGTTGAATGAATTGTTCTGAGTATCGACTGTGTGCCAGGCCCTGTGCCAGTGCTGGACCTGGAGGTCTGTGCCCTCCAGCATCTCCGGGGTGGGGTGGGGAACAGACATGTCCTATGGAAACCTTGGAAAGATTTTGAAAGGGCAGGAAGCGTGATTGTAAAGACCATATCCTGTTAGCGTCTGTGTGTGGGGAGAGCTGGAATCACCGCTCTTGGTCCACTTTCTCCCTTGCAGAGAAAGCTTACTTCTGCCAGGATCACTTCTTCTGGCGTGTGAGTTCCCGGAAGGAGGTGAATCAGGTGGACTATGTGGGCTACGTGACCTTCGACCTCCTGAAGTGCCCTGAGGACTAGGGCTCCCGAGCCTGCTTCAGCACTGCAGTGGGGGCCCCCTGGGGGACCCTGCCAATAGGGAATGAGCCAGTCTGCCGGATCCCAACTAGTGGATCTGTTCTGAAGGACGAGGAGGAGGGGAGGTGGGCTGGGCCCTCTCTTCCCACCTTCCTTTCTTGTTAGAATGTTTTTAATAAATGTGGATTCTTTAACCTTGAGGAGCAGATTTATGTATGGTATGCATGCCTGCATGTATGTATGTAACCAGCAGAGAGCTTATTATGTGCCAGGCGGTGTTCTAAAACACTTCATAAATATTAACGTTCAATCCTTCCTATTAGGAAGGTATAATGTAATTATTCCTATTTTATAGCTGAGGAAATGGCCAGCCTAATATTCATTCATCAAACATTTATTGAGCTCTGACATGGAGCCGGGCCTTGTGCTGGGCCCTGGGGATAGAGAAATGAGCTGAACGACGTTTCTCCTCTCAAGGACCGCTCAGTGGCCCTCAGATTCTCAGGTGCACGAGAGCCCTCAAAACTTGCTTAAAATGCAGGCTCCAAACTCCATCTGCATTCTCAGAAAGTCCACCTTAGTTACAAGGGTGATGATCCTGTGGCTGGTGGGGGATCACACTTGCAGGTGTGACCCTTGAGTCTAGAATAATGGTGTGTGTGTGTGATTCTGCATGTTGTGGTTGAAGTCGGGAAACCTTTCTCAGCCAAGAGGACATCTGAGCTTGAACTGAATCTGGAAGGGTGAGCAAGAGTTTCTTCCTGTGCAAGGAGGACTGTCTTAACCATTAAGCCTAAATATGTTCCTACTCTAACCCTCACCCATGTGTGCACAAAGCAACACCTAGATGAACGTAAACTGCAGCACTGTTCAGAGACTGAGAAACTGGCAACAACCTAAGTAAGCAGATGTAAGGCAGTGGATAAAAAAAATCCGGGTGACATACACGATGATAGGAATTACTCCTAGGACAGCACTGACTATATGCCAGGCACTGTTTCACATGCTTTAGTGCGTTAACACGGCCAGTCCTTAAAACAACCCTATGAGAGAATGGATACACATATATGTATGGCTGAGTCTCTTTGCTGTTCACCTGAAACTATCACAACATAAAGTTTAAGAAAACCCCACAACTCTATGAGACAGGTACTGCTCTTAACCTTACAGGTACTGTTACCATTGCCATCACTCCCTCCCCCGCTTTATAAATGGGGTAACTGCTGGCATAGAGCTACATAGCTCACCTACACTCTCTGAGCTGGTAAGTGATGACCCTGGGATTGGAATGTGAGCTCTAGGGGCAAAAGCTGGGAGGACAGAAAAAGCAAGATGGCATTTCAGTTCAGTTCATTTCAGTCGCTCAGTCGTGTCCAACTCTTTGCGACCCCATGGACTACAGCACGCCAGGCTTCCCTGTCCATCACCAACTCCTGGAGCTTGCTCAAACTCATGTTCATTGAGTCGGTGATGCTATCCAACCATCTCACTCTCTGTCGTCACCTTCTCTCTCCACCTTCAAGCTTTCCCAGCATCAGGGTCTTTTCCAATGAGTCAGTTCTTTGCATCAGGTGGCTAAAGTATTGGAGTTTCAGCTTCAGCATCAGTCCTTCCAATGAAGGGGGCATTTGGGGCAACTAGAAATAGCTCAGAACTCTAACGTGTGGTTTGAGCAGAGAGGGTTCTGGAATGGGGTTCTGGAATGGTTGAAATAGGGATGGGTGGTCTGGGCTAGATAAGAGAAGGTCTAAGTGGCAGGCTGAGGAGGATGGATTTGATCTTCCAGGAAAGCTGAGGAACTTGACCAAAGGGTTGTCGCAGGTGAGTGGAGGTGATGGCCTTGGTCAGCTTTGATCACCCGGGGTCAAGTGGGAGTTTAAAGAGAGCTTTAGAGAACTCTCTCCTAAGATTCCTGTGGGTGGGGCCCTCTCTCCTAACTCACCCATTTCTCACTCAGGAAGGATCCACTCCCACTGGAATACAAATGTTCCTTAATATCACTTGTTTAAAATCTCTCTGGGCCTCTCTCTCTCTCAGTTCTGTTCCATTTCTCTAGTCCCCACCCCCAACTACAGGAAAACTTCCCCAAAGTACAGTCTAGACTCACCGTCTCCCATTCTCTCCTCAGTTGTTTGCATCCTAGTTCCCACTCCACTCCCACCGAAATCACTCTCTTTAACACCTGTGATCTTCCTTAGCCAGATCCAGTGGGTACTTCTCTGGGCTCATTTCATACCATCTCTTGACTTGTTGGACTCAGTGGATAATGCCTTTTCTTCCTGAAATTTTTCTTCACTTGGTCCCTGGGTCAACCCTTTCTATGGGTTCTCTTCCTCTCTCATTGGCTAGATCTCCTGCTTTCCAATCTCTAAATGACAGCATGCCCCTGTGTTCAGTCCCTTGACATCTTCTCTGTGTATACTCATTCCTTGTGATCTCGTCTAGTCCCGCAGCTTTAAATAGCATCTCTCTGCTAAAGACTCTGTAACGCACATCCCCAGCATTGTCCTCTCCCCGAACTTGACTCAGATGTTTCTTGGGAGCCGAAGAGGCATCTCAGCCTACCTGTTCCAACTGAGCTCTTGGGCTCCACCTTCCAAACACACTCATCCATGTTCAGCTCCTTATCCTGGCACACAGTTTCTCACCCTTGGCACTATTGACAATTTGAACTGAATTATTCTTTGTTGTGGGGGATGGTACATACATTCCGGGAGGCTTGATGTCTTCCTCCAGGAGCTAGTGGGATCCATGGACAGATGCTAGGCCCATTCAGGGTCAGTCTCCCTCCCTCTCTCTGTCTTGGGCCATAACATACAGGTGAGTGAAGGGACATGATGGTGAATCTGTGGCTCAAGGCCACGCAGTCTCTACCCACTGGATGCCAGTACCATCCTCCTCCAGTTGTGACAACCAAAAATGTCTCTGGATATTGCCAACTGTTCCTTGGTGGGCAACAATGCCCCAAGTTGAGAAATGTTGCTCTAACGTAACAAACATACAGATAGGTAGACCCTTCTTAAGTGTACATTTCAATACATATTCATAAACTGAACATGACTGTCTCATTAACATCCAAATCAAGAAATAAAATATTTTGAGTACCCTAAAAGCTTCCTTATGCCCCTTTTTAATCACTACCCCCTCACCCCTTTTGAACTGTGGTGTTGGAGAAGACTGGAGAGAAAATTCCGGGAGATGGTGAAGGACAGGGAAGCCTGGCGTGCTGTAGTCCACGGGGTCACAAAAAGTTGAACATGACCTAGTGAAAGAACAACAAATACACTCTTTTGTGTTTGGCTTTTGTTCCATATGATATTTGTCAGGTTTATCCATATTGTTTGTGAATTATAAGATTGTTCATTCCCACTATGGTACTCACTCTATGAACGTACCACTACTTATTTGTCCATTTTACGGCTGATGGGCACTTGGGTAACTTTCAGTTTGAGGCTATCGTGAATAATACTGCTATGAACAATCTTGTCAATGTCTTTTGGTCAACAGGAGCTGTCACTTCTTTGGGGGCACAAACCTTGGAGTGGAATTGCTGAGTAGACAGGCACGTCTAATTAGGCTCAGCTTTAGCTGACTGAACAATTATCCAAAGTGATTTTGCCCAACTATACTCCCACCAGCAGTGCATGAGAGTCCAGGAGCCCTCCTTGACTCTTCTTTCCTTTACATGCAATGTACCATCCAGCAGCAGGTCGTGTAGGTTTCTACTTCCAAAATGTATCCGAAATTGGACTGCCACCACCCCAGCCTGGCGATCATCGCCTCTTACCTGGTCGTTGCAGGAGCCTCTTAATTAGACTTCCAGCTTCCACTCTTGCCCTTAGCTGAGTCCTCACCCAGCAGCCAGAGTGATCCTGTTAACATGTAAGTCACAGCACATTGCTCCCCTACTCAGAAACTTCCCATGGCTTCTCTTGTAGATAAGAATCCAGACTCTTTGACAAAGCCTCCAGGTCACAGTATGATCTGCTCTCCTCTCCCCCACCTCATCTCTGCCCCATCACTCACCTCTCCATTCATGCTGCTCCAGACACACTGGCCCTCTTGTTGCTCCCTGAACTGTTCTAGATCCCTTGCACTTGCTATTTTCTCAGCTAGAGGGCTCTTCCCTCAGATCTTTGCTTAGCTGGCTCCTTCTCATCTGTGAGGGCTCAAGTCAAATACCGCATCTTCTGAGAGGTCCTCTTACTCCATCCCTTAAAGTAGTCCTTTCCCTTAGTCATTATCCCTTGACCCCACCTTTTCTTCTTACTATATACCACAATCTCAAATTGTCCTGTCTATGCATTTGCTCACTTGTAATCTTTCTCCTCTCACTCATTAGAATGTAAGCCCCACGAGGACAGGAAGCCAGTCCATCTCATCCGATGCTATATCCCCAGTGCCCCAACCAGTGCCGCAAACGCAGGGGCGCTATCAAGATATGTTGAGTGAATGAAATCCAGTTTAGGAGACCTGAAAGTGAAGTCGCTCAGTCCTGTCGGACTCTTTGCAACCCCATGGACTGTAGCCTACCAGGCTCCTCTGTCCATGGGATTTTCCAGGCAAGAGTACTGGAGTGGGTAGCGCCATTCCCTTCTCTAGGAGATCTTCCTGACCCAGGGATCGAACCCGAGTCTCCTGCATTGCAGGTAGATGCTTTACTGTCTGAGCCAGCAGGGAAGCCCTGACCTAGACGAGGAGAACCCGAGCTCCAGGAGCCACACACGGGGACACCTGGTGCCGGGGTGGCTCTCACCAGCGGTTTGGACCCTCAAGAGCTTCCAGCGGAATTGAGAGCCCAAGGCCCCAGAGCCACGTGGCCAGACACGGAGGCACACAGCCCGGCGGGCACTAGGACCCTGCGCGGCGCCGCGGCCGGCGGGGGGCGGCCGGCGGAGAGGGGGAATCCGCTCCTTCTGTCTCCCGGAGCCAGGTTGCGGCCACTTGTGCGATCCGGGCCGGTTCCGCAGCCCCCGACGCCTCTCCGCACCATGAGCCGCAGGTTCACCGTCACGTCGCTGCCCCCGGCGGGGCCCGCCGGGTCTTCTGACTCGGGGCCCCACGGGCCTTCAGCCTCAGACCGCCGCCGCAGCCTCTCTGGGGGAGACGCCAAAGGTAGAGGCCTCGGGGGGCGGGGCTTGTAGGGTGGGCGGGGCGATGAAGGGGCGTGGCCACGGCGAGCGGGCCTTTGGTTGGGAGGGGAGGGACCGGGACCGGTGGGGAGAGGGTCCGTCCCCTCGGAAAGCCGGAGAAGGGAGAGGAGCTGGGCGCTGGGGGACCGGGGAGGGCTGCAGGGGCAATGGTGAGGGGAGGGGCCAAATTCGAGGTGGGCGGGGACACACGGAAGAGGGTGGAGCTAGAGGCGAGGGGGCGGGTCTTATGATACGAAGTCTAGGGCCTCGGAAGCTGGGCCGGGGCGCAGTCAGGGGGCGGGATCATCTCGGGTAGGGGCGGGGCTAGAGGCGAGGGGCGTGTCTTATGATACGAAGGCTAGGACCTCGGGGGCTGGGCCATCTCGGGTAGGGGGCGGGGCTATAGCGAGGGAGAAGGCGGGGCTAGAGGGAGGGAGAGGGCGGGCCGTGTGGGTCCAGAGCCAATGGAAGAAGGCAAGACCATCCTGGTTTGCGGACAGAAAAGGGCGGGACCAGAGACGAAAAGGTTCGGGCCAGTAGGGTAAGGGAGGAGTCGACGGAGGGAAGAAACAAGGACCTGGGTCGCTAGGTCTCCAATCCTTAGTGCCTCAAGAGGCGTCGCGGACAGCGCCTTGGGGATCCCGCGAAGAAGACAGGAGAGAGAAGTTTGGGACCCTGGGCAGCTAAGATCCTGGGCGCAATCCGTGGGGACACTAGTCCTGTCCCTGCGGGGATTCACTTAGCTCCCTCTTCTCCAGTTCCACAAACGGTGGGTGGAGCCAGCTCTGGCGGGAGCAGGGGCATCTTCCTGGAGAACCCATCGCGGTGGTCTTATAATGGAAGTTACATGCAGGGTACAGATGAGAGAGGAGGGAAGGGATCCTTCTAGGCTTCGGTGAAGAATTAGCATCCTGGATGCACACGCAGTCTTCTCCGCAGCGGCCCGCTTATGCCCCTCGGGTCTGGAAGGAAGGTGGAGAATTCGCTTGAGGTGGCCCCAAGTGGGGAGGAGGAGCCTCCTCGGGCCACCAGGGGTCGCTGCTGAGCCGCAGGTGAGCTCACCCTGACCCCAGCAAACTTAAGCACCAAAAACCCTTTTAGAGGTTTTATCTGGCGAACCTCTACGTTGAATAAATGACCAAACTGAGGCCTAAATTTCCTCAGGGCTCCAGTCTCGTGAACCAACTGCATACTGAACGTGGTCACTCGGATTATAGGGGGCTCTTTCCTTTCTTCATCTTTCCCATAATGTCTGTCCCTTTTCTCATTTTCAGTGATGTTCTTACCATTCTTACAGATTTAAAAGTCAGAACTCTAGGAGCCATCAACGCCTCCTTTTCTCTTCCCACCAGATCTGAGTGGTCCTCATGTCTTGGTCACTTCCTTCAAAACTTACCCTGAATCTGGCCACATCTCTCCTTCTGACATCATCACCTTGCTCCAAACATCCATCATCTCTCATGTGACCATGACCCCAGCCTCCTCACTGGTCTGCCTGCTTCCTGTTCATAAGCATCCGCATCATTTATAAGATAAACGTCAAACCCTTTAGTCAGTCATTCAAAACCTCCCCTCATCTGCTCCTGGTATACCTGTCCCTGTTTTCCCCACCTCCATTAGCCAGGGAAACTCCTACTCACTCTGTAAGTTATAGCTCATTTAACCTTTTCTGAAACTCTTTTTCACTTTCTCTCACTTCCAGGCAGAGGCAGACATTCCTCTTCTGCCCACCCAGTGCACCATTATAGCACATGTCCAGTGAATGGAGGTTATTCACTTGTGTGTCTCCTACATCTCCAGGGCAGGGACCTCATCCTTTTACCTTTGTGTTCTGACTGCCAAGTGCTCAGCTGGGCACTTAGTACGTGCTTACTGCTCACTCATCAGGTGAGGGGGGAGGGGCTGTAGGCTCCTAATTCCCCTACCTTTGCCTTCTCTCCTGCCATTACCCATCCACTGGCCTGAAAATAAGATGGCTCTGTCTCTTATCTCAAGGCAACTGTTCAGTCTTCCTGTTCCTATTTCCAAGCTCCTGCATACTGAAGTAAAATACAGCTCCCAGTGTTGGGTGTGCAGGTGTGTGTGCAAATTGGATGTGAATCTGGAATGCCGTGGGCTTATGGCAGAGGCGGTGTGTGTGTATCTTTGCATGTCTTGAGGGAGAAGCATCCCACGTTAGCTCTGTTGACCCGTGGGACAGTCGGTGAGTCAGTGCTTATGTGTGTTACTGTGTGCCAGTGTGCTGATTGGCATGCTGATGTGTGTATTTCTGTGTCTGTCTGTGGGGTGGGTACCTGTGTGCTTGAGCTTGCACATGCACATGCTTCCATCTTGAGAGTAATTTGGGGATTTTTTTCCCCCAAAACTTTAAACATGTTAATTTGTATTGGGTATAGCCGATTAACAATGTTGTGGTAGTTTCAGGTGAACAGGGAAGGAACTCAGCCTTACATATACACATATCCATTCTCCCCCAAACCTCCCTCCCGTCGAGGCTGGCACATAACATTGAGCAGAGTTAAGGTCCCTTAATTCTAAAATGATTATCCATTGTAAACATAACAGTGTGTACATGACCTTGCCAAATTCCCTAACTATCCTTTCCCCTACTTTGTGGATTTTTAACCTCTTAGGCCCTGAAACAGCCTCCAGCATCTCTCCTTGGTAGGCCAGTACGTGGAGAAGTAGATAAGAGCTCCCTAGGAGAACTTAAAATCTGGTGGTATCTTTCCCCCAGCTGTTCTTGAGCCAGTGCTCTGGTCCCAGCGGGATGCTCTCCCCACCAGCTGTCCTCACCCAGGTGCTAGGGGAGAAATGGCAGCATGTGGAAGGTGGGGGAAGGTTGGGGGAGGTTTTGTAGCTCATTTACGTACAAGCATTGTCTTTCCTTCTGGATCCAGGGAGTGGAGTTTGTTGTCCCTGGGGGTGCTTCCTGCAGCCAGAGGATAGGAGGGGATATGACTTATGGGGGAGGAATGAAGCAATTCAAAAGCTGATCCTTGAATCTACTACTAATCCTGGGCTGTAGCCCACATGCCTCAGTTGCCTCATCTGTACCATGGTAAGATCGATGATTACTTGGCTGAACCTGGGATCAATTGTTGCAACTCTGAGCTACTCTTCCATCCTTTGTATTGCTCCTTGCTATGTCTGTTTCTCACGGAGGAAGACAGAGCCTTGGGAAGAGTTATGGGCCTGGTTAAGACTAAGAGGAGTTGAGATGTGTCCCCACGGAGTGAGAGGGAGCCAACTTGTGCTAAGGGGATGGAGCAAGACCACAGCGTAGCCCATCCACACTCTAGCCCAGGCTCTGTGGTATGGCCTTGGGCACATTGCTTCCCCTCTCTGGGCCTCAATTTCCCCAGCTGTATATAAAGAAGTTGAACAGGAAGCTATCTGAGGGTCCTTCTAGCCATAAAAATGCTTAGATTCTTTGATGATCTAGAAAAGTGATGTTCTCTACCTCCTCCATACCCAAACCTCATGTTTCAGTCTCTATCTGTAAACTGGGAAGAACAGCACTGAATTATTGGCATAAATATCTGGTCTGGAGATCTCTAGCCTATCTAAGGAGTTCTCCGGTCACTCACTCCTCAAGCCAGGACTCTGAACCTCGCTGCCCACTACCTCAGCCCAAGGTGAGCCTTGGGAATCACCATGGCAACAAACTGGTTATGAACAGGGCTGTAGTTGCCATGGTGATGGGCTGCTCTCTCTCTCTCTCTCTCTCTCTCTCATCCCCCTCACCTCCCCTCCCCTCTTCTCAATGAACCAGAGTGATCTGTGGGCTCCAGCTTCTCCAGGTGGGGTGGGGATGGGGGTGGGTACAGTGAGAAGGGGGTCCTGATTGAGAAACAGGGAAGATAGACTGAATCTATAGAGAAATGGGGGGCTGTCGGGGTGCCATTGCCATGGTGACAGGGCTGCAGCCTGTTAATTAAGCCCCCGGTTACCACGGAGATGATGGTGGTTGACGTGTCTGCGGCGGGCCCTGTGTGTGTGTGGGGGGGTGTGCTCTGCCCCAGACTCATCAATTCATGGTGAGGGCTTGGGTTCCAGAGGAGGGGCCCTCCCAGTGGGGGAGAGGAGTGAAGAACGGAGTTCAAGGCCTTAGCTCCATGAGGCCAGAGCTGGGGGTGGGTGGGTTAGGCCGTGGGGATAATGATATAGAGACAGGGTGGATAGGGATTGAGCCAGAAAGAGGAACACTACGCCTACCTTCCATAGAAAGAGGACCCTGTCAAGCGGCTCCAGTTTCTTCCAAACAGCTCCTTGTCCTGATTCAGTGGCTGGGACCCTGTATTGGAGTTCAGGGAGCCAGATTCTAGTCCCTAGTCTGCCACAGGTTCACCCCATGGAGCAAATTCGTAGCTTTCCATTTCTATTTTCTTTCCATTTCTTCCAATTTCCCCAGATAGGAGGACTGGTTAAAAAATAACTTCCAAAATTCCTTCCAGTGTCAAAATCCTGATATTAGGAGGCAGTTTCCCTGACCTTTTTTTTTTCTCTCTCTCTCTCTCTGAGAAGCATAAGTGGAAGGGGAGATGAATTTTAGAGACTCAGAGTTGAGAAATAAGACCCGTGCCAGGCTCTGCACCTCATGATGATTTAATGAGAGGATGCCCCTGGCCCTAGATCCTCCGAGGGCTCTCGGCGGGGATGGGGTGCTGAGCCTGCAGCCATGTTCCTGGGGCTCGGAGCTGAGGGTCACCCTTACTGGCTAAGGCCAGGCTGCCAGTGGAGGAGGGCCTGTAATATGTTTTCTGAAAGCCTCACAGCAGAGGCTTGGCCTGAGACCAGAATGGGGATCAGTCTTCTTGAGAGGTGGGGGCTGTGAACCAAAGGACTGGGGTCTCCCCTTGTGGCTGTCTCCTCAGTTGGTCTTGGCTCCTCGTGAAGTGCTCCATGGATTTGGTCTGAGATAAATGGAGAATTTTCAGGGTGGGAAGAAGGCCCAGGGGTTATGCAGCCTCACTCTTTCATTCTATAGATAGAGATACTCAGGGCCTGAGAGGAACCCAGCTTTGCCCAAGGAAATGCAGAGTTTCGGGGCAGAGGACAGGACAGCACCACTATCCCCTGAATCCTGGATGCTTTGCGAGATAGGAGGTCTGGTGAGGGTGCCCAGATGGGACACCCAGGGGAAGAGGATCATGCCTGCCTTCATCTACTCCCTTGCAATCTAGATTTTCTCTGTGGGTGGGCTCAGTCCCTCCCTGAGTGGCCAGGGCTCTGGACCACAAATGGGAAATACCCCCAGGGGAACATCCCAGACCCAGGATTGCTGAAAAACCTCAGCATTTATTTCTCAGCACTTCTCAAACATACTACACATTTTACTGTATTACTTGTCTCTACAGAGTAGTAGAAAAGCATAATGGTGGTGGTGGTGGTCTGTGAAATGCAGTGCTTAAAAATTCTTAAACACTGGCCTACACACCTGCAATCCCTTTAACCCCTGTCCCCAATTTAAACTCATTGCAATTTTTGTGTGTGGGTGGGTGGTTTTCTCTCTGGGAAAGCCAAGAAGGCCCATTCTCACACCTTGTCTGAATAGCTAGCTCTCCACCCTAAAGAGTCCTTCCAGTGTCCATAAAATCCAGTGAAGGGGTTATCTTACTGGAGGATGCCTCAGAGTCCCACTTCAGTTAGCTGCTGAAGACTTGGTGGTTGATCCAATCTGAAGTCAGCGACATGTGTGACAATAGAATCTGAGCAGCAGGCCCTGTCCATGGTCCTGAAAAACTCACGTCCTAGGACTGGATCGCTAGTGGTGCAGATTTTTTTCTAGGACCCTTGAAGATCTCTGGGCCCACCTCCAATTGCAAGCTGAGAGGCCACTCTGGCCCTGCACTTCTAAAGCCTGAGCACAAGAAAAGGGAGAGAGTTCATCTCCAACCCAGTCCCTGTTCCTTTGTTAGTAGCTAAGGATGAGAGGCACTGAGCAGTTTGGATATGACTGCCTTTTTGCCTCTTCTATTGGAGGCAGGACCCATTTCAAAAGAGGTTATGTTGAGGAAAAGAGTCCCAAGCTGGAATAAAGGAAACTGGATTCTAGGCCAGGTTCTGCCATTCACTGGTATTGTGTTCATAGGCAGTCATTTCCCCCGATCCCCATTAACAGTGAGCCTTAGCTTTTTCACCTGTAAAATGAAAGCTATGCATTAGCTAAAATGATTGAAGCCATCCTCTCCAGGCCTGGAACTCCCCTGAAACTTAGAGGGCTACTGCTGGGAGCTTGAGTGAGTCTCAAAGTCATTTGCCCTAAATCTGCTCTCCTCATTGGATGTTTCCATCTTGCTGGGGCTCAAAGGGTCCACACTGCTGACCCTGCTTCCTGAGATCTTTCCCCATGGGATCGAGTCCGGAGTCTTGGGGTGCTGAAAGCATGTCAGCTCTGGAATCCTCAGAAAGCAATCCTGGATTAGGGGATTAGACACTCCCGCCCCAGGAGAAAATCTGGTCCCAAACCGACAGGCGGCCTCATTCTCCCCTCCCCCACTCCACTCCTGGCCAGCCTGCGACCGGCCTGCCCTCCCCAGAGGCTGCACCATCCCCAGTGGGGAAACAGCGCTCCAGAACCTCACTGCCGCCTTCTCTCCTCCTCACCACCTCTCCTTCCCAGGTTCCTTTCGTGGGGGTGGGGGTGGGGTCCCTTGTTTTGGGACTCCAGTAATTTGCCTTTGAGGTGAGACACTGAGACCTCTATCGGTCTAAACAGAAAGAAAGGGTTCGCTGCAACTCCTCAGACTCATGCCTCCCATTTTAAGCCAGGATGAGCCAGACAGTTCAGCCCCTGACCCTGACGCCCCGGGGGCCAGCACGGTGCTTGAGTTAAAGGCTCTGGCCTTCGCACATCCCTAGCTCCAGCCTCCTGAGCAGCGATTGTGGGCGAGGGCACGATTCCACAGCGTTCTTCAGGGCCGGCCTGCCCAGCTTTGCAGGCAAGCTCTCCAGGGACCCATATTCCACGGCGCGCTCCCCCTGCCGCCTCAGATCCCCGCATCTTCCCTCTAGGGGTCAGCCCAGACCCCTGGCCAGGCAGCCGCTGCGGGGCCGCCTCCCCGCGGCCGCGACCTAGTTCCCTGCCGTTATTTTTAGGGCGCGGGATGGCACCTGCCCACGTGCCGGCCCCGCCTGCGCCGGAGAGTGGGGGGCGGGCGGAGCTGCGTCTGCTCCCGGGAGGCGAGGCCCCCGTCCCCCGCAGCACCCTCTCCATCCCACTGGTGCAAGCCCCCAGTTTCCGTGAGAGGGGGCCTCCGGGAGCGCACTGCCCGCCCCTAGTCCCCTCGTCTTCCTTCCTCCCTCGCTACCCCCCTCCCAAAACCCCGCCAGTGGCTCACGCCTCCTGCATACGGGATGAGGTGAGCCGCGCCGCCGCTGAGAGGGGGCGCGCGCGGGTGTGAGCGTGTGTCCGTGTGCGAGTGTGTGTGCGCCGGGCGGGCGGGCACTGCAGCTTCTTCCTCCGTGGAGCGGAGAGCGAGAGAGCTAGAGCGAGCGAGAGAGCGGCGAAGGCAGGCAGAGGGGCGCGGGCGAGGCGGCGCAGCCATCCTGGGGCCCGGCGCCGCGCCGCCACCATGCTAAACAACCTGACGGACTGCGAGGACGGCGATGGGGGAGCCAACCCTGGTAAGCGATCGGGGGCGGCGAGGAGAGGAAGCAGCTCTGGGGTTAGAGACAGAGAAGGGGGCCGCCTCCTTCGGAGGCGAGGCTGGGATTGACCCGGGCGGTGGGCGCCCAAGTCGGCCTGGAGCCTAGCTCCATTGGAATGCGCCAGGCGCCGTGCGAGGTGCTGGAATGTGCCGCGCCCGGGGCAGGACAGGAGGCCGAGGGCTTGCCACTGCCCGCGGCCGGGGGACAGACGTGGGCTAGCAAAGCGGGGGAGTCGGTGGGAAGGGGTTGGAAGAGCTAGAATGGGCTGACGTGGAGCTCGACGGGCGGGAGGAGGGCTTCTTTTCCCGAGAAGGGACCCTGGCGTCCTGGCGCAGAGCGCGGGGGTTGGGGGGGCGCAGTCTGCTGCAGTCCCTCGCTTTGAGACTTCCAGCTGAAAGGTAGGGGGAAGGTGCCTATGGGGGGGGGGGGTTGGAGCCATATGACAGCCCCTGTCCGGCTGCGATGTCTCCTTAAGGGGTCACTTGATGCAGTCCGGGCCCCCTCCCCCAAAGCTTCCCGAGATCCGACCTCCGACTGAAGCGAACCTCCTCCGGGGATTTTCAGCTCTACTTTGCGGAATCTCCTTCTCCCTCTCGCGTTCCCATGGGTTCCTTTTCAGGACGGGAAGCAAGATCACCCTCTTTTCTTTCCCCTTTCCCTTTCCTCTGGGTACTCTGGGATAGCTGTGAGGTTTCCAGGGTGGGGCAGAGGGGAGTCTCTAGCCAGCTCTGCTAGCTTGCCCAGTGAGGCCTCAGGAATGGGGTCCCAGCGGCCGAATCCCCGGCGCCGTGGCGCGGACACTGCGGACGCGCTGCGGTGGGTGCGGAGACTCGCTAGGAGCAGAGGGGCTTGGAGCGAGTCCGTTGGTGGCTCCTGCTCTCCCCCGCCCTCCTCCGCGGTTTCCCTGCTCCGAGGTCTTCGAGGCCAGCCACCCCCTCGGGCTCCCAGGCCCCCCGCCGCCCCCCAGCGGTCTCAGCCATCCATCACAGCTGTCAGCCGCCCCCACCCCCCACCCTCCAGCGGCGCTGCGTCCCTTGCGCACTAGCGCACCTCCTGCTCTGGCTGTCTGCGCTCAGCGCCTTCAAACGCTCCCCTGGGCATTGCTTGACCCTCTGGGCCAAGACTCCTGCAGACCTCCCCCCGGGGAAGGCCCAAGGTCCTAAAGACTCAAAGCGCAGGGTCTTTCAGGGACGGGCAGCCTGGACTTGAAGTCCTCCGGATCCTGGGTCCAAGTCAGAGCCATGTGGTCGCTTGGAAGGCTGTGGACACCAGGGTCCCTCATCCTCTGACACCCCTTCTTCCTCCCTGAACCTGAGTAGGGGCAGAAACTACTGACTGGCTAACTCATTCATCTCCCCAGTGACCCTGGGGTCAATCCGCAGGCACCCTCTTGTTTCAGGCTTCGGGAGGCGGGTGGTTTGGCAAAGTCGAGTCTGCAGCAGAGCCGGGCATCCCGTCGCTGCTCCTAGGGAACGAAGGTGGGGGCAGTCATTCCCACATGGGAACCCCTTCAGATGTCTCCACTCTGAGGAGGGGGCTCTGCTCCCCCAGACACAGGGTTTGGTCCAGTCCCCCAGGCCCTGCTTGCCCTACCCCTGACGATGGCGCCTTTCTGGGCCACGGGATTTCTGCCGGGTCTCAGGTGGCCTAGAAAAGAGTGTGCAGCAGGACTCCAGCTAGGAACTCGCTTCAGTTCTACCCCCTCCCCACAAGTTTTCCAGACTCTGAGTGCAGCAGACTCGTCTGCAGACTTTCTCTCTCTCTCTCTCTCTGAGTGGCCAGGACCTGGGTCAGGCCCTTTTGGCCCCAGAGTGAGAAAGAAGGCTTCCCAGTGGTGCCTGGAGACCGTGATGGGATGGGGGGAGGGGGAAGTGGCTTGAGGGAAGACCATCAAACCGAGAAAATCCGGCATCTCTGAACTTAGGTTCTTGGAAATGTAGGAGAACTGGGTCCTGACCTCGGGGAGGTGGGAATGACCAGAGAAAGAAGGCTCCTCTGGACTAAAGAACACAAGGATATTGTCTCTGCACCCCAGGTCTCCTTTCCTCTTGGGGTCTGACGCCGTCCCCTACTCCCCTCGTCTGGCTTGGGGATTCCCCGAGGCCTGGCCCCAGGCCCCCAGGGGAGGCTCCTAAGCCGCGCCGCTAGCCTGTTTCCTCCCTGGGAGCTCTGGCGGCCGCAGCTTAATTGAAAGCCGATTCGGGCTGAGAGCTCCCAGGGGGCGGGGGCGAGGGCGAGGGCGGGGGCGGAGAGGGCTCAGCCTCCGTCTGGCCCGGCCTCTCGCGCGCGCGCCGCACGGCGCTATCCCAGCCTTCTGACTCCCGGCTACGGGAATGGGGGCGAGATCGCCCCTCGCGGTCCTGCCCAACTGAGGGCTCATGAAGCTCACCCCTCCCCCTCAACCGGGGTTCCAGGGAGGGGTCGAAATCAGCCCTGGCAGACCAGGCTGGGGGCCTGGCGTCCCGTCCAGACGGCGGGTGGAAAAGCGCTACTCAGGTCAAGCCTACGAGCTGCCCCCTCCTCTGCCCTCATCTCCTGGCTGGGCTCCGGCCCGGAGTCTGGCTCCGCGCTGCGCGCCGCGTTACATAAGCCGCTGCGGGCGCGTGGCCGTCTCTGCTCCGCGCTGCGCTCTCTGCCCGCGCGGTCGCCATGGAGACCGGCGCGGGGCTGCTTCGATGCCGGGTCTCCGGCCAGGACGCCCTCTTTCCCGCCCTGCACGTTCCCCGCGCCCCCACGAAGGAGGAGGGGAGGGGTGTGAAAGGAATGGGGGGCTCTCGTGCCTGACAGTCCTAACCCCGAAGAGCCGCGGGGAGGAGACGGGGCCCCTAAATCTTGCCGTTGGGGAAGGAGTGTGGGACAGGTCGACCAGGGTGGGTGGGGTACCCCGTATATTAGTAATAATCGTGATTGTAATAGTAACAGCAGTAAGTACACTTATGCGCCCAATACACACACGCCCAACAGGCATTATTTTACTTAATCCCCACCACAGCCCTGAGTTGAACACGATTATTATCCCTTTGCAAAGTAGGAAACCGAGGCTTAGTTTAAGTGACTTGCCCAAGGGGTGGACACAGCCAGCAAAATTGGGACTGGAACCTAAATCTTCTTGACTCCAGCCTGTTTTCCTAACCATTAAGAAATTTCTTCTCATCTCATCCCCAACCCCCTAGTTCCCACTATCATGTGGTGAAAACACGAGGCCTCTTGTCAGCATCTTAAAAATGAAGAGGGACCCACCTCACTCTTATTTCTCCTGTTCTCTAGCCCCAAAGAGCTCTTCTGAGACCTTGAGGGTCAGAAAGGGAGCCCGGGGGAATTCACCTCAACAGACTTTTTGCTGAGCACCTAGTCCGTGCCAGGCTCCCACTGGCAAGACCCGTCTGCTAGTCCCAGGAACTCCTGGACGTGAGGAGAAGAGTGAGCTGGTGGAGGCCCTGTCTGGGGGTCAGGAGTTCTCCGCCTGATGAGTGAAGTGGAAGTGGAGGCAGGAGACAGCGGGTGGTGGGTTTCCCTTGAGGACATGAGGCATCACTTCCACAGTTTAGAGTCAGGATGAGACTGGATTTATAGCAGGTCATGCTTTGGGGACGGACCCTGGTTGAGAGACTAAGGGAGGTTTCCAGGAGGAGAGGATGGGCAGGATTTGGGCAGAATGGAGATGGAGAGAGAGAGAGGTCAGGAGATGAGGGGATAGGAAATTCAGAATATGTAGGGCCTCCACTTCACTTCTGTTTTGGTCACTGAAGAGTTTCCCCGGAGTCCAAAGAGATATCTGCTACTGGGATTCAGCCCTGAAAACTGAGAGAGTGTGATGACTGGAAGCAAGGGAGTGTGCCTGTGTGTGTGTGTGTGGGGGGGGGGGGAGTGGGGATTGCTTATGTCTCTTTGAAAGGACCCTCTCCTTAATGCCCTGGAGACTTCCTCCTTGCATGATCTCATCCAGGCACATGGTTTCACACCCTTGCTACACAACTTTTCGTGGGCTACCACTGATTCTCACGCCCAGCGTCTCTCCTGGGTCCCGGGCTGATCCGTATATCCAAGTGCTTCTGGACAAGTTCTCTTGAGTGTCCTATAGCGCCTCACCGTCAGTCAAATCCAGCCTCTTCCCCACCCCCAGTCTCCCTCTTTTCCCTCCGTTTATTAAATAGCACCATCATCCACCCATTTACCTCTGCTAGAAACCCAGGCATTATCCTAGATCCCTCCTTCCCCCATCCGCACACAGCTGGCATAGAAATGTGTGCCAATAATTCTGGAGTCTGTTCACTTTTCCACACTGCTCTGGTCTGGAGTATCACCAGTCCTTGCCCAGATTTCTGAAAGTCCTTAGCTTCTGCATTTTTTCTTTTTCTGGTTTTTGGCCACACGTGGCATGCGGGATCTTAGTTCCCCAACCAGGGATTGAACCCATCCCCCCTGCAGTGGAAGCATGGTGTCTTAACCACCGGACCATCAGGAAAGTCCCCGCTAACTAACTTCTTTATTCTTTGTCAAAAGGCCAGAGTGATTGCTCTAAAACACAGATTTGTCCATGGTACTTTTTTGCCTGAAACTCTTCAGTGACTTCCCATTGTCCTCTGGATGAAGTCCAAAATCCTTAACGTGGTTGGCTAGTCATGTAAGGACCCGGCCCACACCTACCTTCCCAGCCTCATTCTCTTCACATGCTTCTCCTCCATCCTCCAGCGCCCCTCCCCTCTTTCCCTTTCCTTAGACTCCTCCAGATCAAACTTCTTTCAGGCCCTCTGACCCAGTCCAGCTCCCTCTCACCTCTGGGCCATCGAACCCGCTGTTCTGCTCTTCCATCTGCCTGGAACACCCTCCCGGCTCCCTCCCAGTCTAGCTGTTACTCATCCTTCGGTTCTCAGCCAACACGTCACTTCCTTTGGGAATCCTTCCGTGACCTCCCAGGCTGGGCTGGGTGCTTCTCCCGCGTTCCCACAGTCCTTTGTTCATATTCTGCCACACAACTTACCACTCTGGGTTGGAAACTTCTGGCTATGGGTTTATCTCCTCTGCCTTTGTGTTCTCCGAGGGCAGGGCTGGCCTTAGGCTGTGTTTTATTCCCCCACCCCCACACCCACAGCGGCATGCAGGAGACATCCAGTAACTACTCACTGACTGAAGATGAACCAGGGACACAGGACATGCCAAAGGGGCTCACTTTTCCAAGAGGTGGAGTATCCTGGGGGCCTCCGGCTGAAGCTGTCTCTGCCTCCCCTCTAGGAAAGAGCGTGCTTCCACCTCCCAAACTCCAGGATGGGCCAGTTATGGTCAAGGAGGGAACTCTGGAGAGTCTAGGGTGCCCTGATGAATGAATTAGGACCGCCCCCCCCCCCGCCCCCAACCAGAGCAAGGAAGCACTTCCACATTCATTAAATACCCTGCACATGCCAGGGAGTGCTCTAGGTTTGTTATACAGAACTAAAATTCTGCAGGGGAGGTAGCATTAGCTCATTTTTTCAATGTGTGGACTGAGGTTCAGCGAGTTAAAGTGGCCACACAGCTGGGTGCCCAGGCAGACGGGTGGCAAACAATTGATGCCAAGTTTCTCACTCCTCTGCCTTCTCAGGTGATGGCAACCCCAAGGAGAGCAGCCCTTTCATCAACAGCACCGACACAGAGAAGGGCAAGGAGTATGATGGCAAGAACATGGCCCTGTTTGAGGTGGGTTGCTTGGGGTCCTGGGACTCCCCTCACGATTCATCTCCGCCGTCATCAGCCGTTCCCTCCCTCCTTCCCTGGGGCACTGTCCCCTCCTCTCCATTACTCCCTCAGGTCCGCCTTCTTCTTTTCCCTTTCCCCCTGCTCCTCCACTTCTTATCCTAACCCCCTCTCTCCCTGCCCATCTCATCCTAGTCTCAACGCTTGCCTCCTGGTCCCCATCTCTCTCTGCCTCCTACCACCTGGCTCACCCTCCTCTAGACCCTGGTGCCCCAACACTGACAAATTCCCTCCGCAGGAGGAGATGGACACCAGCCCCATGGTGTCCTCCCTGCTTAGTGGCCTGGCCAACTACACCAACCTGCCCCAGGGAAGCAGGGAGCACGAGGAAGCAGAAAACAACGAGGGTGGAAAAAAGAAGCCTGTGCAGGTGAGGGCCTTGGGGAAGAAGGGCTGGAGGGAAGAGCAGGAGGGGGAGGAAAAGGGATTCAGGTGAAGGGATGGATGGTGGAGACAGAAGGATAGGAGGTGGAGGCGGAGGGAGGGGAAGGAATGGGAGATGAGGGGTAGAGATGGGGGGGCAGGAAGGGGGATGAAATTTTGGGGAAGAGGAGAGGGCCTGGGGTGCTGGTAGGGATGGGGGGTTGCAGAAACTGACGCCAGCCTCCCTGGCAGGCCCCCCGCATGGGCACCTTCATGGGCGTGTACCTGCCGTGCCTGCAGAACATCTTTGGGGTCATCCTCTTCCTGCGGCTCACGTGGGTGGTGGGCATCGCGGGCATCATAGAGGCCTTCTGCATGGTCTTCATCTGCTGCTCCTGTGTGAGTGACTCCCTCCCCTCGCCCGTTGCCTGACAGCTGGGGCTTGAGCAGGGACCTGGGGGTGGGAGGGGAAGGGGAAGTGGGGGCATGAGACCTGAGCACTTTATAGGAACCACTGCCTATAATCTTGGAGAGGAAATTAGGTCTGACTGGGCCTTCCAGCCTCTCCCAGGTTCATCCCTGATGGCCATCAACCAGGTGTCACCTGGATCTTTGTGTGGGTGTGTAAAAAAGACAGGTGTACATTAATAAATCAGATCCACCTACAGCCCTACAACAGTCAACAATTTGGTGGGTCTTGACTCACAAGAAAACGGGATGATGGGTCCCAAACAGGTCTGGCTGAATTCTTCCCATCTTCTCAAAAAACCCACATGTTCACTAAACACCTACTTCCCATGACATTTGTGCTTCCTCACATGTGACCTGTGATTCCCCCCTCAACATGTGCGGTAGCCAGTGCCGAAGCTGGTACACCTGCCTATTGAATAAACGAAGAAACGGAGGCTTAGAGAACTGAAGTGACGTGTCTCCTCCGGTCAGACAGCTGGTCAGAGGCCAAGCTGGGGTTTCCAGAGCTCTCTGATGTGAGAGCTCGAGTTCCTTCCATGTGCTGGGTGAAGAAGAGGTTTTTCTGGACAAGAAGGACTTGGCAGGAGTAGGACCTGGAACCGTACCAAGGAGAAGCTCAGTGGAAGAGGACTTGTGGGTTTGGCGGGTGTTTATGGGGTAGCCGCCACCCTGATGGTGATCTCTGTTCTCACAGACGATGCTCACGGCCATTTCCATGAGTGCAATCGCAACCAATGGTGTTGTGCCTGGTACGTGACTGGGGCCGCTTGGAGGCGGAGGGGGCCTGGCTGGGTGGGAGGGAGACCTGGACGGTTGGAAGGAAGGAAGGGCAGTGCCCAGAGCTCTGGGTGCCCTCAGGAACTCTGAAAGGCAATACTGCAGGTCTGAGGCTGGGCTGTGTTGTTTGTGGAGTTGGTGGGGGCAGTCCTCTTAAGGGGAGGGGAAGGAGGCTGTTGATGGTGTTGAACGGGGCAATGAAAGATCTCTTCCCTTTGCCTGAGACCCTCTTTGCCATCATCCTATTTTCTGAGCCATGGCCTCCTTAGAGGGGTAATTAGCAACATGGTAATTAGTGCTGTAAAAGCCACTCAGAGTGTTGGGCTGGGTCTCCCACTACAGCCTGTAAGGCTTGTGAGGCCCTGCCCACCACTGTCTCTGATCCCCCCTCACCCCTATAGCAGCCCAGGGTCCCTCGAACCTCTTGCCAATACTGGATTCTTTCTGCAGCTGGTGGCTCCTACTACATGATTTCCAGGTCTCTGGGTCCAGAGTTTGGGGGTGCTGTGGGCCTCTGCTTCTACCTGGGCACTACTTTTGCTGGGGCCATGTACATCCTGGGCACCATCGAAATCCTGCTGGTAAGAGGAGCCGGGGAGGAGGTGTGGGTCCGGGCTGTCAGTCAGTTAACAGATGCTCCCTGGGCACCCCTTGTAGGCTGGGTCACTCAGTAAGGCCAGAGGGATATCAGATGTGGTTCTGTCTTTAAAGAGTTCACAGTCTAGTTGGGGAGACAGGATACACTAATTATGTAACATGAACAGCTGTCGTTTATCAGGCACCCACTGTGCTCTCAGCAGAGTTCCAAGTGCTTTACAGTCATTAGCTTGAATCCTCACGAGGTTTAAGTATTATTATGCCCATTTTACAAACGAGAAGCTCAGAGAGGTGAAACGACTTGCTCAAGGTCACTCAGCAACCGACTGTCAGAGGTGGGTTGGGAAGAGTACAGTCATGGTAGAAATGAGAACAGTCATGTCCCTCAATGATTGCCTACTACGTGCCGGGGGCAGTGTGCTAGGCACTTTGTGGATGTTCATGGTAGAGGGCAGATGGCTGGCAGGTTGCAGAGAAGAAGGAGCTGAGAAAGAGATCTGTCAGAAGCAGTGACTGATGAGCAGTCAGGGCCCTGGGCAGTATCTGAAGTGGACAGCTGCTGACTGGGGTCTCAGTTCTTCCTGCCCCTGCAGGAGGAAGTGGGAGCTGAAGGTTCTTTGGTATAGAGAGAGCTGGGCTGACATTTCCCAAACACTTATTCTACCCAGGCCCCGTGGCTGGCCATGTATCATTTTATTTTATTCTCACGACTCTTGCATGAGTTAGATATCTTCATTTTACAGATGAGGAAGGCAAGGCTCAGAGAGTTAAAGGGACATGTGGAAGGGACGTGAAACTGTGTCTTTCTGACTCTGAAGCCTGTACATGTCCCCCCAACTGCACTGCTTTAGAGAACTACAACTAACAGATGTTTCAGCTTCTGGCTTGGGGGCAGATTGGAGAGGTCCAGGGTCAGGAAGGATAGATGGAGAATAAAAGACCCAAGAAGCCAAATTTCGAGAGAATAATAATAGACCTCTATGGCTTTTACAACATTAAAAAGTTATTATAAAAGCAATTCTACCCATTGAATTGGAAAATTAAAAAAAATAAATTGGAAAAAATTAAAGAATGTAAAAAGGGAAATAACAATCTCCTGAAGAAAGTCATCATTAACATTTTGGTGTATCCTTCTAGTTTTTGTTTTTCTTTATGATATTGTATTTTGTCTTTATAAAACCCTATAGATTTCTCTAATAGTTCAAACCTCTCTTTGCAAATATCACTTACAACTGAAAATAACTTTTGTAACAATATAAATATATTAATATTTCATATAGAAATTATGGAAAATACAGATGTGCAAAAAGAATAAAGATTATTCACATTTTTACCATTCAGGGGAAACGACTGTTAACATTTTGATGTATCTACACACAGACAGACATATATACACACGTATGTGTGTATATATTCACATGTAAGTACACATATATATATTTACAAAAATGAGATAAGACACATTCTCTTTAAAAATAGATTGTTTTTACCCAGTCTAACAGGGATAGCTTTTTTAAGTTGGTTCATATAAATCTTTGTTGTCCTTTTCAGTAGCTACATAATCTATTTGGAAATACCATGATTAATTTACCTAATCCTCTAGGGATGAATGTCTAATTTATATCTGCCTTTCTAATTAAATAATAAAGACAATAAATAATCATTAATACGTATACTTGATAACAAAAATGATAGAAATTAATAATTGCTCCTAACATTTTTGCAGTATCATCTTTTAATGACTGTATAATGACTAGTCTTTGTAGGACAGACCCTATCATTGGATGTCCTTCCCAGTCTTGGATTACTGTAAATATGCTGTGAAGAGTTATCTTTTTCTCCAAAGCCCTGTCTGCGCCTCAGGGTATTTCCTTGGGGTGGTTCTTTGTTGGTCCCCACTGGGTTATCTGCTTGACCGCCTCACCCCTTTCCCACAGGCTTATCTCTTCCCAGCCATGGCCATTTTTAAGGCAGAAGATGCCAGCGGGGAGGCGGCAGCCATGCTGAACAATATGCGTGTGTATGGCACCTGTGTGCTCACCTGCATGGCCACTGTGGTGTTTGTGGGCGTCAAGTACGTCAACAAGTTCGCCCTTGTCTTCCTGGGTTGTGTCATCCTCTCCATCCTGGCCATCTATGCTGGGGTCATCAAGTCTGCCTTCGACCCACCCAACTTCCCGTAAGTGCTGCTGCCCTGTGCCTCGGGCACCCTCCCCCTCCTCCCTGGCTGGTTTCAGGGTCTTCATACTAGTCTCTGCCACCCCCCGCCTGCCCCTGTCTCTCAGAATTGGAGTGGTTGTGGATTCAGAGTAAACTCTCTTGGGAGGGAAAACCTCTCTTGGTTTCAGGTAAATCTCTTTAGGGTGGGGTAAGTTTTTTGGAGGTGGGCACAGTGTCCTTTGTAAGGGTCAACTGCTTGCTGGTGAACTGGGCTTCCTCTGGGTGGCTCAGAGGTAAAAAATTCACCTGCCAAGCAGAAGACATGGGTTCAACCCCTGGGTTGGGAAGATCTCCTGGAGCAGGAAATGGCAACCCATGCCAGTATTCTTGCCTGGGAAGTCCCATGGGCTGAGCAGCCTGGTAAGCTACAGTCCATGGGGTCACAGAGTTGGACATGGCTGAGCATGCTCACTCAGGTGGAGTTAGGAAGAGTCAAGTGGAAAGATTTCTGAAGGGATGACCAGTCTGTGTGAGGGAAAGCTTTCTTGGGTGGGGAACAACCTTCTGGAATGAGACAACCTCTTAGTATTAAACACCTTCTCTATCATAGGACAGGACACAGAAGAGAGGGTCTAGGGGCTCAGGTCCCTCTTGGTTCAGCCTCTCTCCCTAGGACACATTCCCCTACATACATAACACGGCTCAGAAGGATGGCACATTGGGACTGCTGTCCATGGTGCTGAAATAGCATCGCAGGAAAGCAGTAGTTCTCTGCCCTGGCTCATACTAGAGTCACTTGGGAGGGAGGAGATTCCCCAGCGGGCCAGTGGTTAGGAGCTTTGAAAAAATGCTGATCCTGGGCTCCATCTCAATTAAATAGAAATCTCTGGATATGGGGCCCTGGCATCTGTGTCTCTTCGTGCTCCCCTGGTGGTTCTACCATAAAACCAGGGCAAGGTTACGTCCCTCCCCACCTTCCTCCCTCGTTTCTCTCCCTAGGATCTGCCTCCTGGGGAACCGCACACTGTCTCGCCATGGCTTTGATGTCTGTGCCAAGCTGGCGTGGGAAGGAAATGAGACAGTGACCACACGGCTCTGGGGCCTTTTCTGTTCCTCCCGATTCCTCAACGCCACCTGTGATGAGTACTTCATGCGAAACAATGTCACGGAGATCCAGGGCATTCCTGGCGCTGCCAGTGGCCTCATCAAAGGTCTGAGGGAGGGAAGAGGTCTGGTGTCCAGGGAACACTGCAGGGATTGTGGACTAATCAGTTAGGATTAGGGGACTCTCTTTGGGATTCAGTTAAATTTGATCCGTTTTAATTGAGCACCTACTCTGGGCCACGTTCTATCCTTGGAATCACAGAGGGGTAGAGATGAAAGGGAACCTTTGCATATCTTTCCATCTAGTGGGAAAGAAAGCCATCAGTTTGGCAAGTATTCACTAAGCCCCTGCTAAATGCCTAGCGCTGTGCTGAGCACCAGGAACACAGCATAAATAAGTCACAGTTCTTGGCCTCAACAAGTCTAATAGCAGAGACAGATGTAAGAGCAAATAAATTATGACATGTGTAGACGTGCATTCAATGAACAGAGTTCTCCCAAGGGAGGGAGTGGTCATGTGTATAAGGAGGTAAGGCTAGGCTTCCTGGATTCACCTGAGAAGGGTTTTGAAGAACAAATAAGAGACTTTCAGCTATACAAGGGGAATAAGGGAATTACAGGCAGAAGAACAGCTTGGCTAAAAGCATGCAGACACTGAAGAGCATATTGTGCCCTTCCAACCAAGAGTAATTTGGTATAACTGGGGCATAAAGTGCAAGAGAAGGAGGGGCAAGAGATGATGTTGGAGAGACTGACATGAGCCAGACTGTGGTCAGCCCTGGAAGCCATGTTGAAGAGTTTGGACCGTGCTCTGAGGGTGATGAGGAGCTACCAAAGGGTTCTGAGTAAGGGGTGGACATGCTCAGTTTGTGGTTTCTGAAGGCTCACTCCAGCTGCTAATGTGGATGGGTTCATAGCAGGGAGGGGACTGAGTCAGGAAGTCTAGGAGGTGGCTGATGCTGAGTCCTAGTGAGATATCATGGTTTCCTGAGAGTGGTGGATGCCAACAAACTGGTTCTCCATCAGGCCTGTTTTGCACCCCCACCCCACCCCAGGAGACAGGTGGCAACATCTGGAGACATTTTTGGTTGTCACAACTGAAGGGTTATTACTGGTGTCTAGTGTGTAGAGGCTGGGATGTGGCTAAATACCCTACAATGTGAGGGGACGGCCCCCCCCCCACACACACGAAGAATTGCCTGTTCTTATCATAGTTATCACTACAAGTTAATAGCGACAGAGTGGAGAAACACTAGAAAGATGAGAAGGGGTGTATTTGAGAAATATTTAGGAGATAATGGATAGGAGTTGGAGATGGTTTTGAAACAGAGACGAGGATAGGGAATGATTGTGAGCAATGTCAAGCTGATCTGTATTGATGGTGGTGCCTTTTACCAAGGTAAGGGGTAGAGGAAAGGAGCCGTTTGCCATGAGTGGGTGGCAAGACCAGTTTGGGACATATTGAATCAGTCTGAGATAGGTCTTTGTTTATATGTCCTTCAGTAGATTGGACCATTTTAGGGCAAGGACTTGATCTGATTCATGTGCAGAGTTTCTGGTCCAAAGCAGGGGCTTAGGAAATGTTGGTGGAAATAAGAGCTGGTTGATTTTGACCCTTCTTTTTGTCCACCCTGCCTCCTGGCCCCAGAGCTCTGGCACCCTGATATCTGAGAGTCATGTCTCCCCCACAGAGAATCTATGGAGCTCCTACCTGACCAAGGGGGTGATTGTGGAAAGGCGTGGGATGCCCTCAGCGGGCCTGGCAGATGGTACCCCCATCGACATGGACCATCCCTATGTCTTCAGCGATATGACCTCCTACTTCACCCTGCTGGTTGGCATCTACTTCCCCTCAGTCACAGGTGAAGGGGAGCTCAGAGAGGGAAGACTCTGCCTGGGAGTGGATGGGTAGGGAGAAAGTCAGTCATGATGTGGGGAATTTCTTAGTCCAATAGCCCCATCACATAAGCAGGATCCAATTCACCTCCCACTGGACAGGTGAGGGAATTAAAGCCCGGAGTAGCCAGGTAACACGCCCAAGCTCTCACACGAGTCGGTGGGCCCAGACTCGACTCCCGGGTTCATGACTTGGAGGCTGGTGTCCTGTCTCCATCTGCCCTCCCACGGCTCCTGTCCTAGGTGCTCCTCTGTTCACAGGGATCATGGCTGGTTCTAACCGCTCTGGGGACCTGCGGGATGCCCAGAAGTCGATCCCCACTGGCACCATCCTGGCCATTGCCACCACGTCCGCTGTCTGTATCCTGCATGGCTGGCGGGGACCGCCGTGGGTGGGGAGGGCTAGACGGAGGGTCTCTGAAGCTGCTGCCTCATCTGGCTGGCTCAGGAGAGGTTGGGAGGATGGGGAAGGCCACCCTGGGGATTCTCCTTCATCCTCTGCTGCAGACATCAGCTCCGTTGTCCTGTTCGGGGCCTGCATCGAGGGGGTCGTCCTTCGGGACAAGTAAGTAAGGGGCTCAGGGAGGAGCCTGTTCTGGGGAGGGTGGGGTGGGCATCAGGCACACCTCTGCTCGCACACCCCAGGGCCAGGACTCCCTCCACCCACTGCGGCAGCACCTTCTGTTTTAAGACAGTGCCAAGTGGCCAGTTTGTGGTCTCTGAAGGCTCACTCTGGCTGCTAGTGTGGATGGGTTCATAGCAGGGAGGGAACTGAGTCCGGGCATCTAGGAGGAGGCCAAATGGCCCTGACTTAAAAATAGAAAATGCTTAGAAAATGCTCTTCTTGATTCTCATACCACATCATGTCACCACGTGATGAGGCCAGAATCCCCATTTTTCAGGTGGAGACACAGTTTAAGATATCTGCCCAGGATGACACAGTCTTATTCAATTGACCATGTTCTAGAATCACTATTAGCGGGGAGGGGCAAGATAAGGGTAGGGTGTTAAAAGGTACAAACTACTCTGTGTAAAAGAAATAAGCTGCAAGGATATATTGTTCAGCACAAGGGATACAGCCAATATTTTATCATAACTATAAATGAGGTATGACTTTTAAAAATTGTGAATCACTATGCTGTAAACCTGAAACTTATATAATCTTATGTACATCAACTATATCTCAATTAAAAAAAAAATTGAGTTGCCACTAAATTCCAGGCACTGTGCTAAGCATTTTATATATGTTAACTCCTTATTCCTCCCACCAATCATATGAGATAGGCTTATAATGATCTTCACTTTACAGCTGAAGAAACTGAGACACAGAGAGGTTGAATGTCTTGCCCAAGGCCCCACAGACAGCCCACGTCATCAGGGACTTTGTTCCTTCACCCCTCCACAGCCAAGCCCCATGGTGGATGTACGGCTGGCCCCGCAGTTGGCATGGGAGCCCTTTGGAAATCCAGGTGGCATTGCTCACCCAGCATCTCCTATCTTCTACTGCTTCCTTCCAGGTTTGGCGAAGCTGTGAACGGCAATCTGGTGGTGGGCACCCTGGCCTGGCCGTCCCCCTGGGTTATCGTCATCGGATCCTTCTTCTCTACCTGCGGGGCTGGGCTGCAGAGCCTCACAGGGGCCCCTCGCCTGCTGCAGGCCATCTCCCGCGATGGCATAGTGCCCTTCCTCCAGGTCAGTGGTGGGCAAGGCGTGGGCCGATAGTCCACCCCCTATACCAGCCAGCCAGGCCCCTGCCCAGCGAGGCCACCCGGTGAGCAGAGGCCACAGCAAGGCTCGAACTGCCTTCTGGTCTCTGCCTGTCTGTGATGCCACTATGAAAAACGGGTGTGCTTTAGTTGGGACTTGGCCCATGCTCAGAGCCATCTCTTTGGGCAGGGTTGTTTGCTCTTAGGGAGAAAAATAAATGGTCCTCCTTGGGCCTTGTGACTGGGCAGGGACTCAGGGAGACAGCCAAAGGGGAGTGAGAGGAGAGTGTTCTCTGTGGTGCTTTAAAAATATATATATATGATGAACTCTGTCACAGCTGCTTGCTGGCCGCCTGGAGCTCTTCTTCCATCTGTCCCCTCCTGTTCCCCTTCAGGGATCATCTGAACTTCCCTGCACTCGGGTACCAATGTCAGGGTGGGCAAGATACAGCAAAAACCTGGTATCCCCTCGGGTACCTTTAAAGGATGAGAAACTCAGCCTCCCTCTCTCTCTGGCTCTCCTGTACTGGTCCCCAGGACGGGAGGAGAGAGACAAGAAGTCCTTAGGGTCTCATGCCCCTGTGACGGTTGCTGTGTCCTCAGGTTTTTGGCCATGGCAAAGCCAACGGAGAGCCAACGTGGGCCCTGCTCCTCACCGCCTGCATCTGCGAGATTGGCATCCTCATCGCGTCCCTGGACGAGGTCGCCCCCATCCTCTCTATGTGCGTGCTGGCCTCCTGCCCTCCCCATCAGCCCTGGGGGTCTCTCTACCTGGATACTCCAGCTGTGACCCTGGACGGCCCACCTGAACCACTTTAACAAGCCCACTGTCGTAGAAACCTGTCCTCTGTTGTGCAGAGAGTCATCCCCACATGCACCAGGGCGTGCAGTAAGGGGATCTGGCCTTTGAACCCCTCCCTAGGCATCAGAACGTGACTCGGCCGCCTCCCCGGTTTCCTCCTCCCTTCCCCCTTTTCTCTCTCTGTGTGTCTGTCTCTGCGTCTCCTGCATCTCTGTCTCTTGGGGGCCTTTCTGTGTGCTAGGTTCTTCCTCATGTGCTACATGTTTGTGAACCTGGCCTGCGCGGTACAGACGCTGCTGAGGACGCCCAACTGGCGGCCACGCTTTCGATATTACCACTGGTGGGTGCCTTCCCCACCCCCACCCCCGCCCCAGCCCACAGGACCATCCTCTCCCCGGCCCCTCACCCCAGCCCATCCCCTCCAGGTCTCAGGATCCTCAACTGCAGCTTTCGTAGCCCAAGTAGCATGAGAAAAGTCCTGGTGAAGGTCTCCTTATAATGACAAGTAATAACAGAAGACAGTATCAGCAGTCCCAGCTAGAATCCCTCTCATGTCCTTAGTGCTCAACACCTGCCAGTCTTGATGAGGAAGCCTCAGTTTCCCCAGCTGTGAAATGGGACAATAACCGTACCTACCTCATAGGCCCCTCTGAGCCTTACAGTGCTTGGGGCATAGAAGGTGCTCCTCGTGTGGAGCCGGACTTCTGATTGTTCTGCTTGATGGTTCTTAACCCTCACAACAGGCCGGTGGGACAGACAGGGCGGGCATGATCATGCTTATTCTACCAAAAGGAAATGGAGGCTCTGGCGGGGAAAGGGGTAGGCCTAAGGTCACCCCAGCCCAAGGCTATGGCACACCTTGACCAGAACCCAGGCTACCTGCCTATCCCACCTCGGCCCTCCTGCTGCACCAGTCACCTCGTCCCATGTTCCTCCTGGGAGATCTTGCCTCCAACTCTCCCCAGAGATCCCTGCCCTCAGAACCCCTCTAGCAGGGTGGTCTGCCAGGGTCTGAGGCACTGGGCCGGGGCAGTGTGGTGACCGAGGAGCTGGGCGGGGCCCTGTCTGCGGCTTCTCATCCACCCAGAGTCCCCAGGTTCCTGTGGTGCTCCTGGGGATGATGGTGTGGGCTCCCCTAGCCCTGGCTGTAGCTTCCCAGGTCTGGCCCAGGCCCTCCCTGCCCCTTCTAACTCTTGCTGTCTGAGCCCCCGGCACCAGTGAGAACCCTGCCAGGGGCTCAGAGGCCGGGTCTCCCTCTCACTGTCCAGGACCCTCTCCTTCCTGGGCATGAGCCTCTGCCTGGCCCTCATGTTCATCTGCTCCTGGTACTACGCCCTGGTGGCCATGCTCATTGCTGGGCTCATCTACAAGTATATCGAGTACCGCGGGTAAGGCGGGGCGAGGAGGGGAGAGCGGTGATGGGTACTTGAGGGGGAGGGGTGGGGTTGAGGCCAGAAGCTGGGGAGAATGGAGAGGAAAGTTGAGGGGATGGGGCAGGAGCAGAGGCAGGCACTGAGGCTTTGAGAAACAGAGGTGGCCAGGAGTGACTGCCCTTCTGAGCCCGAGATGGACAGCTCTGGCTCCGCACTGGGGGGTGGGTGCTTCTCCCTGGCACTCCCCGGCTTTCTGCCTCTCATGATCCCCCCTTTCCCGGCCCCCAGGGCAGAGAAGGAATGGGGCGATGGGATCCGAGGCCTGTCTCTCAGCGCTGCTCGCTACGCCCTGCTGCGCTTGGAAGAAGGGCCCCCGCACACCAAGAACTGGAGGTGAGTGGTGGCGGCTGAAGAGGAAGGGAGCGGGCCGACCCACCCCGCCTGCTCTGTGCTGCTCTTGCTGAGTGGGGTTCGGCCTCATCTGAACCCTTCCCTCCTGTAACGCTGAGGGTGAGCTGAGGTTCCACACATTTGTTCTCCAAAACCCTACCTGCCATGCCAGTTTCTAACCATCTACCCATCCCTCCATTCATCCCATCATTTGTTTAAAAAAACACCTATGAACACATGGTCTATGTGCTGACCCCTTCCGGTCTCCGGGGAACGTACTGAGCTCACAGTTCCCTGGAGAAGGCACGTGTCCAGACGGGTAAGTGCAGTATCACAGAGCATTCACCCTGGGAGAGGTGGGATCATCCAAAGAGTTACAGGGCCTCTTAGAAATCTCCAGATTGCTAACAATCTCTCTATTGGCTCCCCTTCTGGCTCAGACGGTAAAGCGTCTGCCTACAATGTGGGAGACCCGGGTTCAATCCCTGGGTCAGGAAGATCCCCTGGAGAAGGAAATGGCAACCCACTCCAGTACTCTTGCCTGGACAATCCTATGGACAGAGGAGCCTGGTAGGCTACAGTCCATGGGGTCGCAAAGAGTCAGACATGAACTGAGCGACTTCACTACTACTACTAGTACTGTTTGATTCACGTGAAAATCAGGGCTTAGGGAAGGTCTCAGGGGTCGTGGAAGGCAAAACTGGAGCCAGAATCTTCCCCTCCCGCCTCTCAGCCCAGCTGCTTTCTAACTGCTTGCTCTGCAAGCCCTCCTTCTCCTTCAGGCTCATTTTGCTAAGAGTAAGGTCTGGAACTCTGGAATGAGGACATCGTGGACTTGTCCTCACTCATGTCTACTAAACTGGCCTTTTAGAGACTGGAGCTTTGCATAAACAGTCTGTGAATCCTCAAATGCTTGGCACAGGATCTAGCCCAGAGTAGGTGCTGAGAGGATGCTATCAAACTGATGGTTGGCTGTGGAGGCTAAATGAATAAGGAAACGAACAGATAAATAGATGGGCAGATAGCTGAGTGTATATATGTATGGGAGTGTGGTTGGGTGAATAGATGAATGTGTGGATGGGTGGTGGTAGGTGGATGTGAGGGTAATTGAGTGAATAATGCATGTGTTGGTAAATTAACATGGACGTGAATGGATAACTGAAGGATAAACTAGATGGATGGTTAGGTGGATAGGTGGATGGATGGGTGGGTGGGTGAGGTAGATGGGTGGGTGGGTGGATGGATGAATGCATGGGTGAGAGAGATACATGCAGAGATGGGTGGGTGGGTGGATGGAGAGATGTGTGCGAGATGACTGGATGGGTTGATAACCCAAGGACATGGGTGGATGGATGTTTAGGTGGATGGGAGATGGAGGACAGGTGGTTAGTGTATGGAGTATGGGTGTATGAGTTATGGTGCTTGGGGAGGCGGTGGATGGATCACGTGATCTTGCACCCGCTTCAGGCCACAGCTGCTGGTGCTGGTACGTGTGGACCAAGACCAGAACGTGGTCCATCCACAGCTGCTCTCGTTGACCTCCCAGCTCAAGGCAGGGAAGGGCCTGACCATTGTGGGCTCTGTCCTTGAGGGCACCTTTCTGGATAACCACCCCCAGGCCCAGCGGGCAGAGGAGGTGAGTACAGGCCTTGGTGGGGGGCACGTGGCAGTTGGGAGGACAGTCCCTTGCTCCTTTTCAGTTTCTCCCTACCACCTGTGCCAACAGCTGGGGCTCAGGCTTCTCTGTCCTCCTCCTCAGAAGTGGAGTCCAAGGGCTCAGTGACTAAGTTCCTTAGAATCCAACCTGCAGAACCCAAGAGGATCAGGGCCAGAAGGGCCTATTTTATGGATAAGGAAACTGAGGCTTAGAGAAGTCAGGTCATTTGTTTAAGGACAGAAAGTGGAGACTCAGAACCTAGACTCCTGTTCCAGCTTTGTTCTGCCAAAGCATAAATCTTTTAAAGCGTTTTCACATTGGTGAATTCTTCCAGTTCCCACACTGCATGGGGTTGACAGGATAAGTATCCAGTTTAGCAAAGGAAGAGACTGAGGCCCAGAGAGGGAAAGCGGCTTGCTGAAAGTCACAAAGCTGGCTGGAAGCATAGCAGGATTTAAACCCAGGTCCTGGGGGCTGGATTACTTGCTCTCGTTCCTATCTACTGGTCATTGCTCACGGAGCAGTGGGCAGAGCCAGCGTGAGGTGGGGCAGCAGGGGTCTGCAGTAAGTGGCACTAACAGGTGTCTGGAGGGTGGCAGAGGAAGCGGGCTCTGTCTGTGATTCAGGCCTCTCTCCCCTTGGGGCCATGGTTAGAAGTGGAAAGGGGAAAGGGGGCCTCAGGGAGGTGAGATGAGATGGGGTGGGGCACCCCTAATGGCTTGTGACAGCCGCTGTTTCTGCCTCACTGGGCCGTTCACACCGATCTGTCAGGGCCCAGGGCTGGAGGCCTCCACTGGTCACTTTAATTCAACATGCAGTGGCTGCACATGTCCTGGGTACCAGACACTGGGGTAGGCCCTGGGGGACATGGAGAGGTGGAAGACCAAACCGCACCCCTCAAGGTGGTCACAGGCTGGCGGGGGAGAGAGAACATACACAGAAGGCTCTCCAACCCATCTGAGGTTGGGGCTACCTTAGAGTTAGTAACCACAAAGTAACAGAACGTATTGAGTGTTTATGATCTCTCAGGCTGTATACTAAGCTCTACACATCATGTTATGTCATTCTCCCTCTTCCTAAATGAGGTAGCTGTCACAATGCCCATTTGACAGATGAGAAAACTGAGGCTCACAGAGGGAGGTGATTTGCCCAAGGTTACTCTGCTCTAATTTTCAGCCACTGCATGCTGAATTAACAGATTAGGGCAGAGGCAGAAATTGGAGCACTTGCTGTTTGACATTAGGGGATTGGTTAAGAGTGTGAAGGATGGAGTCAGACCCTTGGATTTGAACCTCTACAATAATATCCATTATCCATATGGCCTCAAGCAAGTCTTAGTTTCTCTGAGCCTCAATTTCCTTAGCTATAAACTCAGAGTCATAAAACACTTTCTTCATCACGCAGATTGAATGTGTGTTTTAAATGCCTACTATTATGGTAACTTTTAAAAATCATTAAAACCAAATTGTCCGGCTAAGCAGAGGAGCCTACTTTCATTCTGGTCTGGGTGGAGGGGTGGTGTTTGAAGAAGGTGATGGTTGAATTGGGCCAGGCAGGGTGTCATGGACAACATGGGGGAGGGGGAGTCTGGGTGGTGGGAGAGAGCTTCCCTGGGGAATCTGTGAGCCATGGCAGGGTGATGGGAAGCATGGGGTCTGATCATGAAGAGCTTTGCTTGAGTAGTGGGGAATAGGGGCTATAGGTGATGGGGTGCCAGGGGCTGACTTGATCGGAGCTGAGCTTCAGGAAGATCGGGATGATGGAGAGGAGAGATGGGAGGTAGGGAGGCTGCAAGGGGCTGAGCAGGGCCAGGCAGGCCTGGGCCTGAGGCTGGCCCTTTTCTGATCCCTGCCACCCCAGTCCATCCGGCGCCTGATGGAGGCAGAGAAAGTGAAAGGCTTCTGCCAGGTAGTGATTTCTTCCAACCTGCGAGATGGCGTGTCCCACCTGATTCAGTCTGGGGGCCTCGGGGGGCTTCAGCACAACACTGTACTCGTTGGCTGGCCCCGCAACTGGCGACAGAAGGAAGATCATCAGACATGGAGGAACTTCATTGGTAAAGCTGGCTGGGCTGGGAGTGGTGGAGGGCTGCGTGGGGGTGGGTTCTTCTTTGGGCCTGCGGACGGCTTCCCAGGCATAACAAGTATGGATTCAGCATATACAGGTGATGGCGTTCAAAGCCAGACACTGTGCTGGGAGCCCAGGGACTTAGGTGTGAAGGAGACAGACTTGGCTCTTGCAGGGCTCACAACCCTTCAGGGAAGACAGTGCAGGCCAGTGGGAAGACCTACAGCTTTGAAGGCACCACTGAGGCCCGGGTCTAAATCTAACCTCTGGCCCTTCCTTGCTGTGTGACTGTTCACAAGTGCCTCACCCTCTCTGAGCATCGGATTCCTTGGTAGTAGCGGATAATAAGTCACACAGTAACTAACACTTACGGACTGCATTCTGTGTGCCAGACAAGTGGTGGCTTTCTCTAAGTCTCGAATTCTCTTAGCAGGCCTGTGAGGGCTAGGCATGGCTGTCTCTATTTTAGGGCCGTGAAACTGATGCATGGAGAGATGAAGGGCACGGCAGCTGGTAAACCCTGGGGCTGCTTTATCAGTAGATCCCAGTTAGAAGGTAGTTGGGAGGATTAAGTAAGTGCCGCAGGGTCGCCTTCTTAATCAGAAAGGGCAGGCGTCCTTGTTACCACTTGACCAGTAGGGAAACTGAGGCCCAGAGAGGTGTTTTTTTTTTTTTTTTTTTTCCCCAAGTTCAAACGCGGCCCAGGCAGATGGGGCTTTTCTGACTCAGCCCAAGGCCGAGGCGGGAGGCGGGATGGGGAGGGGTGCTGGGTGCCAAGGAGGGGACCAGGGTCTCTGTTTTACCGTCTGCCATCTTCTTGGTCTCCCCAGAGCTGGTCCGGGAAACCACGGCTGGCCACCTGGCCCTGCTGGTCACCAAGAATGTCTCCATGTTTCCCGGGAACCCCGAGCGCTTCTCTGAAGGCAGCATCGACGTCTGGTGGATTGTGCACGACGGCGGCATGCTCATGCTGCTGCCCTTCCTGCTGCGGCACCACAAGGTGCGTGTGCGTGAGTGTTCCTGTGTGCACGTGCTCGTGGCCGCGCGCGCGCTCCCGTGTGCACGTGCTCATGGCCACGCGCGCGGAGGGGCTCCCGGGCTGCCCCCCGGCTCCTGGTAGAGGGTTCCAGTCACCTCCTTTATTCTGAGGTGCTGGGAACTGACTGTGTCTCCCCTGGCAAATGTACTTGAACTATAGAGGAGAGCTGTGTTTAACTCAAGCGAGTGATGCTTCAGTGGGGGCAGGGGGACCCTCACCTAATCAGGGGCATTTTTGTGGGGAGTGGCCACCGAGATAGAGGATTGGTGGGCTACCTGGATGTGTGGGAAGGTGGGTGGGAAGGGTAAAGAACGAGGTCTGGCCCCAGGTCTCCGCACGGCATCTGGACTGGACCTTTCTGGGTCCCCTTCATCTCTCAGGTTTGGCGGAAGTGCAAGATGCGAATCTTCACCGTGGCCCAGATGGACGACAATAGCATCCAGATGAAGAAGGACTTGACCACATTTCTGTACCACTTACGTATCACCGCAGAGGTCGAGGTGGTGGAGATGGTGAGCCCCCAGGAGCTGCCTCTGAAGTTTTGAAGTCCCACTGGCCTCTTTGCCCTTGGGCCCAGGACCAAATAGGGGAACCCCAGCACCCATCAGCTTGTGCTGCTAAGGTCTCCCCCCGCCCTGCCCAATCCGCCTTTGGCTGCACTGGGTCCCAGTTGTGGTACTGAGGCCGATTTTTGTGGTGGGTGGCATCCTCAGTTACAGCCTGTGAACTCTTGGTTGTGGCATGGGGATCTAGTTCCCTGACCAGGGATGGAACCCGGGCACACCCATCCACTTTTAAACCTCTCACATGTTCACCCAAGAGCCCTTCCACCCATCCATCCAGCCACCCACTCACCCACCCTGCCTCGCCTCCTTTATACGAATAGACATGTCTGGGAATGTTGACTACATGGGAGGCACTGTTCTATGCACTTTATATATACATTACTTCTCATAGCAACCAATGAAATAGATACAGTTATCCAATTATCAGTATTTCCATTTTACAGATTAGGAAGTTGAGGCACAGAAACATTAAGTAATTTGCCCCAAACGTGCACCAAGTGGCAGAGCCGGGATTCAAACTCAGGCAGACTGGCTCTAGAGTCCACACTTCTAGCAGTCACACTCTAAAGCCTCTCGTCGTCCATTCCACTCAGCACCATTTATCCGTCCCTCTAATGGTATATTCATTAATCCGCCCATATATTCATTAATGTATTTATTCACTCACTCACCCATTCATTCATATGTGTATGTATTCATTCATCTCTGTGTTCCTTTTTTAACTTCTTCCCCCTCTCCATTCACCCAGGTAATTAATTAATCAACTCATTCATTAATTCACCCATTCATTCACCCAGTCCCGGGCTTGGCTGAGGAGAGAATGAGCTGCCTCGCCTTCAAAGAGCATCGCCCTCTGCTTTGTCCTTCCTCCCACAACTGTTGATTAAACTAGGTCATTGGACAGGGAAGTCCTAGGCTGGCAGCAGGAAGGGGGCCTGCCTCCCTTTTCTTGGCCTTGCACCTGAGCTCGGAGCTCATACTTTCCTCCCTTGCCCCTCTCCCCCATCCCACCCCTGCCTGCCCACAGCATGAGAGCGACATCTCTGCTTACACCTACGAGAAGACCTTGGTGATGGAGCAGCGTTCCCAGATCCTCAAACAAATGCATTTAACCAAGAATGAGCGGGAGCGGGAGGTGAGGTTGCCCTGGCTGGGCTCGGAGTGTCTCAAGCTGCTGCCAGCTCTGGGGCTGCACAGGTTTGGGATGGCCCACTCCTAGTCACTGGCATTGCTGCCTCCTGGCACTGGTTCCCCAGCAGCAAGGGTGCACGCTGCAGCTGCCTGTCTCCAGCCTCCCAACCGAGACACAGAGGGGCTTTGGCAAGGGTGACAGATCTGCTCTCGACGTGACTTCTGGGGCCCAAGGGAGAAGAGTGGAAGCTAAATGTGCATGGATGGTGGCTCCTCAGGGGTGTGGGCTGCAGCATGCGGGATAAGGTATCATGTGATAGACCCTTAGAGAGTGAGTAATGAGTGGATATTTCAGGATGCAGCTGATGATGAGAGCTGGGGGCAAACCTCCTAGGGTGTGGATGGTGGGTTCTCAGGGGTAACGGTGATGAATTCTCACGGGGTAAGGCTGGCTGTAAGGTCTCTCCCGTGTGGGTAACATGGGCCCGCCAGCCCTCTGGAATTTGGATGAAAGCCCCACCCCAGTGAGTAGGGTCCTTGGGGCTGGGGACAGAAGAGCTCTCAGAGGTGGGTGGCAGGACAATTGTAAGAAGTGGCATGTGCACCGACCAGTCAGAACTGGCCATGAGGTAGAGCTCAGCTGGGCCAGGTGTCAAGCCTTTGGTCGCTGGAGGGTGGGAAGGCCAGGGGTACTGGAGAGAAGTCGGAGTGGCCATATCACTGGGACAGTAGCTGTTTAGTGAGGAAGCATTGCAGTATTTTAACAACTGGCACAGGTCCCGAAAGTGCACATCCTGGCTGAACATCAGCTTTGGGGTTAGCTCTTTTCAGGGCATGGGTAGTGATTACCATGGCACCAACTTGTGTCCCTCCCTAGATCCAGAGTATCACAGATGAATCTCGTGGCTCAATCCGGAGAAAGAATCCAGCCAACACCCGGCTCCGTCTCAACGTCCCAGAAGAGACGGCTGGTGACAGTGAGGAGAAGCCGGAAGAGGAGGTATGCAGCTCGGGTAGTTTGGCTGCAACCGGTGGGAGCAGAATCTTTGGTCTCCAAATGAATCATGCGCCATCCCTTCTTTCATCCCTTAGGTGCAGCTGATCCATGACCAAAGTGCTCCCAGCTGCCCTAGCAGCTCACCATCTCCGGGAGAGGAGCCTGAGGTGGAGGGCGAGGCAGATCCAGAAAAAGTGCATCTCACCTGGACCAAGGACAAGTCGGTGGCAGAGAAGAACAAGGGCCCCAGTCCTGTCTCCTCTGAGGGCATCAAGGACTTCTTCAGCATGAAGCCGTACGGGCCTGGGGGCTAAGGGCTGGGGTCTGGGGTGAGCCTACAGGGTCTTTGCTCCCCATGGAGAGTAAATGAGTGGAAGGGGTCCTGGCCTGGTAGTTAGAAGGCCCAGCCCAGACCTCCCCTTGGTTGCTCTGTCTGAGGACTCAGGTTGGGCTTGATTGCTAAGGGTCAGAACGCGCAGGTGCAGGCAGTGGAAAGGTGAAGGCTGGGGGTCTGGGAGAACAGGAGTCGTCTGCACGCAGGGTGTTGATGGTGGCTCAAGTCCTCAGCTCCTCCTGCTTTTTCTGACCCCTCTCCTTTTTCTTCCTCTCTTTGCTTCTCTTATGTTTCCTGAAGGGAGTGGGAGAACTTGTAAGTGCTTCAGAATTTTTAAATTCTCTCCTAGGTTGGCCAGGTTCCCTACTTTTCTCACTTTACCATGAACCCTCAACTCGTGCCCCTGACCTCTGGGGTCTCTGAGTAGCCCAGATTGGAGTGGTCTAGGGTTGGTGGTCCCTGGCTTGCAAGGAGCAGATCCCAGCAGCCCAGTGCTGGGGGCGGGGAGGTGCTGGAAGGGGCGACTGGATCCAAGAACCCCGTCTCTCCTAGCCTTACGTGCCCTCCTCCTCCCTGGCTTCCTCCCGCAGGAACCAATCCAACGTGCGGCGCATGCACACCGCCGTGCGGCTGAACGAGGTCATCGTCAAGAAATCCCAGGATGCCAAGCTTGTTTTGCTCAACATGCCTGGGCCTCCCCGCAACCGCAACGGTGACGAAAACTGTATCCTGGGCTTAAAATTGGGAGGAGGGAGGGAGGCGGACATCAGGGGACTTAATGGCTGAGCCGGGTCGGCTTCAGAATCAGCACCTCGGACAGGGTCGCGAGCCCCGCGTTCCGCTGGGGCCAACGGGAGCCTGATTCCATGGCGGGGGGAAGGGGACGGTCTTTCTCCTTGACGGGCGCTCAGACATGGAATTCCTCGAGGTTCTCACCGAGCGCCTGGACCGGGTGATGCTGGTCCGCGGCGGCGGCCGCGAGGTCATCACCATCTACTCCTGAAAGCCAGGACCAAACACCCGGGCCCGAGCGCGTCCGGCCCGCGGCCCCGGAGCCCTCGCCGCGCCCCCCGCCGCTGTCACCGTTTACATACAGACCCTGTGCCCGCGCCCTGGCCCCCTTTCCCCGCTGCCTGAAGCCCGGAGGCCACGTCGGCTGGGGCGGAGCCGAAGACCTCCCCTCCCGGAGACCAGAGTCCCGTTGGCGCGTCGGCCCCGGCCGCCCTTTTTCTAAGCCCGGCCTCGCCCCGCCGGAGGAGACGCTGCAATAAAGATCGGAGGAGGCTGCGGAGAGGAGCAGACCTGGGGCTTCGAGGACCCCCCGGTCGTCCGCCCGGCCCCTTCCCTCTCTTCCCGCGCCCCGCCCCGCCCGCACTCTGCGCCCCTCCCCCGGCGGCCCGGAGCGCCCGGGGTGGCGAGGAGGCGCCCCCGCCGTCTGCGTTCTACTTCTTCTCGCGGCCACGAGCGCGAGCCGGCAGAGCGTATACATAGTGTACAGGAGACATCGCGTGTATTTTTAACGTCCCCATATTTCTGTGACTTAGAAGCGCAACGGACTTCTCTTCTCGCCGCAGTCGCGCTCTCCCGCTGGGGGCGCGCCCAGGGAAGGCGGAGGCCTCGGGAGGCTGGGTTTTCCTTGACGTCCGAGCGTTTGAGAGCAAAAGTGCTTTTAGGCCCAGGCGGAACTCGTGGTCCCTCGACCACTCAACCCCTCGACGCCTCCTCACCCTTTCCGCGGCCCCTTGGCTTCCGACCATTCTTCCCTCTAGATCTTTTCGGAGACGAAGTGAGACAAGTGTCCCAATTTTTCCTGGATTCGCCTCCCAGCGAATGTGAGCTTCCACTGTGGCTGCAGAGACGCGCGCAGCCTCTTCTCATCGGCTCTTTATGCAAGCTGGGGCCAGGAGAGGGGAGGGGCGTTCCTTAAGCCAGAGGAACTGAGAGAGGCCCTCGCCCCCGCCCCCAGGAAGCCCCGTCCCGGTGCCTTCTCTGGGGGAGCAGGCGTCTCTCCTCCACCGGCTTGTCGCCTACTCCCCTATCCCGTGGCTCTTCGCCAAAGACTGAAATCGGGGGGTGGGGGTTGGAGGGCGGCCCCTCCCCCGGAGTTTCCTCCCTGGGACAGGTGAGGGAGGAGGGGGCGGTTCTGGGTTAGGGGCCGGACCCTCCGGGGTGGCCCCAGCGCTGCCCCTGACTTTTCCTACCCTGTTCCCATCCGGCAACTCCGGCCTCGGGGACCCAGCCGCCTTCTCCGCGTCTGGGGGCCGGGCCTCGCTGCCTAGCAGCGGCCTCTAGCTGCGTCTCCCAGGCACCTGGGCCTGGGGGAGAGCTGGAGTCGCCACTTGCTTAGTTCTTAAGCGCCTCTGCCCTCCTCCAACTAGGGCCCAAGGCCTTTGGCTTCTCCAACACCAGTCTTTGGCGCTTCTGCTCCGCCAGCCCGGCCAGAGGTGCCCTCTTCCCTTAGAGAAACCCCGTTGGCCAGGTTCCCTTCCCCCAGGGCACGTTACTAAGGGGGGACATGCACTGCATGCTCGTTCCAGCGCCCTCTGGGGCTGGGTACAGTAACTCCAGTCCCAGGGCCCTGACTGCACCTAGTTAGACATCCCGTCCACCTCCCAGAGCTGAGGCTTCTGGGGACTCCTGACCTCACCACCTCCTTTCCTTTGAGCTCAAGGCAGAGCTGGCGCTGGTGCCATCTAGACTGGGTCAGGTGTGGCTGGAGGAGGTTTGGACGCCTGCGGTTAGACCAAGGCCTCTCTGAAATTTGATCAGGGGTCTGATAGATTTTTCCGGGTAGTAATCAGAAGTTGGAGGTATTAGACACCAGCACTTCCCACCCCCATCCTCCAAGACCTCCCTCTGAGAACCACAGCTGGGTCTAGCCTTCTGGGGGCCTAGCACTCTTAGGCTGAAGTGGTGGGCTAGGCAGAACCGAAAGGGGGCTGTATTAACATCACTTAGGGAACCAAAGTTGCATTATCTGGGCCCAGGCTGTCTGGTTGGCAAGAGCAAAGTTTCCATTGATGAAAACAGACATCCCACAACAAACCCCCAAGTTTTCTGTGCTACATGTGCAATATTTGTTATGAATGTTCTCACCCGTCACTCATCAACTTATCTTTATAATCATGCAGCTAGATGTTTCATGTCCATTCAAGTGGCTTTTATTCTGAGTGCAATATTCCAATAGCCTCGTAGTGATAACTAGTGTTGCTTTTGTTTTAGACGATCTATGTGCAGGGCAATGCAATGAAGCTGAAAACCCTTGTAAATAGGAGAGGTTGCAAACCAAATCAGGAGTATTTATTACTATTATTAGGCCTGCCTTTAATTTTCAGTGTGTTTCAGTATCTCGCATTCTGCCTCAGTATTGATCTTGTGTTCTTTGTGCCAAGATGAAAAGGAGAGGGTTGGTTCTTTCCTTTATTGTTGAATGCTCCCATTTAATGCTTTATAGCTTTTACTGTATTAATTTTTTAGACTCCTGTCTGCACAAAATGCAATAAAAATAATTTTATTATACCCTTCACAGCCTGAGGTGTGTTGTTTGGACACTCCCTCCAGGGGGAAGAACTAGTAGGTGGGAAGAGGGGTATTCAAAGTGGGCCCCCCGTGAGGACCGGACTCTTAATCAGAAACACTGACCACCACTGGGAGAAGAGTTTGTTGGCTGGTCCTCCAGGTCTAGCTGCCTAGTTTGCGTACTGATAGTTCTGGAGCCCTGCCAAACACCCGAGACGGCACCTCCAGGGCAGGCTGGGCGCTGATGGCGTCTTCATCCCTGATCTACTGGCAGCCTTGTGGTGGTCACTTCACCACATCCACCCCAAGTTTCCCAGTGGGGAGCTCTGTGAAATGCTCCCCAGTGCGCCCACCTGGGACACTGGTTCTGCCAACTCCTTGGCATGATGAGCTGGCAACAGACAAAATCAAAACAGGAGAGCACCCCTCTCTCCACGGCCTTTTGGTCAGAAGTGGCCTCCTCGCCATTCTGTTTTCATTAGAATAAGCGGACAAGCCTCTGACACACTGAAAGTCTGCCACAAACAAGAATGTTTACACACCATTACAATTACCCAGCAGGCTTTTACTCCAAACTGTTGTTAAAGCTTCTAAATAGGTGAGCTGTATGAGAGAAGCTAGGGTTCAAAGAGGTGTTGAGGCCCGACTGCAGGCTGAGGACAAACGGGACAGACCTCACAACAGATTGAAGCCAGTCAGCATGGTCAGGGACCCTCACCTATGCGCTTGGGAAGGAGTGCCCACAAAGAGGCCCTACCGACACTCACACCCAAAAAAAGACAAGAGGGCTTTCACTTTTACATTTTAATTAAAAAGTAATCATTTCATCTTATTGACAACACAGGAGTTCCAAAGAGGGAAAAAAAAAAAAAAACACTATATATAACACAAACAGGTCAGAACAAAACACTGCCATCTGGGGACCTTGAGTTTTGGAAACCAATGTTTACTCAGCTACTGGCAAGGACTCAGCTGAAGTCACTGCTCTCCCGTGTCTCCCCAAGGGGTCCCTTGAGACTGATCCACAAGGCGCTAAGGAGCACCATCCCTAGGGAGAAGGCAGCTTCCTTTGGCTCCACTTAGAGCAGCAGGCAGAGGTCCTCCCTCTAGTAACCTCACTCTCCGCCTGCACCAAGAACATGTCCAGCTACCAAAAGTCTGACATCAAAATGGTCCCTACCTCCTGCTGCTCGGAAAACAGAACAAGAGCCTGATTTCTGGGCCAAAAGCTCAGAGCAATCACTGAAAAAAATGGGTGTTCACCACCAGAGTCTAGGGTGGTCTTCTCAGAGCCAACTCCATGAAACTACCACTGGTGAGGAAGAGGCTGACAAATGTTAAAGGGTTCAGAGTGGTTGGGGCCCAGATTCACAGTTTGGGTTAAACTGCTGGTGACCGGTGCCGCTCAGTCCATGGAAAATCTTCCATTGCAATGAAAGCCACAAAGGAAAAAAAAAAAAAAGAGAAAAACCAAGAACTACTCTGGGTCAGGCAGAAAAGTGGCTGCCATGGCCCCTCTTCAACAACTCCCGAGCAGCCTGCTTACCACCCTGCAGGCAGCCCCCACACTCGTGGGACAGGGCGCACTGGCACCATGCCTACCAAGCCCAGCTTGCGGCTCTACAACCCTGCACAGGGACGCAAGCAGGAGCTTGTGCTCTGGTGGGCCTGTGTGAGGCCAGAAAGCCTTGGGGAGGTTCAACATGAACAAAGGCAGTGGCTCTCGCCATGAAAGGACTACCCCAAACGCAGCCAGTTGGGACTTGGCTGCTTTTTCCTTCCCCGCCCCCACATCGAGCTGACAGAGACAAATGAAATACAAACGGAGCCCAGACACCTATACTGCCCATGACCCCAGAGATATTTATTTTCTATCAAAAAATAATAAAAAATAAAAAAAATAAAAATAACCCCAACAACAAAAAATACACCTCCAAGGCAGTACAAACTCTGACTCTGGAAGGAATAAGTAACAACAGCCTTGGGCAGAAGAGAGCAGGTGGTAGAAACTTACGCCATTCGATGTGGACCTGGACACGCGCAGAGAACATCCTCCAAGTAACTACTTAGAACGCAACAGGTAGGAGGCCAGGGGAAGAGGGACCTGGGGGAAGTTGAGATTTAGCCTCAGTAATGCCTCTGGTACGATCCCATGGGGGCCTGGGGCTGCCCCACCTGTGCTGTGGTCTGGCTAACCAGGTGGGAGAGAGCAGGGCCACTCTGGATCAGGGTGTCCAGAGCTTTCTGTACACTTGGATTGTCAAAGTTGATACTTGTGGAAGACACGGGCCTCTGGCTAGCCAAGTTGCTGGCAGGTGCCAGGAGGGTGGAAGGCTGGCCAAAGAGCCCTTGGGAAGGAGCCCCAGGCCTGGGGCCCATGTTCCGAGCAGATCCTGCCTGTCCCAAAATGCCTGGAGGCTGATTGCCAGAGGCCTGTGATCTTTGCTGAGGCTGGCTGTTCGCTGCTGTGGAAAAATTCTGGTTCTGGGTGTTTCCGGCAGCAACTGAGGGGGATGCAGAGCTGCTATTGGCCGCAACCGTGCCACTATTGAAGAGGCTGAGGATTTTGGCCTGAAGCTCTTGCTGGGAGGTGGGGGGTGCAGCTGGAGTGGGTGTAGCAGACGGGAGCACTTGGCCACTCTGGAGCGGTTGAGAGCTTGGCTGTGTCTTCAGTGAGGCACCCGAGGTCGCCCCAAGTGGTTGACGGGAAATCGGGCCTAGAAGACAGAAATAAGAGGTATCTGGTTGAAAAATACCCTCCATGGGCAGGCTTAGCAGCCCAGGGAAGAACAACAATCACTGATTACATCAATCACACAGTACACAGACTATAACATCAATTTCCCAAAGGGGCCATTTCATAGTATGTGCTGTTTTCAGTAAACAGCTTAGTTCCCCCAGAGAACTACTTTAAAAAAAAAGGGCATCCATCTTGGTTCCCAGGAAGTCAGCCATACTAGCCCACCCACCACCACATTAACTACAGGGATCAGAATTCAGTACCCAAATCTTAAGTTACCATTATTACACCAGCACAGATGGCCCATGCGGGAAAACCCATGGGATATGCTCATTTCCCTTACCCACCCCAAAGAGCCCTGGGCCTGCCACCCTCCCAACAGAGCCTGGGGATTAGAGAAATGCAGAGTCAGAACTTCACCTCGGCCCTGCCACGTAGCTCACCAGGCAGAGAGTCGGTGCTGCTCCTCATAAGCCGCTCCTTCCTCTCTCGCAGGTAGTTGATGATCTTGTCAGTTTCTTCAGCAGTAAGGTACCTGTTGTCGGCCAGCAGGTTGAGGAGGCTCTGGATGGCTGGGGGGTGCCCCCCGCGCATTCCCTCCTCGGGGCCTCCTCGCTCTCTTTCCTGGAGGATGGCTTCATCAGCCATCTTGGCCGCCTGTCTGGCAATCTCCTCGCGCTCCTTCTCCCGGCACTCATTCTTATAGCGCTCGTAATTTCTGGCCACCAGCACCATGGCATCTGCCTGGGGCATGTTGCGATGCTCTGTAGGAGGGAATGATATGAGCTATTTTCTCCCATGACAGATTTGAGTGCCCACCTGCTGAACTCTACCAAGCCTTTCCTGACCTCAAACAAGCAAGAAAACCATTTCACTGACAAAAAGCCTTGGAATGGGGATGGGGAGAGGTGGGGCAGGAGGGGATGCAGCTTGGAAGACAAAGGATGGGTTTCTTCAGTGGGAAGCAGACATCCTTGTAGAAAGCTAGTTCTAAGGGGAATTCTTAGATCACAGACATGTAGTGAAAACCAGAGAAACATGACATCTCACAGATTCAAAAAGACCACGTGGAGAATGACCACAGGAGGCAGGCCATGGGGGTCCACACAACCCTTCTGGAAAGCCTGGCTTTCCACCACGTTCCTCAGGACAGAGCTGTTTTTTAATGTATCAAAAAGGTTCAACGGTTATGGATTAAGATCAAATTATGACCCTCAATAACCTTCTCCCCTCCCCCTTGGGCAACAAGATTTATAAGGTGATGAGAAGACTTCTTGGCACTTGATATAAATGTCTTCACACATCTTGAGGACGGTTCCTCAGAGAGGCGAATGACCTGCTGGAGAGGCTTCTACACTCTATGCTTATGGGTAAAACTGGTCAGGCAAATAGAGGGCCCAGGGTACTGGGAGAAGGGAAAAGTCTGTGCTGTGAGAGCAATCAGCAAGGCATCAGTTGACTGAGTCTCAACGATCTGGGAGCAAAGGACTAAAAGTTACTTCAGGCAAGGACTTCAGGGAACCGACCCTGGGCCTCCAGGAGGTCAAGGCCGCCTCCCTCTTCTCAAAGTCCCTCCACTGACTTCTCCAGCACACTAACAAAAAGTCTCCTAACTGCCTGCCACACGCTGTGCCCCTCGTTCCAAAGTCTGGTGAAGCAGGGGCTCCACCACCCTCAGCGCAGTGTGTGCCAGGGCTGGGCTGGCTCTCACTGGTGCGAGCAGACTGTGCGCCTCTCTTCCCAAATTGCCCTGAAGTGACTTCATGTTGGTGGCTTGAAATAGAACACGGTGGGAGTATTTACACCACGGAAGTCAGGAAATTCTATAAACCACGCCATCCCCACCCCAGAACTGGCTGTTAAACATTTACTAACACATCACTGCACATACCTAAGGGCTGAATATAACGTCATACACAGCAGGCCCAGAACTGTATGCAATGAAAGAAGATCAAACAAATAAATGACTGTGCAAGCTTCTGTCATGCACTTACAAAAGGGCTCTACCACATCTGAGCTGAAATACCTTTACCTAAAACCTGCTGCTTCTGAGTAAGCCATAAAAAAATTAATGGACTAGCATCTGGAAGTTTCTGGAACTGTAACCCACTGGGGCCTCCATACCTTGAGGGGTTCCGAACATGATGTTGACTGTGCAGGAGCGGTGGATCTGGTGTTGCTGGGTGATGACAATGGCGAAGGGAGACCCTCCCCTGCTGACATCCTCCAAGGCTTGTGACAGTGAGACTTCCGTGTTGAGGAAGATTAGATCTACTACCATGCCTAGGTCTCGGACCTTCCGCCCCACAGATTCAGCATAATCTCTGTAGAAACAAACAGGATCCAGCTGAGCACTCCCTGATCGACTCCCAATCTGTACAGCGGCACCTCAGCCAGAAGACTTCAAATCCTAGCTCTACCAGTGTCTCCCTAGCACCCTCTTCAGGCTCCAAAAATCTAGACCAATTCCTTCTCTTTATATTGGCGGAGAAGTTCCCAATGGAACAGGACTTAGTATCCCAGGCCCTTCTCTTGATTCTCTAGTCTGATGGTCATTCCTAAACACCATCCTGTTGCCTAAGATTTGTAACACATTTCTGTCTTGGCAGAGGCTGTACAACACAGTGAAAAAAGCATGGGTTTTAAATGCTAGAGATAGGTTTGGATCATAGCCCTAACATTTACTTGCGAAGTTGAAGCTTTAAGCAAATCCCTTTACCTCTTACAAATCTCAGTTTCTTTACCAATCAGACAGGAATAATACGGCTCAGCTTATATGTCATTTCCTTAACTTTCTCTCCAATCTAAATCAGATCCTTGATATATTTCTTCTCATAAGACTCATCACCAATACATTTATATTTGTCATCTGTCCAACTAGGGTATAAGCTCCACAAGAGGAAGGGGCCATGTGTGTTTTGCTCATGAGCATTACAGCTTCAGGACCTAGCACCTGCCACACACAGAAAAAATTTGATGAATGAATACATGTGAAACATGATTACTATGAAGATTAGAAAAATAATTTAAAGTGCTTAGCATGGAGTAGTACAGAGTAGGTGCTCAGAAAATGACAGATATTATCATGCATTTAAAAATAAAAAGGCAAAAAAATTATCTGCAAGTTAAAGCAGCATCTATTTCTAAACAAGGCAGCCCAGAGCCTGTGAACTCTGCCTGCTGTTTGGTGTCTTAACACCTACTTCCCTAGCTTCTGCCTTGAAAATTAGCTCTTTAACCCCAAACTGCTAGAAAATACATGAAGTTCTTTACTAGCCACTTGGGGAAAGGGAATATAGCTGCTGCCAAACTTGCAAGCTGCTACACTCCCTTCTGCACCTCTGAGCTGCTTCTCCAAGGAAAGAATGTGAAACAGAGGTAGGAACAACAGTGCCATGAGCTCTGCCTTGGCTGGCACGGCCACCTAACAGCTCTGCAAGGCCATGGCACTTCCCAAACGAAGCCAGTCTCTCGGCTGGCGAATGCAGACATGCCTGCCTTCCCACGTATTACGGGCTTGGGGTCCTCGCACAAAGGGGGCATCTACTGCTTCACCTGACCAACATCTACTCCCTCGGATTTTCCTTTGGGAAGGCACCCCTTTCCCACTCAGTCTGCCCCGGCTCCACAGGGTTAGTGCCACTTTCAGCACTATGCGTGGGCACATGACCTAGCCCTGGCCAATCAGGGCATCCCAGCACTGCTGGCCAAAGGGACAGTCCAGGGATGGGAAACAATTCTAGGCCTTCAGGTGGAAGCAACAGGAAAAAGCAGCTCTTTCCACGGGTTTGCTAAGCTAAGGAGATACACGTCAAGAGCTAGCGCTGTCCTGTCTTTTCAAGTAGAAAGCTTATCTGAGAGTGAAGACAACACAAAAGACCAAATCTTTATGAGAGGCTAACCCTGAATGCAGCCATGCCTGAATGTCCCAGTCAAGCAAACGAAAAACTTCCCTTTGGGCCCAAGCCAGTTTGCGGTGGGTTTTCTGTCATCTACAACTGCAAGAACTCTGGTTAACACAGTACAGCAATGTCAACGTACAAAGCCTGGCAGTGTGTACAGCTGCCAAGAAGACTAAATTTCTAATTTCTCTTCTGCTTCTTCTCCTCACTCGGGAAAAATCCAAAGGGTTCTTACTTAGTCTGCTTGTTGACCACAATCACAGAACAATCAACAGGCCTCTCAGCATCAAAGCGTCTCTGGATTTCCTCAAAATACTGACGATAGAGCTCTTCTCTACGACGCTCCTCACGTTTCAGACGCTCTGCAGGATGACACAGGGAAAACTGAAACATGGACGGTGCCTTTCCATAAAAATAAGTCACAGGCCTTATTTTCAATCTTGAACTACTTGTAGGCAAAGGTTGTAATCCTCTAGACTACTTCTGAAAAAAAATTATTTTTTTACTATTATAAATTCATTAAAATGGAATGAAGGGATTACAAGGCATGGTTGCTTTAATCTGATACATGCTACCAGAATGTCCTTTAGGAAAGGCTGTTACTAATTCATTCTTTCTTTGGGGTGGATCACCTAGTGCTATTTCTCCGTATCTTAATCAACACTGAGTTTTGTCATAAAAAAAAAAAAAAACCTCCTGCCAATTGATAGGCAAAAGATAGTATATCATTATTATCCTAATTTTCATTTTTGGGACAACCATTTAAGACTCTTATTGACAGGTAATTGTAATTTGCTAAAAAAAAAAAAAAAAAAAATCAGGCAGTTAAAAAAAAATCAACAAAAAAATCCTAAACAAAACCAGGCAGTAAAGTTCTGTAGCAAACTACAAATGAGGTTATTAATTTGACCAGGAATAAAACAATTAAAAAATCTTAAAGATGTATTAAATATATTGAGAAAATCAAGGCTTTAAAAAACATGTCTTTATCTAAAAAATAGATGCTCTTAGGTAAAAATTATAAATAAAACAACTTTCCCCACATACTACATAGGTAATAAAGATAGTTATATTTATTTGGTCAATGAGCAAGAAACAAACATTTAACCTCTTCAGCTCCAATCTTTAGTTCATTTCTTTTCTTACTGATAGTATTTCATATTTATTTCTTCTTGTTGGGTGACTAAACCAGGTGACAGTACTACACTGCATTTAAAAAATGGTTTTCAAGCTGAATGCTCTCTACAAATGAACAGGCCATTTATATTTCTTCTTTTTGTGAACTGCTTAGCCAAGTCATTAGCTCCTTTCCAGCTGGTTATTAGTTTTCTCTTTCTTTTATAAAGTGTTCTATTTGTGATAAGAATAAACTGTTTTTTCTACTTTACCTTTTGCACGAGACTGACTTTCTGGGCCTGGTGGGCCTCGTCCATCAAAGCTATCTCTGTAACGGTCAAAGTAAGTGTCATCTTTCCTCCTGCAGTAGTCATCCATTCGCAGGTATCGGTCATAAGAGCCTTCTCTCCTGAAAAGGTAAAGAAACGTGCACAAAGTTAAAGGTTTTCTCCTGCAAAAATCAAATACAGAGAACTCTTCAAGACCCAGCCATCTGTGAGGAAGACATAGTAAGGCACAGAACTTTGGGATTAGGCAAACAAAATTAGTATCTGGGACTCACTGCTTATCAGCTCTGTGGCTGGGACTGAGTTAACCTACCTTCCAAAAGGACCGGGAGGATGTACAGAACACTCTCAGCATAATGGAAGCTCCCTGGCCCAAAGTACACACAAAATAACTGGTAGTAATTATTGATATTTGAGGAACCATTCTAGGCCCTACCCCAAGCCTCCTTCCTTGTGCTTTTTCAAAATTGTGGTTAAAAAATAGAATAAAAAAATACACACATATAAAATAATTTTCACCATCCTTAACAGTCTGAACAGAAACTCACCCCCGATCTCTGTAACTTCTAATCTTTCTATGAATTTGCCTTTTCTAAATATTTCATGTAAGTGAAAACATGTATTTGTCTTTTGTGACAACGTAGCTTAATATTTATTTCATGTAGCATATTTCTTAAGGTCTATCAAGGCTTAGCAAGTATAAAAATGACCTTTCTTTTTATGGCTGAATAATATACTGAATGGATATATCATACTCTTTAATCCATCTATTGATGGTTGTCTACATTTGAGTGGTGTCTACCTTTTGGCTACTATGAATAGTGTTGCTATGTACAGTCACACCCATCTATGTAAGTTCTTCTTTTTAATTCTTTTGGATATATATTCAAGAATGGAGCTGGTGGATCATTAATTCTACTACATTTAACTTTCTGAGGGACCGCCAAACTTTTTCACAGCAGTCATCAGTTCAGTTCAGTCGCTCAGTCGTGTCCGACTCTTTGCGACCCCATGAATCGCAGCACCCCAGGCCTCCCTGTCCATCACCATCTCCCAGAGTTCACTGAGACTCACATCCATCGAGTCAGTGATGCCATCCAGCCATCTCATCCTCGGTCGTCCCCTTCTCCTCCTGCCCCCAATCCCTACCAGCATCAGAGTCTTTTCCAATGAGTCAACTCTTCGCATGAGGTGGCCTAAGTACTGGAGTTTCAGCTTCAGCATCATTCCTTCCAAAGAAATCCCAGGGCTGATCTCCTTCAGAATGGACTGGGTGGATCTCCCTGCAGTCCAAGGGACTCTCAAGAGTCTTCTCCAACACCACAGCTCAAAAGCATCAATTCTTTGGCGCTCAGCCTTCTTCACAGTCCAACTCTCACATCCATACATGACCACTGGAAAAACCATAGCCTTGACTATAGACGGACCTTGGTTGGCAAAGTAATGTCTCTGCTTTCAATATACTATCTAGGTTGGTCATAACTTTTCTTCCAAGGAGTAAGCGTCTTTTAATTTCATGGCTGCAGTCACCATCTGCAGTGATTTTGGAGCCCAAGAAAATAAAGTCTGCCACTGTTTCCACTGTTTCCCCATCTATTTCCCATGAAGTGATGGGACCAGATGCCACGATCTTCGTTTTCTGAATGTTGAGCTTTAAGCCAACTTTTTCGCTCTCCTCTTTCACTTTCATCAAGAGGCTTTTTAGCTCCTCTTCACTTTCTGCCATAAGGGTGGTGTCATCTGCATATCTGAGGTTATCGGTATTTCTCCCAGCAATCTTGATTCCAGCTTGCGTTTCTACCAGTCCAGCGTTTCTCATGATGTACTCTGCATAGAAGTTAAATAAGCAGGGTGACAATATACAGCCTTGACGTACTCCTTTTCCTATTTGGAACCAGTCTGTTGTTCCATGTCCAGTTCTAACTGTTGCTTCCTGACCTGCATACAGGTTTCTCAAGGGGCAGGTCAGGTGGTCTGGTATTCCCATCTCTTTCAGAATTTTCCACAGTTGATTGTGATCCACACAGTCAAAGGCTTTGACATAGTCAATACAGCAGAAAGAGATGTTTTTCTGGAACTCTCTTGCTTTTTCCATGATCCAGCAGATGTTGGCAATTTGATCTCTGGTTCCTCTGCCTTTTCTAAAACCAGCTTGAACATTAGAGAGTTCACAGTTCACGTATTGCTGAAGCCTGGCTTGGAGAATTTTGAGCATTACTTTACTAGCGTGTGAGATGAGTGCAATTGTGCGGTAGTCTGAACATTCTTTGGCATTGCCTTTCTTTGGGATTGGAATGAAATGTGACCTTTTCCTGTCCTGTGGCCACTGCTGAGTTTTCCAAATTTGCTGGCATATTGAGTGCAGCACTTTCACAGCATCATCTTTCAGGATTTCAAACAGCTCAACAGGAATTCCATCACCTCCACTAGCTTTGTGTATGGCACAATCTCATACAAATTCCATCACCTCCACATCATCATGATTATCTGGGTCGTGAACATCTTTTTTGTATAGTTCTTCTGTGTATTCTTGCCACCTCTTCTTAATATCTTCTGCTTCTGTCTTCTTCACAGCAGTCATATTACTTTGCATTCCTACCAGCGATGTATGAGGGTTCTAGTTCCTCTACACTTCAACATTAAAAAAAAAAACAACTATTAAAGCCATCCTAGTAGGTATGAAGTGCTATCTCATTGTGGTTTTGATTTGCATTTCTCTTCTAACTAAGGATGTCAAGTATCTTCTCACGTATTTATTGGCCATTTGTACATCTACCCTGTGGTCCCGCATGGCCAAAACAATTTGCACTCCCATCTTTTTTTCCATTTGCACAACGGTGCCTTTCACAGCCTGCAAGAAGAGACCCAGATTCATTCATTAAGCAAAATCCGTCTTCAATCACACATTCAGCAAATATTTATTAAGCAGCACATCTCTCATGGTGATAGACACCGGAAACATAGGCCTGGGAAAGGCACTGCTGTACAGAGTTCTCAATTAGTTCAGCAGAACAAACAAAAAAGACTGCTACCAAAAACAAACAAACAAAAAAAGACCAGCAAGCAGAACGACTGTAGAGGTTACCTGTACATGGGATCTCGGGAGTCTCTCATCTCTCTGTATCTGTCGTACATGGGATCTCGGTGATCACGAAAATTCCTAGTCTCTCTTAGGTCACGAAAGTCTCTAAGATCCCTCATGTCCCGAGCATCACGCATACTTCTGCTGTCTCGGTGATCCCGAATGTCTCTGCTATCTCTGTGGTCCCGCAAATCTCGGGGGTCTCGCATGTCTCTGCCATCTCGAGCATCCCGGCCATTTCTGCCATCCCTGGGCTCTCTTCTTGGACTTCCTCGAATGGGCGATCGATCACGTCTTGTATCTCGACTATCTCCAAAGCCATATGGATCTCTGTGGGAGGGGGCAAGAAGATGCTAAGACAAAGGAACTGAAGGAGTCTACCCTTGAGCTCTTTACTGGAGAAAGCCCCCACCCTCCAAGCATTTTTCTCTAAAACACAGCAGTCAGTGAGAAATAAGATGAAAATTTTAAGGACAGTTACCCATCTGGTCAGCAAATAAAGACTAGCAGGTTTTACAATCTCCAAAGATTAGGATAGTCAAGGAAGAATGTATGATCCAGAGCCAGGGGTTTTGACTGGGGTCATAGTGTTTATCAGACTTTGGGGGGTAATTCAATATTCTGTATACATGTTAAATTATCATCTCCATCTCAACAGGTTTTCAAAGTGAAAGGATCTTCCCTCATTCATTTCCTCCCACCAAACTTGTTTGAAAGAGATTTTAAAAGGGGAGAACAGTTGTGGGAGGTGGGGTGTGTGTGTGTGTGTCATAATAAGGGGCAAGACTCATGAAGAAAAAATGAGCAAATGACACAATCTTGTACAAGGTTGGCACAATCTCATACAAAGTAATGGTGATTCAAGGAGTTATCCTTAAAAGCACAGAAAATGTTACTTAAAAAAACATCGAGCAGGATCAATCAAATAAAGGGGAAAAAAGAAAGAGAAGTACAATACGAGACACACAGTCAAGTACAGGAACACTCTATCTTCTTAACATATGAGTAGTGGTCTCTCTTAGTCTAAAGTTTATGTAGAACCTGGCTCCTCCTGGTCAAGGTGTTCTTTGTTTAAAAATAAAAGTTTGAAGTCACAAGTGTTCAGCCTGATCTGATTCAATATTATTCATGAGACTACCCCACTACGAACTATCATTCTCAACATGTTTAAAATTAAACTTCTTATTCAACCCACTCAGGTGCAGTCAGACCTTTTCACTTTTACTAAAAATCATCTTCCCAATTACTAAGGTTTAAGTTCTTGAGAGTTAACTTTGATTTTTCTTCCCTATCAAGTTACTTGAATACTCTTTGCTTTTCTTGTTCATTCCCATTGGACTTTTCAGTTCAATCCAAACCTTTATTCTATGCTGGCACCACCAAGAATTTTTAAGATACAAAACCAAAATCCAATCTTCCAGATTTCAATTCTTTCAGCAAATACCAGATAAACCATCGATTTCCACCTGTTACCAACTGCAGCTTGGCTATCATGCTTCTGGGCACTCTTCCCGAACAAATTTAGCCCCTTTCCATTTATTATTTCTCCCTCATTTCCTAATCCAACTTCCTTAGTTCTAAAGCTGGATTTATGATTTAACTCACATGACTTATTTCAGTATTTCTGTTCATATGGCTTTTCAACGTGGAATGATTTTCCTGCACTAACTCAAGTATCACCCAATGCTCAAAGGCAAGTTCATGTCCCATGTCTTCCAAAAAATATTCTCTAATCTCTTGAGTAACTGCTGATCTCTCCTGCTAAACTCTTAGAGCACTTACTATTACTCACCTAGATCAGATTTACCTTTTTACAATGTCTCCTTGTAAGAACTGCTTTAAGGATCACCTCCTCCGTAAAGCCTGCCCTGAACTCTTGATCTTTTCCAGCAAATAGGCCCCTCCTCCAGTCATTTCCATCTCAATAAATGGCACATCTACTTACTCAGTTGCTCAAGCCAGGAAACTGGATGTCATCCTTTCTTTAAAGCCCTATCCACTCTTCCAATGACATTTCCAAAATGTGTTCACTTTCTCTGAAATTGATATCCATTCTGTCCATGTTTCTTTATCTCCACTGGTACCACTGAAGGCCAACCCCAAGCCACCTTTCCCCAAAACCACAGCAGAGCCTTCTAAAGTAGTCTCCCCATTTCTGCTCTTGCCTATTTCTTAATCTTCTTCTAGATTACTCTAGAACCATCTTTTAAATACGTAAAACCCTTCACTGGTTTTCCATAGTATTTAGAATTCAGTCCAAAATCTCCACTGAGGCTAATAAGATTCTGCCCTGCCTCAGCTCGTCTTCTCCAAGCTTATTCCGCCCCTCCCTAGTCTGCGTCTCTTACCATGCTGACTTTTCAGCTGTAACTAGCCAAGGGTTTCCCAGTGCCTCCTGTTGTGCGGCAGGAACTACTCCACAGTCATTTCCCAGGTCTCAGGCCTAAGCATCCCTTACTCCATGATTCTGTTAGTTTAAAACTTTATTTTTGGTCCCTAAATTCTGGCCACCTTCTCTCATAGCACTGTTTTCACTCATGTTATTTATCACAATTTGATGTCACATATCAATTAACTTAACGCCTGTCTGCCCTACTAGACTGCAAGTCCATGAAGACAAGGACTGTCAGTTTGACTTCATGATAAAGCCACTGCATAGGCTTATATTGTCTGGCATAGAGCAGATGCTCCATGAACCTGTTAAACAAATCTTGCTCTGCATACATATTTCTATTGCTGCACTTATCACACTGTTCTGTAGTTATTTGTTTGCAATGGCTTCCCTACCAAACAGTAAGCTCACTTGAATGCTTTGTATCCACAGGACACAGCACAGAATTCAGTAAATGTTTAACAAAATTAATTATTCAACTAAACTGTAAACCTCTCAAGAGTAGCATCATGTCTTCCTCATATTTTTGTCACCTACCATGATTACACATATAGACATTTATTATGATGCCCTCAGCTTGGAAGAAAACTTCATTTTCACTTCATCCACATGGTCACAGCAAAAACAATTTAAATGCCAACTCTGTTTCTATGAAAAGTCCTTGTCATATGTTTTAAGGCTCATAAGTACTCTTGATTGGTGGGAGCAAACATACGGGAGATCAGAGAATTTAAACAAGGATGGCTAAAGATTTTTCCTACTAGAATAAAGTGCAGAGTAACTGAGATTCTCACTTCAACTTTTATTATGTCATAAAATCCCTCTAACATATGTAACATCTGATATAGTGTATATTGTGGGCAAACACCTAGGATCCAATGGGAAGGGACAACTGTAAAGTATTTCTGGATTAATGATCGGCAGATAAACCTGCCTTGCGGAGCAGTCAGAAAAAAGTCATTAGAGGTGGAATCATATTTCAAGTGCTCTTTGGCAATCAAGGATGAAAGAGATCATGAACCTGACAGACCACAGACCACACACAAAGCCTGGAGAAAACGGGGTGGCGGGTGGGACAGGGCTAGTACCACCATATCACAGCAATTTTCACAGTCTTAGGATGATTACAAATGCCACATCTGGTTCTCATTCTTTTGAACCCACTGAAATACCTTACTCACCTGGCGAGAGTTTATTCCTGGAGGTTGACCACAATACCCTAGATTCCCAAAGTCTAGGTTCATGTTTCCAGTTTGAGAAGGTAAGCAGTCAATCTAAAGTCTGTGTGCAACAAAACTGTAAATTCCCCCTTAATTACCTTTGGGGTAAAAATGTAGAAGAGATGATATTCACAAGGGAAAGAAGAACCAAAGGAGTAGCAGAAGCAGGGACAGAGAGGCTAGCAAGGCTCTAAAATGAAAAAGGAAAGCTTTCCTTTCTCCAAAAGACAAGCAGTATGGCAGACTGCTTTTCTTCTGGAGACAAAAACAAAATAACCCTTTAGGTGCCAAACAAGACCTCCCCAGAACAAAATGGATCCTGGTGTTGGCCCCAACATCTTTCTCAAAATAAGAACCAGATAACAAAAAGATGGTACAATGTGCAGGATTCAGAGTGCCGCATGGATGAAGCCTGCTGAACAAGATGCTTGGCCTCAAACAACAAGTGGGTTAGAGGCAAGTTTCTGGAGAATGAAGTTCACTATATCATCCCATGGTACCAAAGTTGTTTAACTGGAGACCAATGCACTGTACCCTCAAGTACTAGGTCACCAGAAGCTAAAAAGAAACTGAACGACAGTTAAAACTTCAGAACCAGAGTCCACAAACTGAAAGCAGTTGATAAACATCACAAAAATTCTGTTGCAAATTCCTCATTTATTCAGCAGGAGGGGGCAAAGCCAAATGCTCTTTTGCCTTGAGAGAAATGATAGTCAAACACTATTTGCAAACATCTGAGAGGTAAGGAGGGATGGATGAAGGAAAAGACCATGGCTCAGACGGCAAGTGATGTGCTCCTGGCAGAAGTGCTTCTCTTCCTGAGGAGCACTAGGCATTTGAGAGCTCTTGGACAACTGATGGACTCCGAGCTTCTCTTAGAGACAGCCTCAAGCCCAGGATGGTGCCTCAAGCCCAGGATGGTGCTCTTTGGCCTTGGCTATTCAGGAGGTCAGGGAGGAAGGCCTCCGTCCTTTTCTTGTCAGCATCTCCTTTTTTCTTTCTGTTCACTGGAATATCTTCCTTCTAAAGCCAGCCTTTTTTCTCCTGAAAAAAAAAACCCATCAGCTCTTTGTATTTCTGTTCTGTCACAGATACTGCCCACAAATACCATTCTCTAAATGGCTGGCTGCTGTGTGATGCTGACCTCCCACCAGGAGCTCCATGCTACCGTCAGCAACAGAGACAACAGGCTTGTACAGAGTTTCACCACTGGGTGCAGGAAGGATAACGAGGGGCAGCAAGCAACCGCACCTTACAGATTCAAACTCTGTAAGTGCCCCTGCTTCTCCTGGAAGCGCACTGATAATTTTCTCAAACACAAATGCGACTCTTCTGTTGGTAGAGAGGTGGCACTTGTTGAGAACTGACGGATCTTCTTTAAGTGTTAGTGCGCACGTAATCACAGCCTGGAGTCTTTAATTGTGAAGCCCACCTAGAGCTAGGGCAGTCTCACACCCAAGAAGCAAGCAGTGATTAAAGGAATTAACACTGTGGATACACAGAAATCACCTCAGGCCACGTAAGAAACTTGTCTGCAGTTAGGCTTTTTCTTTTCTCTTTTTAATAACTGAAATATAGCTGACAATGGCCAGGTTATTTCTGATGAACCAATCCTTGACGACTTTCACCGAGGCACCAGGCCTAACATTCTTCACGAATACATAGAGAAATTCTCTGCAGAGGTCTCGACATAGACAAGTAACTCTATTTGCTTTTCCTCAGGTCATGCAGGAAGGTTTAGGAAGTAGAGTATCACTCAGAGGCCATGTCTGCAGAAGGATATGTTCCAAAACCTGGACTGCTCAAGTGTTGAGCTGAAGATGGAAACTGAGAACTGAGGCACGACTAGAATCATGGTCCAGTCTCCGAGGATGGTTAAGACTGATGCCGAGCACCAATGCGAGACAACCTGCATGGTAACTGTGCAGTGCTCTCAATGTGCACAGTGGAGTTCAATGAAGCTGTCCAAGGGTTAAATGACGAGAATTCAGGGTGAAATGTGATCCAGAGCAGGAATCCCTGATGCAGAATTCTGGCCTTGGCTGGGCTAGTACCATCAGAACCACATTCCAACAGCTGGAGTCATTATGGAGGCTTATTACTGAACGGTGAGCAACACCAGCAGAACTGTGGCTTACAGAGACATTTGAAGAGGTGATAATCCTGTGAAAATCCCCAAAGATACTGAGGTGTTTTGACACTCAAGGTTAAAGTCCAGCAAAATAAGGTGTTACAAAGGTCTTGCCAGCATGCTTAGAAACAATTTTCTTAAGAAGTAGCAACATTGAAGACACAGAGTTACAACTTAAGGGAAATGCTTGCTATAGGTACTTTTTTTTTCCTTCCTGTGAACAATGCATTCCTCCACGGCTGGGGGCACATAAAATGTTTAGGGTTGCTAAATGAAGGCAGCTGGATTGCTGTCAACATACTGGTACACTGGAGTTTTGACTGGAAGCACGCACCTGAAGAGAGTGCGCGCTGGCCAGTGTTCACCCTCAGAGAAATGATTAGCCCCTTCCAGACTAGTATCTTAAGAGAGAATATATGATAAACACAATGATAAAAACGTTAGTGTTCTATTTTGAATACAACATTCAATTTATCTGACTTTAGGGTTTGACAATTTTTATTTTTAAATGGAACAAAACTGAGACTCTGCTTAGACTTTTAGATGGGGCTCAGAATATTTTTTTTTTTTTTACTAAATGTGAATATTCCTCTTCCCTAAACCTTACTGAGTATGACTATATGAAACTTAATCATGCTAAACAACACTTTGAGGAACCCAGTTAGGGACGATCACCAAGAAGACTGATTTTTAATGGACCTTTAATTAGCCTAGCTGTCCCTCCTACTGATTATAAATAAAGCGGGGAGTCACAGCCCAATCCACATCCCAAATGACCTTATCTTAGAATTTATTTTTGAGGAAGATGATATATTAAAATGAAAATATAAGTGACATATGTTTATAAATCTGGTAAGGAGAACATTTTAAAAGGCCCCCTCCAATGTTGTTTGTATGTTGTATCTTTGGGGGGGGATATAAGAAAGAAAGAAAAAAGCATTCTTCCATTATAGATGAAATTATAGAGTTGCATTTTAGGCTGGGATGAAATTAATCTTTTAAATTTAATGCTCTGGCAATGGCAATATCGGATTTCAAGTAGGGGAGTAAGCTATTTCCCCAACATTGCCAATGCTTAGTGAATAGCTACAATAATGGGAAATGTTAAAATCATCTGGTTAGGTATATTTTTAGTGGAATGACATAAAAAATTCTTAGCATAGCACAAATGAGAACCACTTTTTATTCTGTGATGTGCAGTCCCATCTCCTTTTTGCCTGCAGAAACATTACCCAGACGTCACAGACATCATGAGGATACAGAGAGCAGGAGGATTTTACCAGGGGAGTGTCTTTATAGTGACCAATTCTACACTCCTATAAGCTACCTACTTCAGAAACATACACATTTGAGCTCCTTGGAAACTGGATATACACCGCATCTCCTTTCAGGTCATTTAGCAACCCCAGCTTCCCGTGGAGCCCCATATGTCTGACCATTAGATGCGAACTCTCAGTCACTTGTATTCCATGTTTACTGGGGCAACGAGGAGCAACACTGAAGGGACTGCCCAGCATCTGCAGCGTGGTTAGATGCAGCACAATGGCAACAGACTTATATGGATCTGAAGTGCCAGAGCATTCATTTATGTTCTTTAGGGCACTCACACATACACACAAAATCAATCAATATACTATTTACCTGCAAGCTGCAGGCATTCCTTATGGTGTCAGAGAAAACAAACAGAATACCAATGTATATGCTCACTTCTGCAGTGAAACCAATGGATGACCAGGGCATCCAGCTAACAGCTGTGGTGCAGCTATAATTGTGGTGTTAGATTCAACTTCCAGGCAGAGTGTTCAAAGAATTTAACTGCAATCAGCAGCATTACTTTGTCCCTAAGGTCGGCTTGAACTCTGCAGAACATACCCGTGTAATTTAATCCTGGTAGCTTAGAAAATACCATCAGGTCCAAGTGGGCGCATATACAAACACAGAGCATCCAATCCTTCCTATAAGTAGGTAACAAACTATAGGTGTTTTTGTTTCAAAGCAGGACAGCTATATGTTATGTGTAAGTGCCCAGTTAGTTGGGTACACCCCCAAGTGACCTGTGGAGCTACCAGTACAGACTAGGATTTGTTGTACTCAGCATGTTCAGTCATCATATGAAATGTAGTTTCCTGTGGTATATAGTTTAGGTACACACTTTACTGTGGAAAACTGGCATTTTACTTAGGGGCAAAGGCAAAATCCATACTGAGTATCCACTTGGGCCATGAGGAGACACCAGATATGAGATATGTATGTCTGCATTCCACACAAATCTGCACACACTGCATCCACTTGTGTGCTATTTATGAGGTCAGACAGTTTGAATACAATATACTCATCTTTGGTGTAATGGCAACATTAATGAGGCTCTTCTTTGGGACGAATTTAATGCATATCTTGAGGGTACACATCAGGACTATCTCTTGTAAATAGTGGAAGACTATTTGGGGAGATGCTTTTTATTTCCAGGAAAACTAAGAAAAAGGGAGACTTCTAGAGGTAGGGTGTTTTTGCCCTTTTTATTTCCCCTCAATAAGTAACCCAAGCATGCGAGCGCACAGGGGATCTGCAGCACAGGCACAGGAGCAATCTCTCAAGCAGCACTTTCTGTAACCCTGGGTGAGCATCTGGACCGGCAGCCATGTGGAATGAAGAGTCGAGCCTGCTGCAGGGCAGCGTAGCACACACCAACGACCCTCGGGCACTCCTGCTGTGGAGGCTCCCACTGACACGTGAGCGGGGGACACACAGAGGTTTATCCTCTTCCAATCGCCTGCAACTCACGGTGCAAGCTGAACTTGCTGGGTTTGCCACGGAAAACAAAGCTTCCTCTGCATCTCCTGATGTATGTTCTAAAAAAGCAGCAAGGCCCTTCACACAGGTTCACGTTCTTATTGTTTGCTTGTGCGTTTCTGATTTCTTTGGGGGGAAGAAAAGACCCTTGATGTACGAAGTTGGGCTTAACTCCCCAGAGCCCAACTCTCCCAAGGTAACTCACTGCTTCAGGGTACTTTACCTTCGTGTGGGGCTGGGTCTTGATGGAGCCGTATTCATATTTCTTCTTTCCGCTGCCTTATTAATATCTGAAAAGAATAATCAACCCATCTGTTCAATGCTACGGAATAAAAACAAGATCATCAGCACATTTCAAATGAAAGCAACAACAAAAAAACTACAATGACAACCAGATGGTGTAAGAAAATCCATTCAGCAGACGCATAGTCACTTGGGCAAGTTTTATTAAGTTACAGCAGTACGTTGTCATGGCTTGGTAGAGAAGGTCCCTCAGTTTTCTAGCTAACACATAATTTGTGTAAAACTGATCATGTCAAGGCTTTAACACTGCCAAGCCTAAACCTAAAAACTGCCCCCTCCAAAAGGGGAAAAGTGTCTTCTAAACTCTTGGAGAGCCAGATGTGTGATTCTTTTTTGAGGGCAGGAGAAAGAAAGAAAGAAAATTTTAAAAAGAGAGAGAGAGCAAGGGCAAGTAGTTCCATTTTATATTACAAGGAAGTAATGGCTGGAATCCAGTTTTAAAACATCTAATATTCCATGAAGCAGGGGCTCCTTTTAGTTTGCCTTGTGGCATTCTATTGGTTAGAATCTTCCAGAATGAGATGTAGGAAAGAAATTAATTTTTTCAAAACAAAGCATATGACATGTTAATATTTATAACCCTCATAAGGTTATATTTATAACCCTCATAAGTACCTAAGAATAAGAACTGTCATTTGGTATAGTAAGGTTAAGTAATAAAACACTCATCGTAAGTTTTCACTACAGAAGCCTGGCATATACAACTAGATAAAGAACAGTGGAAACATAAACTCACAGAAGCCAATCTGTGCAGTTAAAGCCTCTCGGTTAAAAACAAAACAAACCTACTTTGCAAAAGCTGAAGCAAGTAATAATAACACCATATGTAAGTAAGAAATATCTAAAGAAATGTACCAATCTATGCTCAAAGATAACACCCGATAAATTTTATATGCCTGAAAAAATAAGCACATTAAAAATTTCATACTTTAGTATATGGAGAAATAAAACTGCTTTCTGCGGCAGTGTAATTTTATTTCCCTTGTTCCATATTAAGCAATTAACAGTGTATCTAATAATGACATTAAATGGTATTAAACAATCATATAATTAGGATTTAAAACAGTGATTATAAATAGCTTTGAAAATAGTAATTATGTGTGTGAAAAATTCTAACCAGAGTTGTATCACATGAAAGACCACAGTAATGATAAACCTTAAAGAGGTCTTGTATGTCTTTCCCCTGCTATGTTGTCAACTATTGAGTTCCTGTTCAAGTGAGAATGATCTTCCGTTCCATTTTAAGTCAGAAGCCCCTTATCTTTAGGAGAATGGCTTTTGACCAAACTGAAGGTAACATATCTAAACAGTCAGAGAGGTATATTCTATGTAAACTGCTCCTTAAGTTTCTAACTGAGCAGATCCAATCCCTCTACCTTTATAAAGAATCAGGAAATATGTTCTACACAGAAATTGGCCAGTAATACCTGACCATGGGTTTGGTATTGCATGTTACAAGTTACAACCCTTAAAGTTCACTAAGGCCTGACATTTTTTTTTTTTAATATTTATTTATTGGCTGCACTGGGGTCTAGTTGCAGCACGCAGGATCTAGTTTCCTGACTGGGATCGAACCTAGGCCCCCTGCACTGGGAGTGCAGAATCTTAGCCACTGGACCACCAGGGAAGTCTCAAGTCCTGAAATAGTAACACGTTATATAATGACAGATCATACAGGGAGTACCTAGTTTCTTCTATATGTAATTGTGAAGAGTATCAGGTTCAGGCTTAGAAGGGCCTACTGACCTAGTCCGCCCACTTACTTTGTACTGCTTTCTAATACAGGGTGACTATGATTCAGAGAGAAACGTAAAATCTTTGATAATTTAAGCAGTTTTCAAAGTATCTCTGGAATACATGGGGAGTGGTGTTAGTGGCGTGCACATTTCTTTTAAATAAGGACCATATTTCCCAGCAGGATTCCATGTATTATTAAATAGCCATGTAAATAAAACTCATCTAAACACTGACTTGACTCAGCAAACATTTAGGTGAGAATATGGAACACAAGGTACTACTGTAACTGGTGTCTATAAATACTATATAATTTTGCCCTCATATGAAAGGGACTGCTGCATTGTATAATTATATCCAATTCTGTGAGGGCTGCTAAATATAGGACTGGGGAGACCAAAATCCTCATGGTACCATATAACTTTGGGGCAAAACTGGTTGCAGTCAGAATGAAGGAGGGAAATATTTTCCTTTGAAGTTCGTGAAATTCTTTGCGATCACTTGAAAGATTATTTAAAAAATTCAAGATTATATCTTTAAACCATTCTGACTGTAATTTGCCTCCTAGTATCCATTTTCATGGAGGAGTCCAAAGTAATTGGTTTTGGATGGTGTGGCTTAAGTTTCTTTTGCAGAAAAGAGAACTCTTAGACCATTTTCTTACTTTTAGGGGTTAGCAAACTTTGGTATGGTATAGCAACTGTTTGTTTATTCATTCCTATTAAAGAGATCCTTAAATCTCCACCTTGAGTAAGATATGGACAAAATGAAATTTGAAACATTTTGCTAGTCACACTGCCATGTAAGAGGACTGCTCAGGTTAGGCTAGAGGTGGAGGCGTTTTCATTAAGAGTTATGAAAAACTGTCATCACCGCCAATTCACATACACAAACAAGTCTAACATACGTGCACACAGAACTTTTGGAAAACCTAAGAATTCGGAAATACAGAAAGAACAGAGAAGCTACCAAAAGTACAAATAACTTCAGAGAGCTGATCATGGTACAACAAAGATTTAAAGCAGCAGGAAAAACAAACCAACAAACCAAAGCCTTGCCCCATCCCAATTTTCTGTCACACAATTTGAAAACCTGGAGGTTCATCTGAACAAGTTTCCATTTGAAAATGCAAACACTGGGAGTAGTAAAGGGGGTTTTTGTATTAATTAATTGAATCAGATTATTTTCTTTCTATCCCTACTGAGATAGATCCCTGGTGGCTCAGATGGTAAAGCATCTGTCTACAATGCTGGAGACCTAGGTTCGATCCCTGGGTCGGGAAGATCCCCTGGAGAAGGAAATGGCAATCCACTCCAGTACTATTGCCTGGAAAATCCCATGGACAGAGGAGCCTGGTAGGCTATAGTCCATGGGGTCACAAAAAGTCAGACATGACTGAGCGACTTCACTTTCACTACTGAGATACAAAATTTACACCAAAGAAATAGAAATGATATCAATGTAAAGGGAAAACAGAAAGACAATTTGGGAATCTTTCTGGACATTAGAGGGGAATCAAAATTGGAGGGTATTTAATCAACAGGAGGACAGTGGTAACTTAAAAGAATCTCCAAGGAGAGGTGGAATGCCTCTTCTGCCTAAAAAAGGGAAGAAACTGTGCTTCTTTTTCTTCCTGCTTTATTTTTTCTGGGGCAGCTCAGTCTCAGTGTCTCTGCCACCTCAGCCTGGTTGGTAGTTCTACACTTTGTCAATTTATTAGCAATGTGAATACCATTCAAGTCACCGTTACCACAAAGTGCTTAGCCTTCACCTGAATAGCTATAACTTCTAAGGGGTAAAAATAGTTAAAAGCACTTCTCTGGTAAGAATTTTTAGACAAGAAAAATAGCACCAACTGAAGGGATTCACATAAAAGGGGAAAAAAAAAAGGAAAATAATCTGGAAAATGTTATACAGGAAGCAGCAGAGCTGTTTTAAATCACAAAAGAGTGGGGGTAAAGAACTCCCAAAGGAAGGCACAATGCCTAATCTACAATTTTATTTTAGACTAATATGCCAGACAGAGTTCACACAATGGTACTCAGATACGCTATCAATAAAAATGCATGTTTCATGCATAGTATCAGGAACTGGTTTGCTCTATTTTTTAATTGTACCACCACAAAACAACTCTTTTCACCTTAAAGCCAATTTTTATACTTCAAAGACCGTCACAATGGAAAACAGGACTATTCTAAACAAGTGCAGTATGAACGGTAACATTTGACAGGACCACCACTGGCTGCTGATATCAGTCCTAACCACTGGACTGCCAGGGAATTCCCTACAATCTCAAGAAATGATTACAAGCGAAATAAAGCTTGCCAACAGGTCTAACTGAAAAGCAAGCAACAATCAGGAATTATTAAATGGGAAATACATGATGACGAAGATAATGCTACTTGAGAAACCATACTGACAAGACAGTGACTATGAGACAGTAACTCCCAAAACTGGGAAGGGAAAGGACAGGACTTCTCACTTACACCGTATTTATGCAGACGACTTTGACGATATATTGTACCATTAGGGATATTATGAGTTATACTGTAAAGAGTTAGGGATAAGAGAATGCTTGGCTTGCTGCTTCTAAATCAATGCTTTAAGCTCACTCTGAAAACTACACAACCCCTCATATTTAGTTATCCCCTTCAATTTCTAATTGAAATAATTATTGTATCCTTAATGGTATTAGGCTGTTATTCCAAGGAACAGGAATGGTGGAAACAATATAACTTATATTTACAAAATACCTGCTCTGTCCCAGAGCCTGTACTGAGAATGTTACGTGCAGTATCTCCAGCAAGCCTTTCTACAACCCTTGGAGTTGTATTATGATCTCTATTTTGAGAATGAGGAAATTTGAAGTTTAGAGAAATTAGGTGACTTATCTGAGGTCACAAGATGATGAAAAGGCAGAGCTAGAACTCAAAACCAGGTGTGCCCGACACTAACATGCTTAAACATGTTACGCTGCCTCCAACAGGGAGTAGAAAGACCTGACTTCCATTATGAACACTGGTGAGGGCTCCCTGATCAGATGCTGATGGAATCTGGAAAAGGCAGTCTATGCTGGGCACACCAGTGTTTAAGTGCCCCAGACACTCAACAGGGTAGGACCCGCTTATTCAATTACAACTTTGATCTCTATCACCTCAAACAACGTTTCTGGCTTTTACTACTGACATTCTATTCACTGTAACACCTCAGACAAAAATTCTCTATCAATATTTAATTTCTGGCCCTTTTTACTTCTTTTGAGGAAAGAACCTTGGTTGGAATCAGCAAATCTGAGTTCTAGCCCTTCTTTTCTGGGATGTGGGGGAAGGGATTTATTCAAGTCACTTGATTTCTCTAAACCTGATAAAATGGATATTCTACCTTATTTGTTATACTGATTCAAGGAGAATATCAACTAAGAGAAAAAGCTCCCTAATTTGGACCAACAAAGGTTGAGCTAATCTAAACTACTACAAAAGCTGGAAAAACAAAAAATTCAAAATATAGGTTCATTTAAAAAAGGTAAAATTTCAACTGAACTGTACAAGTAGAGATCCTTGTGCTGCGCTTAGTCTCTCAGTCGTGTCCAACTCTTTGCGACCCCATGGACTGTAGCCTGCCAGGCTCCTCAGTCCATGGGGATTCTCCAGGCAAGAAATACCAGAGTGGGTTGCCATGCCCTCCTCCAGAGGATCTTCCCAACCCAGGGATTGAACCCAGGTCTCCCGCACTGCAGGTAGATTCTTGACCTTCTGAACCACCAGGGAAGCCCAGAGATCCTTAGAAAACTAAATTAATGAACTTAAAAATTACGGTTTATAATCAGGACATCAAATGCTTCTATACATAACCACGCATCACACTCTGTACTAGGTCTTAAGACATATGGAAATAACAAGGCTTAAGTCTCTGCCTTAAGGGAGTTCACTGTTTAATAAAGAAGCGAGGCATATGTATACAGATAATCACAACATAATTTAAAATGGGATTACGGCAGAGATAAAGAAGGCCTACCTATGCGTATGTGTGTGGCAGGGCAGAGAGAACACTGGGAGGAACAGGGGACGAGGGATGGGTGGAAAAGGTTGGAAGGCCTAAAAATAACATTTAAACTGAGTCTTGAAGAATGAATTTACCAGAAAACAGAGAAGTCACTGCAGCACATACAAAGGGAAAGGAACGGTCTGAAGGGCACAGTAAGAAATACTGTCGGAAGTCTAATGTAGGAAATGGGAGGATAGGAGCAGGAAAAGAGACGAATTACAGATGCAAGCCAGAGCAGACTAAAAAAAAAGTCTGCTATGGAAAAAGAAGAAATTGCTGGCAGGAGGGCATGTTAGGAGGTTACGAACTGAACTACCATAAACAGAGTTTCAGTGAAGTCAAATTCAGAAAGGTTTACTGTATGTTTATTATTCAAAATAATAGGGGATTATTTAAATCTATGATATTCAAAATATTGCCCATTAAAATAATGTTCCTCGAAGATCACTGGTTTGACATTGAAGGGACTAGAGGGGAGAAAAATATCTAAAAGTTATGATCCCTTCAATAAAGGGATATAAAATGAACTGATGGCCAGAGGAATCATTTAATTAGCCAACCATCCACTGATCAGGAACAAATAGACAACAAACCTTATTTTTTCTAAAATCTTACATTTATCATCTGTAAGTGTACAGTTCAGTAGTGTTATGTATATTCACAAATATAAACAGCTGGGCAATAGGTTTCCAAAACTTTTTCATCTTGCAAAATTAACTCTCTTCTACCCATTAAACAACTACCCATCCTCTCCCCGCCCATATATATTTTTTCTTTTCATTCTCAACATCACATTTCTTTAATGAAGATACGTAAGTGCCACCTGAGAAGATGTTTAAAAATGGGATTTCCAGATCCCTTCTCAAACTTTCAGTATCTGAGGATAGAGCCTAGGAATCCAATCCACACTTAAGCAAGTTTCTTGGCAGGTATTTGGGAACTACAGTGAAGGCAATGGCACTCCACTCCAGTACTCTTGCCTGGAAAATCCCATGGACATAGGAGCCTGGTAGGCTGCAGTCCATGGGATCACGAAGAGTCGGACACAACTGAGTGACTTCACTTTCACATTTCACTTTCATGCACTGGAGAAGGAAATGGCAACCCACTCCAGTGTTCTTGCCTGGAGAATCCCAGGGACAGGGGAGCCTGGTGGGCTGCCGTCTTTGGGGTCGCACAGAGTCGGACACGACCGAAGCGACTTAGCAGCAGCAGCAGCAGTGCTATTCTATTATCTATTTCTGTAGTTTATACAGAACGTATACTTAAGTCCTCCATTTAAAAATCTCTCTAAACTCCTGTGTTCAAGGGGGAATAGTTTATACACTGCTACAAAGAACATGTCACAACAATGGCTAAAATCTGCAGATTGGTCAACTGGGAGTAGGGGTGGGAAGCTGCACCCAAGAACATGTATTTCCAAAGAGCTGTTTCTAGTGACTCTGATGCTGTCCTAATGTAATCTTTCCAAAGGCTGAAAAAAAGTTCAACTATATATTTATAACTCTAAGTTTTAAAATTGAATGAAAATCATCTTTTTCCTATTTTTTCTTTTGGATATCAAAAATCATTTCTGAAGAGAGATTAAAAACAAACTTCTTGTATCATCTCTATCTCAGTCTCCAACTGCATAATTAAGTATGCAACCTAAAAGCCCAATGATTTGTAATTCAAAGTTCTTCACAGCTTGTTCACTAGCTGCAGAATCAACCTTTCAGTAATGCTATCATTCCAGATCCAAACAAGAAGACCACTCAAAATATTTTTTAGAGCTAAAGTTGTAAGCCATTCTGCTTTATAACTGTTCATTGATGCAATTTAAGTTCTCCTGGTCTTTCCCTAAAGTTGTTGGTCTTTGCATAGGTCAACAATAATGTTTTGAACATGAAATAAAAGGAAAAAGAGTCTTATGGTTTGGAAAAGTTCTGATTCTTTGAGTGGAATTATTTTCTTAACATTAATGCAATTAGTCCAGCTGACCTATTATCTTTCATTTTTTAGTGATAAGATAAAGAATGAAAATGACCATCCCTATAAATATTCATATTTGGTGGTAATAAAACCACCATTTAAAAAGCAGCAGGCATGCTGGTATCACACATTTAGCTGTCAGTAGAGTTCATATTTCCCTCATGTGCTGCTGCCTCAGACAGTGCCCTAATACTGATCCTTTCCTTAATGCCTCTCATTAATGAGAATTACAGAGGGTAATTTTCTGTTGCTTACTGCCCTTTTAACTTCTCAGTAGTTTACTTCAAGTTACTGAATAGTCTAGGCAAACGTTTATGCTGTTCACAGGACAAATTTTTAGGCACAAAAAGGCTGATGGAGCTTTTAAAGTGTTTGTCTTAAAGACATATGGTAAGTATTAGTTAACAGCAAGGTACAGAGAGCAAATTTAGAGTAGCAGAAAGAGTAGTCGGTTTGGGGGAACACTACAACCACAAGCTGTCCATGGGAGGAGAGCAAGAGAAAGGCATCATGATACCTTCCTCTCTTGAACACCCACACTGCATATGTTTAATATGTTAAAGCCTCTGAGAAGTTCTGGAGTAAGGACACTGCTTTTTTCCTTAACATTTCCCAATTTTACTTGACCACAAAATCTTTTATCTACTGGGCCACAAAATCCTTTATCTTCAATATGTTCTACTAATATGTTATTTGGGCAAGGAATATGACCTCTCTGATCCACTGTTTCCTCATATGCAAAAAAGATATAAGACTGGTCTACCTATCTCACAAGAGGACAGGAGGGAGAAAATGAATTGTATTTGTAAACCTGCTTTGTGAACCGTAAGCACTGCCTGTTGTACTTTATCATTACTACCAAGAGTAACAGTGAGTGTAGGAAGAGATGTTTAATTTCTCCTGTGGAGAGTCAAAAACAAAGAAACAATGTAAATGGAACACAAGAGAATGTTAAATATAGTTCCTCCAAAGGTTTTCCATTCTTTTTTTAAATAAATTAATTTATTTTAATTGGAGGCTAATTACAAATATTGTAGTGGTTTATGCCATACATTGACATGAATCAGCCATGGGTGTACATGTGTTCCCCATCCTGAACCCCCCTCTCACCTCCCTCCCCATCCCATCCCATCCCTCAGGGTCATCCCAGTGCACCAGCCTTCAGCACCCTGTCTCATGCATTGAACCTGGACTGGCGATCTACTTCACATATGATAATATACATGTTTCAATGCTAGTCTCTCAAGTCATCCCACCCTAAGGTTTTCCATTCTTAAAAGCACAACTGAAATCCAATAATTTACTCAACAGCAATAAGCTGTACAAAGGCACTGCCATCTGCAGGCGATGGAGAACAAATGCTTGCAATGGATACTTAAATCGAAGTTTCAAACCATCAGGTGCTCTTTCTCATCAGACTTCTAAAGCCTTTCCAAAAAATGTTTATTCTTAGCTTTTGAACACTGGTAGATGACATTCCATTTACTGAAGTTCTGAAATTGACTGGAGTAAAATTCTCATTTCTTCTCCACACAGAACTGCTGCTTTGAAATGTAAAATTACCTTAGCCTTTCAAAAATCCTACATTGTGCCTGCACAAAGTACTCCCAAGGAATAAGGATTTTTTACACAGCCTTTTGAGGAAAAAGCCCTTGAAAGGCCTATGCTGACTTTTCTGAGTTCTCTCTCAGTGAGTTAAAGTAAATCTGCTCTCTCATACACAAAAACAGAGCTTATGAACAGACTACAAATACAACACAATGTTAACTAAGGAGTAAGTTAATTTGTCAATACCTCCTTCAATGTGCGGTGTTCAGAGGCCTGGGCCATTCAACAACGTGCACCTAGAAAAATTCCTTCCTCTGGGCCTTCTCCAGTACAGTCTACAAGGAAAATCACTGTTTCTATGTTTTATGTTAAGACTGTCGGAGGTTTCAAAAACATATCTGGAGGGTGATAGACAAGTTAAAGGAAAGGCAAAGAAACCAGAATGGAGGAAGAAACTGATGTCGACATACTGCTAAGTGATTTCCAATATTCACAAAGCAAAGTTTGGGCTTTACTGTTTTGGAAAAGTCAGCGACCAGTCAGTTTTCACACCCAGACTGACTCATACTCAAAACATGAAATCTAGAGTTGTCAATAAGCAGATCCACCGGCGTCTGCAAAACATTTTTGTCGAACTATCTGGTAGGTACCACACCACAATGCCACAAGAAAACCAAGGAGACACACCGGGGTGCTCTTGAGCACAGTTTCTGAGACTATCCCGCGTAAGTTAATGATGAGAACGGTTTACAACGAGAAAGCTTTTAACGTTAATTATTACCCCCGAAGACCCTAGGGCGTTTCATGGAGTCCGCTAAGTCTCAGGGGGAAATTCTATGCACAGCGCTAAAAGGCAGAAGGACCACAATTAACCCCACATTCCTAGGGCAGCGTTTCCCAAAGCGTGGAACGCAGAATAATTTCAGGAGGAATCAGGACGCACTGTTTATTTTAATACGTAAGTATTTATTTCTTTATGAGCATTAAAGAATTGGCTTTCCATTAAACGGTCGGTGATTTACCCTTCCACCTTAAACAAATGTATTTTAAAAAGAGGGGGGGAAAAAGTCAGTTTAAAGAAAAAGTAACATTTGGTAAATAAGTAGCTGTTCAGATGGGTACATGAATGTAAAAGTGCAACGCGAAAGACTGAAACTGGGGAAACGCCGTCCTAAAAACAAGCCCTCCCGGCGAGCCGTCGGGGTGTAGAAGGTGCCCAGGTTCCATAGACCGAGAACCAGCCGGTTGGGACGCTGGCTTGATCGCTAGTTGCCAGGGTAACCGCGGGCTAGGTCGCTTTCCCCGTTTTCTGGGCCCGGATCCGCGCTATTAAAACGGGTGTGTGTAGGGGGAATGTCACATAACAACGAGACGCCTCATACTGTCAAGGGGCCGCGAGGCGACGGCGACGCGGGACAGCGCGTTCGGTTCGCCACCCAGCGCCGCACGCCGCGCAGACAGCCCGGTGAGGCCGGCCGCCTCGGCCCGGGTTCGAATCCCGACTGCGCCACCGATTAGCTGAGGACCCGAAGGCGAGCGACTTCACGTTTCGAGGAGACGTGGGATGTGCGGCCCGAGCCTACAGAGGAGCCCCACAAGGGCTATTATCGGCGGGTCGTGCTCAGACCGCAGGCGGCGGGGCGGCGCCGTCGGCCCCGAGCCCACCTCCTGCCGCCCGGACTGACCGGGCCTGCGCTCGACGGTAGTCAAGAGAAGGCCGCGCCCCGTACCGGGCATGCGCAGCCCCGCGCGCACCCGCAGGGGGGCCGCGGTCGCGGCCGCGCGTCGAGCGGGCCCTCCCGCCTCAGCCTTCCCATCCGGCCCTGGGCCCCCTCAACCGTCAGCCCCACGCCTCGGCGGACGGCCACCGCTTCCCGGCACTCACCGCTACCAGCACGGCGGGCTGCTGGCCGCTTCTTCGCCTCAGGCCCGCCGCTGCCACCTCCGCCTCAGCCCACCTGCCCGCCGTAGGACAAAGGCGCCACCAACCGACCGGCGCGGGCACGAGGCAATGGCGGCCGGGGCGGGGAGTAGGCGCAGAGGGCGCGCACGCAGCGGCAGGCGCGGCAATGTCGCAAGAGCGCGCGTGTTTGCGGCAGGACTGAGCTGGAGCATCGATCTCCTTAGCGATGAGGGCGGGGAAGTGGCTCGCCCAGCGGTTGAGAACGTAAGGGGTTGCCTAGCAACGGCGTCCCCGTGTGAGGATGGGTCCCAGGCCTGGTCGCCACCACCCTAAAGGGCTTCGCCTCTCTTCAGATTTTCAGAGTGCCTTCTTTCCTCTGTAACTGTGGAAAAAGATCATTTAAATCCTGGAATACTTTGATTTCGCCCTGTATAAAACTCAACACCTATAGATGTGTGTACTGGAGACTAATACATATATTCATGTAACCTCTTGATCACAAGGAACAAAGCAGAGAGGTAGAGAAAGTGTTTTGGTTACGTTTAAAGAAGGCTGTGTGGAGGAGGACACTGCAACCCACTCCAGTATTCTTGCCTAGAGAATCCTGTGGACAGAGGAGCCTGGTGGGCTACCGTTGGGGTCGCACAGAGTCGGACACAACTGAAGCGACTTAGGAGCACCAGCAAAGCGGCTGTGTTATCTTGTTTAGTTTCACTGACAAGAGGCAAAAGGATTCTGGTGATACAGTCACAGATTTCATCTTGAGTTCCTTCTTTCTTTCTGGAATATTCACTCAGTGTCAAAAATAAATTTCCCAGAAAGTAATTGTTGATCATGAAGCATGTAAAATATTGTATTGCTCATTTAATCTGCAGAATATATTTGTCACAGGAAATGGAATTTGCTCACACAATTGTAAATGCACTCTGTTAATCACAGTGATGGCTATGTGAATCAGGTAGGCTTTTTGTGAGTTAGGAAGTGCTGCAAACCCCATGGGTCAAGTTTTCATCCTTGTGAATGTGTGTGTTAGTTGCTCAGTCGTGTCCAACTATTTGCGACTGCGTGGACTGTAGCCCGCCAGGCTCCTCTGTCCATGGAATTCTCCAGGCAAGAATACTGGAGTTGGGTAGCCATTCTCTTCTCCAGGGGATCTTCCAAATCCAGGGATCGAACCCAGGTCTCCCACATTGCAGGCAGATTCTTTACCATCTGAACCACCAGGGAAGTTCTTGTGAATAGTGCATGCAAAATAAAAATGGTGAAAGTGGGATTTGAATACTATGAGAAGTCAGATTTCTTTGACACCAATTCATAAGGTCTCTCCACTAATTTATTCACTGAATGTTTATTATACACCTACAAGGTGGCCTTATGCTTTATTATACACCTACTTGCTATCATGAGCAAATGCAGACCCATCCCTGCTGTCTTAGAGATTCAGTGCAGTGGAGAGAGAGAATTAGGCAAACAATCACACTTGTGCACAAACAAAAATAACTGAAGGAAAGAACTAGGGATGCACACTATTGTCCAGTTATTCTTATGAATATTACAGAATGTGTCTGATGCCTATCAGCAGGTATGCTTGGCCTGCAGATCCTTTCCATGATTCATCATGGCACCTGGGAAAATGGAAGCTGTATGGTTTTTTCCTGCCTTGGCTGAGAGGTTCTGAAGGCAGATAGGGACTTCTACTCCCAGGAATTTCCCCTTAACTTTATCCCAGGTTGTTCACCCACTCTTGATGAGAAGTCGCAGGGTTTTGTGGATTCACCTGCTTTCCTGATATCCTTTTCTGTGTCAGGTGAAAAATGACACTTGACTCTGTTCAGAATCTTCTGTTTCTTTCCTTGATTCCTGCTTTTTGTGCGTAAAATGGGTACTCTTTTCATTGTTTGGTTGAATACTCTTAATTCAGGCTGATATCCTTTAACTTTTTATTGTTACTTTTTAGTTAGATATACAGGGACAGAGATACTGTGACTCAACTTCATCTTGTTACTTTACCCACCCAGAAGTTTTACATTATCTCTTACTCTTCACAACAACTCTATGTGATACTATATGCTTAAAAATTTTTATTTTTGTTCCTGGCTCTCTGTTCTGATGCTATATAATTTAAACTTTAAAAATTCCTTAATATCTGAAACATACATTAAACTACATAAAATAATATGATGCATACCTTTCTACTCACTATTAAGATTCTCCTTCCATTTCCTTCCCCTCTCCTATAAATAATCACTCTCCATACATTTTCAGGTATATTTTGTACTAAGTTGCTTCAGTTGTGTCTGACTGTTTGTGACCCCATGGACTGTAGCCTGCCAGGCTCCTCTGTCATGGGATTCTCCAGGCAAGAATACTGGAGTGGGTTGCCATGCCCTTCTCCAGGGCATCTTTCCGACCCAGGAATTGAACCTGAGACTCCTGCATTGGCATTCTTTACCACTGAGCCAATGGTAGTCAGGAAAGCCCATACATGTCGGAGTTTTCTAGAATACACACCTTAGGAGTGGAATTGATGACTTTGTAGTATACCACATCTTGAACTTTAGGTTTATAGCCAGATTGCTCTCCAAAGAAGTACTAGTATATACTTGTGCAAACAATATAATACCATTTTTAGATATGCTTGCAAACTTTTGATATTTCTCACTTTATTCATTTTTGCTTATGATGACATGTGTGAAATGATATGTTTTTTCAGTTTTAATTGTCCTGAATTTAGTGATATTGAGCATCTTTTCTTACAGGCTCTCCAGGTTTCTGTCTGTTGATATTACTGGACCATTTTTCTACTGGGTTTATTTATGTTTTTCTTATTGATCCATAGGAGTTATTTACATATGCTCAATACTGATCTTGTGTTAGTTAGGTCTTCTTTCTGTGGTTTGTCGATTTACTTTGTTGATGGTATCTCATCATTGAGAAGTTTAAATTTTTAATGTAGTCATATGTTTCGATCTTTCCCTTCATGGTTTGTAGTGTTTGGTGTCTTGTTTAAGGATTCCTTCCCTCTCATGATGTCATGTAGATATTTTCCTTGGTAAATACTATTAGTACGTCAATTTTACAGGTAAATCAGTTGGTGCACGGAGAGCTTATATGACTTGCCTAAGGTCATAGAGCATCGGCGGTGAGTGACTTGGGTTTTTGACTCCCAGGTTGCACTGTACTCCACAACTGGTGAATCTCTTGCCACCCTGTTCTGCTAATTGTCTCATGAGAGCACTTTGCAGCCTTTTGTAGAGGAAGAGGATGCGCAGAGCTCAGACAAGCTGCAGATTAAGTGCGGTCCTCATTTACTGCATCATGAAACCCTCTGGCTCTAGACTTCACAATACTTAGAAATATTTTGAAAATCTTCAAATAACTTTGGCTACACATTAGAGTTGCAAAAGTAGTACAAAGAATTCCTGAATGTTCTTCACCCAGATCCCCCAAATGTTGAGCATTTTACCTTGTTAAGTTTGTAACTGTTTCTCTGTATTATTGAATCTACTATGCTAGATTAAATTATTAGTATCTCTATGTTATCTTTGCATTATCAAACCTATTATTTGAATTTCACTAACTGTCCCACTAATGCCAGTAAGAGCAAAAGAAACAAAAAAGATTTTTTTTCTGAACCAGAAACTAGTCTAGGGTTTTATGTTGCCTTTTAGTTTTCAAATCTCTTCCATCTCCTTTAATCTGCAACATTTCTTCAGTCTTTCTTTGTCTTTCCTGACCTTGACATTTTTTAAGAGTTCAGGCCGTTTATTTTAAGGACCATCCCCTCATCCAGGCTTTCTGATGTTTCTTCATTGTTAGACTCAGGTCAAACATTTTTGGCAGGAATATGCAGAAGTGACGCTGTGTCCTTCTCGGCCAGTAATTTTCTTTTGACTAGAACCTCTACAATATTATGTGAATAAATGCATTTTTCCAGGCAAAAGAATTAATATCTCTTATTTCCAGATCTCAAAGGGTCCACATGATGTAATAAAGGCCCAGAAGTTCTTCATTCCTCTGTGCTGGTCTTGGTGGGAATCCTTGCTCAATAAGATGCTCTGAGGGAGGCAGGGAGGCATTGAGAGTTGGGCCATGCCCTCTCCCAGGCCATTTCCTACACCTTCATCCCCCTGTCCCCTGCCCCACTCCCTTCTCTGCCACCTCTTTAGCTGCTACTCATCCTAAGGGCTTTAATTTAAATCTCACTCCCCTTCCCCATTTAGAATAGAGACTTTATTTTGGGGGGGGCTCCAAAATCACTGCAGATGGTGACTGCAACCATGAAATGGAAATTTACTCCTTTATGACCAACTGAGACAGCATATTAAAAAGCAAAGACATTACTTTGCCAACAAGGGTCCATCTAGTCAAGCTATGGTTTTTCCAGTAGTCATGTATGGTTGTGACAGCTGGACTATAAAGAAAGCTGAGCACCAAAGAATCGATGCTTTGTACTGTGGTGTTGGAGGAGACTCTTCAGACTCCCTTGGACTTCATGGAGATCCAACCAGTCAACCCTAAAGGAAATCAGTCCTGAATATTCATTGAAAGGACTGATGCTGAAGCTGAAACTCCAATACTTTGGCCACCTGATGTGAAGAACTGACTCATTGGAAAAGATCCTGATGCTAGGAAAGATTAAAGGCAGGAGGAGAAAGGAACAATGAAGGATGAGATGGTTGGATGGCATCACTGACTCAATGGACATGAATTTGACTAAGTTCCAGGAGTTGGTGATGGACAGGGAAGCCTGGCGTGCTGCAGTCCATGGGGTCGCAAAGAGCCAGACACGACTGAGCTCGTGAACTGAACTGATAGGAGAACAGACTATGGATTCAGACTACTTGGCTCCAAATCCTGGCTCTGCCATTTACTAGCTGTGTGACCTTGGACATGATACCTAACTTCTCTGAGCCTCAGTTTCCTCCTTTGTAAAACAGAGATAGTAAAAAGACCTGTCTCAAAAGATTATTGTGAATGTTGCTAAGTTAAAATTTCTAAAACACCTAGAACAGTGCCTGCCAATAAGCATTAATTAGCTGGCAGTAGCTTGCCAGCCTATGGCACACTCTTAAAAAAATTTTTTTTAAAAATTTGTTTATTTGACTACAGTGTGTCTTAGTTGTCGCACACAGGATCTTTTAGTTGTGGCTTGTGGAATCTGGTTCCCTGACCAAGGATGGAACCTGGGCCCCCTGCTTTGGGAGCGTGGAGTCTTAGCCACTGTACTGCCAGGGAGGTCCCTGCACTCTTATAGAACTGTGCTTTCCTGTCTTAAAATTACCTTTCCAATCAGAGGCTGTGCAATGGAATATGAGGGAAAATTTGGGAGTTACCGCCTAATCTCACAGCTGAGGATAAAGGGGTACTAAATATAAAGCAGGGGCCCTTTACCTTAGGTTCACAAACTGGGAAAAACCTACTTCCTTATTTTCATTTACCTCTTACTGAAATTAAACTTTTCTTTCAATTAGGAATGTAGTCAACAAACAATAATGTTAGCAGATCTTGCTATGTTGTCTCCAACAGAGAGCACAGATATTTCAAGTCACATTACAGTTGTGAGGGAGGTCTTGAATTATTGTTTATGCTCATCATTATTTTGAAATTAATGTAAATTTTAGGCTTGCCACAAGATCTTATTATTTAAACCATTAAGAAGCATATTCAGTGCTATATCACACCTTTGTATTTCTAATATTTTGATGACTGTATTTCAATATAATTAGTTTTCTTTGTAACCTTATCTATCATATTTTATGCACTTAAAAACATTTCCTGAGAAGGGTCCATAGTCTTCTCCAGATGGTCAGATAAGTCCATAATGTTATACACACAAAAAAACTTAAGAATCCTGTTCTAAAAACAGTATTCAATCACTCTATGACACAAATAGTAGTAATGTTTGATATATCTCCTAAAGCAAAGGGAATAAAAGCAAAAATAAATGAGGCCTAATTAAACTAGAAAGTTTTTGCACAGCAAAGGAACTCATCAACAAAATGAAAAGACAACCTCCTGAATGTGAGAAAATATTTACAAATGATATGACCAATAAGGGGTTAATATTCAAAATATATAAACAGCTCATACAACTCAGCATTAAAAGACCAAACAACCTGATTAAAAAATGGGTGGAAGACCTGAATAGACATTTTTCCAGAGAAGAAATGCGATAGCCAACAGACACATGAGAAGATGCTTACCATCGCTAATCACCAGGAAAATGCAAATCAGAACCACAAGCTATCACCTCACACCTGTCAGAATGCCTCTCATCAGAACACAAGCAACAGATGTTGGCAGGGCTGGGGAGAAAAGCGAACTCTCATATGCTTTTGATGGGAATGTAAATTGGTGCATCCACTGTAGGAAAGAGTAGGCAGGTTTCTCAAAAAACTAAAAACTGGAAATTCCATGGCAATCCAGTGGTTAGGATTCCATCCTCTCACCGCTGAGGGCCTGGGTTTAACCCCTGGTTGGGGAACACAAACCAAGTGGTACAGCATTAAAAAAAAAAAAAAAAACCAAAACCCTAAAAATAGAACTACCATATGTTTCAGCATTTCCACTCCTGGATATATATCTACCACCAAAAAGCCCACCACTAATTTAAAAAGATACACACACCTCAGTATTCATAGCAGCATTATTTACAACAGCCAAGATATGGAAGCAACTTAATTGCTCATCAGATGAATTGATAAAGATGTGACTTACATATACAATGGAATAGTACTCAACCATTTAAAAAAAGGAAATTTTGCCATTTGCAACAACATGGTGAAAGAAGTCAGAGAAAGACAAATGTTATGATATCACTTATATGTGGACTCTAAAAGATACAACAAACAAGTGAATATAACAGAAAAGAAGCAGATTCACAGAGATAGAGAACAAACAAGTAGTTACCAGTGGGGAGGGGCAAGATAAGGGTAAGGGGTTAATAAACTATTACGCATAAAACAAACTAGAAGGACATACATTCACAGGGAATACAGCCAATATTTTATAAGTATAAATGAAGTATAACCTTTAAAATTGTGAATCACTATGTTGTACACCTGTCACATATACATCAACTTTATTTCAATAAAAATATGGTCGCTGACTTGAGCTTCCCTTGTGGCTCAGGATGAAGAATGTGCCTGCAATGTAAGAGACCTGGGTTCAATCCCTGGGTTGGGAAGAATGAGATGAGAAACTCCCCTCTGGGTATACTAAGAGGTGAGTCAGTCATGTCTGAGGACTTTATACATATTGTTATTTAATCCTTGCAACACTGGTATTACTATTCCCATTTTATAGATGAGAAAATTGAGGCTCAAAGAGGTAGGTAAATTACCCAAGGTCATAGGACAGTATACTAGAAAGGAAATCCGTGCTTTCAGTGACTTCAATATCCTGCTTCCTATGTAAATCCTCTTAGTCTTTCTAGTACCCTGCAAAGTATTAATAAGTATCCTATTCCTCCATTTTACAGATGAGGAAACTGAGACTCAAAGCGGACAAGTTATTTTTTCTCACAGCTAAACAACACAGTCAGGATTCAAACCCATATCTGTCAGGTGCCCAAGCCCGTGTGTGTCCCACTGGGTCCAGCAGAATTACTGAAAGTGGAAGTGTAGCCTTGAAGAGCTGATGGTTTATCAGATATATAACTCAGGCAGACCTTTTCAGGCCATCCATCGGGATTAGATGGTTTGGAAAGAAATCGCTTTTCCTGCTTTTGCTATGCGGTCACAGAGTTCTGTGGGGAACCTCTTTGTGAGTGTGAAATACACACTGGCATCTGAAAGGCTCCACTAGCTGCTATTGTCTAGACAGTAAAAGTAGGAAGCAGGAGATAAAAAAATACAGAAATAGGAAGTTCTGTATTGGGCTCGTGCTGAAACAGAAAGAACCATTATTTTGAAACCATTAATGATGAACTTGGTAAAGATCAAAGTAGTCTTGTGACCTGTAAATCTAATGAAATGAAAATGAGGTAATGGTATGTTTTATAACTATTGAGTTTCTGAGAAACTGGAAATTATCTCAGCATGAATACTGTAAGCGAACAGGGAACAATGGAAGCCATCTAGAAAAGGATCTTTATTCAGCTTTATTTATAGCAGGTATTCGTCTTGTCTTTCAACATGGGGATCACAAAGGAGTCTGTTTCACCTTGCAGGGTGTATGAAAATACAACAGCTGTCACAGTCCCCAACGCTTCCTTCCGAAGAACATAGCATAAAGGAGAGAAAGGCGGAGAGTGCTGTGAAGAGGGGGCTGGATCGCTGGGGCTAGGAAAGGTGACAGGAGGGAAGAGGAAATAAGGAAAGAAGAAAAAAATGAAGTGATTTTTCCCACCATCACCCAACCCCTATCCTCTAGACCCAAGCTGTCTAATTTAACTGTAGCCACTAGCGGTACATGTGCTTTCCAGGTGGCGCTAGTGGTAAAGAACCCTTCTGCCAATGCAGGAGATAGAGGAGACCTGGGTTTGATCCCTGGATCCAGAAGATCCCCTGGAGAAGGAAATGGCAACCCACTTCAATATTCCTGCCTGGAGAATCCCATGGACAGAAGAGCTTGGCAGGCTACAGTCCAGAGAGTTGCAAAGAGTTGGACACGACTGAAGTGACTTAGCAAGCACTTTATGTTTATTAGCAGTAAATTAAAAATCCGCTTCCTTGGTTGCACTTACTATCTCCCAAGGGTTTAATAGGCACATGTACTCTGTGGCTACATTATTGGATGGTGTAGATACAGAATGTTTCTCTGAAAAGTGCTATTGGACAGCACTGATAAACATCCAGTTCCACCTAGGAGAATTCAAAGTCTAGGGCAAGTGAACCCTGTGACTGTATCGTCCTCAGCCCATGGGAAGACAAGAGCAAAATCTTCTGAAGTGGGATATGAGAGTGCCAGGCTCCTGTGTGACCTAGCACATATACTCTCTAGGACTCAGTTTTCTAATTTAATGATTAATATAAATATTTTAGTGGATAATGCCAGCCCACTCCGGTACTCTTACCTGGAAAATCCCATGGATGGAAGAGCCTGGTAGCCTGCAGTCCATGGGGTCGCTAGGAGTCGGACATGACTGAGCGACTTCACTCTCACTTTTCACTTTTATGCACTGGAGAAGGAAATGGCAACCCACTCCAGTGTTCTTGCCTGGAGAATCCCAGGGATGGGGGAGCCTGGTGGGCTGCTGTCTACGGGGTTGCACAGAGTCGGACACAACTGAAGCGACTTAGCAGCAGCAGCAGCATAGGAAAACTACATAATTAATTCTTATGATAATCATGTGAGCTATTAGGCCAGTTTTTTTTTAATTGGGATACAGTTGCTTTATAATATCGTGTTAGTTCTGCTGTACAATAGAGTGAATCAGCTATATTTGTATACATATATATATCTCCTTCCTCTTATGTTAGGCCTATGTTAACAGAGGAGAAACCAAAAGTTAAGAAAGTGCTCAGGGCCACATGGTCAGGAGCAGAACCTGGCTTCGGACTCAGGCCTCTGACTTCAGAAGCCACATTCCTGCCCACCTAGCTACCCCACTTCCTGCTGCTCGGTTCCTCCTACACAAATGAAAATGCCTTAGTCAGATTCTCCCCACAACAGAAACTGGGACTAGGACTTAAGTGCAACTAGTTTATTTAGGAGGTGGCCCCAGGAAGTGCAGATAGGGGTGTGGAAGAAGTGAAACAGGGAGGGGAAGGAAGCCATTACTGGTTTGGTTAAGGACAAGGCCTACCCTGTGGGCAATGGAGCTCAATCTTGATGGGGAGAGAGTGTGGAACACATGCTTCTGAGTTATCCCACCTAAGGGATGAGGACTGCAAGGAGATCAAACCAGTCAATCCTGAAGGAAATCAACCCTGAATATTCGTTGGAAGGACTACTGAAGCTGAAGCTCTAATACTTTGGCCAACTGATCTGAAGAGCCAACTCATTGGAAAAGACCCTGATGCTGGGAAAGATTGAGGGCAGGAGGAGAAGTGGGCAACAGAGAATGAGATGGTTGGATGGCATCACTGACTCAATGAACATGAGTTTGAGCAAACTCTGAGAGATAGTGAAGGACAGGGAAGCTTGGTGTGCTGCAGTCAAATCCATGGGGTTGCAAAGAGTTGGACACAACTGAATGACTGAAAATGACAAAGGGATGAGGGGGTTAGGATATGCATCCATCAAATCCTTGTCAATGTAGATGGCTGTTCCTAAGGGCACTGACTCTGGCACTTCTGTCCAGACATCCTCAACACCTCAACAAGCTCTTGTAACCATCCAAGGTCCCCCAGGCAAAGGCCACAGGTGCTTGAAGTAGGGAACAGGAACATGTACATGGAGGGCATGTGAGTGAGGTGCCAACAAGATGCTGCATAGGAGATTGGATTGAATGCTCTCTCTACTCTAAGAAACTAATGGATAGCTGAGCTTGGCATTAGGTATTTTTACATCATAAAATCTGAAACCATAATGATTAACAGTCTGCCAGAAAATTTTCACAGGGAAAGCCTGGAGGTACAGTTAGACATCTGAGCTGATTTTCAACATGGATGACAGAGTAAAGCATTAATACCTTTGGTAGCAGAGGAACTCATTTTAGATAAGGTGATCAGGGAAGGCCTCTCTGAGGAGATGCCATTTACTGGGAAAGCCCAATAGTGAGAAAGCAGAGGAAGAGTGAAAGACAAGCATTTGAGGCAGAGTGAGCAACACAAAAACTCTTGAGGGGGGAGCCGAGAGGCCTTGCTGGCTGCAGCGTAGCAAGCAAGTAGGCCAGACGAGGGAGAGGTGAGCGGAAGCCAGTTAACGCAGGATCTCAAGGCCATGGTAAGGAATTCAGATCCCTTCCTCCAACCTAAGTAAGTAAGTGTTAGTCGCTCAGTCGTGTGCCACCCCATGGACTGCAACCCACCAGGCTCCTCTCTCCATGAGATTTTCCAGGCAAGGATACTGGAATGAGTTGCCATTTCCTTCTCCAGGGGATCTTCCCAACCCAGGGATAGGTCTCCTGCACTGCAGCCTCAGGTCTCCTGCACTGCAGGCAGATTCTTTACTGACTGAGCTGCAAGGGAAGCCCCTCCTTCAACCAAAGCCATGTCTTATTCCAGATCTCAGAGTCTGAGAAGTCTGTGGGCCAGACATGAAGTTGTCTTTGTCTAGGCATCAGAACCAGCCAAGCCAGTGAGGGGCTTTAACCAGATCATGATAAAAAGCTTTTCTGTGGGTAGGAGGGAGGGGACATGCATATACTTATGGCTGATTCATGTCGTTGATTGGCAGAAAGCAACACAACATTGTAAAGCAATCATCCTCCAATTAAAAATAATAATAATAAAAAAGAACTTCTTTGTCAGCTCACCTGTTACTTTTGCTAGATCTTGAAAGTGAAAGTGAAGTCGCTCAGCCGTGTCTGACTCTTTGCAACCCCATGGACTGTAGCCTATCAGGCTCCTCCATCCATGGGATTTTCCAGCCAAGAGTACTGGAGTGGGTTGCCATTGCCTTCTTCTTTCCATTGCCAGGCTTCCCTGGTGGCTCAGAGGTTAAAGTGTCTGCCTCCAATGCAGGAGACCCTGGTTCGATTCCTGGGTTGGGAAGATCCCCTGGAGAAGGACGTGGCAACCTACTCCAGTATTCTTGCCTGGAGAATCCCATGGACGGAGGAGTCTGGTGGGCTACAGTCCACGGGGTGGCAAAGAGTCGGGCATGACTGAGCAACTTCACTTTCACTTACTAGCTCTTAGGTTTCTTTAATTTCTGATTGGGTTCTTTCCTGAGTTTCTTAGTTCTCTTTGATAAATTCCCAGCCAGCTCTGCCGAACTGAGGGGGAAAGATTTTTGTCCACGGCTGGGCCTGGGAATCCCAGCTGGAGAGTCCGGTCATCTGGAGGAGACGAGCAGTTAAACTTTGGATAGTGTGGGGATGAGCAGGTGGATTCCAATGCAACCTTTCAGTCTCATTTCATGGTCCCACATTCATTCAACAGTTGTTTAGCATCCAGCATGTCCTGGGTTCCTTGTGGGCCTCGGGCTATAAAAATCCTCTTCTCCAGGAATCAAGTCAGGTATGAGTGAGGGCCCAATCCAAAGGTCATTGAGTGAGAGTTTCCTGTTACTTAGGAGCTGGTAAAAGCCACAGGCCCACCCTTTGTAACCTGCATTCCAAACAGGAGGCAGTACTTTCTCTCCAAGGTTTACTAGTGGGGCAGAAACAGTCCCGAATCCCTTAGCCAATCCTTTGCTTTCCTTTTCCTTGCCCATATAATAATCCTGGGGCAGGAGGAGTTCTCTGGTTTTGTTGAGGAATGTAGTGTCTATAGCAGAAGATAGTTCCCACCCCCACACCTTTCCCTGGTAGTCCCTCCTGGATATTGAGGAGTGAGTTCAAGAAGAGGATGCGGGGATACTGTTCCCAAGTGTGTGTGGGGGGCAGTTACTTGGCAACAGACCTGCTGACGTCCTCCTGTGCTTATCTGAGCAGGGGAGAAGAAAGGTGGACAGGGAAGGAAGTAGAGTTGCTGACCAGGAGGTGTGAGTTTTCTCTGGGTCAGGTGGTACCAGTTAGGCTTTCTGGTACCCCGCTCAAGCAGACTGACTGCTGGACAGAGGGTCCCACCAGTGGCAGGGGCCCTGCTGGTGGTGGGACAAGTTAGGAGAGCTCAAGTCTGAGCAAGATGCCCCTTGTCAGAGAACCTGGCAGTGAGGAAGACCTTACGAAGCTCACATGCTCCATGGATGAAAACTTGCCTCCCTGGGTTAGCCAGGGAAGCAGGGTCAAGCAACAGGCAGAGGGCCATGTTACAGAAGGTTGTTCCCGCTCCCTCCTCCCAATTTCAATAAGGAGATGGTAGCAGGGTATGTCTCCCAATCAGGCCACACACCCACTTCCACTTTTTATCCAAACAAGTGGGGTCCTGGCTCAAGTCAATCCTTGAATAAGTAAGGGAGAAGATCAAATGAGATTTAAATTGAGTTTGAGAATAAAGCTTTCAAGGATGGAAGCTTAACAACAGAAAGTGATCCGAAAGTAATGCAATCTGCCCAAGGTGTCATTAAGGAATGGAAAATGGAGATTCAACACAGCAGGACTGAAGGCAGAGATTAGGGGGAAAAAAGCTTCATTATTACATCCCACTGAGTTGAGTCACCTCAATACACTGGTTCTGTGAGTAAACAGAATAATTGAAATACGTGTGGTAGAGCTGGAGTCTTACCTAGGCAAGCAGCTCCAGGATTCTGAGCAGGCATGGGAAGCTAGGGGTGCACATCCCAGGCTGGCTGATGGAGAGGGCTTTCCAGAGAAGGGGCACCTGAGTTGAGCCTTGAAGGATAAGAAAGAGCTGGTCTGGGGACTTCCCTGGTAGCCCAGTGGTTAAGAATCCACCTTGCAATGCAGGGGATGTGAGTTTGATCCCTGCTCAGGGAACTAAGATCCCACGTGCCACGAAGTGACTAAGTCTGCATGGTACAACTAGAGAAAGCCTGCGCACTGCAATGAAGACCCAGCGAGGCCAAAAATATTAAAAATAAACAAAGTAAAATTATATATAATTTATATATTAATTAATATCTATCTATTATTATATATTATATGATTAATATACTAATAATACACTAATATATTAATATATATTAATATATGGAGAAGGCAATGGCACCCCACTCCAGTACTCTTGCGGAGAATCCCATGGATGGAGGAGCCTGGTAGGGTGCAGTACATGGGGTCGCTGAGAGTCGGACACGACTGAGCAACTTCACTTTCACTTTTCACTTTCATGCATTGGAGAAGGAAATGGCAACCCACTCCATATTCTTGCCTGGAGAATCCCAGGGACGGCGGAGCTGGTGGGCTGCCATCTATGGGGTCGCACAGAGTCGGACACGACTGAAGCGACTTAGCAGCAGCAGCATATTAGTATAATATAATAATATAATATATTATAATATTATATAATTGATATATTAATTATATAATTATATATTATAATTATATTTTATATATTTTAAATATATATTATATATAATTATATAAATAATATATATATATATATATATAAGTTTAAAAAATCTTACATTCTTTAAGGAGACTCAAGGAGAAGAAATGGCAACCCACTCCAGTATTCTTCCCTGGACAATCCCGTGGACAGAGGAGCCACAACTGCTGAAACTTGCAAGCTCCAGGGCCCGAGGGTCACAACTGGAGTCTGTGTGCTGCAAAGAAGATCCTGCATGCCACAACGAAGACCCCACACAGTCAAATAAATACTTTTTAAAAACAGAAAGAGTTGGTTCAATGAAAGGACAGTGGGAAAGGGTTCTCCCTGCAGCGATGACAGCACAGTCTGGAGCGGAAAGTTGAAGGCAGGGAGGACAGTTAGAGATTCAGGCCTAGAGGCCCTGTGGGCTTGTAGGAGTGAGAGATCTGTGGGGTTGCTTCACATCTGGGAGGCGCACGATCGGGTTTGTATTTTAGAACCATCTAGCAGCCAGATTCCAGCAGTGCTGCAGACTTGACCTTCAGGCCTGCTTCTCATCCATTTATCTGGCCCTGGGACTGCCCCCCGCCGCCGCCCCCACCTCCCTACAAAGGCCATTTCTTCTGTGATTTCAAAATCCTCGGTTCCTGCTCTTTGGAATGTGTTTTGCCCTGCTCCCACCACTGAACATTTCATAGTTTCACCCTTCAGTGGGACTCTGAAATATTGTCATCCTCCCCAAAAGTCATCTTTTCTCTTTCCTCCACCAGCGCACTCTTCTAAGCCCAGGAAGATTCGATGCCTTCTCCGGGCCCATGCCTGCCAGCCCATGTCTCCTCGGGATATGCATATACTAAAATATCTTCCCTTTATCTCATCTGGTCTTCGCCCCATGGGGCCACCCGGAGGCTACTATTTATTCTTTCACACATTAATTTAAGCTGCTTTAATTGCTGCTATGATATGTTTTATATAATATAATTAATGTTTAATTCTGTGTACTTGCTTCCCAAGGCAGTTTTGTGAAGGGCCCAATTTTAGAATCAAGCAAATAAAGAATAAGTAATGGCTTAAGTTATTATAGTAACGCCCCCCTACACCGCCCCCCTAGGAGTGAAAATGGTGCTTGTGTTTTCCAATGTGGGTTAAAAAGGGAAAAGATATTTTAATGTTGTCTCTATTCCAGGCATGCTTGTGTGACTTTCATGAAATTCCCTGGTCTCTGGTTTCAAGTGTTCTGGGACTACGGGTATCAACTTGAGGTCTGTGTTGAAACTATCAGCTCTATACCTCCTTTCTGACGGAGACTGTGCTTAGAATAAGAAGTTATCGAACCTACTCACTTATTTACTCATTCAGCAAATGTGTTGGTGCCCAGGACTGGGACAGATTCAGTCCTGCCCTCAATGAGCTCATCATCAAATGGGGCCAGGCATATGGGGTAAGAATCCAGCATGTTACTGCTGCGGGAACATGGGAGCAGGGGCGAAGGTGGGGTGCAGTATCCACTTCTGGCTCGGGGAGTTTAGAGGAGGTTTATCTAAAGAGAAGGTAAAATTTAAACTCATTCGAGGAAGGAGAAGGAAGAAAACAGCAAGACAGAAGAAAGAAACAACCGTGCTTTTGGAAAGTGAAGAAAAGGCGAGGATGCTTGAAGCCAGCATGCATGGTAGGACACGGCAGGGTGTGAGTGTGGGAACAGAGGGTGGGGCTGAGTGGAGACTCAGCTGCGCCAGAAGAAAGAGTTTGGACCATCCTCAGATGAGACTCCCTTGTTCAGGAAGGAGATCAAACCAGTCAAGACTAAATGAAATCAACCCTGAACGTATATTGGAAGGATTGATGCCGAAGCTGAAGCTCCAGTACTTTGGCCACTTGATGTGAAAAGCCGACTCTGGAAAAGACTCTGATTTAGGAAAGACTGAAGGCAAAAGGAGAAGGGGTGACAGAGGATGAGATGATCAGATAGTATCACCGACTTAATGGACATGAATTTGAGCAAACTCTGGAAGATAGTGGAGGACAGAGGAACCTGGTGTGCTACAGTCCATGGGGTTGCAGACAGTTGGACAAGACTCAGTGACTGAACAACACCAGGGTCTCAGTTCAGTTCAGTCGCTCAGTCGTGTCTGACTCTTTGCGACCCCATGAATCGCAGCACGCCAGGCCTCCCTGTCCATCACCAGCTCCCAGAGTTCACTCAGATTCACATCCATCGAGTCAGTGATGCCATCCAGGCATCTCATCCTCTGTCGTCCCCTTCTCCTCCTGCTCCCAATCCCTTCCAGCATCAGAGTCTTTTCCAATGAGTCAGCTCTTCGCATGAGGTGGCCAAAGTACTGGAGCTTCAGCTTTAGCATCATTCCTTCCAAAGAACACCCAGGACTGATTTCCTTTAGAATGGACTGGTTGGATGGGGGTGGTGGGTGGAGGGGGTGGGGGGGCTGGGCTCAGAGTTACCTGGAACATAGCAGAGACTCAACAAATACTTAATTGAATGAGTGAGGCTGTTGTGACAGCCCAGGTGAAAGATGCTGAGCCTCTGAATTAAAGCAGTGGCAGAGGGGATAGAAGAGAGGGGATGGATTCTGAAGGTAGAATCTACAGGTCTGCAAATGTGCCCTTTGCAGCAGAAGCCAGGAGAATGGGGTTAGCAGCCCTCTCCCTTCCTCTCTGATCTGTGCAGTTTGACCTTTTGACCCTGCCCAGAAACTCAGAGCTTGGAGAGTCATCACCCCAAACACCCTCTAGTTCAAGCTCCTTAGGTTTTATTGAAGCACATAGAGGCTCAAGGACACCCAGCCCATCAGAAGCAGAGCCTAGGCCAGAGCCCAGGTGTTCCCTGCTGCGGAGCAGAGTGTTAATACTGGTTCAAGAAAGGCTTGGAGGGTCTGAACTGGGGAAATAATCGCTTCAAGGACGTGTGCTTCTGCAGAACTAGGGGGTCTCCAGTCTCCTAAGATTCTCAAGGGGTCCTGCGATCCCAAGAAAGAGTGGTCTAGTCTAAGCGCCTGTTTTCAGATGGCGGAAAGGAAAGGAACTGGAATGGAACAGAGTCTGGTGGGGACAGCACGCACGGATGGATGGGTGGGTGGATGGATGGATGGATGGATGGATGGATGGATGGATGAATGGGATGAGGAAGGGGGCGCGCTGGGACGCGGCGCCCACGCGAGGGAATTTCCTTTGAAAGAGAGCGAAACTGTAAGTTGGGAAACTCTTTTCCTTGAAAGCCCCCCCCCCCGCCCCGCCCCCTCCAAACCTCCTTCCACCACCCAGCCGTGGTCTTCCCGTTTTCTGGGAACTTCCTTAGGCCTCTTCATCCGCGGCGTTCGACACTTTCGGTTCCGCTGGGATTGCCGGAGGCGGCGGGGAAGAACGGGGCGGGGGGGGGGGTGGTGGAGGAGTCTTAACACCCATAGGGATCTCTCTCCACTCCCTTCGCCTCTCTCCCAACTCCTCATCCCCGTCCCCAGAAAGCGGCTGTCTCCCTCCTGTTCGGCCTTTGTAGTCCTAGGGGCCGCGGGGAGGGGGGGTTCCCATGAAGAGCTCCCCTTGGAACCACCCTTTCCCCCTTTCTCCCCGCTTCCTTCCCCAAAGCGCGTCCCTAAACTCCTTGGGGAATTAGACTCCCCGGGAATGTCCTGGGGGAAATCCCAGGGAGGTGTGTCTCCGGGAGCTCCGCCCCTCCGCCAGCGAGGCTGGCTGCGATTGGTCCCCGAAGACCCCGCTTCTTTCCTGGGCGGGACCCCGGGCCAGGACAGGGGAACTGGAAGCGCCTAAGTCCCGGCGCGCTCTCCTCCGGCCGCCGTTTCTCACCTCGCCATGGTTCGTTTGCCACTGCAGTGTCTCTGCTGGGGCTTCTTTCTGACCGCCGTAAGTTGAAATTCCGTTCCGACCAGAGGCGGGAATTTGAGATTAGAGAGTATGGAATGGGAAAAGAAGCGATACTTGGGGCAGGGGACCTTCTGAGCTGATTTTGCGGTGGGGGTGTGGAAGCTGGGTAGGGTACCGGGGTCATGGCTGAATGAGATGGGCTGTTTCTCTCTCCTCCCAGGCAGGGGTGGGGGTCCCAGCTGGCCCACAGAAGGTGCCTAGTGGGGTCGCCGCAGGAAACGCCTAGGCAGCGCAGATGAGGTTGGGGGTTTCGGCAGCTTTAAGCCTTTATCTGGTCAAAGACCTGGAGTCTGGGTCTGCCCCGAAGGCTGGCCCGAAAGAGACGGTGAGGGGTTTCAGAAGTGAGAGGGAGGCCAGCCAAGGGAAGGGGCGGGTTTGGCCAGTTTCCTGTCTCTTTCCCATTGTGGATAGATGCCAGCCTCTGTGAGTGGTTATCACCTCCTTGCCAGCTGGGGTGGCCTTCTTCCAGGACATCTTGCGGGAGCATGGGATGAGGGCAGTGGCCCAGGTGCTTCTCTGAGAAGGCAAGGAGTTTTTAACGTTCCCACTCCAGAACCAAATCCTGGTGATCTTCCCCTACCCCCAGCATAGGAGGAATACCCAAGGCTGTGACCCTGCCTCCTGAATTTAAGATGACATAGGGGACTCTTGGGGGACCTGAACAGTTCATGGGACCATGAAAGGGCTGGGAGACCAGCTGAGGTTTCTCCAGGTGCCAGAAGGGCTCAGATATGCCCAACCAAGCATATCTCCGGGATTTTCAGAGTTCCACACTTGACTCGCTTCTAGTTTAAATGTATTTTTGTAGTTCCTCATTCAGGAGGCTGGGAATCCCCCAAGTACCTGACACTGTCATCCCCACCCCTCTGGTCTCCCCCTAACTTTCAAGGGCTGTACTTTCTGGCATGAAGGCAGGGCAGGAATGACCCATGAAGTAGGGGGTCAGCAGCAAGGGGAGAGGTGCTGTGGGGAAGCTACTCTGGCCCCAGCACTTTCATTTTCACTGTAAGCAATGGCTCTTAGCGAGAAAGGGGGCAGGAAGGGGGCTCTTGGAGGAGAAGTGGAGGAAAAGCCAGCGGGGATAGGGTGAAAGGTGGTCTGGGCTTCTTAAGAGCGAAGTCCCAATTTTAGCTCCAGGTGGAGACTAGGGTGTGACAACAATATCTGAGGCTATTTACTGAGAGCTTCCTGTGTGTCAGGCTCTGAGCAAAATACTTTACATGCATTCTTGGTCTGATTTCTTCCAACTCCCCCATTATACAGATGAGCAAACTCAGGCTCAGAGAGAGAAAATGGCTTGCCCCAATCCACTTAGCTAGGTGGAACCTGCCAATAAATGTACATCTGCCTGATTTCTGAGCCAGCCTCTCAGATGGTGAGAGTCTCCAAGCCTTGGTCCTGAGCTACCATGTCCAAAGGGTTGAAACTGTGAAGTGGGAACTGGGGATTTGACGCATTTTCAGAGGAGGGGCTATATGTCTCATATGTTTGAAAATGGCATAGAGGACTTTTGCTGCCCTGGGAGTGTGGGGGGAAGGTCCATGGGCTTGTGGGGAGAACGTTCACAGGATGGTGTGTTGTGATGTGATGGCGGGAGCAGTAACTTTTGCTCTTTCCTTCCCTGCTTGGGATAAGATGCACTTCTGTAAGTAATTCACGCCCCCCCCTCCCCCGCCCCAAGTTGAATGAGAACCACTAATTAGGTAGGTTCCTGGTAGCCAGAGTGCTGGGCAACCCAGCAGATACTTATGTATGTATGATAATTAAAAGTGCCATTTAATGAGCACCTCCTATGTTCTGGACACTATACCAGGCCATATTCATCCATTCTTTCTCATCTTCACAACCTAATCTGTGCATGCGTGCATTCTAAATTGCTTCAGTCAACTCTTGTGACACCATGGATTGTAGCCCTCCAGGGCTCTGTCCATGGGATTCTCCAGGCAAGAAAACTGGAGTGAGCTGCCATATCCTCCTCCAGAGGGTCTTCCTGACCCAGGGATCAAACCCATGTCTCTTATGTCTCCTGTATTGGGAGGCGGGTTCTTAACCACTGGGGCCACCTAGGAAGTCCTAATCTGTGAGGCAGGCATTATTTCTCCCATTTTAGAGTTGTAGAAACTGAGGATAAGAGAGGCAAAACAATTAGTTAAGTGTTACAAAGTCAAGACTGGAGCTTTAAGCTGTTTGACCCTTAAAACTGTTCTTTTCACTGGCTGTTCCCAAAGTGTGAGATGATTTTAGAGAGCATGGGGTTGCTGTTGTGAAGTTGCTAAGTCATGTCAACTCTTCTGCAACCCCATGCGGATGTAGAATTAACAACATAGATTCACTTTGCAGTTCTATTTAAAATCCTTTTCATTTTTCAAGAAGGAAGTCGCTGGAGCTAGAATATAGTTAATACCTCTCAAATGCCTTCTAATCCTCCTTTTAAAACAAAAATCAGGAGCAGGCCTGGGGTAGAGGGCTGTCAGTAAGCAAAGCAACCAGCTATGGTTTAATGACATTGTTTTGTTTCTGCTGAATTTATTTTTAGGGTTGCCTTTTATTTATGAGAAGTGATACTAGTTTTGCTCTCATGGCAATGCTGTGAGGTTTACCTTGAAAATAAATGTATTTAAATGAACAAGAAGTGATGAATAGCATGGGTGGTACCTGGATGTAGTGACAATAATGCAGGAGACCCACGCTGATGGAGAGAGGGAGTATTGAGACCCGAGTTCTCATTCGGATTCTATCACTGTGTGACCTTGGGCAAGTGAATCGGCCTTTCTGGTCCCCAGTCTTACCACGTGTGAAGTGAAAGAGTTGGATTTTATGCTTCCAGCTGCTCCATCCTGTATTTCGTGACGGAGGGGTTGGATGATCAGATGATGAGAGGGTGAAGGGAGAAAACATGACGAGGCTCGGAGAGGGGAAGAGGGTGGGGAGCAAAAGAATAGAAGGAAGAGGCCAAATGCTAAATATAGCCCCCATTTGGGCTAGGACCAGCTGGAGTCAGCCAGCTTCAGGACTCCAGGGTAGATGCTGGAGTCCTCATGTGCTCTTGGGTTGCTGGGGAGAGGAAAGACTCAGCCCTCAAGCCAAAAGGAAGATCTGTTTAGTGCAATGAATACTGTGAGTTAACAGTGCAATTACTTTGTAAAATATCAGAGTAATTCTCTGGGTACCTTTGTCATCATACTAGTTGGCAGTTTAGTTAAAAACAAATGTAACATATAACACACAGGCCCCGTTTTTCTGCTTTGTACTTCCACTTTGGTTCTAACCTCTGTCCTGGCCGATTTGCACCTGTCTGCCAAGGAGGCTACATCTGAGATTTCAAGATCCCTTCAAATCACCCAATTCTTTTTTTAGGTCCACCCAGAACCAGCCACTGCCTGCGAAGAGAAGCAATACCCAGTGAACAATCTTTGCTGTGATTTGTGCCCGCCAGGTGAGACGCCGACCCTCTAGCCCCACGTGGGACCTGTCTTGGTCTGCTGGCACATGCAGATCTCATGTGTCAATGATAAGCTTGTGTCTTAAATGACCCCTGGGATTCCCTGTCCCTGCCCCAGGATGTTCTGAGCTTCCTTTCTGCCGACCCAGAACTAGGGTTCCTGTCTCTTCTGCGTCCTATACCAGAGTATGAAGGCTAGAAGGGTCTGGGACTGCCCTCTTTGAAGCCCCCTCCCTAAAGCCCAGCCTTTCCACTTTTCAGTTAAGTGTCTGACTCATTGGGTTGCCTGGAGCGCCCTCATTTCCGGATATTTTCCAGGACAGAAACTGCTGAACGACTGCACAGAGGTCAGCAAAACAGAATGCCAGTCCTGCGGTAAAGGCGAATTCCTGTCCACCTGGAACAGAGAGAAATACTGTCACGAGCACAGATACTGCAACCCCAGTGCGTGGGCTGCGGGGAAAGGGGCCCTTGGGAGTCAGGCTGACAGTCCAGCTCATTCCTGACAGTACAGCCATCCTGGCTTTTTTAATTTTAATAGCCAGGGTCTGTTCTGATTGGTTAGAGTCTGGGTTGTCTTGGTTGTTACCTAATTTGATTGTCGTCCCTGCTAGGAAGAGGGTCTAAAAGAAAAGAACAGGAAATATGAAGATCAGGGGCCCCTGGATCAAGGCCGGTAAGGGGTTCCCATCCTTCCTTCCTGTCTCTGCACAGACCTAGGGCTCCGGATCCAGAGCGAGGGCACCTTGAATACAGACACCACTTGCGTATGTGATGAAGGCCAACACTGTACCAGTCACACCTGCGAAAGTTGCACGCCCCACAGCTTGTGTCTCCCTGGCTTTGGGGTCAAGCAGATCGGTAAGTGGCCTGTCTGGGAATCAGCTCTAGAGGCAGGAGAGAGGAGGCAAGGGCCCAAGGAGAGGGGCTGGGCAGTGGTCACTCTGCCCCAGAGGCGGAGAGACCAGCCTACGTTGATATCTCCACCATGCTGCTGCTGCTAAGTCGCTTCAGTCGTGTCCGACTCAGTGCGAGCCCAAAGACGGCAGCCCACGAGGCTCCCCCGTCCCTGGGATTCTCCAGGCAAGAACGCTGGAGTGGGTTGCCATTTCCTCCTCCAATGCATGAAAGTGAAAAGTGAAAGTGAAGTCGCTCAGTTGTGTCAGACTCTTTGCGACCCCATGGACTGTAGCCCACCGGGCTCCTCCACCCATGGGATTTTCCAGGCAAGAGTACTGGAGCAGGGCGCTGCTGCCTTCTCTGTATCTCCGCAATAGTGGGTTGGAAATGGAATCTTAGCCTTCTGCCTCCCACCGTGGGCATCAGCCTCGGGAGGGCCGTGGGGGAAGCCTCCTTAGGGGCTGCCTGCCTCAAGGGAAGGTGTGTGCTGTGGGGAGAAGTGCTTTGAAGCAGGATACTCGTCTGGTCCTGCCTGCCCACCGGTCCCCCTGACAGCCAGACAGGGGCTCCACTGTAATGATTAATGCCTCCTCTTCCCCCTCAGCTACAGGGGTTTTGGATACCATCTGTGAACCCTGCCCGGTCGGCTTCTTCTCCAATGTGTCATCTGCTTTTGAAAAGTGTCACCCTTGGACAAGGTATAAGGACTCATCCCTTGTGTTTCCTGCCCGAAAAGGGGCATGGGACCCGCTTCCCTTCTCTCTGGCCACCAGTCCTTCGGTCCCCGCCCCCCACGTCCACACACACTCACACACCTCTAGAATGTCTCGAGGGATCCCACGGCCAACCAGAAAGACACTTTCGGCGTTTCCTGCCTGCTCTCTCTTGGTGGTAATAGACACCGCTGCTCTCTGATCTTTGGTGAAATTCTCCCTCTGTGGGGGCACAGTGACGCCTCTCTTCCTTTCCTTGTACCCCTCTCAGCCCCCCCTTCCTCCTCCTGAACTGGTTTTCTAGGCCTCTGTTCTAGGCTCTAGTCTCCCCTCACTTTGCCCACCTCCCCTGGACCAGCTTTTCCACATCCGTGGCTTTGGCTACTATCCTCCTTTGATCGTTCCCCATCACCATCTGTCTAGATTTGTCTCCTAGGTCCCAGACTGTCATATCTACCTGCCGAGGGTACACCTCCTCGGAGGTGAGCCACGGGCACCTGCCTGCTCCCTTCACCCGCTGTGATGGGCGCAAACATGCCTCTGGGCACCTGTTGCAGGGTCCCCCTCCGTCTCCCCCAGTCAGTCACTAAGTCCTGTCTGTCTAACCTTCCAAATGTTTTGGGACTCTTCCTTCTTCTCTCTAATCTCCCCTGTCACCACCTTGGTTTGGACCTCATCACTGTGGTCTGGCTGATGCTGTAGCCTCCTCACTGGCCTCCCTGCCTCTAGCTTCTCCCTTTCAGCTTGTTCTCCATCCCTTTGCCAAAGTAAGCTTTCCACTGTTCTCTTCGGAGCACAGCACTCCCTGTTTAAAATGCTCTGCGGCTCTCTGCGCCTTTGGGATGAAACCCTGACTCCTCTGCACAGCCTCCGACCTCCCAACTCCATCTCTTGATCTCTTCATGACATCATGTTGCTTGCAATTCCCTCAACACACTGTTTGTTCTCTTGCATTAAACTCTTCTGCCTGGAATACGCTTAAGCACACGCCTGATTAAGTTGCTGTTTTTTTTTTTTTAATATTTAATTTGAAAAAATGAGTAAGACAGGCATGAGGACAGGAGGCATAAAAGGGCCAGTAGTGATACGTCCCCTCGTCACCCTCAGCCATCCTGCAGCCGCTGGACCACACGTGTCCTTCTAGAGATTCTCTGCACAAACAAACAAAGGCATACACGTGCAAACGGATCTTTCACACAAATAGTAGCATCCCGTATATACCTTGTTTACTGTCTACAAGTCTCCAGTAGGTGGCAAACTCCTGAGCTATAGAGACGATCTTTTCTTCTTCCATGGATGTATCCCTTATGCTCCAAACAGCATCTGCTGCATAGTAGGTGCTCAATAAATCTTTACTGATAAATGTTGACTGGGAAAGGGAGGCAACTTGGTTTGGTAGAACCAAAGCACTGGGTTCCAAACTCACTCAGCTTAGAAAGGGTATGACCGCCTGCGACTGGGACCCTCATCTGAGCCTTGGTGTCCTCATTTGGAAAATGAGAATGACCTTCATTTCACAAGGGTAGAGGAAAAGACATGTAAATGTGTTTCAAAAACTCTTAAGCACTCTTCTCTTATATGTGTTTTCTTTGAAGCTTCTCTTTTTCCTGTGTTAGATGTTTTGTCCTTTGTGATGTCCTTCTCTGTCCATCCCTTTCCATTCCTCCTGGGAACCACCTTGGTCCAAGTCTTCATCATCTCCTGGCAAGCCATTTTTTCTGTCATTTCTCCTCCTGGGAGATCTTTGGCTATTAAATCCTCTAGCAGCTTTAGTCATCTGGTTGGATGCTGATGCGACCCACCAGCTGAATCCAGTTGAAAACTTCATGGCTGATTAGTGACCTGGTTCTAAAGATCCAGTTTTCCAGAGTTTCCTTATACCATCTGGCTCATCACCCACCTAATCCTTCGTATCATGTTGTCCTGCTTAAAGAGAATATGGTGTTATTGTTGTTCAGTCGCTAAGTTGTGTCCGACTCCTCTGCAGCCCACAGCCTGTAGCCCACCAGGCTCCTCTATCCATGGGATTTCCCAGACAAGAATACTGGAGTGGGTTGCCATTTCCTTCTCCAGAGGGTCTTCTCCACCCAGGGACTGAACCTGAGTCTCTTGCATTACAGGTGGATTCTTTACCGCTGAGCCGCCTGGCGCGCCCTAAATATACTGATGTTCTAAATTTTACATTCCTCAAGGGCCCACTGAGATCTGACTTCCCCAGGGAAGTCTTTCTGGATGACTCTCAAACCAGAGATTCTCAACTGAGCAGTTTTCTCCCCCAGGGGACACATGACAATATCTGGAGATATTTTGGTTCTCACGACTGGGGAGGAGGATGCTGCTGGCCTCTAGTGGGTAGAGGCCAGGGACGCTGCTAAACATCCTACGGTATTCAGGACAGTCCGCACCACAGAAGAAAAATTATGTGGCCCCCAGACATCAGTGGTGCCAAATTTGAGCAGTGCCCCCTCGTCCTTGCATCCCAGTCACTGTGGATTCTGCCTCGTCTACCCTGAACCATGCCCAGTTCACAGGCACGTGGCACTCGTCAGAGGCTTCCCTATCCTCACTCCTTCACGGTTTCCCATTGTCTTTCCTCTGTACTCGCGAGTTCTGTATGAACAGTCTGTGTCATCCCCGTAACAAGCCACGCAGGAGGGCGCACATCACATATGCTCCGTTGGGGGCTGGCTGTCTCCCTCTGGGGCTGGAAATCTCATGAGTGCCGAAACTTAGTTTCTCTTTCTCTGTGTGTGTGTCTGCATGTGCATACACATCTGTACACAGCTGCGAGAGAAAAGGCCTGGTGGAGCAACACGTGGGGACGAATAAGACAGACGCTGTCTGCGGTAAGTCCTGGAGAGTGGGCCCCGCGGCAGGCTAAGGAGGCGGGGAGCTGAGGGGGAGACTGGGGCACCCGGAAGCACTGGTGGGGAAAGAGGGAGGGGGGCTCAAGCAAGAGGAGGAGGCAGTTTGGAACTGTGGCAGCCTAGCTCTGCCACTTACCTGTGGCGCCTGGGCAAGTCACTCCCTCTCTCTCAGCCTCAGTTTCTTCATCTGTAAGATGGGAAAACACCGCCTCCCCTAATAGGGCAGTGTAAGTCCCCGGTGTGGGGGCAGGCATTTTGGAGGCGCCCTTGGAGCTCTTCTGCCGCCCTGCACACGGAGGCCCAGCGTGTGTGACACTGGTTCCTCTCAGGCTCAGTTTTTTTTGTTTTTTGTTTTGGCTGCGCCACATGGCTTGCAGAATCTCAGTTCCCTGACCAAGAACTGAATCCTGGCCATAGCAGTGAAAGCCCGGAACCCTAACCTCTAGGCCACCAGGGCCCTCAGTTGTGATCTTAGAATGAGGAGGTGACTCACAGCTCAGATTACAGACTCAAATAACTATAGAGATTAGGCAGGATCCAGTTAATGAGGGGAAAAGATCAGGGGTAAGAGAAAGGCACTCTGCTTTTCCTTAAAATTCACTTTCCTCTTGGCAAGCTTGGGACTGGGGTGAGGGGAGGGAGGCACTTGCCTTGGGCACAATATTTAAGGGGGCACCAGAAAAATGCTGTCATCAAGATAGATATTTGAGGCAATACTTAAAACAAAAATTACTGTGAATTACTGAGGCGGCGCCTCCAAAGAGAGAGGGAGTGACTTGCCCAGGCTCCACAGATAAGCGGCAGAGCTAGGTTGCCACAATTCCAAACTGCTTCCATAACAGATAGAATAGCAACAGTTTAAATAAAGACAGGCTCCAACCCTGTATTTGTACAACCCAGCCTCACTTGCCTCACTGTAATCCCGACTCCAGTTCCAATAAAACTTTATTTAAAAACAGGCAGCTGGCCGGTGGTCCAGAGTTTGCTGATATAATTTTTCAAAACATGACATTAAAATATGACTTATTTGGGACTTCCCTGGCAGCCCAGTGGTTAAGATTCTGCACTTCCTATGCTGCAGACACGGGTTTGATCCCTGGCCAGGGAACTAAGATCCCATATTCTGTGTGGCGTGGCCAAAAAATACGACTTATCTTGATTACTGAGCTTTTGGGTGTCCCCTTCAGTTTTGTCCTAAGGCAGTGCTTTACTGGTCTTACTTTAGTCCTTACCACACCTCTGGTCTTTTTTTCCAGTTTCCCATATAGAATAGAGACTTAGGCACAAGAAACACTTTTCCTTCCCCTCCATTCTTCTATAACAAAGACAAAGGTGCAGAGATAAATGAGGCTGGGCCAATAAGGGACAAAGTAGGGAGGGGTGGGAAGTGTGGTGAGCTGGTAGCGGCAACTTTCACCACTCAGTTCTGGCCCATGAATGGCAGGTGGGCTGCTGGCCCACTGGGGCTGGATCTTCCAAATTTGTAAGAGAAATCAGATACCTACATTTTAAATGTGCAATCTCCCAATTTTAAAATGTTGGCAAATATTATAAATTAAAACACACACACAGACACACACACATGCCAATCACACTAAAGACATCTGCTGGTCACACTTCTACTAGGGGCCATGTGTTTGAAATTTCTGATATAGACGAGCTTAGACACAGAAGGATTTGAGAGTCCAGCAAAGCACAGCAGCTTTGGGCAAAAGGTTGGGGAGCCATGGCTGAAGTCTTGCTCTCCCCAGGTTTCCAGAGTCGGATGAGGACCCTGGTGGCGATCCCCATCACGATGGGAGTCCTGTTTGCTGTCCTGTTGGTATCTGCCTGTATCAGTGAGTCCCCAGGTGGGGAGGTGATGGGGCAGGAGGGACAGTTGGCAGGTCACCTGTTTCCTTATCTGGCCTTGCCGACTCCTCATCCTTTTTTTTTTCTCTCTAGGGAACATGACCAAGAAGCGGCAGGCTAAGGTAGGTCACCCAGGGGGACAGTCTAAGACAGGAAAGGAAGACTGATTCATTGTTGCCTATATGGCAACAAAATTGAGGCAGGGCCAGTCCCCTCCCCCTCCTCTGGGCTTGGGGCTTCTCCCCTTTTCTCCTTTTCTCTTCTCCCAAGCTCACCTTCCCCCAGAGCTTCCCCAGCACCACTGGCAAAGTCTGACATTTACTCTTCTTTCCTGGGAGAGCAGCATCTTCCGAGCCTTGGTGTGGGATCTAGGAGTGGGTGATAGAGGAACATTTCCTTAACCCGCGGGCTCCCCTTACGGAAGCTTCGTAACGCCCTTGCTGTGGCCAGCAGGGGGCAGGACGCACCCATGAAATCAGCACTGACCCTTGATTTGGGAAAGGGAAAAGGGGCGAGGGGTGGGATGGCTTCCAGGGAAGCGGTCGGAAGTGTTGCTAGGGGCAACACCAAGCCTTGTCTCTCCAGGCCCTGCACCCTACGGCTGAAAGACAGGATCCCGTGGAGACGATTGATCCGGAGGATTTTCCCGGCCCCCACCCGCCTCCTCCGGTGCAGGAGACCTTATGCTGGTGTCAGCCGGTGGCCCAGGAGGACGGCAAAGAGAGCCGCATCTCCGTGCAGGAGCGAGAATGAGGCCGCAGGCGCCCGGGGGGCGTGACAGCCGGGCCCATGGACACGAACCGGGGCTGCTGCTGCGGGGGAGGGCGACAGCCGCCCTGCAGCCCAGAAACAGTTCACCTTGGGGCGCCTTTCACCCCAGCCCTGGAGCCCGTTCAATCTCCCAACCTGCTTTTAACGATGGTAACAAAACTTTGGGGAGGACATACAATAATATCCATCAGACCTTCCACCCCAGCGAGCTGTTCATTGCTGACAGATGTCATTCGGTGGCTGCTCTGAGCCCAGGAGGCAGATACATGGATATGCATCGCAGTATTGTTTGTGACAGTGAGCAACTGGAAACTGCTTAACTGTCCATCACCAGGGGACTGGTTAAATAAAATTGTAATATATTTATGCAACAGATCTTAAAAACACTGTCATGGGGGGAAAAGTAGGTTGCAGAATGGTGGGCACAGAAACTTTTTTTTAAAGCACAGAGTCGGACACGACTGAAGCGACTTAGCAGCAGCAGCAGCAGCAGCAGGAACCCAAACCAGGAGGCTCAGTGCTAAAGCATCCACCTTCCAATGCAGGAGATGCACGAGATGTGGGTTCAACCCCTGGGACGATCCCCTGAAGGAGGAAATGGCAACCCGCTCACTCCAGTGTTCTTGCCTGGAGAAGTCCATGGACAGAGGAGCTTGGTGGGCTACAGTCCATGGGGTTGCAAAGAGTGGGACATGACTGAGCACGCACACACAACCCCAAACAATATGACATATCACCTACAGATACATGCATAAACACAGAGTGTTATATATGTGGGCATAGACGGGGCCCTGGAAGGACACACGGAACTTGCACAGCTCGAAGAATTGTACTGTCTCAGCGGGGGAAGAAGGGTCCGGGGGAGGGTTGGTTAAAGAAAGGTTTGACTTTCCCATAATGCTTCATCCCCCACCCCCCCCAAAAGAAGAGTGAATTCACATACTGCTTATGTAATTAAAAAGTCATCAAACATGTAAAAAGAAAAGCGGGGGTGGACACGCTGGGTGACATGAGCTGCTTCACATGCTGTCAGGCTCTCAGAATTAGGGTGCTTTCTGAGCGTAAATAAGAAAAGTCCCCAGGCCACGGCCTCTCCAGGGTGGGTTCTACATGCCCTCACATTTGGCACCCTGTTTGCAAAGGGGTTTCCCCATGTGGTTCACATTCTCGACAATAGCCTTTGGGGCGGGCAGGGCCAGCATCCCCCTACGTCTTTATCGGAGGTGGAAATGGAGGCCTAGAGAGGTAACTTATAGTCACACAGCAGCTCAGAGCGGAGCCCCTCGGAGCGCCCCTTCCTGGTCCTGGGCCGCTCTTTCCAGCCCTGCTTGCTCTCTGGAGCCTAGATCTGTGGCCCCTTCCCAGGGAGCTCCCGGGCTCCCCACCTCCTTTGACATCCCAAATGCCATTGGATCCTCTGACGGCTTCTCGGTCAGATGCTGCCCCCTTCCCCCTAAGCAGTATCTGGGGATAAAAATAAACCGTCCTGTTCTCTTTCCCTGCTGTGCCAACTGAGGGGGAGCCTAGCCAGGAGGAGCAGCAGATGGAGTGGGAGCAGAGGGGAGGGGAGGGGGGAGGTTGTAGGGCAAGAAGGAGAAGGAAGGGGATTGCAAAACCCCAGCACAAAGACTCCTGCTGAAGATGGGGCTGGGCTGGTTTAACCCAGGGATCCACCCCCCACCCCTCCCACCGGGAGAAGCTGCTTTGGATTTCCCAACCTGTCCTGCTGCCTGGAGGGTGCAGGTGGAGAGGGCTTGTCCCCATTGGAGGCTGTGAGGGCAGCTGGGAGCCAGGAGAGGGGCACCTGGCTTGGCAAGCTTCCCAGGAGAGAACCATTTGGAGGCACCAGGGGGAGCCGTCTGGTTCAGAAAGCAGGGCAAAGTGGTGGAGGTGGCGGGTGGGGGGAGGGGAGCCCTTGGGCCTCACCTTTATCCCCTGGCGAGAGTCCAGGGAAGCCCTGGTGACTCGGTGGTAAAGAATCTGCCTGCCAAGCAGGAGATGAAGGCTTGATCCCTGGGTCAGGAAGATCTGCTGGAGAAGGAAATGTATTCTTGCCCAGGAAATCTTGTGGACAGAGGACCCTGGAGGGTTACAGTCCGTGGGGTTGCAAAACAGTTGGGGCTAAAACAACAACAGAGTCTAAATGCTAGCGCTACTTCTGTAGAGGACGGTACGGCAGGCACAAAGAGACTAAAGACCCAAGTCTGCCACCTATGGTCGGTGTGACCCCGGGTAGGTCACGCTCACTTTTTAGGGTCTCAGTTTGCTCATCTGGCAAATGGAGGCAATACAATGGGCAGATGCTATGGATGCCTCCTTTGATCTTTCCTAGTCACTGTTTCTCAGTCTTGAGCATGTATCGGAACCACCTATAAGATCTGTCATTAATAAAAGACAGATTGCTGGGCTCCGCCGCCCGTGTTTCTGATTCAGTATCTTTGGGATGCGGCCCAAGACTGTGCATTTCTACAGGTTTCCCAGGTGATGCTGCAGGTCCAGGGGTCACCCTCGGCGTTCACATTTCTTGCTGAGCAGTCGGTTTCCTCTGGAAAGCACTTAGGGCTTTCCCTGGTTTTCAAAACAGGCTTGGTGCAGGTGTAGGGCAGGTAAGATGCAGCTGGGCGAGCAAATGCCCTGGATGTGTGCATGCACACTCAGTCACACCAGTCGTGTCTGACTCTTTGCGACCCTGTGGACTGTAAGCCCGCCAGGTTCCTCTGTCCATGGGACCCTCCAGGCAAGAATACTACAGTGGGTTGCCATGGCCCTCCTCCAGCGGATCTTCCCAACCCAGGGATTTAACCCACATCTCTTACATAATGCTCTGAATACTCTCAAACAAACAGAAGTGAAAGTTGGAGAATAAATGCCCCAGCCTCCTTGCCCTTGGGAGGGACAGATCTGAGGTGTGTTCTGTGCTGTCTCCTGGGTTCCCTAGAGGGCTTGATCCACACATGCCCTCTGCATGGGCTTCCTTTTCTTTTCTGTCTCATGTCCCACAGCCCCACTGGTGCCTCTTGGGCTCAACTCTCCAAAAAAACTACCTGCATGCCTTCCTTGTTGCAGAGTCTGCTTTTGGAGAAGTCCACTCCAAGAGTCAGCATTGGCCAAGCATGAGAAGGTACAATTTTGTATATCTTGCATCCCTGACAAAGAGAAGGGGTTGTTATTCTTGGCAGCTGTAGCAAGTTCTGGGTTCTAAATGGACCTCAGCCAGGAACTTTTTAGGTGACCTTGGGGAAGTTGCTGTCTGGTTCTGAGGTTTCCCCTGCTCAGATGTGATGAAGGACTGGGGTTCGATGAGTTCTAGTGCTCAGTGGCTTCAGTCGTCCAACTCTGTAGCCCGCCAGGCTCCTCTGTCCTTGGGGATTCTCCAGGCGAGAATACTGGAGTGGGTCGCCATGCCCTCCTCCGGGGGATCTTCCCAACCCAGTAATCGAACCCATATCCCTGGCGTCTCCTGCATTGTAGGCAGTTTCTTTACCCACTGAGCCACGCGGGAAGCCCGTTATGAGTTCTAGGGAGCTTGCCAACTCTAAAAGAGGATCAGCCCACACTGCAGAGTCCACTCTGACCTGTGGATGAATGGGTGGGCGGGAAACTCGCATCAGCCAGAAGGTGGCGCCAAAGTAATGTCCGAAGACCCTGGCGGCTGGCTTCTGCCCGCTCTCATCCTCCCGTCATCCATCCGCCTGAGCCTCCTGCGACTTCCACTCTCCAACTTGATCCGTTTCTCGGGTCTCTCTCTCCACTGCTTCCTCCATTTAACAAGCATTCCTGCATTCCTCCTGTGGCCTTTCCCCCAGCTAGGGTTGTGCGTGCCCTGCTCAGTCACTTCAGTCGTGTAGAGTCGAGCAGGGAGCACTAAGAATGCGCAGGGCCGCAGCGCTCTGTGCTAGGCACAGGGCTAAGAGCTTCACACGCTTGTCTAAAGTCCCTAGGACAACCCCGAATAAGGCACAGTCTCTTCGAACGCCCAGTTTACAGATGGAGGCTCAGAGGCTAAATAACTTGCTAAGGCCTGAAGAATTAGAGCTGGGATTTAGGCCTAACTGGTTGATCCAAAACCTCTGGCGAGTGAAAAACCAGGCACACGTCATTAGGCTGTTAAAAGGCCGTGTGACTGCCCAGGGCAGAAGAAAAGGCCCCGCAGGAGCAGGTAACCTTTAGGGCTGGGGTAACACGGGGGCGGGAGAGCAAGGCAGGCAGGTTGGGGGAGTCAGGACGGCAGAGCCTCTGGGCAAAGCGGCAGCAAGGCTCTGTCCATCTTGTGGGGGCGGGGGGAGGTGGCATCTATGGATTCCATCCAGTGGTTGCCCTCTAAGAATGAAAGTTATGTATTGCTGGGCATCCAGATTTCTATATTAAATCTCCCAATGTTTAAATGCTACCAATCCCCCAAGTTAAAACAAAACCGTGAGAGCTCAAGACAGCATATCACAGAGGGTTGAAATTAAAAGCGACTGGGAATTTCATTGTATCCAGCACTTTTCTTTTATAATTAAAAAAATTTTTTCGGCCACATTGCGTGGCACAGTTATCTGCCCAGGGATCGAACCCACGCCGTGGAAGAGTGGAGTCTTAAGCGCTGGACCTCCAGGGAAGAGCTACTTTTGTTTTCTATGAGGGGAGACTGAGGCCCTGGGAGGGTTCAGCGTCAGGTCAGGCCACATGTGCCAGGCAGGTTGTCTCTTTTCTCTGCACCCCAGCTGGGAGGCTGGAGAGTTTCTGGGGCCTTAGGCTCCACCCTGCGACCCTAGTTAACTGGATCTAAAACACCGAAATTCTAGGACTGGGGGGCAAGGGCTGAGCTGGCTGTAATGCCCTCTTAATTTGATGGCAACCCCCACCCCATCTCGGCCCTCAGGCATACACTCACACACTCTCCCCTTGAGCCTTCAGGGCCCTGCAGTTGATTCCTTGGGCAGCAGAAGTTATTAAAGAGTCTGCCCCGAAGGATTTCTCTCCCCAAGAGTGATTCTAGCTCAGAAAATTACCAACCCACCTGCAGGGGTGGGGAGATACAGTTTTAATTTGTTTAAAAAAAAAAAGAAAAAAAAAAACAACCCATGCTGTGGTCCTGGAGTCTGGGGGATGGGGGAAGCTCATTGGGGGAGGGGTCCTCTTGCAACATTGCTGGCAAGTGAAAAACCAGGCACACGTCATTAGGCTGTTAGAAGGCCGTGTGACTGCCCAGGGCAGAAGAAAAGGTGTGTGTGAGGGGGTCGGTGATCAGTAAAATCAGTGTGCAGCTTTCGCCCAGACAGAAAGTGGGTGGTGGTGGAGGGATTGGGGGTAGAGGGGCCCCCTGCTTCTCTATTCCAGTCCCCTCTTCCAGTTCCTGGGGCCTCTCTGCCTCTCTCACCGCCCGCCGACTGGCACATTCCGCTGGGCCCTGGCACCCAGCTAGTTCGCTGCCTGCTTCTCCCTCTAGGATCTCCTCCCACCCTCTGCAGTCTCTGCGTCTCCCCCTCCCCACCTTCTGCCTGTCTCCCTGACCGATCACCTCCTTCCCCGCCTCCCAGCCCTCCCATCTCATCCTTGTTCTCTTTTGAACAAGTATTCTTGCTTTGGCAGATCACCAAACTCCGACCTGTGCGTCTCACCACCCTCCACCCCCATCCAAGCAATGCCCAGGGAAACCAGCCCACCTGTGAGAGCTCCCCCCTCCCCCACTTCCCGCCCCCGCTTCCAAACCCCCACCAAAGGCAAGTTACAGGTCCTTCCAGACTTGTTTTCTGTACCAAAAATATTTTTTCAACTCGGGCTATCATTCCATGCACTATTTTGTAAGCAGCCTTCTTTGCTTAACTGTGTACAACAGACGTCTCTCCATGCCAATAATATTGATCAACAACAAGCTTTTTAATTGCCGCATAGGGTTCCATTGTCTGGCTGGAGCCTGATTCAGGTAAGGGCCCCATGTTAATGGACATGTAGGTGGCTTCTCTCTTTCCCTCTTGAGTTCCTTCCTGCTTCTATGGCATCCCCTCTCCACTTCCTTTCATTTTTCCCCTCCTCCCTGGCCTTCATCCCCAGCCTCCCACCCTCCCCATTCCCTCCAAGCCTTGGGGGGCCCCCTGTGGAGGAGTAGGGGGTCGCTGGTGTTTAACACTTGGTCCCCTGTGTCAGACATGTGCCATCTCATTAGTAAGCCTGTCCCCCCCAAGTGAGGCAGGCAGGAGCCACAGGGGCAGCGAGAGGCCTAATTGAATGTAACTAATTATTCACTCCCTTAAATGGGCCTGGGAGGGACAGAATTACTCACTCTGAGCTGGGGAGAGAGGGAACTGGCCGGCTGGCAAACAAATCCTGGGGCCTGCGGAGCCAGTCCTCCTTGGAATACTAATTAGGCAGGAGGGCAGGATCAGATCAGGGACCGAGAGCAGAGCCAGCCGCCTGGCCCGTCCCCCCTCCCAGCTGGGAAACCGGGGGTCTAGAGGAGAAATGAATCGTTGTGTGAAGCTAGTTGCAGGCCCACCCCATCCTGGACCTGGGAAGGGTCACTAAGGGAGCGGGGGTTGGGAGACACGAAATGTTGAGCCTTCATTTGGCTCTAGGAAAACAGGATTCATGTTTCAGGGGGAGAGAGGCAAGAGGCAGGAGCCGCTGTGGGGAGGGGGCAGGTGGGGATGGATGGCAAGAGACCTCAGTCCCACCTGGAGCTGCCGGGACCCAGCTGGCTCCAAGGAGGGTCCCCTTTGCTCCTGAGCTGTCAGGGGCAGAGCGAATGATGATGTCCCCAGTCCCTATGGCAGCCCGCCGGGGCAGGCTCCTTAGCGAAGCCAAGGAGCACAGGTTGGGAGAAGAGATGCGGGTGATTCATCCCAGATCAGAGCCAGCACGGGCCAGAGCCAGGGCCCAGCCCTCTTTCGCTACCAAGCTTGAGTTCCTAACCGACAGAAGGACCCAAACCTCACTCCTGACAAATCAAAATGTCCTCAGGGTGGGGTGGGGCGGTACTAGTCCAGGCATCAGTTTTTTTTTGTTTTTTAAGAGCTTCCTGGTGATTCTAACATTCTGTTGTTGGTGGTTGTTTAGTATCTAAGTTGTGTCCCGCTCTGCGATCCCATAGACTGTAACCCGCCAGGTCCCTCTGTCCATGGGATCTCTCAGGCAAGAATACTGGAGTGGGTTGCCATTTCCTTCTCCAGGGGATCTTCCTGACCCAGGGATCGAACCCACGTCTCTTGCATTCAAAGGCAGATTCTTTACCCTGAGCTACCAGGGAAGCCCTCTAACATTCTACCGGGTCTGAAAACCACTTGTTTAGACCTTAGTTCCCTATGAGTCTCTGTTCTGGGGCGGGGGAGGGTGGCCTGGGTAGGGAGGTGAAGAAAGACCTGAATGCGGCCGCAGGGAGCTCCATGCTGGGCAACTCGTGCAGGTCAGAGGTGAGGATATGGGGAGATGCAGAAAGGAGAGTGAAGGGGTGTGTGTGTGTGAGAGAGAGATAATCGTAATCCTGCCATCTTATACAGGCGCTTCTCACATAGGATCTCATTTGATCCTGACAACAGACGACAGCTCTTTGAGAGGGTATAGTTATCCTTGCAGCTGAAAAAGGTGAGGATCAGAAAGGTTGAGTAAGTGACCCAAGGAAACACAGCACAGCCAATATCCTGGCTCTCCTGGATTCCAAACCCCATGCTCCTTTCTCTGCTGCGGCTTTGATTTGCTGTTGTGTTTGTGATGTCTTCTCCAGCAGGTATTAGTGTGGGCGTGCTACTATTCTGTGTGTGTGCATGCTTGTTAGATGGGTCTATATGAGCATGCCTTTCCCTCCTGAAAGGGGCTGGCTGTTCACAAGCCTCCCACTCCAGTCCAGCACAAAGCCTCCTGTTGACCAATGAGAAGAAGGGGGAGAGGGCAAAAACCCCAGCTTCTTGCCCCTTTTTCCTGAAGCCAGCTCCAGTACCCACTCAAGAGGAAGCCTCCCCTTGATGCTGGGGGCTAGCGAGGGGCAGGCGAAGGCAGGGTACCCTTCCAGCCAAGTGCCAGTCAGCCTTGCTTGTAATGAATGTGGAGTGAGACCTCTCTGTAGTCCTAGGGCAGGGTAGTTTCCCCTGCCCCATGAGCGTGTTGCCCCCGCTTTGGCTCCCAGTGAGGGTGGCAGAGAGAGATGGATCACCCCCCTCTCTCCACCTTCCCCGAGTGCAAGGGACTTCATGGGGGCTTCACAGCGGGGCAGTAAATTTATGAGCCTAACACAGATCCCCTAATCACCTCTTCGGCTGATCCATCTTCCTGGAGTCAGGGATGACATGAAATTATCATGAAATACATCTCCAGATGATGGAGGCGCTGGTTAGTTGGGGGCCAGCAAAGGTGCCGGGGCAGAGGAAGTTGGGGCTCAGGTGGGAGGGCCGTTGCCACCCCCTTCTTGGCTGAGACCCAGAGAGGGGGACCTTGCTCACTTTCCAGAGTCTTTGGCTGGGGTGGGGCAGCTGTGCTCCATCTCTGCCTCCAACTTCCTTGGAAGCCCCCTGCTCAATGAGACTCTGAAGCCATCAGGCTGCATGTAGGACCTCAGCTGTGATGGGGCTATGGGGCACTTGTGTTTCCAGACTCCCAGAGTCAGAGAGACGGGCAGGGTAGGCTGAACAGGGCAGCTGGATTGGAGGAAGGGCTGGGTTCTGCATGAGTGGGTAGGGGCAACAGAAACAGGGTCAGGACCACGGTCCTGGGTGATGCTCCACACCTTTGGTTGCCCCCCTGTAATCATGGGCAGGGACCAATCAGAAGGTCTCTCAGAGGGGTGGGGTCTTTGGAGGCTCCCCTGCTGTATCTGGTATTAACTCTTCACTCTCTGGGATTGAGGAGAGAGTCACGGAAGGGACCAGTGTTGAGGGGGTGCTACTTGGAGAGCTTGGGGTAGCACCTAGTTACTACTATGTTTGGAAGTACAGCTGACCCTTGAACAACATGGGGGTTGGGAGCACCCACCCTCTATGCAGTGGAAAATCCACGTGTAGCTACAGTTAGCCCTCTGTGTTCACGATTCCACATTCAAAGATTCAACCAGCTGCGGACTGTGTAGCACCAGAGTGTGCATTTATTGAAAAATGTCTACCTATGGATATTTTATATAACATATCTGCATAGGTATCTGCGCAGTTCAAACCTGTGTTTTTCAAGGGTCAAGCGTAGTTAGTATTTTCCCATGCCCTATAGCAGGATGGGGGGCTTCCCTGGTGCCTGCAGTACCAGAAACCTGGATTCAATCCTTGGGTTGGGAAGACCCCCTAGAGAAGGGCATGGCAACCCACTCCAATATTCTGGTCTGGAGAATCCCATGGACAGGGGAGCCTGGTGGGCTAAAGTCCACGGGGTCACAAACAGTGGGAGACAACGAAGTGACTTACACTTACATAGCAGGATGGTGTGCTCCAGCTGAATGCCAGTCTTGGAGCTGGTCCCCAAAGTCCAACGGTTCCTCCCTCTCCCTCTGGCTGGCAGTGTCTGGGTCCCCTCCCCATAGACCGTGGTCTTGAGGCCACTGAGTCAGAGGATGGGCCCAGGGATGAAGGGCATACAGGGGTCCCCAAACCCAGGGTGCCAGAGCCTTCCTGCCTCTCCTCACCCCCACTTCAGCCAGCTCTCAGGGGACCCCCCACCCCACACCCTGAGCACTGAGAGGGAAGTGGATGTAGCCAGCCAGCTGGGATGCGGCCATCCGGCCTCCTGAGCAAGGCCAGCTCTTCCTGTGGGAGACTGTGAGACTCGAGGCTCTGCGGGGGCCCCCTGGGTGGGACTGGCTGGCCCAGCCCGCCCTGATCTAGCCCTGGGACGCCCCCCTGGGAAGGGGCACAGCGACTCTGGGGGATGGTAAAAGTCCAGACAGCCAGACCAGCCGTACCTAGTGATGTTTCGGGCTGGGCGGGGGCCCTGGAGTGTGAGTGCATCCCCGAGGCAGTGGGGCTGGGGGGAGCCAGACACAGCCGACTCTGGAAATGAGATTTGCGTTGTTATCTGTGCTCGCTCAGGCCAAGGGCCTTGGGCATTAGCTAACCTGACTGAGGAGTTAAGAAGCAGGGAGGGGCCCGGAAGCAGAGGGGTGGTGGGAGCTGAAACACAGGCTGGAGTGGAGGGAGCACCTGCTGGAGTGTGTGTGTGGATCCCTTGGGGGGTTTGTATTTGTGCCTTTTGGTTTTCCCCAAGTGTGTGTGTGTGTGTTTCCCTGCTTTATGTGGATGTCCTTTAAAGGGATGCGGGGTGAGTACTTGGCTTCTTGCTCATGTGTTGAGATTTCTCGAGTATGTGTGTGTGTGTGTGTGTGTATGTACACAACCACACATTCCCTGCGGTTTGGTGTGTACACGCTCTATCATACCCCACCCCCTCAGCAGCCTGCAGGTCCAAACACAGTCTAAGGAATAGAGCGGGGATGGGGGAGCAGGGCACCCAGAGGGTGGTCCTGGGAGAGCTGGGCCCTGGAGGTGGCCCTGGCCTGGCAGGGAGCAAAGGGCCAATCAGTGGAGAGGCCACGAGAGTGCTGGCTGATTGAGGAAGAGGAATTAGCCAGGAGCCTCTCGGGGCCCCGTGGGAGGCGGGGGGGCCTGGCATCCTGATTAGGGAGCGGGCACAGCTGGGTTCACCTGAGCCTGGGGCAGGGGGAGTCCGGGCGTGGGCCAGGGATGAATCACAGCAGGGCCTGGACTGATGACCAGGGATGGCAGGGATGGACTATAAACAACAGATGCCCCCATGACCCTAGCAGCTCCCCGATACCCAGCGTGCCCAGGGTGCCTGGTGATGGAAGCGGCATCTGCCACTCAATCCTCACAACGCAGGTTCAGCCATCATTCGGGCTCCTGCATGAGGACACAGAGGCTGATGTTGTTCAGTCCCTCAGTCATGTCCGACTCTCTGCGACCCCAGGGACTCAGGCTTCCCCTGTCCATCACCATCTCCCGGAGCCTGCTCAAACTCATGTCCTTTGAGTCGATGATGCCATCCAACCATCTCATCCTCTGCCGTCCCCGTCTCCTCCTGCCCTCAATCTTTCCCAGCATCAGGGTCTTTTCTAATGGGTCAGCTCTTCGCATCAGTGAGGGGATGCTCCTAATCCAGGCTGACTGGACCTCAGAGTCCTCTTTTTACCTTTATGCCACCATCCCCGACAGGTCCCAGCCCTCCGCTCTATCACCAGTGGGGAGAAGTTAGAGGAGTGCAGTTTGCAGGGACAGGAAAAGAGGGATTTACCAATCAACCTGACCAGCAAGGGCTTCCCTTGTGGCTCAGCTGGTAAAGAATCTGCCTGCAATGTGGGAGAGCTGGGTTCTATTCCTGGGTTGGGAAGATCCCCTGGAGAAGGGAAACACTCATTCCAGTGTTCTGGCCTGGAGAATTCCATGGGCTAACTCCATGGGGTCACAAAGAGGTGGACATGACTGAGTGACTATCACTTTCTTGATCATCAAAGCAGACTGACTTGGTAGGTGATGAGACACTCATAACTGGAGGTATGCAAGGAGTGGCCCCCTGATGAAGGGCTTCCTTGAGGGATAGGAGCTTGGGTTCCATTTTCTTCCATCACTGTAATATGGTCTTGAGTCACAGCCCCTGGGTTGGAATCCTCACAGTGTGACCTTGGGCAACTGGCTAGCCCTCTCTGTTCAGTTTCTCATCTGTGAAATAGAGAAGTTTGAGGATTGAATTCAGAGGGTAGAATTTTTCCAGTAGTCATGTATGGATGTGAGAGTGGGACTACAAAGAAAGCTGAGTGCCGAAGAATTGAAGCTTTTGAACTGTGGAGTTGGAGAAGACTCTTGAGAGTCTGTTGGACTGCAAGGAGATCCAACCAGTCCATCCTAAAGGAAATCAGTCCTGAATATTCATTGGAAGGACTGATGCTGAAGCTCCAATACTTTGGCCACCTGATGCAAAGAACTGACTCCTTGGAAAAGATCCTGATGCTGGGGAAGATTGAAGGCAGGAGGAGAAGGGGCAAAGAGGATGAGATGGTTGGATGGGATCACCGACTCAACGCACATGAGTTTGAGCAAGCTTCGGGAGTTGGTGATGGACACGGAAGCCTGGCATGCTGCAGTCCATGGGGTCGCAAAGAGTTGGACATGACTAAATGACTGAACTGAATTGAACTGAAAGCACTCAATATTCTAACACTGTGTGTTAGGTGGAGTCAGAGAGAGCTGGGGGAAGAGGAGGGACTTGGGATGAACAGGAAGTAAAACGGAAGGAAACGCAGGTGTTTGTTCTGAGGCTTGAGGGGTTAGGCGGGTACTCAGGTTTCCTGAAAAATCTCCAGGCTGCTCTGCTTCAGTCTAGACCCTTTCAGGCTGTTACTTCTCCTTCCCTCCCTGCATTCCCTGCCCAGTTTTTCCTTCTCTATTTCATTCTTCATCCTCATTAAATTGACCATGTCACCCTCTCATCCGTAGCCTTGGATGACTCCCCTTTGCCCACGGAAGTGATTCTCCAAGTGCGCCAGGAGAAGCCAGGGAGTTGGGGGATAACCTTGGGTTATCTGGAGTCCCTTACACGACCCTCACAGGATCTGGAGTCCCTTAGGAAATTTCCGGTTCTCTACTGATTCCAAGGAGGACATCCCATTTGATGGTATTTTGTCCTCTACTCCTTTATCAAAAGGAGGTGAGGCTCAGATTCAGAGCCATCAGCAAGAACTCAATATCACGGATGTGTTCCAGCCATTTCTTTCTTCTCAAAGCTCTGCTCCTCTCGGTTCCCCAACTGCACGCTTTCTTCTTTGTATCCTCTTCCCTGGCTGCTCCTCCCCAGTCTCCGGGATTGTCCTCTGGGGCTGACCCTCTAAAGCTGGTGTGCCATCGGGCCCCCTCTTGTCTGGACTCTGTCTAGTCCCATGGGCTTCAGCACCACCGGTGAGTCCCCAGCACATCTCTCCGGACGCAGAGAGGAATGTCCAGCCGCCTTTGTGACGTCACCACTGGATGTCCATCTCAACCCGAAAGTCCGAAATGGAGCTTGAGTTTCCCCACACCTCTGCCTTCCATCTTGCTCGCCCAGTTGCGGGAGACGCTTAACCACCTGGGGGTTTCCTTGGTGCCTCTCTCTTACTCGCCCCATCCAATCCATCAGCTATACACGTTCACTTTACCTGCAAAGCACATCCTGCTCCTGCAGCCACTTCCCTCTAGTCACTTCTTGCTCTGGCCCAAGCCATCCTCACCCCTCACCTGTGTTACAGTCACCTCTGCCCTGGTCCTGTTGCCCCCACCCTGCACGCCTACAGTCTACCATGCAGCAGCTTCTAAAACCAATGAGCAGACAATCTCCCTCAGCTGCTTAAGAGTTTCAAAGGGAATTCCCTTGTGCTTACAAAAACTCAAGCCCTTTGTGCTGGTTTGCAAGGACCCTCTTTGGCCTGTTTCTCCCTCTTCATCCCCATGTGACTCACCCCCTTGTCCACTCTGTTCTGGCCCCAGGAAGCTCAGTTCCACCTTATTCTGTCTGGGACACTCTCACGCTTGATCTTTGCATGGTCAGTTATCTTCTCTTCCTTTTGCTGTCCATGCGAGGGTCACCTCCACAGAGAGGACTTTCCTGACCATCCAATAACCAAGTCACTCCCAGACATGACCAAATCGGCCTCTTCAGGCACAGCAGAGCATGGCACTTTTACTTGTTTCCTTTCTTTGCTTTTTTCTTTTCCCCGTATAGCTATAAATGTCTTCCCTGGTGGTGCAGTGGTAAAGAATCCACCTGCAATGCAGGAGACACAAGAGATGTGGGTTCGATCTCTAGGTTGGGAAGATCCCCTGGAGAAGGAAATAGCAACCCACTTTAGCATTCTTGTCTGGGGAATCTCATGGACAGAGGAGCCTGGTGGGCTACAACCCATGGGGTTGGAAAGAGTCAGACATGACTGGGTGCCCCTGCATGCATGTATGCACATGTGTAATTATGAACCAAGAACTTGAGTTAGGAAAATGTCCAGGAAGATCATTAGTGGGAACCTGTCTGGTTCGCTAGTATCCCCAAAGCCAAGAATGGTGCCTGTGTCATTGGAGACAATTATTAACTATTTGTTTCTTGAATTAATAAATTATATATATATATATTATAATCACCTTTGATTTATGATGGCTATCACTGTGTTTTTCCACTGTAGACAGAGATTTAAACTTTCCTTTTAAGAATAAAGAGAAAAAAAAGAATAAAGCAAAGGGAGGTCTTATAAGAGACTTGTATTCAGAATATTAAAGAACTCTTACAACTCAACAATAAAAAGACAACATGGTTAAAAAAGGGCAAAGGTATGAATAGACATTTCTCCAAAGGTGAAATGCACCTGGCCCATCAGCACATGAAAACATGCTCAGCATCACTAGTTGCTGTGTGTGTGTGTTAGTTGCTCAGTTGTGTCCAACTCTTAATAATCCCATGGACTGTAGTCCACCAGGCTCCTCTGACAATGGAATTCTCCAGGCAAGAATACTGCAGTGGGTTCAGTTCAGTTCAGTTGCTCAGTTGCGTCTGACTCTTTGTGACCCCATGAATCATAGCACGGCAGGCCTCCCTGTCTACGACCAACACCCAGAGTTCATTCAAACTCATGTCCATCGAGTTGGTGATTCCATCCAGCCATTTCATCCTCTGTCGTCCCCTTCTCCTCCTGCCCCTAATCCCTCCCAGCATCAGGGTCTTTCCCAATGAGTCAACTCTTCACATGAGCTGGCCAAAATATTGGAGTTTCAGCTTCAGCATCAGTCTTTCCAATGAACACCCAGGACTGATCCCCTTTAGGATGGACTGGTTGGATCTCCTTGCAGTCCAAGGGACTCTCAAGATTCTTCTCCACACAGTTCAAAAGCATCAGTTCTTCGGTGCTCAGCTTTCTTCACAGTCCAACTCTCACATCCATACATGACCACTGGAAAAACCATAGCCTTGACTAGACAGACCTTTGTTGGCAAAGTAATGTCTCTGCTTTTGAATATGCTATCTAGATTGGTCATAACTTTTCTTCCAAGGAGTAAGCCTCTTTTAATTTCATGGTTGCAGTCACCATCTGCAGTGATTTGGGAGCCCAAAAAAATAAAGTCTGCCACTGTTTCCACTGTTTCCCCATCTATTTCCCATGAAGTGATGGGACCAGATGCCCTTATCTTCGTTTTCTGAATGCTGAGCTTTAAGCCAACTGTTTCACTCTCCACTTTCACTTTCATCAAGAGGCTTTATAGTCCCTCTTCACTTTCTGCCATAAGGGTGGTGTCATCTGCATATCTGAGGTTATTGATATTTCTCCCAGCAATCTTGATTCCAGCTTGTGCTTCTTCCAGCCCAGCGTTTCTCATGATGTACTCTGCATGTAAGTTAAATAAGCAGGGTGAAAATATACAGCCTTGATGTATTCCTTTTCCTATTTGGAACCAGTCTGTTGTTCCATGTCCAGTTCTAACTGTTGCTTCCTGACCTGCATACAGGTTTCTCAAGGGGCAGGTCAGGTGGTCTGGTATTCCCATCTCTTTCAGAATTTTCCACAGTTTATTGTGATCCACACAGTCAAAGGCTTTGACATAGTCAATAAAGCAGAAATAGATGTTTTTCTGGAACTCTCTTGCTTTTTCTATGATCCAGTGGATGTTGGCAATTTGATCTCTGGTTCCTCTGCCTTTTCTAAAACCAGCTTGAACATCTGGAAGTTCACGGTTCACATATTGCTAAAGCCTGGCTTGGAGAATTTTGAGCATTACTTTACTAGCATGTGAGATGAGTGCAATTGTGCAGTAGTTTGAGGATTCTTTGGCATTGCCTTTCTTTGGGATTGGAATGAAAACTGACCTTTTCCATTTCTGTGGCCACTGCTGAGTTTTCCATATTTGCTGGCATATTGAGTATAGCACTTTCACACCATCATCTTTCAGGATTTGAAATAGCTCAACTGGAATTCCATCACCTCCACTAGCTTTGTTCATAGTGATGCTTTCTAAGGTCCATTTGACTTCACATTCCAAGATGTCCGGCTCTAGGTGAGTGATCACACCATCATGATTATCTTGGTCGTGAAGCCTCTTTTTTTGTACAGTTCTTCTGTGTATTCTTGCCACCTTTTCTTAATATCTTCTGCTTCTATTAGGTCCATACCATTTCTGTCCTTTATTGAGCCCATCTTTGCAGGAAATGTTCCCTGGGTATCTCTAATTTTCTTGAAGAGATCTCTAGTCTTTCCCATTCTGTTGTTTTCCTCTATTTCTTTGCATTGATCACTGAGGAAGGCTTTCTTATCTCTCCTTGCTATTCTTTGGAACTCTGCATTCAGATGCTTATATCTTTCCTTTTCTCCTTTGCTTTTCGCTTCTCTTCTTTTCACAGCTATTTGTAAGGCCTCCTCAGAAAGCCATTTTGCTTTTTTTGCATTTCTTTTCCATGGGGATGGTCTTTTCCAGGGAATCTTTCTAACCCAGGGATTGAACCCGAGTCGCCTACATTACAGGCAGATTCCTTACTGTCTGAGTCACCAGGGACGCCTCATTAGTCACTATGGAAATGCAAATCAAAACCACAATCAGATGCCATTTTAAACCCATTGGAATTTAGCTACTAGGCTGACTAAAAATGAAAAAAAGACAGACAATAGCAAGTGTTAGCAAATGTGGAGAAGTTGGAATGCTCATATATTGTTGGGGGGATTGTGAAATGGCACAGCCACTTTGGAAACAGTTTGGCAGTTCTTCTTCCTCAAGAGGTAAACATGGAGTCATCACATAATCCAGCAATCCCACTCCTAGGTTCATACCCAGGAGAACTGAAAACATACATCCACACAAAAGCTTCTGTGTGAGTTGATAGCGACATTATCCAACATAGCCCCCAAATAGAAACAACTCAGATGTCCATCAACGGATGAATATGGTATATCTATGCAATGGAATACTATTCAGCAACAAAAAGGAACGAAGTGCTGCTATATGCCTCAACACATCTGAGTGGACCCTAACACCAGGTTTCTAACTGAAAAAAGCCAGTCACCGAAGGCCACAGCACATATTTCTGGATTCTACTCCTCTGAAGGCAATGGCACCCCACTCTAGTATTCTTGCCTGGAAAATCCCATGGATGGAGGAGCCTGGTGGGCTGAAGTCCATGGGGTTGCTAAGAGTTGGACACGACTGAGCGACTTCACTTTCACGTTTCACTTTCATGCATTGGAGAGGGAAATGGCAACCCACTCCAGTGTTCTTGCCTGGAGGATCCCAGGGACGGGGGAGTCTGGTGGGCTTCCGTCTAAGGGGTCGCACAGAGTCGGATACGACTGAAGCGACTTAGCAGCAGCAGCAGCAGCATTCATCTGAAGTGTCCAGAATAGGCAAATCCATAGAAACAGAAAATAGATCAGTGGTTGCCAGGACGTCTGGAGTGGTGGCAGGGGGAGAGGGGAGGGAAAATTGGAAATGACTGATAATAGTTGATGAAAATGTTCTGAAATTAGATAGTAATGATGATTGTGCAATTATGAATATGCTAAAAAAACATGAATTGTACACATTAAAATGGTGGATTTTATGTTATGTGAGTTATATCTCAATAAAGCCATTATTGAAAAATAAAGTTTAAAAATGATCATCGAAAGAAAAAAGCCAAGAAACGCGTGAGTCTCCGGCACAGTCATGGAAGAGGAATGTGAGTGATTTGAAGCTGCCTTGTGGGGACTTCCCTGGTGGTCCAGCAGGTAGGACTCTGCACTTCTACTGCTGGGGCACAGGTTTGATTCCTGGTCATGGGACTAAGATTCCACATGATGCATAGTGCAGCCAAAAAAAAAAAAAGATGTTGGCTTATAGGCTTACAAGGATAAAGTCCAGACATCACAGTTTAACATTCAAAGCCTAATTCCAGTTTTGTATGCTGCTCTTCTCTTTAATCTGGCCCTGTCTCTGAAACAGGAATCTTTAGTGCTGCCTTGTCCTTGCAAATCCTTGCCCCTGACTGGGGTGCTCACTCTCATTTTCTCTATCTGGTTTAATTCGGTCTGGTCAATATCTGCGGGAAGGCTAGGTGCTGAGGCTTCTCAGGTGGCGCTAGTGGTAAAGAACCCGCCTACCGATGCAGGAGACTGGAGTTCAATCCCTGGGTCAGGAAGATTCCCCCAGAGGAGGGCATAGCAACCTGCTCCAGTATTCTTGCCTGGAGAATCCCATGGACAGAGGAGACTGGCGGGCTGTGGTCCATAGAGTCGCAAAGGGTCAGACGCGACTGAAGCGATTTAGCACGCATGCACACACGCGGTATATGCCAGGCTCTGTGCCAGGTGCTAGCGACACAGTGCAGACAAGTGAGACAGACACGGTCTGGGCCCTGGGCTGGCTCCCAGGCAGGATGAGGAAGATGAAAGAGTACCCGGCAACAATCAAACTGGAAGGAGAATCTGGGATGCTCGGAGCACTGAGGCTGCAGAGGTGCAGGGGAAGAAACTGACAGAGCCTGAGGGATCCAGAGGGGACAGAAGAGGGGCTGTTTCAGCTGCAGAGTTTAGCCAGGCAAGGATCAGAGGGAAGCATATGACAGGCTGAGGGAACGGACTAGGCTAAAATCTCAGACAGAGCACAGCAGGTTGGAGGAGGCATCAGAAGGCAGACTGACTGGAATGTAGCCTGGGAGGTGGGGAGCGGCAAGAAACAGTCTTAGAGGGAGAGTGATCAGGTGATCGGTGCTCTGGGTCTTTGTTAGTCATGCCAAACATGCTGGATTTTTAATTCCAGAGCTCAGTTCAATTCCACAAAATATTATGCTTATTTTTCTTCAAATCACTGATCACCCCTGGCATTATACATCCATCTGTTTATTGCCTGCCCCCCTACTAGAAAGGACATGAACTTTGTGTTGTTGACTGCTGTGTACTCAACAGCCAGAACGGCTCATGTAGGCGCTCCATAAATACTTATCAAATGCATGGATTTACATGCCTGTCTCCTCTCCTTCACAGTTATTTAAAGTCAGGGAATGGCTGGATTCATCATTATGTCCCCAGGGCCCAGCACAGAGCTTGGCACACACATGCTGCTTAATAAATATCCAGAGAATAAGTGAATGAATAATTGTCTCCTTCAATAGGCTACAAATTCCTAAAGGGCAGGGACTGCTTGATATATGTCCTCAGTGGCCCACACATTGTCTGGCAGACAGCAGACACTCAGTAAAGATTTGCTGCACTAGTCGAGAGTCCCCTCTGGATGGGGCCCCTGGCACGCTTGCTTTGGGAGCTAAACCTCGCCGACCTTCAAGGGCATTAGCTCCCAGGTAGGCAGGAAGGGGAGATCCCCAGTTGTCAAAGGGTCTCCGGACCTGGGGCCACAGGTCTTGCTGACAGGATTAGCCTAGATGTGCCAGGTAGCCAGGGAGACTGGGAGCATCAAGGAGGGCTTCCTGGGGGGTCAGAGACCACACCACTACCCATCAGGCCCCAGCCCCGCCCCTCTCTGGTGATTGGCATGTGGCTCCACCAATGAGATGTGAGTGCAGCTGTGGGTAGAGGTGGTGGGATGGGACAGATGGTGGGTGACAAGGAAACCCCCATGTTCTCCTCCATCTGTTACATTTAATTGACTTCCCGCAGAAAGAAAAAAAAAGATAAACCAGTTGCAAGGATGAAATTGCTAATTAAAAGGCCCTCTGATTAGATAGACAAATATTTACCAATTATGCCTGACCCTGTCTCTCTCTCTTATGTCTGCAAACTCCCCCATCAGCATCATGGCTGCATGACACCCAGCTGGTGGCTCTTCCACCAACGTCTCTCCTGGGGCTCAGACTGGCTCCGGGTGAAGCCGGGTAGGAGAGAGGCAACTACGGCAAATAGTCATTCAACAAACACCATGCCCAGGTCCAGGCTCAATGCTGGGCCCCAGAGAGCCGCATCAGGGTTGCCAAGCTCAGTGCTGTGGGTTGTGTGCTGCACGAAGGTTCAGCCCAGGGAGAGTGGGGCTGCACTTGTCAGCCTGAGACTTCTGGTGGCAGAAGAAGATTTTTTCCTTTTCTTTTTTTGCACAATGGGCCATTAGCTTGCCAACCCATGTTCAGAGGATCATGCCTGTATTTTTTAAAATCCACACAGAATGGGCTAGTGACAGCTGAATAGAGATGCCTATGATTCAGTTCCTGAGCCATGGGCTCTTGGGATAGTGGGGGAGAAAAATCTACCTATGATGAATAAACTGTCATTTAACATTTATTGAGCTCCTGACGTTTGCCAAGCACTGTGCTAAGCGCTGGGCTTCCCAGGTCACACTAGCGGTAAAGAACCTGGCTGCCAGTGCAGGAGACATAAGAGACGCGGGGTTGATCCCTGGGTCGGGAAGATCCCCTAGAGAAGGGAATGGCACCCCACTCCGGTATTCTTGCCTGGAGAATCCCATGGACAGAGGAGCCTGGCAGGCTACAGTCCATGGGGTTGCACAGAGTCGTACATGACTAAAGCGACTTAGCATGCATGAACTAAGTGCTGGGGGAGAGAGAGATGAGTAACACATATTTCCTGCCCTCCAGGAGTCCTGTCCACTTGGAAGAGATGGGTACCTGTACCTGGGTCTGCCCTTCCTGTTTTCTTTCCTTCCTGCATTCCAAATAATCTTTAGAAATACCTGGGAGATAAGAACCATCGCTCTGGACTCATGGGGCCTTCACTCGAATTTTGGCTCTCCCCTGTTCTGGCTGTGTGAACTTGGGCAACTTACCTCACCTCTCTGTGCCTCAGGTTTCCTCTCTAAGTTGGAAATAACAACGGTAGCAGCATCGTGGAGTTATTACAGATGAAATGAGTTACTGCATGTAAGTCATGCCTGACGCACAGTAAGTGCTCAATAAAGGGCAGCTATTGTTATTTTTTGGGTCTATTATGTGTCCCTTGGGAACGCAGAGCTGCACCAGTGTGGTTTCCTCTTCCTTTAGAACTCACAGTGTGGCTCACACACAGAGAAACCCAGTAACATTCACAAGCTCACATACACTCAGGCTGTGCTGAAGAAGTTGTGATGACAGGGTGCAGTTTTACTTATTTGTTTTCTAATTTTGACTGTACTGGGTCTTCATTGTGATGTGCAGGCTTATTTGTCCCATGGCGTGTGGGATCTAGCTCCCTGACCGGGGGATCAAACGCATGTCCCTTAACCACTGGACCACTAGGGAAGTCCCAGAGTGTGGCTCTAGAATGAACGAGTTTTAGCTTAGAAGTCAGATGAGTTGAGGTTGTCTTACACCCAGGCTGGGGAAAATGGAAAGATTGCCTGGTGAGGGCATAAGCTCTCCATCCCTGGAGGTATGCCAAAGAGTGAGGTTGCCACAGAAAGGATCCCAGCTGTGTGGGAGAAAAGCAGGTCAATTCCATCAGGCAGACACTGGTTTGGGGTGTGACAGCCCCTTCCTAGGACAGTGGGATACGTTTTCCAGGACCAGAGAATTCCCTAGCGACCTGGTGGTTAGGACGCAGTGCTTTCACTGCCAGGACTGGATTTGATTCCTGCTAGGGAAGCTAAGATCCTGCAAGCTGTGCGGTACAACCAAATTAAAAAAGAAAATAAGAAAAAACGGATACTAAAGTTCTCCAGGAACAGCTGGGTAGGCGTGGAAGCCTGACATTGGGCAATTCACTGGGAGCCCATTCCACTAGCAAAGGGACAGCCAAGCTGCCCGCCATGCATGTTCATTTCCGGGGGTGAGGCCCTGAAGGGCAGGAGTGCTACAGACAGAGGCAGGAAGCTGTCAGACTTCAGCCCCTAAGGTGGCCCCAGTTGGGGTGAGAGAGAGCTGGGATGATTCAGTCCTGAAGGGGTGACTCGGGAACCACTGTCTACTTTCTCCCCATCTGTTTCCCCACCTGTAAATGGGAAGAGTGGACCAGATAAATGTCAGTGTTCAGCCCTTGTTTCCCTTCTCCCATTTCCAAATCACTGACAACACATATTAAGTACTCACCACATGCCCAAATCCGTCAGTCCTAAAGGAAATCAATCCCAAATATTCATTGGAAGGACTGATGCTGAAGCCGAAGCTCCAATAGTTTGGCCACCTGATGCAAAGAGCTGATTCATTAGAAAAGACCCTGATGCTGGGAAAGTTTGAAGGCAAGAGGAGAGGGAACGACAGAGGATGAGACGGTTGGATGGTATCACCTACTCAATGGACATGAGATCAAGCAAACTCCAGGAGATGATGAAGGACAAGGAAACCTGGTGTGCTGCAATCCATGGGGTCGCAAAGAGTCAGACACGACTGAGTGATTGAACAATAAGAACATGCCACGCACTGGATAAGAACAGCTAAGCCTGCTGCATGTAGCATCTCGTTTATTTATTAAAGTTTTATTCTCTTTATCTTTTTGGCCGTGCTGGGTCTTCATTGTGTCGCGTGGGGTCTTTGTTGCAGTGCACAGGCTTCCTCGAGTTGCGTGCAGGCTCAGTAGTTGCAACGTGGGAGCTTCTCTAGTTGCCCTGCAGGATGTGGGATGTTAGTTCCCTAACCGGTGATCAAACCTACACCCTCTGCACTAAAAGATGAATTCTTAACCACTGGACCACCAGGGTTCACCCCTAGCATCTCATTTAAATTTCACCTCAGTCCAGAAGGTAGGCAGTCTTTCCGCCATGCCCGCTTTACAGACGCAGAAGCTGAGAAGTAAAGGAAGCTAAATTCAGCTAGCACAGAAGTAACAGAGCCAGGTCTCAAACTCAGGCCTGGCTGACACTGAGACATGGGATGCCAGTACCTCTGTCCTCCTGCCTGCCAGTCCTGCTAGGCTCCCCAGCACGGCCCCCGCCCTGCACCCCATCCTAGGAGCACGCCTCCCCCCACCGTCCCCTTCCTGGGCTCATACCATGAAAGCCCCATGCAGAGCCTTCGACTCTAGAGGGATATATATTATCTAAATTTGATAAGACAACTTAATTTCACTCCGTGTCTGTTACTGGCGATAAAACCAGGAGACTTTTATGACCCAGCGTCCTCGGCAAGATTGTCAGGAACTTATTATACAAGGTCTAACTGGATTTCTCCCTGCAGATGGCTGGGAGCCACAGGCTGGAACGCAGTTCGGCATCACATTTGGGGGAATAAGTGCAAAATGCCTGTTCCAGAGGCTTAGATAAGGCAGCAGGCCTCTGAGCTCCCCAAGAATCGGATCTGCCTTTCCCAGGCCCTGAAGGGTGATTTGGGGAGGATTTACTTAAACGCTGTTGGCGGAGGACAAGATGATGGGTTTTCTCTCCCTCTCACCCCTTGATCCTTCTCACCCAGGGAAGGAATGTGGAGGTGCCTGAGACTTGGGGTTCAGAAAAGAGGTTCCTGGAGGGTGAGAAGTTCAGGGCAAAGATGGGGTATGGAAGGAGGGGCATGAGTGGGTGATGGAGGGTGAGACCAGAGATGTGAGGATTGTGTGCAGTAATAGAGGGTAAAGAAGGGCCAAGGGAGGGGGAACTAGGTGCCTCTTCCCTTGCTGCCCGAGGATGCCCCCAAGACTTCTTCCTTACTGCCCTGAGACGCCTGTCTCCTTCCCTAGCCAACCCCCAGGGCTGGTGTGGACCCTCACACACAGGGCTCCTAAAACAGACGACGTCCCTCAGATGTGAGGTTCACATATTTGGGCTCACAGATGCCCCTATATATTCTTTTTTTTCCTGGCATCAGCTGAGCCGTTTGCATGATCGGCACCACCCGGAGTAGCCTCCAGAGACCATCATGAGAAAAAGCCATCATCTGCCGATACCCCAATCTTTTTTAAGGTTCATTGTCAGCAAACCCCACATTCGGAGCTCACCTCAAAATCTGATGGCTGCTAGGCTCGGGTTCACAGACAGACCTAGGATTCAGCTCAGTCTTAACACCCAGTGCAGGTCTATAGCCTCCTAAACCAAGACCAGCCCCAAGCTGAGAGTTACACTCCCCAGACTGACATCCCTCCAGGGGTGGGCTTCTATACGTATTTGGCACAACCCCAGATTCAGACATCTTCTCGAACTAGACTAACCCTTAGCTTGAGCGTCCCCAGCCTTGGGCTGCCCCCAGAGTCCGAAGGGTCACCCTCAGATTCAGGCATCCTCTTCCAAAGAAGCTCGGACCAAGCCTGAGGTCACTGCAGGCTCGGGCTCTCCCAGGACCCACCCAGGGGCAATGAAACTGTTCACTGGCGAGGACTGAGGAAGCAATGGCCTGGGAAGCTTCAGGTCTGCCCTCGCCCTTTCTCCCAGGCCAGGAAGGCAGTGAGCTATTTTCATCTGTCATCGAGCTCCTGATGCCTCATTTTTCTCCCTTTCAATGGACTCGGGACTCACTTAAGGGAAGGCTTGTCTCATCTTTTCACCCCTGTGTTGCTTCCTGTTCCATCTAGAACCCTCCATCCTAGCTGGGCCTTTCCCCCTCCAGGTTTTAGAGAGGAGAGGGTAACATTTATTGCGCATCTTCTGTGTACCATGAGTGTGGTCTCATGGAACTCTCACCATAACTGTTCATTTTTAAACAATTTTTGGTTTTCATTTCCGGCTGTCCTGGGTCCTCGTTGCTGCTTGGGTTTTCCTCCAGCTACAGCGCTCAGGCTTCTCACTGCGGTGACTTCTCTTGTGGCAGAGCGTGGGCTCAGTAGTTGCAGCACGTGGGCTCAATAGTTGTGGCTCCCAGGCTCTGGAGCAGACTCAAAAGTTGGGGTGCACAGGCTTAGTTGCTCTGAGGCTTGTGGGATCTTCCTGGATCGGGGGTCAAACTTGTGTCTCCCACCTTGGCAGGCAGATTTGTTACCACTGAGCCACCAGGGAAGGCCATTACCGTACTCTTTTGAACTAGATTTTTATTATATCCATTTTTGGATAAAGAAACAGAGGCACAGAGAGGTTAAGTCACTTGTCCAAAGCCACACAGCCCTGAAGTGTGAGCATTTTGTCCCTGCCGAGGTCCTGGCCCAGAACTTGTACGGGCTTGGGCATGCCCTCGGGTGGTGGGGCTCCCGGGGGTGCTGTGGCCTTTGGAGAAGGCACAGTGGGAAGGCTGCTGTTGTCGCTGAGCCGAAGTTTGTATTGTTTCCATATCAGCAAAACGCATTATTTCCAGTAGACAGGAGGATGGGGGGACCAGGGGAGTGGAGGACACCGCAGTGAGATCAAGGACACCGGTTGCCAGGGCCAGTAGCTGTGGGGGTGGCGGGGGCAGGAGCTGGCCTTTGCCAGAGACAGTGATGAATGGGTCGGGTCCCAGCGGCAAGGTTCTGAAGGGCAGAGACCCAGTTCCTGCGTGTGTGTGTGTGTCGGGGGTCAGAAATCACTGCCCCTCTGGGACTACCCCATCTTGAGTGAAGACTCAAGGGTCCACGGGACCTCTGGGAGACTCATAACCCCTGGCAGGCCCGACAGGACGCAGAAGGCAGGCTGGAGCCCCGTCTGTGCCCCCAGCTCTGCAGTTTCCTGCGGGACCCAGTGGGGTCTGAGGCTTGAACCCGGATCTGGGGCTGAATGAGAGAGAGCCTGGCTGCACTGGGGGAACACATGACTGTTGGAACCAGGCGGTATCCCTTCCCAGCTGGACGACCTGGAGCACGTCATTTCACCCCTCTGAGCCTCAGTTACAAGTAAACAGGTGCAGTGAGGCTGATCTGCGGGGTGGTGAGGGTTGGAAGGTACACGCTAAGTGCTCGTTCAGGAAATGGTGCTTTATATTATAAAGGGGTTACCATGCCAGCACTCTAAATGGCTGGCCCTGAAAATTGCCTCTAAGGGGAATAGGGATGGAACCCAAATCCCTCAGCTGAGAGTGGCTTTTTTTTTTTTTTTAAAGAGAAACAAATAATATAATTCTCAAAGGATTTTCCCTCTTGGCTCTAAAAAAAAAATAAATAAAACAACTAATATCTTCATTTCCATCCTCCCTTTTAAGCTAATTTGTGGAAAATTAAAAAGGGGAACTCACGGTGGCTGGCATTTTAATTGGATCTTGACTGGCATCCTCACTAGGATTCCCTGATTAGTGTCTTCAGTTAAATCCTCTGCTCTTTTTCGCTGATTTTCTACCCTGGGCAGGGCCTGGGATAGGCAGGGCTGCCCAGGGCCCAGGTGACTTCCCATGCCAAGAAGAGGGCTTCAAGCTGGTACACCAGATGCCCCAGGGGCTTTGGGGACAGAGTGACCCAGGTTGAAATTTTGGCTCTGTTACCTGATTGGGGGGTGGAATCTTTGCGAAGGACTTGCAGGAGGCACGTGTCCTCATCTGGGACTGGGACACACCTGAATGAATTTACCTGGCACACACAGACCAGCAGCACGTGGTGTCTCCTTCTTCAGTCCACCTCCAAGAGAGTTTGGGTGGGGGGCTTCCACGGGGCGGGAAGAATGGCCAGCCCTACCCCACCCATATGGCTCAAGGGCAGTGCTCTTTCCTGCATCCATCAGCCTCGCAGTTTCTGGTTAAAAAGACAGTTCAGGGACTTCCCTGGCGGTCCAGTGGTTAAGAATCTGCCTGCCAATGCAGGGGACACAGGTTCTACCCCTGAACCAGGAAGATCTCACATGCCTTGGAGCCTCTAAGCCACCACTACGGATCCCACATGCAACTGCTGAAGCCAGCACAGGAAGCATCGAAAATCTAGTGCAGCTGGAAAAAAAAAGTCCACTGCTTTTCCCACTTTCAGGATTTCGGAAATGATAATAATAGTATGTTTCTTGAGTGCTTACTTCCTTTCAGGCCTTCTTTAGTCCTCGTGAAACTCCTGGAGGAAGAGACAGTTGTCTTCCCATTTTATGGATGAAAAAACTCAGGCTCAGAGAGCTTGAGTTTGCCACACAGCTGGGGTAAGTGGCAGAGCCAGAAATAGAATTCAAATGTTTTGCCCCTCCTCTCCCCATAGCTTCCTCAACCAGCCTCAGTTCCCCAGTTTTGGATTAAAGTGTGTTTCCCCAGCCCTAGGTTTCCAGGGGTGCTCCTCCAGGGCCCGGATTTAGACCCCTGGGCCGGTGGGTGGGTGATGGGGTGAATGAGAGGAACCCCCAGCACTGCTGTGCCCCACTCCCCCAGCCCACATGCCCAGCTGTAGGTGGGGCTCCCTCCTCTGTCCCGTGAGGGGACCTGCAATCAGTGCTAATCAACTCCGGATAATTACTCAGCCCTGGGGAGGTGAGCACAGTGGTGCTGGGGGGGGTGGTGGTTCCAGCCCCAGCTCACTCAGTGGGATGCTGGCACAACGCTCTCCTTCCCAGGTCTGGGTTTCCCTGGCTACACTTGGGCATGGTTGAAGCCAGTAGGTCTTTAACTCTGAAATGCAAGACCTGCCCACTTTTAAGAAAACTAGGGTGGTCAAAGAGCTCCTGACCAGAGGTGTGGGCTCAGCCCAGTTGCCAGGTTTATAATCTGGTCCTGTCCTGAGCGGCAGGGATAACTCATTGAACCTGGGCAGCTTTCACTTTCGCCATCCATTAAGTGGGGATAAAATTAAAGCCCTGACCCCTGATTTAAGTGACTGTTAGGAGCATGCATGCTCAGTTGCTAAGTCACATCTGAATCTATGAGACCCCGTGAACTTCAGCCCGCCAGGCTCCTCTGTCCATGGGATTCTCCAGGCAAGAATACTGGAGTGGGTTGCCATGCCTTCCTCCAAGGGATCTTCCTGACCCAGGAATCAAACCTGTGTCTCCTGCACTGACAGGTGAATTCTTTACCACTGATCCATCAAGGAAGTCTGACTATTATGAGAGAGAGGCCCAAATCCAAACCACTAAACCACCAGGAATAAATGATTGTTGGGAGGATTCAGTGTGGTACCTGGGATAGTTCCTGAAATATTATGAGTGCTCACTTAATGGCAGCTAGGGTTAGGGAGTGTTTTGTTTGCATCTTATTGAATTCTCTGAACAGCTGGGTGAGTGAAGCATTATTACAGATGAGGCTCAGAGATAAGGTAGCCCTGTACTTGGGGGAGCTGACGTTCACTCGCTCTGAGCATCCACTGGGCACTTACCAGGCTCCACACTTACTGCTGAAACAGACTGCTCCCACCCTCTTGGGGCTCATAATCCAGCAATTTGAACACCCCCGCCCCCATCCTAGGCTTCCCTGGAAGGGACACCTCCCCACCCTCTTGCAGTAGCTGGGGAGGAATTAAGCCGGAGGGTCCCAACCAATGGATATCCTTGGGGTTTGGGTGCTTAATGACCCCCCTCCTCCTCATAACCATCTCATGTAAATTTCTTTTATAATTACACTGAAAGCTATCAAACTATCTAATTTAATTTCTTTGCGAAAATAAATAGCTAAAGTGGCCCTAGGTACTGGCATAAATACTTCAAGCAGAACCATCCGGGATAGCTACTTATGCAGGCCTGACTGGCCGCAATACACACTTCATAAGTACATATTTATTGGGCCTACCCGCCCCGCCTCCCCCCAAGCCCTCTCCCCTCTGAGAAGAGGCAAAGATTCTGCTGACTCAGCAGGAAGGAGAGGAAAGTGATTGGGGCCATGGTGGTAGCTTGGAGGAGGGGCGAGGGAACGGAGGAAAATATGCTGGGTAATTAATTATCTGTCTTTGTACATGCATAACTTTTTATTAAACAAATATGCAAATACTGCCTCTCCGCTGTCTTCGCCCGGGTCTGCCGTGGGGATGACTGTTAATTGGTGGCGGGGTCCGTGGGGAGGAGGCCTGTTTGAGAAGCAGGCCGGGGCTGGGCCAGCCTCCTCGCTCTCTCACTTGCTGTGGCTCCCCTGGTCCGCTGGGCCAGCATCATCACTCAGATACGCTTACACAAGGCCAGTGGATTGTGCCTTCTTCATGTCACCTCTTGGCCTTTCTGCCTTTCTTCCTGGCTGCCAAGGCTTAGGGTCAGGCAAAGACCAAGACTCCTCTCTTGTTCTGGCTTCTGTCTACTTTCTCAGCCTCATTTCCTGTTCTTCTCGCTTCTGGCTAGTGTGTCTCGGCCGTCCTGGCCTCCGACCTAACCTGCTCTACCTCAGGACTTTGCACTGGCTATTTCTCTGCCTGGAATGCTGGGTTCTCATGGCCAGCTGTTTCTTTTTTCTTGGCGGGGGGCGGTTTATACTCCAAGGCATGTGCAATCTTAGTTCCCTGATCGGTGACTGAACCCACACCGCCTACCATGGAAGCGCGGGGTGGCCACTGTGCTCCTGGGCTGCCAGGGACGCTCCTGGCCCACTCTTCTTGAATTTCAGGCTTAAGGTCAATGTGACTTATGTGGCCACTTTTGTTTTTAAGCTACTTTTCTTTATGATTATTATTTTTCATCACACCTATCACCTTGGTAATTTTCGCTTTTATTTATTAGTTTTGTAAGTTTATTGTTTCCTCCTGCCAGAATGTGACTTCCAATAGAAAAGAGCCTTGTGTTATCCATGGCCAAATCTCCAGTGCCTGGAATGGTATACGTAGTTAGTCGGCCCTTGCTCAATATTCACAACCTGAATGGGAGGAAAAACCTCCTCACTCCTCTCCTTGCCCCCAGGCCCCCTCTTCCGTTCTCCACACCATTCAGCAGACTTTTTTTAAAACACAGATCTTACCATGGACAACCTTCCACGGCTCCCTAGTTCTTCGGAATGATATCCAAGTTCCATTACCTGCCCCATTCCAACCTAGTCTCTTTACCTCTCCAACTCCTTCTTTACCCTCCGATACACTCACTGGCCTTCACACAAAGCATCATTCTTCCATGTGAGCCTTGGCACAAACGTTTCCAGCTGCCAAATTCTCTTCCATACCTCTGTTAGCTTGGCCAGCTCCCTCTTGTCTTCTGCGTCTTAGATCAGGCATCACCTCCTCCAGGAAGGCTTTCTGCTTAATCTGCTATCCTCCCTGCCAATGCACCTTTCATCTTACTCTGGCTTTTCTGCTTCTCCCTCTCTAGATGGAGGTCTTTAGGAGGGTGGGGATGCTGTCTCCTCTCTCATCTTTCAGGCAATGATCATGAAGCTGGGCGGGGTATTAATCAGGTTCTGGTTTGAAAACATGGATTCTGGTCCAGCCTCCCTGGATTCATACTCCAGTGCCTCGATTTACTGGCTGCGCTGGATACCCACCAAGAGGGTGCCCAGCAGGGTGGTGGCATCTGGTATTTATACCTGTGTGGAGCCCCTTTCTCTTGAGAGAGGGGTGGGACCTAGTGACTTAGTTCTAATAGGTACGATACAGTAGGAGTGATGGAATGTCACCTCTGAGAGTAGCTTATAAAAGGGTGAAAGCTCCCCTCTTGGACACTCTGTCTTGCTCCTTCTCTATGAGGGATGGTAGACAGCTGCCCTGTTGTGGACGGCCCTGTGGTCTGTGGAAGGGCACACATGGCGAGAAACTAACATTTCTAGTCAATAGCAGGGAGGGTTTGGGATGCCAGGTAAACTGTGCTGGAGTCCTGACCTACAGAACCTGTGAGGTAATCAGTGTTTCTTGTTCACAGCTGTTAAGTTTTGGGCTAATTTGCTACACAGTGATAGGGAACTGAATATTGGCTAGGTGGTTGTGGGCAAGACCTTTCTGTGTCTCAGTTTCCATATCTGTAGAGTGGGGACAATAATTACCCCCATCTTGTGGGTTGTTGTGGGGATTAAATGAGTTCCTTAGAACAGTGACTGGCATATAGTGAGTGCTGTGTGTTTAGCTAGTCTCCCATTGTTAGCACTTTGGAGGTGCTTAATAAGCCCTGAGCAGGAACAAACATGGTAAGAATAATAGTTCTTGCCTATTGCTCTCTGGGCATGAAGTTCTAGCTTCTTGAGATGGCACTCAAGGCCTTTTATGATCCCTCAGACTCCTACCAGCTTCATCACTGTGGGGCTGGCCACTGTGTTCAACTCACCACCTCTCATCTCATCCTTACACCATCCCTGTAAAGTAGGGACTGTCTTACAAATGTGGAGCTTGGGTTCAGAGAGGTTAAGTAACTTGCCCAAGGTCACACAGCCAGAACAAGATTAAACTAAGTTTTGAATTCAGAAATGTCTGCCTTTGGGTTTGGTTTATTTGCGTGGCCTCAGTGCCTCCCATGGGCCTGGCATAGAGTAGGAAGCAGGTCCATGGTCACTGAACTGCCTGCCTGCCTGGATGAAGATTGCCCCTTCCTCCACCTCCCATTTGTCGGGTGGAAAAGCAACAAAAAGCTCACGCGGCCAAGAGACTTTGGAGAGCAATGCTTAACCCAGAGGACTGACTCACCAGTGGGCCCCTGGGGCATCAGCCCAGTGACCCTGCTCAGTGGCTGGCTTTAATAGAGGAGGAGGAGGCAGCGGGAGCCAGCAGGGAGAGCTGCCCATTAGCCCTAATTAGCAGCCCGTCTGGAAAAGAGCTTGGGCTGAAATTAAGATGCTGTCAGTGGGTCCCAGCTGGGTCGTAGCAGAGTGGCAGCTGCAACATTTCCAGAGCCTGAGCTTGAAACACTCAGCTGGGAAGGCCTCTCTGCCTGACTCCACCTGGACCCAGGGGCCCGCGGGAGGCAGCCAGACCTCTCCCTCAGTGAGACTGTGATTCACTGAGAACCCCTTGAGTGTCAGAGCTTGAGCCAAGCCCCCACTGCCCTGGTTATCTCCATGGGTCCTCCCACAGCACCTCTACACCCATTTTGCAGGAAGAAACAGAGGCTTAGAGAGCTTTCATGGTGTGCCCAAGGCCACACAGCTAGAAGTGGCAAAGTTCCGGAGGGGATCCTGAGCCAGTGCCCCGAATCCAAGGCTGCGTGGGTGGGGGGGAGGGGGAGACCCTGAGCAGGGCTTGAGTGGTGGGCATCACCCGGAGGACAGGGGGCAATCTCTGGGCTTCAAGTCACCTTCTTTCACTCCATCTCTTCCTCCCATTCCCAGGGCAGGACAGAGGTCCCTGTGCTGCCCTCTTTGTGGGGAGAGACAAGTTATGTAGAAGAGGCGGGCTGGGTTTGGGGTGAAGTAGGGTGAAAGAGCAGGAAAACCAAGTGGCAGGAAGGATGCAGCCTGCCTCCAACTCTCCACTTCCTCTTTTAAGGTGCCAAGAATAAACCAGGATTTAAAATCAAACTTAAAAAAAAAAATCACAAAATCCCTAAAGCTGCTTCCCAAGAAAGCAGTGGCAGTGATTTGTGCAGCAGATGAGATTTGGCCAAGCCCTGCTGGACAGGGGGCGGGGCTGCAAGGCAGGAGGTGGGCCAGGAGATGCCCACGACCTAGGCTGCCCCTACCTTGGTTGTCGATGTTGTTAGTCGTAATAATAATGAGCAGCCTGTTGAGGGCTTGGGATGAATGCGTGTGGAATAATTGGCAGGCAGACTGAGCGTTTCCTATCCCGGCATGGCCCTCTGGGAGGTTTGGGGCGGCCTGCCTTACCAGAGGTCGTGGCTGAGTCTACACAAAGCTGGTGTCCTCAGAGAGGCTGAGCTGAGCCCACCACAGCTTGCACACTCCCACCTCGGCCTTCCTGCCCACCCTGCCGCCCGGCTGAGTAGATGGTCATTTGCTCCCCAGCCAGCGGGCAGCTACTGATGTTTTTATGGGCAGATTGCAGGTAACGAGCTTTCCCTCCAGGACCTGGGGACAGTCTAGAAAATTGTATTCAGGTTGGAGAGAGGAAGGAGGGGAGGAGGGGCAGGAGGTGAGAGATTCTTCCTGCCTCTGCCATCTGCATCCCCACAGCCAAGGAGGGAATCAGATGAAGCCATCAGGGAGGGCCCAGACCCACCAGGGGTGGGGCAGCAGGCAGTAATTCCTTCTCTTTCGGGATGTCTTTATGCTGAACTCTGGTCTTGGTGGATGTATGTCTGGAATTTTACAAATGGCACTGACTGCGCTCCCAGGGTCAGCCTTACCTTATTCCATCTGTGCACCCATCATCCATCTACTATCTACCCACCCACCCATCCATCCATCTATCCATTCATCAACCCCCTGAGTCATCCATCCAACAGGTAGTTACGGAGCTCTCTCCTCGGCTAGGCAGTGGGTAAGGTCCTAAGGATAGGGCAGTAAGGAGGTGAAGAGGAAAAAGATGTCCCTCTCCTTCCTAAGAACAGTCACTCACTTATTCATCTATTCAAATGATGATATTGAGTTCCTATGCTGTGCCAGGTTCTGTGGTTAGTGGAGATACTTGCGTGCATGCCTGATAAGGTGCTTCAGCCCTGTCTTTGTGACCCTGTGGACAGCAGCCCGCCAGGCTCCTCTGTCCATGGGATTCTCTAGGCAAGAATACTGGAGTGGGTTGCCATGCCCTCCTCCAGGGGATCTTCTCCACCCAGGGATCAAACCCATATCTCTTATGCCTCCTGAATTGGCAGGTAGATTCTTTACCATGAACAAGCGCCACCTCGGAAGCCCAGTGGAGATACAGTGATGAACAAAAACGACACAGTCCTGATGCTTGAGGGCATCAATGAGGATACCAAGCAAGGGCTTCGGGGATGGATACTCCTGGGTACTCCTGAGAATACAGGTGATGGACCTGCAAGAGTACCGCTGGCAAACATTGATAAGGCCACGAAGTCATCACTGGCGCTCCCTGCTGGCATCCACGGGGTGTTGGTGCTAGCATTGATGACATGCTCCCGAGGATATTGGTGACGGACGCTGATGGTGCTCCTTTGGCATCCAGGGTGGGCACTGGTGCTGAGCAGTGGTCATGCTCTCAAAGTCATCAGTGACGGGCTCTGGGAGCAGCTGATCTTTCCTTCTCCAGCAGATCTCACTCACCCTCTGCGTTCAGTCTCCTCTTCCCCAATCAATTAAAGCTCCTGCAGGCAGACAGACCTCGGGATGACCCTGCAGCTCCCAGTGTGATGTGATGGTGGCCCTCTCCTGGCCTTTACTGAGCTGCAGAACCCGCCTTCCAACTGGTGGCCTATTGATCCCCTTGCTGGGAATTCTCTCTGTGGTTAGAATGTCATTTTCCACCCCAAACACCTCTTTCTTGCAATTACTGAGAATTACTTATGAGGAGAGAAAGAGAGAGAGGAGTGAACGTGTGTGTATTGATTACCACCCCTGAGAAGCTCACAGATCATTTAGAGTAGATTAACCTAACTTTCTTTTGCCTTTTGGGAAGTTGGACTGCAAGTTATTTAAGGAGATTAATCAGCTCATCAGAGAACCAGACAGTCTTCCTGCTTCTTCCATCTCTTTTTAGGCTAGTTGGGACCATGTCATTTTTAACCCTCCTTCAAAATATCTTTTGCCCACCACTCTGCCTGTACGTTCACCATGACTGCCCAGGTCACTTCAGCAGGGGCTCCTGCTGGCTCCTCTTTAGGGGAGAAGTAGGCACATCTCTGGCTGCTGATTGTTTACTCTGGCCTTGTTGCCCGGATCCCAGTCTGGGCACAACCTCAGAAAGGGCTGGACCACCCCAGGCCAGTCTCCCCCATCCAAGCCCTGGCTCAACGCAGCTGTCTCATAGGAAAGACCCAAATATTCCAGCCACCAAAAGGCAGTGACTTCCAGAGACTTTTCCGCGACCAGGGCTCCCTCATCGGTTCTGCAGATGTCAGTCTGGCGCATCCACTCATCCACGTCTCCGGGTGCAGCTCCGACCTCCTCCGCTCTGCCAGGAAGCCATCCCAGACTGCGCCATCCTTCTGGGGACACTCATTCTGCTTAGAGAGAGGGGATGCAAGAGGAGAGGAAGGAAACAGAGAGAGAGAGAGAGGAAGGGGAGGAGAAAGGAAAGAAGAAACAAGGAGAGGCAGCGAGAGGGCCTGGGGAGGATCCGCCGGCTTCCTGACTTAACGGCACATCCTGCAAGTTCACCACATGCAGGTGGGGAAAGTAAAGACAGATTGGGGCTCGAGTCTCTGCAGCAGCCTTCCCTGGAAGGCTGTGTGACCTTGGGCAAATCCCTTCACTCCCTGAGCTTCGGGTCCTCATCATTCAAATGGGAAGATGACAGTTCGTACCTCGCAAGGTTGTTACGGTTGCAAATGAGGTCATGTATGTAATGTGCTTAGAACATGGCCTGGGGCTTTAGTAGGTGCTCCACTGATGGCATGTAGGTATCGCCAGGTCACTCTTGACGGCAGGACTCCCGGCAGAGCCTCTGTGAAGACGTGCTGGGTGATTCGGAACCTCGTCTCTGCCGTGGGGACCCCCGTTCCTCCTCTCTGTCCCCCTGTCCACAGGCGGATGCAGAAGTGGCCGCCAGCGGCCCGGGTCTCTGGGAGGAGAGGGCTGGGAGTCAGCCCCTGGCGTCTGGGCTAGGAAGTAGCCCCTTTCAGAGCATGACAGGCCCTCGCTGCCCCCTTCTCTGCCATTTCTCTCCTCTTCCAGGAAAAAAGTTTGAAGTTGAATGGGTCCCGAGGTGGAATATTTTCCAAATGTCAGCGCAATCTGTGGTACATTACAGCTAAATGCGATCCTCGCAGTGCTGGGCTCTGAATGTCAGCGCACCGGCCGCGATGGAGTGACAAACAGCAGGCTGGCGGGTGGGGTCTCAGCGCCCCCCGCCCCGGGAAGTCAGCCTGGCAGGAGAGGGAAGCAGGCCATCTCTGGGTTCAGCAGACGTGGACCATGGGCCTCGGAGGGACATCCCGTGGGCTCGTGAGGGCCTATGTGTTGTATATGCGTGTGCACGAGTGGGTACACCTGTTCCTGCGTTTCTGTGCTACGTACCTCTCTCTTTTTTCGGCTGCACTGTGTAGCGTGTGGGATCTTAGTTCCCCAGCTGGGGATCGAACCGTGCCTCCTGCCATGGAAGCACAGAGTCTTAACCACTGGACCAGCGGGGAGGTGCCTGTGCTGTGCTCCTTCCTATTGTCGCTGTGTGTCACTGTGCACAGCCAGACCCCAGGAAGGTGTTCACCGAGCCCCATGGAGGTCTATGCACAGTGCTGTCTACGAGCCCTCCATCTCAAGGTATCCCCACCTGCCAGTGTGTGCACACGCACTAGTTTAGAGCTCCTGGAACGATGCACACATGTTCACACTGCCCACCAGGAGACTGTGCGTCTGTCGATACAGACATCGTCCTTCTCGCGGTGCTTTAATGCCCCCTGCGTCATCTATCTTCCTATGGCTCTTTCTATCTCCCTCACCCGTGTGTGGTGTGTGCCTGCAATTGTGTGTTTCTGTGTATCCACGACTGTGTGTGTGGTGTATACAGTCTCAAGACTTCACCAGGTGTGTGTGTGCACACACGCACATGTCTAGGTCAGTAAATCTCATCTCAGCCACAAAGGAGGATGGGGAAACGGGAGTCAGGAGCGGCTCTCTGCCTCGCTGCCCCCCGTGGCGGGGCATTCTGATGGCCGTGTGCTCTGTGGAGCCTGTGATTGGCTGAGCAGGAGGGGGCTTCAGTCGTTTCCAATTACCGGGGAGTGGATGGTGAGCCGGGAGGCCAGAGGGATGGCGTGTGCAGGCCAGGATTAAAGCGTCCTGTGTATGCAGACGGGCCCTGTGTGTGCGCGTGCTGTCCTTGTGCTTTGTGATCTTTATGTGTGGCCACAAGGCCCCGTGAGAATGCACAGGCAGGCCCGCGTCGTGTGGGGCTGGAGGCCATCGAAGTGTCCCTGGGCGTCCATCAGTGTTGCTCGCGCCGTCCCTGTGGGGGTCTGCTAGCACACACCTGGGGGGTGTGTATGAGCTGTGGTCTCTGCGCGTCTGAGCATGTGTGTATTCTTGTGTGACTCTGTGTGTGCAAGTTCTGCCCGACTGTCTTTGTATGTGCCTTTGGGTATACGGGAGGGTCTCTGGGGTTTTCTCTGGGTAGAGTTTGTGAGCCTGTTTTCTTTTAGTCGCTAAGTCGTGTCTGACTCTGTGTGACCCCCTGGACCATAGCTTGTCAAGCTCCTCTGTCTACAGCTGTCTGTGAGCCAAAGAGAATGGCCTGGCTCTCACAGAATACTGGGGAGGGTTGCCGTCTCCTCCTCCAGGGGATCTTCCAGACCCAGGGGTTGAACTTGTGTCTCCTGCACTGGCGGGCGGATTCTTTACCACTGAGACACCTGGGAAGCCCGAGTGTGTACATTTGTGTGTGTGTCTCAGTATGTTTATGGTTAAATGTGACGTTCCGAGCAAACTGATCGGTAAGAAGGAAGAGGGAGAGAGAAAACCGTGCCCCATCCTCACCCCATCCCAGCTGGTGGTCAGGATCCCAAGGTCTTCTCCCTCAGACTGTACAAGCATCCACCCAAGGGCAGAGGTCCCACACACCCCCAGTTAAAGAGCTCGGTGAGCCCGGTGTCTCTGGTGACAGCTGGTGCTGAGACTGGCCTGGGGGATGAATCGTGTCTTCCTGGAATCCACGTGTTGAAGTCCTGACCCGCAGAACTTCAGCCCGTCACCTTATTTGGAAAGAGTCATTGCGGGTGTGATTCGCTAAGAGGGGGTTATCTTGGAGTCAGGTGGACCCCTACTCCAACATGACTGCTGTCCTTAGAGAAAAGGAGGAGTTTGGACAGGGACAGACACGCACTGGGGAGAGAAGACATCGGTCTACGAGCCAAGGAGAGCGGCCTGGCTGTCACAGACCCTTCTCTCCTAGAGCCGCACATATATAAGCCTTGCCTAGGCCCACACACCACACTCTAGGAACCAACTCCACGGACACCTGGATGTCTGACATCCGGCCTCTGGCACTGTGAGATAATAAATTTCTGTTGCCTTGACTGCTCAGCTACTAGCGCTTGGTTACGGCAGCCCTAGCAAACTGATCTGGGGATGTGAAGGCTTAAAAGTGCTTCTCTGAGCTCCTCTGCTTCCTGCAGACCCATCTCACAGCCTCCCGTGCTGTGATCAGCAGGCTGCCCATATCTTCGCTCCACCCTAGGCTCCCCTAGCGCTAAGCACAGTGCCCTCAAGGTCTCAGGCCAACAGCCCCTCCCCTGGGCTAGACAACCCCATCTCTGCCCTTTCCCCGCCCCTCCCCTTCCCAGATCTCAGCTTCCTCCAGACTCTCCAGATGAGCCGGCCTTTATCACCTTTCTGAGCCTAAGAATATCTTCCTCTCCCCATTTTCTGTTCCTCCCATCTGGCTCTGTGCTCTGCACACAGCAGGTGCCCACTGAAGGACTCAGCGAGGGGCCCCAGGCTTTCAGCCTCTTTCTGGGCTTGGACTGGGAAAGAGACCTCATCTGTGCCGCTCCCTCCCCCAGACCAAGTGCCCGCGTCCGGGTCTTGCTCTTGAAAGTGAAGTCGCTCAGTCCTGTCCGACTCTTTGCGACCCCATGGACTGTAGCCTATCAGGCTCCTCTGTTCTTGGAATTTTCCAGGCAAGAGTACTGGAGTGGGTTGCCATTTCCTTCTCCAGGGGATCTTCCCTACCCAGGGATCGAACATGGTTCTCCCGCATTGCAGGCAGATGCTTTACCTTCTGAGCCACCAGGGAAGCTCCTGCTCTTACTGGGGCTGAACTAGGTGCAGGTCTGGGTCACCAGACCCTCCAAACAACTCCACGAGACAGGGCCTATTTTAGCCCCATTTTCCAGAGGGAAAACCAAACCCAGGGAGGAGAAATAAGTGGTCTAAGACGATGCCTTCATTCTTGAACATCAGATCAGGAAAGAACTTTGGTACCTGCTAGATCATCCCTCTCCCCTGCTCCCACTTTACAGCTGGAGAAACTCAGGTTCAAGTGGCTCCTCTCTCTCCACCTACCTCTAATGCTTCCTCACTGTTCACCCTTGACCCTCTGAGCGCTCCCCTCTCTCTCGCTCCTGCGACTTGAGTGATTCTGCAGACAAGGGTGACAGCAGAGCCCTCGTCAGCCCCTCCTCTTTCCCGAGCTCCAGTCCGGAATTTCCGTGTCTTGCACACATGGCCCGCAGGGCTTTCAAACTCAACATGCCCAGAGCCAAACTGACTTTCTGTGATCCTTGATCCGGGGCGTCTCTTGGGTTCCCTGGCTCATTACCAGCTTCTCTGTCCTTGCCGCTCAAGCCTGAAGCCTTTGACCTGCTCTCCCCGCCGTGCCCACATCCAGTCAACTGCTGCCTCCCACTGGGTCTTCCTCTTAAATATTTCTCTAATCCACTGTTGCTGACCCAGTTTAAGCTTCAGCTTCTGTCTCTCTGAGATTCCTGTATTAACTTTTATTAAAGAAATGCATTTATTTATTTGGCTGTGTTGAGTCTTAGTTGCGGCATGCAGGATCTTTGGACTCTAGCTGGGGTGCATGGACCCCGTAGTTGCAGTGTGTGGGCTTAATTGCTCCTTGGCATATGGCACATGGGCTCTTGGTTCCCTGACCAGGGATTGAACCCACGTCCTCTGCATTACAAGGTGGACTCTTAACCACTGGACCACCAGAGAAGTCCCTGTATTAACTTCTTGTATCGGCTTAGAATTAAGCTTGGCTGCTTGGAACAGAAAACCAAAATAATACTAACTTCAGCAAGTTGGAAGGTTATTTCTCTCTCATGTAATCAAAGTGTGGATTGGGCAGTTCAGGGCTGGTATGGTGGCTCCATGAAGCTAAAAGGAACCAAGTTTCTGTCCAGTCCACTGTCTGGCATCCATAGGGTCAGCATTTGTCTTCATGGTCCAAGATGACTGCTTAAGTGCCAGCCATCTCAGCTGTGTTCATCCAGAAGAAAGGAAAAAGGAGCAGGGAAAAGAGGCTAAAGGTATGGGTCAGCAGTCTCTTAAGGAAGTGTTTCCAGAAGATTGCACTTAACAATTCTGCTTAGACTGTTGACCAGGACTCAGTCCATATAATTCATAGTTGTAATGGAGATTGGGAAATGTGGTCCCTGTATTAGGGGCCAAGGACCTAGCCAAAAATTGGGGTTTTCTGACTAAAGAAGAAGGTGAGAATGGGAGTTCCTTACCTCTTCACTGGTTTCCCTCTCTCTTTTCTTACCGTCTAATCTACCATGGACACAGCAAGGTAGGGTAATCCTTCTAAAATACAAATCCAGACATAGAGTTGCCAGATTTGACAAAGAAAAATATAGGATTCCCAGTTAAAGATGTGAATTTCCGATAACTAATGATACCCATTTTAATATAAGTGTGGCCCGTATAATATTTAGGAGATACTAATGCTAAAACAACAATTTATTCTTTATCTGAAATTCAAATACAACTGGACACCCTGCAGTTTATCTGTCAACTCTTTCCATACACCTTTCATGACTCTCCATTGTTTTTGAGAAAAGACTCAAGCTCTTTGGAGGGATTTACTGGTACCTTTATAATCTGTCCTCCAACTGACCTGTCCAAGCTCAGTGTTTCCTGGACAAGCCAGGCACTGCCACTGTGTCTCCCAGGCTTCAAGCCTTTGTTTGAGTTGTTTTGTCAGCCTGGAATGCCCTTGTCTATCTGAGAAGCCCCATGCATCCGGGAGGGACCATGGCCTCTGTCCATCTCTATATTCCTGGGACCTGGTTGGGATGTGAGATTATTTGATGAATGAAATGACAAGTTCAAGGCTACCCAGCAAGTGAAGGGCAAGGTTACAGCAGCTGCCTGGACTCATGACTCCCTCCCCAGTGCTCTCTGCACCCAACTGGCTCATGTGGACCCAGCACTGGGTTCTCTGTCTCCCGGATCTTCATTCTTTAGGAGCCCACATCGGAGTGCAATGCCCCCAGCACACAGGGGGTTAAGCCAGCCTTGGAGACGGGAGCTGGAGCCCACGGAGTCCTTTCTGACAATAAAGCTAATGAATCCCTCCTTGCCGTTTTCTCTTGCACAATAACATTTAATCATCATTTGCACAGCAGATGAGAAGTTTGAGGCAGATGCAATTCTGCGTGAGTGGCGATTTCTGTGTGTGGGCACTGTTCCTGCTGTCCCCGGCACACCTGACAATCTGGGGCTGGGACGGGCTGCTTCCCAGAGGGGCTGTGTGTGCACCCACGTGCCAGAGCTCTGACCTCGCACCCATGTGGGAGGTGTGCTTTGCAGGCACGTGTCTATCTGTGTGCATGCTTGGGTGTGGAGTCAGACCCATGTGGCGTGGCTGTGGGTCAGCCTGAGGGCGCACGTGGACAGAGGTGGTTAGGTGCCTGAGGACACGTGATGTGGAAGTGGAGGTAGACACGTGTGGGCAGGCAGGCATATGGGGGTATATATCATTGCGTGTGTATGTGTCCTTGGTGTTGATCACAGCGCTTACTAGAGGGTGCCTCCAAGTGTTTAGATGCTCGTAAGTGATCATGTCTATTATGTACACGCAGGCCTATGTGCTCATATGTGCATACACATCTCTGGGCATCATGGAGTTGAATTTAGCTCCATATGTACACCCATGTACCAGGGCTGACAGTTCCTGAGGCTATACCTGCTTTCCTGTGCATGCACACGCATTATATGAATGCGTGCACGGACCTATGAGTTCATATGCCCAGGTGCATCTGAGGGGACACACATTCGTGTACCACATACCTGCCTGGGAGTGTCTGGGGACACACAGATGTTCATGAACATGTATGCATGCACGCCTGAATGGGGAAATGTGTTGGTTCCTGAAAGGGTATCAGTGAACACACACATACATGCAAACAAGAGAACACAGCTACGGAAGGCACACATGTCTTGTGTGCAAATGTGAGCACACACGTGAGCATGTGCCCCTAGTACATGCATGGTGTGTGGGCACATGGCCACATTTGCAGACCTGCAGGAGTTATGCTCTGTGTGCATGGCTGGGAACATCCGTGTGTCTGCACCGTGCACCCAGCCAGGAACATGTCTGAAGGTACACACGTGCCTGCACTGTACGCTGGCATGGGTATGTGGGCATGCTCGTAGCCCCCCTGTGCACGCACTGAAGCGTGAACCCTCTCTTGCTTCCAAGTGAGGGCTGACAGGGTTACATTTTCCAAAGGCTCAGCAGCCAGTGACAGAACTGGTCTGAGCGCACTAGCTGGCAGGAGGTAAGTGGAGCTGCTGATTCGTGACCCAGGGGTGGGCGGTCATGACGGCCGGCTGACGGCTGCAGCTCTCAGCCACCCCCTGTGACAGCAGCCGGCTCTCTGAGCTGCCTGAAGCAGGAGGTGGGAGGTTAGTTCCTGACCTGTGCGCTCGGTGTTGGCTTCTCACTTCTCTGATGCATGCCCACATCCACGTGCAGACGCACACGCATTGAGACATCCAGAGACACAGACCCGGGCTTGGACCATGGCCGCGGCCCCACCTCCACCTTGCTGCCCAGCTCTGCCATCTGTCTGAAATGCCTCCCCTTCCCACCAACTGCTTCCCTCTCCTCCCCACTCCCCCAGAAACTCCACTCAGAATCCGAGCTGTCCTTGTTCTGTGCAGAATCAATGGTGGGATGTGTGTGAAATGGTCCAGGCCCTTGTAAGCTCTGCATCCCTGATCTAGCACCCTGCACCCCCACAAATGTGAGCACTGGGTTCCTCATCCGTAAAATGGAGCTAATGAGGTACCTGCTTAAAATAAACATGGCCACTTAAATAAAGCACTAAACACAGTAAGCATTGAGTCCACCCTCCGTGGCTTTTACCTGTACTAGTAATTAAGTACAGAGCTTAGAACAGTGTCTGGCATGCGGCAAGAGCCATGTAGGGCACTGTCACCATCCTTTACCATCATTGTCATTGTCATTAATATCCCTGGTTCTAAAATTCTTAGCCAATTATACATCAATTCTTGCTCATGACCCTGAATGCTCTTTTATCCCATGCTGCTGATGGTGACAGAGATGATGACAATAAAAGGGATTTTTTTTTTTCTTTTCATTTTTCCCTGTGCCTTGAAAGGGGGGCAGACATGGGAGAAGGAAGGCTCTTTGTTTTCGGAGCTCCTTGATAGAGTTGGGTGTGCCCGGTTAGAGCCTGGAGCTGGGGTGGCTGTGCTGTCTGCGTAATATAGGGAGGGGAAATGGAGCTTGTGGGGGAAGTTGGTGAGAATCAGTGAGGCCGATGGGCAAACACTGTGTCGGCCACAAGACCCTTGTGTGTGACCCCAGAAGATCAGAGAAGGGTACAAAGCTCACAAAATACACGACGTGATGGGCACCTTGTAGAACCCAGAGGAGGGTCTGGGCTCACGTATTTCACTCCTGGGTTGGCTCAGAGCTCAATGGAGTAGGCTGGTGAGGGTGCAGGAGCTGGAAGCAGAGGGGATTGAGGGGGCATTCCCTAGCCCTCCAGCCCCACTCCTAGGATTAGCAGAAATCAGAGGGAGGCTTGAGGACTCCCACAGGCTGTAGAATGTGGCAGTGAGCCGAGGAAAAGCTCTCCCACGACAAGGTGGTGACATCAGATACATCCAGACCACGTGTCCAAGGCTTCCTGTGGGTCAGGCACCCACTGTACATGCTGCAGACGGTGTAAGTTCCAGGGGTTAGAGTGCCCTGTTAAATCTTGGCATCTCCACTTCTTAGCTGTTTGATCTTGGGCAAGTTACTTAGCCTCTCTGTGCCCCATTCTCTGACCAATAAAATGAGGGCTACTTCGCTGGGCTGATGAAGGATTGGAAGAGGCCATTCACATGAAGGCCTTTGAGTAGTGCCTGGCGGGTGGGAAATGCTCAGTGCCAGGGGTTATTTCTGTATTTTATCCTCACCGCATCCCTATGGAGTAGGTGTTCCAGTGTGTGCACCTTATGGAGAAGAAAATAGGGGCACAGAGAGGGTAATACACTTGTCCGAAGTCACACAGCTGGAAAACAGAAGAGCCAGAGGCTCAGAAGGTGAATCTGAATGAACAGCGTCTTTTATTTCTGGTAAGCTCTTTAACTCTGTGTGACCTCAAGAAATCATCCTCCACATATGGGGTTTGAACAAAATATTCAAGGGTCTTTGTGACTCTGTCCCTCTGGACATGTAACCTGTCTATAATCTTCTCGGCAGGGACAGAGTCTGTCAATGCAAGGAGCACATGTGGAAGGAAAAGAGTCTTGGAATCAGAGGTCTTGAGTTGTTTCAGCTCTGTCCCCGCCAGCTGGGTGAACCTGAGCTGGTCACTTTACTTCTCTGAATCTGGATCTCAGTTACCCTCTCTACAATGGTGATGGCAATACCAACCTGAGAACTGTTGGGATTCTGTATGTGAGCACTGGGCACACAATTGGGTGAGGGACAGGATCACGTCTCCTCGGTGGTACGCAAGTTACCAGGGCTCCTACATGGATGAGAGTTCCAATGCCCCACATCCCTCAGTGGGCTTCAGGAGACATGGTCAAGTTGACCAAAGCATAGTTTCTTAGCTTGGCCTTCAAGGTCTTTTCCCAGCTGGTCTCTAACCAGCCTTCCCCGCTCACATCTCACTGTTTCCCCACCTGGTGGTCCAGCCCTGGGGACCACACACCACTCCTGAAGCTGCCTCATGCTTCCTGCCACTCCCCCACCCCCAGTCTTTGAGGATGCTCTTCTCCTCTCTGCCTGGAATGCTCTTGCTTGCTCGGCTATCTCATATATCTCAGATTCATTCTTCAAGATCCAGTTGGAGTCACCTCCCCTGGGAACTATTCAATCTTTCTTCAATGTTTCCAGCAACTTTTTTCTGTTAATTCTGCTACAACGCTTATCCAATGCATTGTTACTGGCTGCTTCTGGCCCCCTGCACCCCGACCCCCACCCCAAGTTGGAAGTTATTGGAAGGAAGGAACCACTTATGCTCTGTGTATTAATGGCATGGGTTACTACTCTCTGAGCCTCAGTTTTCTCATCTGTTAACTAGGCTGACAGGATCTAACTTAGATGAAATAATACAGGTAGGGCACTCAGGACAGAATGACTATCTCTGGATCTGTCACAGTGGACCTTGGCAAATGTGGAGGGAATGAATGAATGCTCCCTGGGAGGGTAAAAGAAAAAGGCAAGTGAGCATTTATCGAGCGCTTTCAGTGTGGCAGGAAGGCACGGAGATCAGAACTTAACATTCATTGTTTCCTTTAAGACTCTTAACAATCCTTTAAGGAAGGGACTGTCATTAGCCTCATTTTACAGATGAGGAAACTGAGGCTTCAGCAGTTGAGGACCTTGATGAAGGATGCCCACCTAGTAGGAGATGGAATTCATAGCCAATCAATGCGGAATGAATGAATCACTTGGGGACAAGGGTGTGAGGCCACATTGCCTGTATCTTATAATCAAATGGTTTTAGAACTGGAGGCTCTTAGAGATGACTTAGCCCTGGGGTCCTTACCTTGGGCTCCATGCCCGGGGAAACTGCAGGGTCCCAGACCAAATAAATAAGGTCCTCAGGGACCTCCCTGGCAGTTTAGTGGGTTAAGACTCCACGCTGCTGATTGAAAGGAAGTGGGTTTGATCCCTTGTCAGGGAACTAAGATCCCACATGCTGTGCAGTGCGGTCAAAAGGTAAAACTAAAATAAAATAGGGGCCTCATCACACGCAGTGGCTTTCAACTCCTCCATCTCCCAGCAGCCCTCCCACTGGTCTAAATCCTGGAGCTACCTGCTGTGCCCTCTCTTGGCCCCCCTGGCCAGTGTCCTATCCCAGTGTCGCCTGAAGTGCCAGTCTCTGGGAATGTCCCCATATTCCCCCATCCTCCATTCAGAGCAGGAGCACCTTTTCTCTTTCCTTAGAAATATAGAGAAAGTGGGGAGAGAGCTCAGCCTGGGAGACAGACACGCCTGGCTTCTAAGAACGACAAAAAGCATAATAGTATCAAAGGCTAACATTTATTGAACACCTACTATGTGCTAGGCACTGTCCTAACCACTTGACACATACGAAACCTTTTTAATCCTCAGGACTCTCGAGGTAGGTTCTGCTAATTTGCCTCTTTTGACAAAGGAGGAAACTGAGGCCCAGAGAAGGGAGGTAACCTGCCCAAGCCCAGGTAGCCAGCAAGGGCCGTGACTCCACGGCACACTGGCCAGGTGTCCTTGGACAGGTCCCAGCCACTGCTCTGGGGGGTCTTTCCCCATCTGTTACCTTCAGGGCTCCACCTCGCAGTTTCCATGACGACTAAGACGTTCTCTGCACAGTCCCAGTACACAGTAGGCGCTTAGTAAATGAACAGCCCTTCTTTCCTCTTAACTCTGATGAGGGGATACCTGGGGAAGGGAGGGCACTTAGGCAGCATTCTCCCTCCGGCTTCTCCCCCAAGCCAGGAGGGAGCCACGCCCCACCCAACCCCTCTCTCTATGTAACCCCCAGAGCCAAGCGGTGCCCGTTCTCGGGGCAGTTTTCGTGATGTTGATCCTAATTCCCGCACCTCTGGGCGAAAGCTGCCCACCCCCTCGGGGAGGGATGCCGTCGGAGGGTCCGCTCGCGTGGCCCCACTCCTGGCCGCCCTGGGAGGGTGGGAGGTTTGGGAAAGGGGGTGAAGCAGGGGACGGACGTGCTTTGTCCTGGGGGTGCAGTCGTGCCCCGGGCGGCAGGGAGGGCGGGCTAGGAGGCCGGGGCCTCGTCGTCCGGGCGGTGGCCGGCGTAGAGGGCGGCCAGGGGCCGGAAGCGGGGCCCCCAGCCGCTGAGATAGGCGAAGTCCTGCTCGGAGCCCGACGAGCCGCCGCTGTGCAGCGAGCTGAGCGAGGCGGCCGGCGAGTCCGCGCCCTCGAAGGCGTAGGTCTGGAAGGCGTCGTAGGGCGGCACCGACGGGTCCCCATCTGCCAGCGCCACTTTGCGGCTGATGAAGTCCCTGAACACCGAGAAGTCCGGCTCCGGGCTCGGCGGCCCCTGCGGCAGCGAGTGGCGCTCCGAGGGCAGGCGCGCCTGCTGGGGGCTCCCCGCGCTCCCTGCGGAACCCTCGCCCCCGCCGCCGCCGCCGCCGCCGTCACCGCCGCCGCCGCCCTTGAGCTCGCCGAAGTCGTAGAGGCTCCGCAGCGCCGACATGTCGTAGGCCTCGGTGTCCTGCTCGCCGCCGCCCTCGTCGTTGTACTTGATGACGTTGTCCCGCATGTCCTCGTCCTCGTCCGAGCTCAGGTGGCTCTTGTGGTGGCGCCTGAGGGTGAGGATCAGCAGCACCAGCACTGCCGGGGAGAGAGAAGCGGGTGCCGGTGAGAGCCCAGCCCCACCCAGGGCGATCCCCGGAACCACCCTTCTCCTGATGCCCAGCAGAGCTGGTTCAGCCTAAAAGCTCATGCAGGTTTCCTAAATTTCTGTGCAAAAATACCTTTCTCACAGTTTGGACAGAGCTGGCTATCTGGAGAGGTAGTGAGCTGCCCATCTTGGGAGGTGTGCAAATCAAGGCTACACCACCACTGGGGGTGGGGACAGAGAGCTGGTGTTAAGAGATTTCATGTGTGTAATAGGGCTGCACCCAACCTCTGAGGTCTTCATCCTCAACTCTATGAAGATACATCCCCGTGAGGTCTCTGGGGGCTGGCGGGTGGAAAGAGGGTAGCTAAGGTTTGGGGGAATGAAATGTCCTTGGCCCTGACCTCTCTCTCACCCTTGTCCTTCTCTGTCCACTCCAGAGGCCCTGATCACGCTGTTAGCCCTTTGGGTCTCAGATCCAGGTATGTCCTGCAGGAGCCCTCATCTGAGAGCTCCAGGCCAGGTTCAGCACCATTACCTCCAAGTTTCCCTGGTGAGGGTTCCTCTCTATCGCCCTGCCTGGGTCCCTGGATCAGCAGCATCGGCACCTCCTGGGAACTTGTTAGAAAGGCACTTTCTTAGGCTGTGCCCTAGATCTACTGGGTCTGTTTCAATAAGGCTTCGAAGTCATGCCCAGGCAGCTCAGGTCTGAAAGCCACGGCTCCTTCATAGCACAGACCCTGCCATATGTTGGTCTCGTCTCACCTCAGATCCACACTCTGAACTGCCCTGGAGGACCCGGGGCATGGTCCCCTGGCGGGGTGCCTGGCACGCGGTAAGCATGAGGACTATGCTTGTTGAATGAATGACTGAATGAAGAACTAGATGGAGACCTGGGTGTTGCAAGGTGGAGAGAATGAATGAATCGTCCCTTCTTGGCTTTCTTCAGCTGTCAGAAAGGACTCCGCATGCCCTTCCTCCTCCCACCTCACTGATAACTTGTCTTCAACTTTCTAAGCAAGCTTCTCTTCTCCTCTACTCTCTGACTTCTTTTATTTAGAAAACATTTTTTTTGGGGGGGGGCTATGCCGTATGTGGGATCCTAGTTCCCTGACCAGTGATTGAACTTGCACCCCCTGCCTTGGAAGCAGAGTCCCAAACCACTGGACCACCAGGGGCAGGAAGTCCCCTCTCTGACTTCTTAACATCAGATGTCCCAGGACTCAGTCCTTGGTCCTTTATCCACATCCTCCTTCTTGGCGCTTTCCTTGCCTTGTGGCTTTAAATTCCAATTAGAGGCTGACAGCTCCCATACTTCAGCCTCCAGCCTGGACTTCTCCCTTGAAACTTAGATTGTCCATCCAGATTCCGCCCCAACAAGTCCCAGGGGGTGACCAGAAGAATCACAAACTTAACCTGTTGAAATTTAAAATAATAATATTTCCTCCTTCCCACCCTCTGTCTCTCCCCCTCAGCAACGGCAACCCCAACTTTCCAGTGACTCGAGGCTTTTTGCCTCTTTCATTTACTGATGAATCCCAGTGCCTAGAATAATTGAGCACATGGGGGTGGGGCTCATGGATGGATAAATTGGGAACTGATGAGCAAACAGAGAATTAGATGGATGGCTGGGTAAATGAATGGACAGAGATGCACTGGGTATCATGTCAGGCACTGGATTTTTCTTGCTGCTCCAACCAGCTCGGGCTAGGCCAGGGTCCAGAACCAGCTGCGAGGGCCATGGGGCAGGCTGCTGGCTCACGACCTAACAAGGTGGCCCATGACAGGGAAGGAGGGGGAAACCCGGGGACAGGTCGGGAGGGAGGAAAGGCGTCAGGAGAGAAGTGGGAAAGATGGATGGACGGCTTCCGGAGCCGGAGGCTGGAGCTGCGGAGGGCGATGCCCGTGAGAGCAGATGGTGGGGAGTGCAGGCGGCGGGCGACAGATGTGCCAGGCCTGATCAGCGATTCCGCCCGTCACCTTTACAGCACTGATGTGCACTTTCTTCGTTTGTGGGCAATTAGGCAGAAATTTGTTTGCACTGCCTCGGAAAATGAAACCGCTGTAAAGTGCACCCTCTGGAAAAAGGTTTCTGAGCCATGGGCTAAGGAGGGGAGAGAGAGGGGTGGTGGGGAGCCTCCTAGCTAGGAGGGGCCTGCCCAGGTCCTCTGCAGGTCCCAGGGGTGGGTGGCGAGGCATAGGAGGCAGCTGAATCTCCCAGGGAACCAAGCAAACCTGGGATCTGCCATCTGGCCCTTCCTTGAGCGCCTCCAGCTTTGGCTGTTCTGTGAAGTCCAGAGGTCAGGGCTGAGGTGAAGCCCTTCTTCGACAGCGAGAGGCAGCACTGTGGCCACTGGGTCCAGTCGAGCTCCTGAAACTGGACCTCTTCCTTGGGGATACTTAGGGGGTTCAAGCGGCTGCTGGTGCAACTGATACCAGAGTAGATTTTGCCCCCTCTGAATACCTTAAGATTTTACCCCAGCTGCCCCAAGATTTTGCCCCCAGTTAAAATTCCTAGCAGTGAAAAAAAGTGAAATTATTAGTTGCTCAGTCGTGTCTGACTCTTTGCGATCCTGTAGACAGCAGCCTGCCAGGTTCCTCTGTCCATGGGATTCTCCAGGCAAGAATACTGGAGTGAGTAGCCATTTCCTTCTCCAGGGGAGTTTCCTGAGCTAGGGATCCAACCTGGTCTCCTTCATTGCAGGCGGATTCTTTACCTTCTGAGCCATCAGGGAAACCCAGATTTCCCAGAAGGTGGGGTACTTAAAGGAACAGAAAACATAGGCTGAAAAGACCTGATTTCAAGGAAGACCGAGTTAGAAGACTAGTTGGGTCCCCTTCGGCAAGCCACTTAACCTCTCCAAGCCTCAGTTTTGTCATCTGAAAAATGGGGTTGATACTCTGGCTGCATGGTTGTAAGGTTCACAAGAGCCCTTTTTACTAAAAGTCCTACATAGAGAATAAAATAGGACGATAGACATGAGAGAACTTTAAAACACAGGCTTGGCTTTTAAAAATTAGGGGAGACTTCGGGCCATGTAGAGCCAGCTGAACTTAGTCTCCACTGGGTGCTGACCCCTTCTGAAGCTGGCAAAGCGGCTGCTGGGTACTTAGGAGATTTCTTATAAGAGCTGCAGCTTAGAGCTTGGAGCTCAGGCAGTTGGTTCAAGATGGAAGAGTAGAAAGACACGCCCCCATCTCCTGCGGGAGCACCAAAATCGCAGCTAGCTATTGAACAACCATCGACTGGAGGATGCTGAAACCCACTGAAAAAATCCAAAGACAAAGGAGAAGCTGCAGTGGGATGGCAGGAGGGGCCCAATCATGATAAAATCAAATCCCAAACCTGCCAGATGGACACCCTGCAAACTACAGAACCAAAGAAGTTCGCCACCTGTAGTGAAGGCTCTGAGTACCACGTCAGGCTTCCCAGCCTGGGGATCTTGGGAAGAACTTGGAGCTCCATCAAGCCAGCCCTTCCTTGTGCGCACAGGAAAGTCAGACCCCCACGGGGGCCACTGGGGAAGGAAATCCAGGGCCCGAGGACGGGTCCCAATCAGGCGGACTCACCGACCAGGATGAGGACACAGACCAGGAGGGCAATGAGGGCGCCTGGGCTGAGGGAGGCGGCCATGACGAAGGCCGTGGTGTTGCAGGACTGGATGGCGCCCGAGCTGTCGCAGCCGCAGATGCGGATGGTCAGTGTCCCTGTGCTGCTCAGCGTGGGCGGCCCGCTGTCCACCACCAGGATGGGCAGGAAGAACACGTCCTGCTCCTGCCGGTTGAAGCCCATGTGCTGCGTGTGCACCGCGGCTGTGTTGTCTGCTCCGGAGAAAGCGAGGGGCGAGTGACTTGGGGTCAGCCGTGCCTGTCCCAGCCCCTCCTGAGTCCACTTTGGGATCTGCCTCACTCTGCCCCCAGCTACCGCCTCCCAGCGGACCTGATCTCCCCCCAATTCTGCCCCCCAGCTGCCTGAAGGTCCTGTCCCCAGCCCTTGAGCCTTCACTTCTGTCCTTAGCTGTTCTAAGTTTCTCTTCCCAGCTGTCTCAAAGTTTTGCTTTCAGCTATTTCAAGATTCTGTCCCCAGCTGGGCCAAGGTGCTGTCCCCAGTTATTCCAAAATTCTGTCCCCAGCTGGGCCAAGGTCCTGTCCCTGGCTATGTCAGCGTTTTTTGTTTTTTTTTTTGCCATGTGTCTCAACAGCCTTTTGTTGTTGTTCCAGATTCTACCCCAGCTGTCAAATGCATCCTGACCCTGGGGTCCTGTGGTCTTGGGGTTGTGGCTTTCTGAGCTCTGACAACTTCTGGGTCATCAGAGAAGACTGGAAAGTCCAACTGGCACCTGCCTTTGGCTGAGGGAGCTTGCTGTCAGGGGTCTCTTTAAGAGCTGAGCCTGGAGAGCTTGGGACATAGCCTTGGGGCCTGAAAAGGATGCCCCAGGGCACTGAGGTCTCCTCACCCGTCTCTTTCCTTCGGATGCAGGCGGCCAGAGGAGACGGTGAACACATGAGTCATACTCATCACACTGCTGCAGGCTGGCGCCTGGAGTGCCCACCAGGACTCGGGGGCGGGTGGAGAACGTGTAGACGTGCCCACTTCCCCTGGCCTCCTGACTCCTCCACCCCTCCCCTGTGTGGGCCAGGCTATCACGGACTGCCCCCACCCCGGCCCCCCATCATTTTGGTGAGTACTCAGAGCCCACCCTTGACAGCCAGCCCCACAATGGGGGCCTCACTTCCTGCGAGGGGCTCAGGCTTCCTTCCTGAGTCCTTCTCTCTGTTCACAGGCTTCAGGTAGGTCTCTCTGACCTCAGATTTTGGCAGCCCGGGCCCCTTACTCAGCTTTGTGTCCCCAGTTAACTCAGCCCCTTCCCTGGCCCCCATTTGGTGTTCCTGTCCTGGCCTTTCCCATCATGGACATAAAACAGGAACCAAGAGCCCTCGGAAGGGCCGACTTGTGGTCTTGGGCACACCTGTGAAGTAGCCTGGAGGTCCGACTGAAACAAGACTGGTCATGAGTTGAAGCTCATGTGATGGCCACACAGGAGTTCGTTGTGTGATTCTTTCTACTTTTATACATATTGGAAAGTTTTCATTAAAATGTTGATAACTAAGGCTGAGTCGGTCATGTACTAGTTAGGGAAACTCATTTAGCTTCTCGGGACCTCGGTTTCCTCATCTGAAATGGAGGAAAACAGCATCTCGCAGGTGTGAGGATGAAATGGTGTAGTTCACCCATGCCCCGCAGAATAGCTCCCGCAAAGCAGAAACTCTCCATGAAGGCTGGTTGTAAATTTTTTCTTGCCCCAACCCCCACACGCCGTACCCCACGCCCGCTCTCTGTTGAGGCTGCCCTGACTTTATTCACCGAGTTCCCGCTAGCTGGAACGCCCTCTCCACCTTCTTGCTTGGGCAAATTCCTCATCCGTCATGCTCCAGCTAAATGTCACCTCCTTTCTGTGGCCTCCTTTCTCCGCTTCTCTGGGAAGGAAGGATTTATGGTTTCCCCCACCCTGCTCTGACTATGCAGGTGCCACGCACACTTCTGTTATAGCACTTGTCATACTGCGTTAAGGTAGCGTGTGCCTGTCTCTTCCCTGGCAGTGAGCCAGCCTGAAAGAATGATGCCTGAATGAGCCACATCTTTTAGGGGTAGCTGGTGGTTCTGGGTCAGCTCCTCAAGCTCTGGCTTGAACTCCAGCCTCCTGTCAAAGGGCAGTCAAGCCAGCTGTGACAACATCTGCCTTCCCCTGAGGATGAAAGGCTGAAGAGCAAGATGAGGGGTGAAAGGATGGGACTCCTTTGCACTGAGTGCGTATTCTTTAACGCATCAAGGACTGGGTGGAAATGCTTAATCCTCACAAACATCAAGAGTTGTAACATTATTCCCATTTTAAATACGTGCAAGTTGAGGTTCAGAGAGAAGGGATTTGTCTGAATTTACTCTGTTAATTGGTGGCATAGCTATCTTTTCCATCCACCCATCTTATCATCAATCCATCCATCCAACTATCTGTCTTCCATTCATCTGTCCACCCATCCTCCATCCATCCATCCATCTATCCTTCCACCATCCATTCATCTATCCTTCCATCCATGCATCCAATAAATCTTTATTGAGTACCTACTGTGTGCTTGGCACCATGCTAGTCATAGGAGGGAAATAATGAAGACCTAAATCAACCATAGTCTTGGATCTGGTCTTAACGTGATAATGGGGGAGAGACAAATGTTAATCAAATAAACCCACAGTTTAGTCTACAACTGCAAACCATGAGGAGTGCTAAGGAGGAAAAGTATAGGAAGAGCATTTACCAGAAGATCTGACCCAGTCTGGGAGGTCAGGGAGAACTCTTTGGGTGAAGACATTATATTATTGCTGAACCCTGGACAATGAGTTCTAGGAGAGGGAATAGCCCATACAAAAGTCCTGTGGTTGGAAGAGGCAGAGGAACTCGAGGAGCTGAGAGCAATCTTTTGTGGCTGGAGGGATTGGGTGATGATCAGAGCAAGTCAAGAAGAGGCTGGAGAGGGAGGCAGAGGCTCATTATAGAAAAGCTTAGAGGCCATGGTAAGGAATTGCGTTATTTTCTTAAAGGCAATAGGAAGCCACTGATTGGTGGGCAAAGAAGCAACCTAGTGACATATCATCCCTCCATTCAACAACAAATAAGAATTAAACACCCTCTTTAGGTCAGGATAAGCCTTTCCTGGTGGCTCAGTGGTAAAGAATCTGCCTGCCGATGCAGGAGATGCTGGTTTGACCCTTGGGACGGGGAGATCCCCTGGAGAAGGAAATGGCAACCCACTCCAGTATTCTTGCCTAGGAAACCCCATGGACAGAGGAGCCTGGTGGACTACAGTCCATGGGGTCGCAAGAGCTGGACACGACTTAGCAACTAAACAACAACAAGAGGTCAGGATTAGTCTAGCCCCTGAGGAAAGGGCAGTGAACGAGACAGACATAGGCCCTGCCATCTCAGAGCCCACCTTCTAAGCAAGGGTGCTTAGCATCTAGAACACAACTGTGGGTGCAGAAGACCAGTTAGAAAGCTGTTGTATGTTTTAGATGTGAAATAATAGTGGTTGTGGAGGCCCTGAGAAGTAGACAGATTTGAAAAATGACTGGCTGGCTCTGGCTCAGCCTCAAATCCCCAAGTAAGAACAGAGGAGGAGAAAGGGGATATTTGTTTCTCAGGGCTGCTGTCTTTGACCACGGGAGCCATATGTTTCTGGAGCTCTGGTCCCTGCTACCGTTTCATTCCATAGGAGGAAATCCCTGAGCCTCGTGCCCATCCCTCTTCACTCCTCTCCTGGCAGCAGCTGGCTTCATCTGGGGAAGCCGTTGGCCACCCCAGACCCCGACCCCACCCTTCTAGGCGGGATCTGTGCCCAGCACTGCATCCATCCATCTGGCCTGACATACATCAGTGTCAATCCCTGGCTGCAAAAGCAATATTTATAAATCACGTTTCCAAACTGGCTACAAATTTGTACAAAGAAACAGATGGGTTGGGGTAGCCGTTTGTCAACTGGGATATTTATACGGTGAGGAGGAGGGGGCTTGGCACACTGTGGGGAGGAGCTGCGGGGCTGGAAGGAGGAGCCCTCGCCTGCCTATGCTGACCTCAGCATGCTGCTCGGACCAGGGGGTCACACGGGATGGGACCCCTGGTGGCCAACCCAGCCTCCGGCCCCCGGATCACAGAGGGGTAGCTGGGGCATAACCTCAAGCCCCTTGGGTTGGAAAGATCTGTGAACCTGGCGAGGTCAAGGGGTCAAGCCAGGGCTCCTTGTGTCTCCTATGCCCAGCTCAGGATTCCACAGCAATGATGAGCAGGCAGGGCAGTACTGGTGGTGAAAGTGTTAAAATATCGAACTACTTCTGAAAGGTTTAAATAGCCGTGACTCTGAGTCCCCCGATTCCTGCCCTGTTGCCTCGGCCTCTCCCTCAAGCACACCCCCAACTTTTCCTTTTTTAAAAAACTATTTATTTATCTTGGCTGTGCCTGCTCAGGCTCCTCACTGCAGCGGCTTGTCTTGTCGCGGAGCACAAGCGCCAGGGCTTCAGCAGTCGCCGCTCACGGGCGCAGCAGCTGCGGTTCCTGGGCTCCAGAACGCAGGCTCGATAGCTGTGATGCCTGGACCCACTTGCTCCACGGCATGTGGGATCCTTCTGGACCACAGATCAAACCCCTGTCTCCTACCTTGGCAGGCAGATTCTTTACTGCTGAGCCACCAGCACACCCCCACTTTAATACAGTCAAGTCATTGATGGGTTAAAGCCTGGCTCCGCAGAGGCCCCAGGGTCCTATTCCAGGTTTATGATCAGTGTCCTGACTGGTTATCTGAGCTACACTGGTTGTTAAATCCATTTAGGACTCCTGGAAATACACGTGGGTCTGGCTTCAGAGGTCACTTGAGGCACTGAGGGAAGGGATGTCAAAGTCTTGGGTTGGGTCGGGGGGAGTGAACCCAGACCCGTTCCAGGTTCAAAAGGAACTCACATCATCTGACCTCAGTGCCTCCCTGACTACATGTCCTCCAGTCCTGTCACTCACTCACCCCAACTATGAAGGTCTTGAACATTGCAAGCCTGTTCCTGCCTCAGGGCCTTTGCACTTGCTGTCTCTGGGGCTTGGATCATTCTTTGTGCAGTTATCTGCCTGGCTCACCTCTGACTTCCTTTAGATCCCTCCTCACTACCGACTCCTTCCCAGAGGCCTTCCTAAGCCACCTTATTAAAGTAGCTTCTACGCTTGTGCTGTGCTATGCTCAGTGGCTTCAGTCGTGTCTGACTCTTGATGACCCCATGGACTATAGCCCGCCAGGCTCCTCTGTCCATGGGGATTCTCCAGGCAAGAATACAGGAGTGGGTTGCCATTCCCTCCTCCAGGGGGTCTTCCAGACCCAGAGATCGAACCTGGGTCTCCTGCACTGGCAGGCAGGTTCTTTACCACTAGCGCTACCTGGGAAGCCCAGCTTCTACTCTTATATTTCCTCCTGTTTTGTCTAACATGTGTATGTGAATACCTACTATGTGCCAGGCACCGAGGGTCCAGCACTGAATCGAAGTCCAAACTCTTGTGAAGATTGCATTATTTCTCCTTGCTGGCTACTTACCACCCTCATCATATTATTTGTTTGTTTAATTTCTATTTTCCCTCCTTATAATGTAAACTCCATGAAGGCAGGGATTTTGTCTCATGTGCTGCTGCGTTTTTAGGACCTACCTAGAACAGTGCCTGGCATATAGACATATTTTCAATAAATATTCAAGAAATAGTTGCTGAATGAAGGAGATGCCATGTTCTAGGTACTGACAATACACTTCGGTAGGCCACATTTCACTGGGACCACCTAGCTGCCTGGCAGGCATTTTCAGTCCCATTTTACAGATGGTGAAACTGAGGCAGACCTCAGGGTTGCACAGGAAGTCATGAACTGAGACTGAACTGAGACTCAGGTCCCTCACTCCCAGGGTGTTGATCCCACTCCCCCAGTCCACCCCTTAAAGATTCAGACTTCAACTTCTTGATGAAGGTGAACCTGCAGGGGTGGGTTTCACAAATGGGATCAGTTCAGGCTGGGTGGGGCAGTTTGCTCGCAAGGTAGGGAGAAGGAAGCACATTGGAACTGAGATACATGTGGGTTTGAATCCCAGCCTCACATTGACTCCCTATATGACCCTGAGTGAGTCCGTTGTCCTCTTAAAGTCTCAGTTTCATCACCTGCAAAATGAGGGGACGGGTAAGAAAAGCTGCCTCCCAAGTGGCCATGAGGATGCAAAGAGAAACGTGAGTGGGCTAAAGCACTTTTTTGCCGGCTGTGCTGTCTTCGCTGCGGCACGTTGGCTTTCTCTAGCTGCAGTGGCCCACGGGCTCAGTAGTTGCAGCGCGTGGGCTTAGTTGCCCCTCGGCATGTGGGGTTTTGGACATCCAACAGGGGCAGAACCTGCGCCCCCTTAATCGGAAGGTGGATTGTCAACCACTGGACAAACAGGGAAGTCCCAAGGGACAAAGCACTTTTAAAACAAAAGGGTGGGAGTTGTGTGTGGGTGTGTGTCAGTTGCTCGGTTGTGTCCGACTCTTTGTCACCCCATGGACTGTAGCTCGCCAGGCTTCTCTGTCCGTTGGATTCTCCAGGCAGGAATACTGGAGTGGGGTGCCATTCCTTTCCCCAGGGGATCTTCCTCACCCAAGATCGAACCCAGGTCTCCTGTATTACAGGCAGATTCTTTACCGTCTGAGCCACCCGGGATCCCTGGCTTATTCCAACCTTCACTTAGATCATGGGCTCCTTTCACCCTGGAGCCGCTCCCACTCTTCAGGTATTCCCTCTCTGTGTCTTTCTATCTACCCCTGTTACCCTGGAGCTGGCCCCTCCACTCCATCAACCCAGCTCTTGCTTGTTCTTCAGTCTGGCCAGCAGGCTTGGTAAGGGCTCCAGGGTGGCGCAGACATTGTGTGTGATCTCGGACCCATCACTGGCCCTCTAGGGGCCTCCATAACATGGGAAGGGGACAGGGAGGCTAGGCTCCTCCCTCCACGAGTCCTAGGATTTGGTGGTTCTTCAGAGGTCACTCACCTTGGATGTCGAGCAAGGAGAAATGGGGGTTGCTGGGAGCTTCCGGCACCAGGCGGAAATAGAAGCGATGCCCACTCTGGGGCTCGTCTCTGTCCACCACGCTGATGGTCTGGATGAGCTGAAGGGTGAGGAGGGGGCAGGGGACTGAGGTGAGGCCGAGCCCACGCCGGGCCTGAACAGAGGTTGCCCCAGCAACCAACTTGGTAGCAACCCCCAGCCCCCAGCCCCTCAGTGGTACCTGGCCTGGCTTGGCATCCTCACACACGGCTGCCTCGTAGGGTGTGGCCAGCTCTGGGGGATTGTCGTTCACATCCAGGATGCGGATCCTTAGGGATGCCCGGGACAGCTGGGCGTGATTGTCTGTAACAAGAGCACAGCAGCAGGGTGGGAGGCTTCAAGTGTGAGATCTAGGCAGCCCCCATCTCCTGCTAGAACATTAGGCAGTGGGGTCGCATCGAGAGATCTGTGTGTTGATCAAGCTAGACATTGGGCTAAATGGGTCAGCATCAGCATATCCGTGTCGTCATCATTATCGCCACCATTCGATTATCACTGTAACCATCACCATTACGTTGCTATAATCAGCAGTCCCGCCCCGTCACCAACGCCATCACCCTCTCCACTGTCACTACTACTGCCGTCACCATCACCAGCAGCACTGCCACCCCCACCAGCATAACTATCAGTGCCACCATGCCATCCTCCCTGCTCTCACCATCACCCATGCCACCCCAGCTCCTCTGTCACCATCTCCATCAGCATGAGAATGATCACCAGCGTCGAATCCAAGAGTACCGCCTCCCTCATCTCCACCATCACAAACACTCATCACTCACCACCCTTTCCAACCCCAGCACCCCCCGACACCACAGTCGCCAATATCACCACCACCGTCCTCTCCAGGCATTCACTTACCCACCATCTCTGTTACACCATGACCCCGCCTTCACCACCCACCTCACTACCACAGCACCCCCACCCCCGCTCCCATCCCCAACCACACTACAGTCAACGCTGCCACTCCACCCCTCCACCTCCGCCTGCACAGAATGCTCCTGGAGCATCCACACCCATCACATCAGGTCTCCTTGCAGAAATCCGGTAGTTTGGTACAATTTCTATCCCCATATTGCAGAAGAGAAATGAACACATTGGAGAGTTTAAAGAATCGGGCAGCTGGCAACTCACGTCCCAAACCTTTGCTCTATTAAGACTCGATCCTGAGAGGGCAAGACAAGTCCACTGGAGGTGAGTCTTCACCTCCCAAACCATGCAGTCCCCACCCCTCCATCTGTGATGTCTTTGAGGTCAAGGCTTCCGTTGTGTTAGTTCCTGGGTCCCCAGCATTGCGGCATGTGGCACAGACTAGGTTCTAACAGATCTGCGGAGTGAATGAGTGAAACTTGGAAACACTCAGACAGAGGCTTGCATTTCAGGCATGGCTCTGTCCCTGACACGGTGTTTGATCTTGGGTAAGACTTTTCCCTCTCTGACATCAGTTTCCACACCTGGAAAACAGAGCACAGTGATTAAGAGCTAGGACTCAGGAACCAAGCGGTTCCAGTCTCAGTGGTGCCGCTTAGTAGCTGTGTGATCCACGCCAGGTCACTTGACCTCTCTGTGCCTTGATTTCCTTACCTACAACAAAATGGATCTGTTAGGGATGGGTTGGCTAGGCGGACGGATTGAGTCAACATCTGCAAAGCACTTAAAACTGTATATATAACACACAGCAAGTATTACATAAGGACTTGTTAAATAAACAGGCATCCTTGAAGGATCCTCTCAGCAGTGACATTCAGTGACTCAGGGCTCTGGGATACCCCATCCCCTCCTGTCCTTTCTGAGAAGCACCCTGAACATTGGCCCTTTACACCCTCAGACCTCTGAGTGCTCATGGGTGCTGTGTCCTTGGCTATCTTAGCCATGAGTTCATTACTGACATGTTCCAGCCAACACTGCAATCAAGGACAGGCAGCCAGGAACCCCATGAGTTTTATTGAGGGAAGAGGGGGTGGTCGACTGCTCCTTTCTGTGAACTCAAGGGCCCCAGCGGATGCCGAATGCAGCTGCTCCTGTGTCGATAAACACAGAAATGGAGATTGGGAGGCAGGTGTGGCCACCAGGTCAGGGAAAGGAAGGGCTGGGGGTGGGGGGCATCCTTAATTAACTCAAACCCCGACTCCTCTCTGGAGCTCCCCTTAGCCAAGGCGCCTTATCTTCTCAGCTCACCCAGATCTGCTGCTTCGGCGATTAGGGGGGTTTTTCCGGGGGCGAGAGATAGGAGTCGTGACTGGGAACGCCGGGTGAGCTGTTATTTTTAAGAGCGCTTTGCCGGAGAACAGCCAGCAGGTGGGTGCTTTGGGGGGAGAGGAGGAGAGGAGGAGGGGAGGCTGAGGTCCATCACCAGGAACAGGCACCTCTCTCCCCACTGAGGCAGAGAGAAGGTAGGGAGTGAGAGGGCACCGGGAGGGGGGGGGGTTCAGGGCTGGAGGCAGAGGTAGGGTCCTGTGGGGCCATGCAGAAGGGGTCCTCAGAGTCGGATAAGATCCTCAGTGGGCAGACTGGAGGCTTGGGTCCACTGCTGGTGAGACACCCATTATTGTATCATTCCTCTGGATTCTCCTGGGCCTCTCCTATCTCTTCTGTAATTCTATCTCAATTATCTCGATTTACTGAGATGTCCAGTACTCTTGCCTGGAAAATCTCATGGAAGGAGGAGCGTGGTAGGCTACAGTCCATGGGGTCACAAAGAGTCAGACACGACTGAGTGACTTCACTTTTAATTGACATATAACACTGTATAAGTTTAAGGTGTAAAATGCAGCCAAGAGGTGTGTTTCTAAGTTGCCAAAGTTGCCACCTACACAGCTTATCTCAGAGACCCCCTGAACTGGCGGCTGGCCTGGGACCCCAGAGCTCGTGGGCCAACCCTAAGGCAGCATCCCCATGCTCTTGGCATCATGACAGTCTCCAGCCTGGCTCATTAGAATCACTTAAAGGGACTTTCTTGGTGGTGCAGTGGTTAAGAGTCTACCTTGAAATGTGGGGGACGTGGGTTCAATCCCTGGTCAGGGAACTAAGATCCAACATGCTGTGGAGAAACTAAGCCTACCGGCCTTAGAGAGGCCGTGCATCCCACCCTAGAGAGGCTGTGCACCATACTGTAGAGTCCATGAGCCACAGTGAAAGACCGCACGATGCAACGGACTTCCCGTGAGCGCAGCTTAGGCCTGATGCAGCCAAATAAATACAAATTTTTTTTTTTTAAATCCTGCTTTAAAATGAACTGATGCCCCAAGACTTGGTCATTAATGGTTTGTTTTTTTTTAATAGGTCCAGGTGAGTCTATATAATATGTATCCATAGCAAGCTTTGCAAACTCCAGGGGTGACTGGCAGGTGCTGGGGGAGGTCCAACTGGACATCTTGCCTCTGATTGGCTTCCTCCAAACCCCTATGGGTCACAACATCATTTGTAATAATTGATAATAATGCATAATTTTACCACCTTAAATGTTTCTGGTATAAAACAAGACACCCATCAATTAATAATTTCCTCTTCATGCAGAAAGTTCCCATTTATAACAAACTTTGTCATCTTTCATTGGATCTTCAAAACAACTCATAAAAGAGGTCTTAATTAAACCCGTTAAAAGATTTATTTTTTGGCCGTGCCGTGCAACTTGCAGGATCTTAGTTCTCTGACCAGGGATTGAACTCAGGTCCGGGCAGTAAAAGTGCCGAGTCCTAACCAGCGAACCACCAGAGAATGCCCTAAACCTATTTTGTAGATGGAGAAACTGAGGCCCAGAAAGGGGTAAGACTTTGTCCAAAGCCCCAGGAAAGTCAGTGGCAGAACTGGCATTGGGTCCTAGGTCTCCGGACACTCAGTCCAGTGCTTAGTCCAGGTGCAATGCCCGTGGGCCCTTCTGCTGCCTGAATATTTATCCATCCAGATGCAGCTATTGCTCGGACCGAGGCCCAGGCTGACCTCGCCCTACACCCAGTGGTAGGTGCCCTCTCCCAGGGCTGGATGCCCCAGGGGTCCCACTCACCCTCCCCTGGCATCTCAGTTCAGCTGACTGACATGCAAATTAGTTTAATTATTTCTTCTTCTAAAATAAATTATATTTTGCAGTAGCTGCAATATGTTGTGTCAGGCAAAATTACATTCAATATTTTTAAACTAATTGATGCAGCCTTGAGGAAGGCTGATTGACAGCCCAGAGCTGAGCAGGCCTGCAGTCTTAACCGATTCCTAAATTAAAATTAAACGTGCTTCGGCCGGGTGCTTCCTCTCTGAGCTGGCTCACCATTAATCCAGGGAGGTGGCAGGTGGAGCCCTGGGGGGCCGAGGGGCTGAGAAGCGTGGGCCGTTCTGTGGGTGCCTTGGGAAGAGAGCAGGCTTGGGCGGGAGAGCCAGTGTGCGGTGTTGGCAGTCCCCTTATATTCTCTGGGTGTCAGAGTCCCTTTTGTATAACAGATGGGGGACCGGACTGGGCAATTTGAAACTGAGACTTCTGTTTTTTGCTGACTGCTACAGTTTGAGCGCCTCCTTTGTACCAAGGGCACAATGCTGAACAAGACCAACACTGCCTCTTGGTCAATGGCAGGGACAGACAGGATTCCAGACTGTGATAAGAGCTGAGAGAAAAAAAGTCCAGGACTGTGAGAGCAGGAGGCAGGAGCTCCTACCCTGGTGGGGCACAGGGATGTCTACCCTGAAGTAGGGGACGGTGGCGCCAGTGGTAAAGAACCTGCCTGCCAATGCAAGAGATGTAAGAGACACGGGTTCGATCCCTGGGTTGGGAAGATCCCTGGAAGGAGGGCATGGCAACCCACTACAGTATTCTTGCCTGCAGAATCCCATGGACAGAGGAGCCTGGTGAGCTAAAGTCCATAGTGTTGCAAACAGTCAGATACGACTGAAGTTACTTAGCACTTAGCAGGGGACCTTTAAGCTAAGATCCAACTAGGAAGTGATCAGGTGAAGGGGATGGGAAGAAAGAGTTCTCCAGACAGTAGGAACAGCATGTGCAAAGGTCCTGGGGTGGGAGGGGAGTCTGTAGATAATAAAACTCTGGATTCCTTCTAAGGAAGACCCCATCCCCTGGCCGTTCCTAATATAGTGCTTGGGCCAAACTGAACTTAGAGGCTGGAGGCCAGCAAAGACAGAGGGTGTAAGGCCTGGCCTGGTGACCCTGTTAGGGAACTCCTAGGAATGTGTGCCTCCCAGAAGGCCACCAGCAAACACATATAGAGAACCTGCCAAGGGCCAGGGTTTGTTCTGCCTCATTTCATCCTGTGGGAGATATGGATTTGAATTACTGCCATTTTTTGATGAGGAAACTGGCTCAGAGAGGTAAAGAACTTGCCCAAAGTTTCACAGGAGACAAACAATGGAACCTGAGCCTGGTTCAAAACAGGGACTTTCTACCCTTCAAATGATATGGCCTTTCTGACCACCTTTAGCTGCCCGAGGCCAGCTTGCCTTGAGGCCCCAAATGTCTCTGCCTCCTCCAGGAAGCTTTCCTTGACTGTCCTCAGTCCTGGGCAATCAGACTATACGTCCAAGACCTACATACCCATAAGGCCTGTGTGATCTTCCTCCCTGGCCTTGTCCCTCGCCCCACTCTCCTTTTTCCTCTGATCCAAGTTTCCTCTTTACTCTCCTTCAGGTATTTGCCCAGATGTCTTCTCAGCAAGACTTCCCCTGATGACTTTATTTCACTTTGCTCCTTGCAATTCCACCAGATACCCCATTTACTGCTCTCTCTCTGTCGTGTTTATCCAACATCCCTGTATTTTTGTTGTTGTTCAGTTGCTAAGTTTTGTTTGACTCTTTGCGACCCCATGGACTGTAGCCTGCCAGGCTTCACTGTCCTTCACTGTCTCCAAGTTTGCTCCAACTCATGTCCATTGAGTCAGTGATGCTATCTAACTGTCTCATCCTCTGTCTGTATTTTTACTTACTTAAACTCACCCATCATCTATCTCCCCCACTAGAAAGCAAGCAGATTTTTGGTCTCTTGTGTTTGCTGCTGTCTCCCCAGCCCCTCTCTGCATGGCACACAGTAGGTGCTTAATAAAGGTTGGTCAAATGAATGGGTTTCACTGTCTGGCATCTCTAATCATGCTGGGCTGCTGCGGAGTGGCAGGGAGAGACCGAGGCCTCTGGAGGGACAAATCCTGCGGGGGCCGCGCCCGCGCCTGAATCCCATCACCAAGGGAGCAGTCTAGCTGTCCGACCTGTTCCTGCCTCTCTCCCTGCACCAAGATTTTCCCATCCGTAAAACAAATGGAGCTGGACTCCGAGGTTCTCCTTGGTTGTCACAGAGAAAGAGAGAAGCCAGGGAGGGAGACAGAAGTGAGGACACAAGAGTGGGCGTGGGAAGGAGAGTGAGAAGTGGGGAGAGGGCGGAGGGAGGGGGCTACAGAGGTGGGGGGCTGCTGGAAGGTACCTGCTTCTCCCTCACCAGCAGTGGTGCAAGGGTAGCCCAGACCCTCTGCTCCACAGTTCCCTCAGCCCCCCACCCCCCCCCCCCGCCCCCACCACCTCCCGAGGGAATTAAATTGCATCCAAACACCAGGCTCTGATTAGCGCTGGCCAGCTGGGCAGGAAGATTTATCATCCCAATTACGAGCTGGCCAAGACAAGCAGGCAGGATGGCGATGGGGGGGACTGGATGAGCAGGCGGGGGTGCTTCAGGGAAGGGGCGTCAGAGCTGTCAGGGGGGGATGCCTTGCACTCCCTGCCCGGTCCCCACTCACCTCCAGTGGGAGCACGAGGTTAGGGCGCCTTCTCTGCTTGTTGGTTATCTGTTTGGCTTCCACATGGAGATTGGAAGTTTGACCTTGTTGGGTTGGGGATGTTTCATCCACCAAAGGGTAGGGGAGAACTTCTGGGTAAAATAGGGGCCCTGGAATCGGGGGTGGGTGGCAGGAAGTTTTCCTTCCTAGGGCTGAGCTGGTCCTAATACTCTGGGCTTTCCTACAAAGACCACATGGACCTCACGAAAATCTTTGTTCCTGGTGGGATTAATTAAGTACCTAGGCAGCTCAGGATCCTGGGAGTTACCTGGTCCAAGTGGAACCCAGGCTTGATTTACACACTTCTGGTGATGGGGAGCTCACTACCTTCTGAAGCAACCCCTTCCATGCAGAGCTGGGCCAAGCCTCTTCCCCAGCCTCCCCAGCACTTCCTCCCTCCTTCCCTCGCCCTGCCCTCCACTCTCAGAACATGTCTCAGCCGAGTCTTCCTGACAGCCTCCCATCTGTTCCCCGCTCCAGGGTGCCCCCCTCCCATCCCCCTTCCCCCACGAACCCAAGTGGCCACAGGGGACTGCACATCTGACCATCTCCCTCTTCTGCTTGAAGACCTGCTCTGGCTCCCTGTCGTCTCCAGGAGATGTCCGGCTGCTCACAGGACATCCAAGGCCTTTTGTAGAGGCCCCCAGTGAGCTTCTGCATGCTCAGGTCGTCTCACCTGCTCCAGCTACCCTCTGGCCCAGCCTCTAGCCACATTCTATTTCTTAGAATGGACAGAGGTCTTCCTGCTGGCCAAACCTCCAGGCCTTGGCACACGTCTTTCTGCTGGGAGCTCCCAACCCGACTCTCCTTAACCTTTGAGACCCAACTCAGACGTCCCCTTCTCTGAGAAAGCTTTCTTGCCTTCTTCCCCTGCTGCACCTCCTGAGAGCCCACCTCTACCCTGTGCTGTCCAGAGCGGGGCCAGACCTCCTGAGGTCAGAGGCCAAGACTCTACCCCCAGACTCCAGTGCCCAGGCCCGGTGGGTGAGAAGAGGACCCCCTTTATATAAAGCATTCAGCACAACATCTGGCATATTGTGAGCTTCAAATAAATAGAAGCCACTATGATAAATAGTTATGAACTTCTCAGGTGGCCCAGTGAGTAAAGAATCTGCCTGCAATGCAGGAGACACAGGAGAGCCAGGCTTGATCCCTGCGTCGGGAAGAAACCCTGGAGGAGGGTGTGGCACCACCTCCAGTATTCTTGCCTGCAGAATCCCATGAACAGAGCGTGGCAGGCTACAGTCCATAGGGTTGCAAAGAGTCGGACACGACTGAGCGACTGAGCGCACATGATTAATAGTCAACAGTAACCGTTACTACCCTCATAGCTGTCCAATAGGGTGCCATTTCATAGGTGAGAAAACCAAGGCAAGAAGAGGGGAAATGACTGTGCATACTCTCGGCTAGGGGTCGGACCACTAGAAGCAGTGTTTCTTTATCACACTGCCCTGCCTTCCTAACTGGGTGGGCAAGACCATTTACCATCCATTCAGGAAATATTGAGTTGGCCAAAAGGGTTGTTTGGGATTTTCCATATGATGTTATGGAAAAATCTCGAATGACCCTTTTGGCCACCCTAATACTTGTACGCACCTACTAAGTGCCAGGCCCAGTGTGAATGCTACAGATATGGAAGAGACCCTGCCTTCAAGGAAGGTCCTTTCCCCAGGAGACGAGAGATCAACAAAGTCGGCACACAAATGCATGTCTAAATCATAAAGCTTGCTCTGTGATAGAAAAGAAAAATCAGGGGCTGGTGAAATCGGGACTTGGCCTGGGGTGACCCGGCTGGGGAAGCGCTAACTGATCTAGTTAACTCTTTGCTGTCCAGCCAGAGACAACCCCTCCAGACCAGTTTGGGGCCTGGAAGAGGGGGCCGGCTGCAGCTCCCTGGCACACCACCCCCCTCTACCCCAGCGCCGGCTTCGCCAGCCCGCCCGCCACCCCTCTGTCTCTCTGAAGACTGTCCCTTTACAGCTGCCCTTTTTTCCACTGAAGGATTCAGACACAAATTGTACTTTAAATTCAATATCGGTCATTAATATTTCATGATTACAAAACGTTAAAGATAATGTCAGTGGAAGGAGCGTCTGCATGGGCAGAATGGATGACTCAGAAGTTCGGGGGAGAGGGGAGCCCGCATACTAAGTGGCTGGGGAGTCTTTGAGGTAATCCGGTCTGACAGGCTGTGGCTGTGCCTCAGTGCTGTGTTCTCGTTCTGTTCTCCGAGGTGCTCACAAGGCTCCGCTGCTGTGTGTAAATATTTCCCCTCTGATTCTTGTCACCTCGTGTTCGTTGACCCCGCCACTGGCCCCCCGCCGTGGTCCCCTGTTTCTGAGAAGCCAAATAGATGCTTTGGCAGAAGGGCACCGCGGTGTGGGGGGGGCAGGGCGGGTGGTGGTGGGGAGACCCCAGGGCATTGTCCCTGAGGCTCTGGCCTGGCTGTGGGAGCCCTGCCCACCCCCATCCCCCAGGGACTGGCTTTGTGACTTTGGGGCCATCGCGGTTCCTTCCTGAGCCTCTACTTCCCAGTCTGCAAAGTGGGGATAACAATTTGTCCTCGTCTCACAGAGAGGGCAAGAGGCTGGAGTGGGTGGATGGCTGGCGCCGCTCCTGGCTTCATGCCTGGCACCAAAGACATATGACTCGGGGGTAGCTGGGTGAAGGCCGGGCCATGCCGTCAGACTGGCTGGGGCCCGGAATTTGGACAAATGACTTCACCTCCCTGAGTCTTAGTTTCCTCATCCATACGTTGGGGGTAATGGCAGAATCGACATCTGATAGGTGGGGAGCTTCCGTGAACACAGCACTGTAGAGCGCCTGGCACAGAGTGAGTGCTTCAGGCAAGTGCACCGAGTCCAGATCAATAGCTATCATTAACTGAGCACTAAGTACTAGGCTAAGTTCTTTCTATCCTATTTAATCCCCCCACAAGCACCGTGAAGTGGGAACCACTCATTTTATCATCGATCAATATCCCCGGTGAGACTTGGGCAGGAGTTGTGAATTGCAGCTCCGAGGGGAATGGTCGCTAGCCCAGTCCTTTCCTTCCCCATGCTCAGTTACTGGGATGGTGTGGGGGCAATAGGGGTGGGGCCCAGAGAACAGAGTGCCAGGAAAAGGGAGGCTGTGGAGCAAAGCTGTGGAAGAAACCAGGAAGACCTGGCCCCAAATCCTGGCTCTGCCAGTGCACATCCTTGGGCAAAGCTCTTTATAGTCTGAGGCTCAATTTTCCCATCAATAAAATGGGTGCTGATCATGATTCAATAGAAGTATGTGCTAAAAAGGATCAAGCTCAGTATCTATTAGGTAAACACTGTAAAAAAAATCTCTGCTGGGGAGAGGCCCCTGACACACTCTCTCTGTGAAATGGTAGCATTAGAGATTCTGTATGCTTCTCTAGCTGCTTTCTGGAAGAGATTCACAGGGCAGAAGCACAACGCTTAACCCAAGAAGGGACCAGCCAGCGGTGGGCCGTCAGGTGGTGTGACAGCTGGTGGGGAGATGCTCTGTGGGCAGGGAGAGGGGGTGTCTCTGCCCAGCAGCCCGGCCAGGCCCCCTGGCTGCTCAGGAAGCAGGTTCAGGGAGGTGAGGATGGGGAGCTGTCTGCCCACCAGTCCAGCAGCCACTTCTTCTCCAGCCACCTTTGTTATCTCCCTTTCATGCGGTGGAGAAGTGGATTCAAAGGCTTGGGAGCAGCAGGCACTGAGGTTTGAGCCAGCTTTGTATTTCCTTTTAAACCGAAGTTGAAAGAAACGAAGGGAACTTCAGCCTAGGGACTTCCTCGGCTGGAATGGGCTGGTGGGGATAGGGAAGTGGGAGGTACCGGCCAGGGAAGGCGGAGGAGGAGAGCCGCCAGGAGGGCTCGAAAGCACAGGAGGGCCTTGGGGCCCAGCTCGGCAGAGGGGAGTCTGAATGGCGCCCACTTCCACCAAGGCTGAGCCTCTGAGTATTCCTGCTGTCACCATCGGTTACTGGAGGCTCTGCTGGCTGCTGAGACCTGGAGAGCTGACAGGGAGGGGAGCTTGCGAAGCTGGTCTAGCATGGGCTCTGGCAGCGTTGCTCTGGTTGAGGAGGAGGCCTGCTGAACTGCCCTTTCCCCATTTCTGGCATGCCATGAACCCCCATGCTCTGAGCCCCTCACCTCCGTGGCCTGACTTGTCTAGACTCCATGTCCCAGGGCCTCTTTCTTTCTCAGCTCACACGCCTCCCCAGCTGTACCAAACTGCCTGTGACATGCGAGCACGCATGCACACACACACACTCTTCGACACAGCCCAATCACCTTGGAGTCATTCTTGACCCCTCCATCTCTTTCCTCCATCTCACCCCATCAGCAGGTCCAGGGGGCTCTATTTTCAGCCTGCCTCCAAAAGCTACCTCTTCTGACCATTTCCATGGCTATCACCCTGGGCCAGGCCACTATCTCATCTTCAGGGCCCTGTTCCATGTAAATTCTAATTGAGCCCCTGCTCCTTCCCCTCTCCCCACCCCCCCCCACCCCTACCCTGCAGCCCCCAAACAACCTATTTTCAATGCAGCAGCTGTAGGTATCATGTCAGGCAACCTCCCTCCTCTGCTCAAACCCCTCAGTGACTCCCGCCTCATTTGAGTCAAGTCCAAAGACCCACTGCAGGGTAGACACTCTGCCCCTCGCCAACCACACTGGCCTCCTTGCTATTTCTCCAACTATGACCTCAGGGCCTTTGCACTGGCTGTCCCCTCTCCTTGGAACTCTCTTCCCTCCAATGGCAGCATGACTCCCTCACTTTATCAAGCTCTCTTTTGACAAGTCTCCTTCACAGCGAAGCCTACCCTAAGAGAAACAATTCCCTCCCAATCCCTTTCCTCTGCTTTCTTTTTTTCCAGTTTCTTGTTAGCACTTAGCTGACATGCGAACACCCTTTCTCGAAGTTTCCTGAGGGTCTAGCTCTAGCCCATGGAGACAGTTTTTTTTAACCTTGTTAGGGGCTCTATCTCCAACCTCTGTAAAGAGGACTGGTGTATAGTAGGTGCTCAATACAAGCTTTAGGAAGAAAGCCAAACTCAAGACTGGGCCCGGCCTTTTGGGCTCGGGATCCTTCCCACATCTGTGTTCCTGTGGGTCAGCCTTTGCCGACCACGCCCCCACCTCAGCTCTGCCCAGTTTCTTTTTGCCCTGCCCCCAGCCTTTGGCCCCTCCCCCCTGGGCTTTGCCCCGCCCATAGCCCCACCCTTTGGCCATTGCCCCTCCCTTCCGTATTCGCCCCGCCCCCTGGCTCACCCGCCTCCATAGCCAGCACTGTGATGTTGTGCCAGCCGGCCGTCTCTCGGTCCAGTCCCTTGCCGGTGACGATGGCACCCGTGTCCGCATCGATATCAAAGATCTGGTCCAAATCTGAGTCGCGGTCGATGGCATACCTAAGAGGGGCAGGTCAGGGCTGATTGAAGGTGTCCTGGCGCTGATGGAGCAGTGCCCATGTCCCTCCACCCTCCCCCTAAAGAAGAACCACCTGCCTGGGAGACACAGGAAGCAGAGAGACCTTTTCCGACAGAGGAGGCGTGAAAATGGATCTGAGTTTGCATCTCAGCTGCACTGGGTTCCTGACGTGTGACCATGGGCAAGGCTCAACCTTTCCGAGCCTCAGCTTCCTCAGCTGGGTGACGGGGCTAATAATTTACATCTCACGGTCATTGTGAGGTCAGGAAGAAGGCAAAGTGCCCAGCACAGAGTTAGCATTCACAGGGTATTTGATTCTTATCTTTCCATAAGAGATGACTCTGGAACCGGTCTTGAGAAAGGGACAGAATGGCATTCCAGGCATGGGGAACAGAAGCTGCAAAGTGAGAATCATTCAGGGGATGGCAAATTGTGCAGAAAAGGCCAGAACTGGCAAGTGCGGAGGAAGAGGCTTGAGAACAAGCAGAGTGCAGAATTCAGGGCGTTAGGGGTCCTGGGGAGCCTAGAGGGATTTTGAGCAGGAGGGAGGGAGTTGGCTGTGCCGCTCAGAGGCTCGCTCTTCTGAGGCCCCAGACCTGGGACGCGGGCTGAGCCAAGAAGGGGTCTGAGGTCTGGCCGCCGGCCCCTCCCCGCCAGCGCAGCGCGCCAGTGCTAATCTGCGGCTTTTCACTTGCCGCGTGAAAAAGCCCTTTGTTCCTCCTCCTTCCCGGGCCTTTGTGCGGCGGCTCCAGGCCTGAAAGGCCCGTGTCCAACACATGTCTCCGGCGGCGGCGGCCCAGAGAGGCCCCGCCAGCTCTGTCCGCCGCTTCCCCAGGCTGATAACGCGGGCGGGGGCGCCGCCAGGCTGCGCGGCCTACAAAGGCCCCCGAATGCCAAGCAAGGGCTCTTTGTGCAGCGGGAACAATGGAGCCTGGTGGGGCGGGGCACCCCTCCCCCTTCCTCCAGCTGGAGGAAACAAGCCCTTTCTGCATCTTCTGGAGCCAGAGCCGGGACACTGAGGCCCACGGAGAGGACAACACCAGAACACCCCCTTCCCTACCCGCACTGAAACTCGAAGCCCTGAGATGACCCTTCAGTGGGCCTTGGCTGCATTACCAAACCGCTCCAGGCCTCAGTTTCCGCATCTGTTGAATGGGGATAATGATACCCAGTGCATGTGGGAGGGGCTTCCCAAGTAGCTGGTGGTAAAGAACATGCCTACTAATGCAGGAGATGCAAGAGACACGGGTTTGATCCCCGGGTCGGGAAGATCCCCTGGAGGAGGAAATGGCAACACACTCCAGTATTCTTGTCTGGAAAAATCCCATGGACAGAGGAGCCTGGAGGGCTACAGTCCATCGGGTCACCCCTCACACTACTAAGCACAGTGGTACCCAGTGGGACTGTGGAGTCTGGGAGCAGTTGCAGCTGGCTTTGAATCCTCTGCTTCTTATTCCACCTGGGTGACCCTGGGCTAGGCACTGGACCTCACTGGCCTCTGTTTACTTGTCTGCAAAATAGGGTGATTCATACATCACTGGTGTGGGTTAGAGGAAGTAATCCATGGAACTGGGCAAAAGTGGCAGCCCTTACTGTTTTCATATTCACTGCTGCAGTGGAGGTAACAGCTTGTGGCAGACTGCAAAGGGCTGGGCATGAGGGTGTAGTGGGCATTAGAGCTAGTCTTCTGGGGCCCTAGGTTTTTTTTCTTTTTCAGCCATGCCACACAGCATGTGGGATCTTAGTTCCTTGACCAGGGATTAAACCCACATCCCCTGCATTGGAAGCAAACAGTCTTAACCACTGCACCACCAGGGAGGTCCCCCGAATCCCTAGTTTTATGCTGCCTCCTCTCTCTAAGTTGCTAAGCCCACATCCTCTTTGGCCCTGATCAGCCTGGGTCCTCCTGACCTGGGTGAAAGTGTGTGGGTCAGATCCAAGATGACAATTCCTCCCATCAGGCCAGCACTTAACAGTCTGTAGCTTGCTTTTCCTCCAGCCATCCCTCCCTTCGTTCTTTTATGCCTAAACATTAGCTGAATGCCTTCTCCACGCTGCTCTGTGCTAAAGTGAAAGTCGCTCCATCGTGTCCGACTCTTTGTGACCCCGTGGACTATACAGTTCATGGAATTCTCCAGGCCAGAATACTGGAGTGGGTAGCCTTTTCCCTTCTCCAGGGGATCTTCCTAATCCAGGGATCAAACCCAGGTCTCCTGCATTGTGGGCGGATTCTTTACCAGCTGAGCCACCAGGGAAGCCTAAGAATACTGGAGTGGATAGCCTATCCATTCTCCAGTGGATCTTCCCGACACAGGAATCCAACTGGGGTCTCCTGTATTGCAGGCGGATTCTTTACCATCTGAGCCACAGGGGAAGACCACTCTGTGCTAAGCTCTGGGGGTAAAATGGCAAATGAGACAGATGAGGCCCCGTCCTGCCTGTCATCTTGTGAGGCTGATGTGTGGTCAACCCATTTTGCAGATGAAGATGAGAGAGGCAGCTTCCCAAGCTTAGGGCTGCCAAGTATGGTTGTGCAGGCTGTGTCCTGCACAAAGTTACTAGGCTGAAGAGGGGAAGAGGGGATGAAGAGCAGCTGGTGTTCTTGCCTAGCCACAGATGCTAGCTCAGGAAGCATCTTCTCAAAGGAGGACCTTTTCCTTATTTATGAAATGTGCCACATGGGCTAGTGTAACGCTGCCTAAGGTTGCACAGGGACTGTCAGAGAACTGGAATTTGTGCCCCAACTTGGGACTCTATGCCCAGAGTTCTTTCTAGCACATTGAACCATCTGAAGCGGCAGTGCATGGAGTCTCGGGTCACCGTGGATCCAAGCCTGAACTGCTGGATGTTTGGGTCCAAAGATGGTAGAACCAGACTCTTGAGTAGTGTTGGCTCAGCTGGAAGGAACCATGGAGACCTCCTCTTGATTTTACAGGTAGAAGTGAGTCCGAGAGACAACCAGGGGCCCCTGATCGCCTGGTAGGGGCTGGGCATAAGGCAGGGCTGATGGGAGGATGCCCACCGCCTTCTGTCTCCTCCTCTCTGCTCAGACCTCTTTCCTCTCTTCTCTCCTCCCAGTTACTCTTTTGTTTCCTCCTGGAGAGGAAGAGGGGGATGGATTCTAAGTGGAGGCAGCTGTTCTCAAGGCCATGGGAAGGGAGGGGGGGCGTGGGGAGCCACCATCAACCAGCTAAAGACTTGGGGCTGCAGGTCCATGTGGCTGCTCAGCCCAGGTGGCTTTGTTCCAGCTCAGGGAGCCAGCGAGCGAGAGAGAGGGATAGGTGGAGGGCACGTGGCAAGGAGCGTGGCCTGGGAGGTGTGGGGGCAGCGGGGGAGGCTTGAGGCCCTCACTTGGCGGCGCTCGAGTTGTGTGTCTGGTCTGTGCTGCAGGTGGTCAGTGCGCCTGCGTGATGCTGTGTTACGGCTGGAAGGTACAAGAGTTAGGCGCTCAGACCAGGAGCAGGATCCACAATGACCCCAGGCAAGCCACTTCATCTTTGAGCCTTAATTTTAAGGAAAATGGAAAAGTGATTTAACTCCTATCTTGCAAGTGGTTGGGAGGATTATGCGCCTGGCTGGGGGACAGGTGCCTAGTTGGGTTGCAGGAAAATGAATCTGTGAGTGAGCACTATTGTTATTCTAATGACGATTCAGAAATGTCTGCTAAGGGGGACACAGGACCACCCCCCCCAACCCAGTGTGTGCTCTGCGGGCCTAGGGGTGGGAGGTACCATGCATGGATGTGGGATCGTTGCCAGGGTCTGAGAAAGACAAGAGGCATCTGTGGTCTAGAAGGCTCTGCTCAAATCTCAGTTCTCATTTGGTCAGCCAGGACCTGGAGGGCAGGAAGGGGAGCAGGAGCAGGTGTGAGTGGAAGAGAGCAGTGAGAGAGTGTAGGTTTGTGTCCGCTAGCGTGTGTGTGTGCACAAGTGCAAAGAAAGCCTGGGAATTGTGGTCAAGAGTGGGATCTGGTGGCCATCTGCCGAGGTTTGAAACCTAGCTATGTGACCTTGAGTCAGTCACTTAAGCTCTCTGGTCTTTGGTTCCCTCTTAAAAATGGTGCTAATAATAACACCTACCTCAGAGTGGTTGTGAGGATTAGACAAGTACTACCAATAAAACACTAATAAAACACTTTTAACAGCGCTGGGCCCCTGCCACATGACGTATGGATTAGCTCTCATTTTTATTTGCTCAGCAAGACTCTGTGCCAGGCCGGAGCACATGCAGGAGCCGCTCCCAGCCTTGCAGATAACTGTCATCACTGCCGCTGCCATTTTACACATGGGGAAACTGAGGCTCAGAGAAGCCAGGTGCCTTGCCCTGGGGCAGAAGGGCTGATGGGTGGCAAGGCCAGATTCCCAAGCCATGTGTGTCTGTGCAGAGTCCCACGTCTGACTAAGAGCAGCCGCCTCAGGGCCAGCCGGGTGCACCTGCGGGTGCCCCCTCACCCTGGGGACAGCACAGAACACTGCTGTTGTCAAGGTCAGGGTGAGAGAAGTGGCCAGGGTACGTCTTCCTGGTTTGAGGGCACATGTGGGTTTTTGTCACTTAAATATGTGCATATATAGCTCACGCAGGCATGATAAATACGACAGTGTGCAGACTCGTGCGTGTCCAGGCTGCCCGGTGCTCCTCTATCCGGGCTCGTGCACACACACGTGCACACACAGCAGGCTGGATGATGCAGTCCCCACCTGAGCTCCTAGCAGGGGAGACTCTTCACAAGCAAAAGGGGCTGCTCCCCTGAGCTGGGGACTCCTCTCTGCTCACTCCATCCTGCCTTTTGACTCTTTCCCCTCCCCCACCCCTTTTAAAGCACACCCTCAAAGCCCACACACGATGCCTAGAAATCTGTATGGGGTTAGTACTGGTTGCAGAATGAAGGGGAGTCCAGACCACCAAGAAAAATGGTAAGGTCCATTTCCTGAGGACCTACTATGTGCCAAACACTTAATCCTTCCTCCAAGCCTGGGACCACTGATCACAGAACCTGGTCCCTAGTAGACATTTAGTACTTTTTTTCCTGAATAAATGAATGAGGCAGGAACTACCATGACACCCATTTTAGAGATGGGAAAACTGAGGGTTGGAGTAGGTGCAGTGATTTTCCCATAATTCTGCAACTGAGCTAGGATTCATTCCAGGTTTTCTCTGACTCTAAAAGGAGTACATCAAGGCTGTATATTGTCACCCTGCTTATTTAACTTATACGCAGAGTACATCATGAGAAATGCTTGGCTGGAAGAAGCACAAGCTGGAATCAAGATTGCCGGGAGAAATATCAATAACCTCAGATATGCAGATGACACCACCCTTATGGCAGAAAGTGAAGAGGAACTAAAAAGCCTCTTGATGAAAGTGAAAGTGGAGAGTGAAACAGTTGGCTTAAAGCTCAACATTCAGAAAACGAAGATCATGGCATCCAGTCCCATCACTTCATGGGAAATAGATGGGGAAACCGTGGAAACAGTGTCAGACTTTATTTTTTTGGGCTCCCAAATCACTGCAGATGGTGCTTGCAGCCATGAAATTAAAAGATGCTTACTCCTTGGAAGGAAAGTTATGACCAACCTAGATAGCATATTCAAAAGCAGAGACATTACTTTGCTAACAAAGGTCCATCTAGTCAAGGCTATGGTTTTTCCAGTGGTCACGTATGGATGTGAGAGTTGGACTGTGAAGAAAGCTGAGCACTGAAGAATTGATGCTTTTGAACTGTGGTGTTGGAGAAGACTCTTGAGAGTTCCCTGGACTGCAAGGAGGTCCAACCAGTCCATCCTAAAGGAGATCAGCCCTGGGTGTTCTTTGGAAGGACTGATGCTGAAGCTGAAACTCCAGTACTTTGGCCACCTCATGCGAAGAGCTGACTCATTGGAAAAGACTCTGATGCTGGGAGGGATTGGGGGCAGGAGGAGAAGGGGACGACAGAGGATGAGATGGCTGGATGGCATCACCGACTCGATGGACATGAGTTTGAGTGAACTCCGGGAGATGGTGATGGACAGGGAGGCCTGGTGTGCTGCGATTCATGGGGTCGCAGAGTCGGACACGACTGAGTGACTGAACTGAACTGAAAACCCATGTGCTTTCTGTTGCACCCCACTGTGGAATGCTGGGAGGAAATGAAGTGTTCACTCTCTCTCTGGTTCAGCTTGGGCTTTCCTGGTTTTGACACTGAAGGGAGACCCAAGAGGGGGCTGGGGCTGGTAGGGCTGGAGATGGGTTGATAAACAGCCAATCTGTCTGCAAGGCTGCCTGATCCAGAGATGGGCCCATCTGAGCCCTCTCCTCTTTCTCTTCAAAGCCTTCCAAGACTTCACACTGCCTAAGGATAAAGTCCCACACCTTCACCTGACATTCAAGGTCCTCTCAGCTTGTCCCCAAGTGCCCCCACCCCGACCTCCTCTCCGGCCCCAACCGCCCTCCTGTGAGCTCATTCAGCTGACCTCACTGCTCCTAAACTTGACCTCCTGGCTCCCTGATTCTGTTCCTGCCGCCAGGTCCTCAGAGCCACTCCACCCTGGTTGCTGCCCTCCCATTCCAGCCCCATCCTCTTTATCTTTGCTCCATCCCTCCTTGGTGCTCAGAGAATGCGCCCCTCCTTGGAGCTCCTGAGTCCTTAAGCCCCTGCTCAGCCCACTGAGACTTAACTCTGTCACTTGACTCACTCACATGGGGCCCCAGCCTTCCCCTTGCCCCCGTCTGACTCTCTGTGTTTCACGCAGAGGGGAGGGCACCGCATCAAGTTGGAAGCTGTTCAAACTACCAAGAGAATCAGAAAGAAGAAGTGTTAGTCGCTCAGTTGTGCCCAACTCTTTGCAACCCCATGGACTGCAGCCCACCAGGCTCCTCTGTCCTTGGGATTCTCCTGGCAAGGATACGGGAGTGGAGTGCCATTTCCTTCTCCAGGAGACCTTCCTGACCCAGGGATTGAACCCAGGCAGACTCTTTACCACTGAGCTATGAGGGAAGCCCTAAGAGAATCAGAAGCAGGGGTGAGATGGCAGAAGGCTGGGCTCAAGAATCAGACAATCATGGCTTAAAGCCCATTCCTTCCCCCTTCAGGCTGAGTGACATTGGGAGGGTCACTTCTCCTCTCTGACCCTCAGTCTCTTCATCTGTAAAATGAGTAAACTACAACCTGAGGGCCAAACGCCACAGAGTGAGGCATCTTCCACGCTCTGCAGTACAGCGACTCGGAAAAGTCACTTTCTAATCTGCATCTCGGGATTTCCCAGGTACCGCCATCCTAGGCAGAGTTGCCTAGGATATCACTTCATTTCCAGGAACACACTAAGCCTGTTCCTGCCTCAGGACCTTTGCACTCGCTATTCCTTCTACCCCTGATAGCTCAGTTGGTAAAGAATCCACCTGCAATGCAGGAGACCCTGGTTCACTTCCTGGGTCGGGAAGATCCGCTGGAGGAGGGATAGGCTACCCATGCCAGTATCCTTGGGCTTCCCTTGTGGCTCAGCTGGTAAAGAATCCGCCTGCAATGCAGGCGACCTAGGTTTGATCCCTGGGTTGGGGTGACCCCCTGGAGAAGGGAAAGGCTATACCCAGTAGAGCCTGCAGGCCAGAATACTGGCCTGGAGAATTCCATGGACTGTATAGTCCATGGGGTCGCAAAGAGTCGGACATGACTGAACGACTTTCACTTTCATTCCTTCTACCCAGAATGCACTTTGCCACATCTTTGTCTAATTGATTCTCTCTTGATCATTCTGATGTCAACTCACTTGTCAACTCCTTGACCACTTAATCCAGGGTAGCCCCCTGTGGCCCCAATTGGTCTTATCCTATTACCTTGTTTATTTTCTTCATAGGTCTTATCAGCAATGACCCCTTTTAACCATCTGTTGACTTGTGGCGACAAACATTCGACTACTTATTGGCTGTTTCCCTGCCTCCCCTGCCCCCCAGGAGAAGGCAAACTCCTTGAGCGGAGGGACTGGGTCTTATCACCTCTGTTTCCCCATTGTCTGGGGCAGTGCCAGATGTGACATGACTCACACCCCTAGGTGCTGACTGAGTCCAGGACCCTTGGAACCCAGGGAGCTGGAACATAAGCCAGGCTCTGGGCTGCCCAGGTGGTCTGTGAGGACCCCTTCTCTAGCCATCTGTCCCCTTACAGACCGGGCGCTCCTCCCCAGCTCTACCCTTGGCTGAGTCATCTCGGGCCTGGTTCCAGGCCGGCACGGAGGAGGAGGAGTTGGGTAAATGTTTGTGGTGTGAAATTGGACCTCTCTCAAGCTCCTCACCGCCTCCACATCTGAGGAGCCCCAGGGAAGGGGCGGCATAGAGAGATGAAAGGAGGTGAGAAGCAGGTTTCAAAGTTGGCCCTTTCAGTGCAGATGAAAGCAGGGGGGAAGGGAAGTCAACAGAGGGAGGAGGGGGAGGACTGGGGGGAGTGGGGAGAGCAATACTGGAGAGGAGGGGAGAAGGCAGTGGGGTGCGCTGGACCTGGGAGGCCAAGACCAGGCTCCTACTGCTGCCTGGTAACTCTTGTGAGCCCAGGGAAACTCCTCCCCTCCCTGGATCTCAGTTTCCTGCCAAACAAGGGTGATAATGCCCTCCTGGGAAAGGTCTGGGGCTGAGCCAGAGGCTGACGGGGATGTTTAAAGACTGTATCTATTGTCAGCGGGGATGGAAAGATGGTGGAGTTCACAGGCAGTGGAGGGTGGTTTTGGCCATGGGAAGGGTGGAGGCAGCCTAGGAGGCTTTCAGGACCTCTGGACTGAGTCTGAGCCCTTCAGCCTATCTTTGAACCTTGTCAGACTTCTCTTGTTGGTTCATTGCTCAGCCTCCCATAGACATCACAGTCTACTCATCTCCAGACACACCTACCACTTCTTCCCTTCCTATGCCTGTGCCTGGAATAGCCTTCTCCTCATAGCTACACTCGGAGAAGGCAATGGCACCCCACTCCAGTACTTTGCCTGGAGAATCCTAGGGACGGGGGAGCCTGGTGGCTGCCGTCTATGGGGTCACACAGAGTCGGACACGACTGAAGTGACTTAGCAGCAGCAGCAGCAGCATAGCTACACTGACCAGACTCAGGTACACGGCTCAATATAATTCCTGCCTCCTCCAGGAAGTCTTTCTAGACCCCTGAGGGTAGCCTCCAGTCTGGGAGCCCATAGGTAGTTAAGCATCTTTGTGTCTTCACCTTGGGGTTGCCATGTAAGGTTGCACAGGCTATGCACTGGACAAATCGGAGGGAGCCATTCACATAAATGATGGTGAGAATGCTACCCATATGGAGTTGAATAATGCAGAGATCCTTTAAGCACAGAGCTAGGCACACAGCTGGCTCAGGCATCATTCACTATGTACAGGGGTTTCAGGGAATAGACAGGAAGCTCCAGACACTTAAATTCAGTCAACAGTGGGCAGTCACCCCACCCTGACCTCCTCCTCTGGATCACTTTCTTTCTCTCTGACATCCCTTCAGCTTGGGCCATGGTCAGGGACTCCCCAACCCCTGCAGATTGCAAACCCTTCCAGGGACACCAACAGCTCCAGAGCACCCTGTGGCCTCTGCCCACTTGCCGCTGGCCCCCTTCCCCCAGCGCCCCACCCCCATGCCTCTGTCTCTGCCACTGGCTTTCTCTCCAACTCTCCTCTTTCAGTTCCTACAGTGTCAGGTCGAGTTACTCCTGCCCTCTTTCCACTGGTTTTCCTTCTCTGACCACTTCCTCTCACTGTCGGTCTCACTGCATCTCCAGGAACCTCTCTCTTCTCTGTCTTTCTCTGCTTTTACATTTCATCCATTCACCATGTGTCAGGGAATGTCCACTGAGCGCTAGGCAGCATGAGGACCTGAGGCTACAGCGGTGAACTTAGACACGCATCCCTATTCTCCTAAAGCTTATCTTTTAGGGAGAGGGACAAAGTCATCAGGAAAATGGGTAACAGGTTAGATGGTGATGAAGGACGAAAGAAAATGGATATGAAGTGCGGGGACACGTTGGGGCGGGGTTGACATTTTAGAAAGGGTGGGCAGGGAAGGTTGCACTGAGAAGGTGACTTTTGAGGAAAGTCCTGGAGGAAGTGAGAGGACCAACCCTGGAGATGTTAAGTGGGAGAACATTCCAGGCAGAGGGATCGGGCAGTGCAAAGGCCCTGGGGTAGAGGTGGGCTGGGTGTATCCCTGGAGCTGTGAGGAGGTCAACGTGGCCAAGCAGAGTGAACCAGGGAGGAGGTGAGCCAGGGTATGAGAAGTTACAGTGAGGCCACATCCTATAGGGTCTGGGCTTTTATCCTGAGTCCCAGAGGTGCCTTTGGAGGGCTTTCAGCAGAGGAGGGCCAGTGGAGGGTGGTTTGGGCCACAAGAAGGGTGGGGCGGGAGTCAGTCTGGCTCCTGTGCCCATTCTAGATTGAAGAGGGGTGATGACAGAAGCAGAGAGAGCCAGTAATCAGGCAAGAGAAACAGGTGGCCTGGACCAGGGCGGCAGCTGCGGAGGAGGTGAGAAGTGGTCAGATTCTGGAGATGTTTTTAAAGCAGAGATGACAGGCTTTGCTGATGGATTGGAGGGAGGTGTGAGAGAAAAACGTAAGTCGAGGATGTTTGCAACATTTTTGACCTGAAAAGCTGGAAGGATGAAATTATCTTTTTTTTTTTTTTCCCCTTCTGGTGGAGGACCGAGGCTGAGCCCAGGTCACTGCTGCGTCTGTCACACCTGGTTCTCTCTCGTTATCCTGAGCTCCCTGTCTCTCTGCCACTGTTCTCGAATCCGATTCCTTTGTCTCTTTGGCTCCCGGTGGCCCGAGTCCATCGCTCTCTCCTCTCCTCCCTCACCATCACCGCCCCCAACCCCTCCCTGTCCCGTCCCCACCCCCTCTGCCCGCCGTCTGTCCGCAGGCGCTGGCGGGGTAGCAGGCAGCAGGCGTCGGCCCCGGGCGGGGGTCTCACCGGACGGGCCGGTTGGCGGCGTCGGGGTCCCGCGCCGTCACCACGCCGACCAGGGAGCCCACCTGCGCGTCCTCCTGTACCTCCAGGAGGCCGGAGGGCGGCCGGAACTCGGGGGGCTCGTCCACGTCGATAACGGCCACGCGCACGATTGCCTGGTCGCGGAACGTGCCCAGGTCAGCGAAGCGGGGGTCCACGAACTTGTTGAGGGCCTCCAGGACCACGGTGTGCACCGGCTGGGACTCGAAGTCCAGGCGCTGGAGGAGTGGGCGGAAGGGAGCAGAGGGCCGGTGAGTGGGCTGGTCTGCTCCACACCTCCAGGCGGACAGAGTCCAAGTCTGGGGGTAGGGGGAGCTGGCCTGGCTCCGAGGGGGCGGGGCTGACCCCAAGAGGGTGGGGCTGGCTTAAGGTCACAGTTGACTGAGGTATCACTGACTCAATGGCATCACTGACACACTGTCCGGTTACAGGGAGAGAAAGTCAGGCCCTGCTGGGGACAGTCTTGCTCAGGGACACAGGGTCACATACTGACTCCCAGACTTCCTGCTACCCGGCGCACGGGACTGGCCTTAATTTATTAACTTACAAAGCTCTGTGTGCCAGTGTTCTAAATGTAGCGACTCATCTAATTTTACAGCGTCCCAAAGAGGCTTGTATTATTATTATCATCCTATTTGACACGTGAGGACGTCGAGGCCCAGCAGGCTCTGTAACTTGCCCTAGGTCACTTAGCAGTTAGTCCCTGGCAGGAGCGGGATTCACATCCCCGGCAATGCGGCTGTCAAGTGCCAGCCCTTAACCCCACTGGCAGGAAAGGCGCTGGATGTGTGGCTGCCCGGCTGTGTGTCTGCGGGCAATCTGTTCGGCCTCTCTGGGCCTCAGGTGGGAGGGTGAGATGAGACCTTCCTGGTGTATTATTGGTGGCAGCTGCTAATGTGAGTTGAGCCTGATAAGCCGGGCGGCCTTAGAGCTTCCCTCAGAGACCTCGCTAAAGCCACGCTGAGCCCTGGTTCTCATCAGGGAATGCTGGTGGGGGACCCTCTGACGGACAAGCTGCATGGCTGCATGGACTCTGGCCTCCTAAGGATAACTCCTTTAGAGCAAAGAGAAAGGGCAGTGGTGGAACCATGGCACCACTGTTACATGCTGGGGGAGCCATCTGGGCAGCAAGGGCCACCTTCCTGGAGAACTGCCTCTGTCTAGGGTCCCTCCTTTCCTCTCAGAACCTCCCCTCCACACTCCCCCTTCCCCAACAGAAAGAAAAAGAAGGGCTACCTCCTCCCTCCATCCTGTTGCCTGGGAAATCAGGATGCAGGGAGGCAGGCGCGGACCTGGCCTGGGAGTGAGCGATGGGCTCTGGAGCCAGGTCATCAATCAGGCGGGGGCTCTGCTCCCTGAGCCAGCACTGACTCCACAGAGACACCTCAGGCGCCACTGCTGGAGCAGGCGGGGTGGGGGTGGGGTTATGGGGCAAGAGGCAGGGAGGATGGGGAAGTTACTACAGGGGCATCACCGGGGATGAGAGCAAATGCTGTGCTGGGGTCCCTGGGCTGGGCTTGGGGCCTGATTCTGCTGCTCTGTGATGCTGGGCCTCCCCAGGCCTCCAGGTCCCCCATCTGTGAAATGGGCTTATCTTACCGTGAAGACAAGTGGAGGTCAGAAGACCGAAAGCTATGTAATGTCTAAAAGGGTGGATTCTGGAGACAGACTTCCTGGGGCCCTGTCCCTACAACTTCTCTGTAAGATGTTTGTCCTTGGATGCAAATGACTGAACTCAGGGCCTCAGATTCTCACCTATGAAATGGGCAATAATAATACTGAGAGGGTTGTTGTAGAGATTAAATGAGTTAATACATGGAAAGCATTGGAAAGGAGGCTGGCACGCTATTAACACTTCATTGTAAGTATTAGCCTCATATTCTTATCCTAGTTGAAGAAACAGAGTTTTCTCTATCCTCAAACCCTCGTGGCCAGGGAGAGAGTTTGATTATTGAGTGAATGAAGGGCTGTCGGGGCAGATGTTTCTGTGGGTCCCAGGAGGCAGAGCCTGGGCTGACAGGAACTAGACAGACTGTGGCTGAATGGGAGATGGAGGAGCAGGACACTGGTAGGGAGTGAGCGTCCCATCCCTGGGAGTATACAAAGGCTTATGACTGTTTGTAGGCCAGGGCAGGGGACTCAGACCTCCCGTGGAACAGCAGCGTTGGAGTGGGCAGCATCAAAGACCTGTGCACCCCTGAGCTGTCAAGTTCGTGACCAAGCCCTTGAAGATGATGTTTGCTTTTTTCTCTGACCTCTGTCTCCTTTCCCTAGGGGGTGCTGAGTTTGCTGTTTGAGCTTCTGGTTCCTCGGCTGGTCAGTGGGTAAGTAGGCTGTTAGACTCAGGAAGGAAAGAACTTTGGGCTCACCAGACCTGGGTTCAAATCCTACTCTATCTCTTACAGGTATAATCTTGGGCAAGCCCTTTTACCTTTCTAAATCTCTGTTTTCTTACTTGTAAAAACAGTCATAATATGTTTTCCTTCCAAGGGTAACATCAAGATGAAAGGAAACAGTGAGTGTGAAGGGCCTGGTGTGAACTTGAAGTAGCACAGCGTAGTGTGTAAGAGCACAGATTCAAATCTGGATTGACTCCTGGCTCTTGACTGCTAGCTGTGCAACCTTGGACAAGTAACTTAACCTCTCTGTGCCTCATGTTCTCATTTGTAAAATGGGAAGGAAAGCATTAGCGTTTTCCCAGGTTGGTCCAGCCTCCCTGGAGAGACTTCACCCCTGGAGTGAAGTGGGATGGGGTATTTGTCTGCTCAGTGACCCCCTACCCAACCCTGCTGCCCTGGGGCCTGCCTCCCCCATCACTTCCAGGGTGGCCGCACCTTCTGCACTACGATGATGGCCTCCTGCGTGTCACTGTCTGTGATGACCTTGAACACGTGCCCGCCGCTGCCGCTCTCCTCCCTGAGGTGGTAAGTCATGTCTGTGTTTTCGCCCACGTCTGAGTCCTCGGCCTTCACGCGTCCCACGGCCGTGCCGATGGGGGCCGACTCCTGAATGCTGAACTGGTACATCTCTGTAGGGGATACAGCTGTGAGCGGGGATGGTAAGGCAGCCCCTCCCTCAGCTTCCACCAGCTCTAGGGGAGAGGAGGGGGGGTCTCAGATGGGCTCCTTGGACCTCCCTGCTTGGCCAGGACTGGTGCTGGGAGAGGCGCTTCCTCTGCAGAAATGCGGGACGCAGTGCAAAGAGGAGGGTTCTAATTCTGACCTTGGCTTTATCCCCTGATTGATTTGAGAAAGTGTTGGCAGTTCTCTGGGACTCAAGTGTCCTCATCTGCCCAAAAGGGGACAGAGAATCACCGTGATCAAGGCTACGGCCCTGGAGTCAGTCCTGGCTGTGTAATTCTGAGCTCTGGTTTTCCTCATCTGTAGAATGGGAATAATAATAGTGCCTCCCTGATAGCACTGTCATTTCCCAATCAATTGAGATGATAATGCATGTCAGTTGCTTAGCACAGAGGCTAGTATCTGTTGCTGCTGCTGCTGCTGCTGCTAAGTCGCTTCAGTCGTGTCTGACTCTGTGCGACCCCAGTGTTACCCACCCAATAAATGGGACACACTGCATTCAAATAGTAGGGCTGCACACTGATTTTTTTGTTGCTGCAGATGTTAATGATATTGGTTCCTTCATTTCCACATATTTATTGAGCATCTGTGATTTCCCAGATGCAGCTCTATGCACTGGGCTTCCAGCAACAAGCAAAACAGACCCAAATCCCAGGCCTCACAGTGCTTTCCTCTTAACAGAAGGAGAAAGACACTAAACAATCATATCAGTAAAATAGGATGTCAGATGATACTTGGGAGAAAAATAAAACTGGGAAGGGAAATGGGGGGTGATGATGAAGGTGTATGTGGAGTTTTAAATAGAGTAATTGGGACTTTCCTGGCGGTCCAGTGGTTAAGACTCTGTGCTTCCAACGCAGGGGGCGAGGGTTCAATCCCTGGTCAGGAAACTAAGATCCCACATGCCACAGGATGCAGCCAAAAAAAAAACTGTAAATGGCGTAATCGAGGAAAAGACAACATTTCTGCAAAAGTCTGAGGGAGGTGAGGCAATGAGTCAAGCAGATATTTGGGAAAGACAGAGGGAACAGCAGGTGCAAAGGCCCTGAGGTGGGTGCAATGCCTGGCTTGTTTGAAGAATGGCAAGATGGCCACTGTTACCAGAGTGGGGAAGCAGAGGGGAAGCCAGAAGGAATGAGGGTCAAGTGGAATTCAAATGGCTCCCTGCTCTCCCTCCAGAGTGGAGTTGAAGGTGAGGGTGATTTGCTAAGTGGTGGGCCCGCCCAGGGGAAGCAGGGGCTGTGGCACTGGGGATGTGTCTCTTGGAGCCTGCACTGGTCTGGATATCCTTGTGTGGTGTGGCTGTCTCTGACTGACTCTCACATAAGAGTCTTGGGGGGACTCTTAACACAAGCTGACGATGCCACCTCCTACTCTTTGCCATAGCTCCCCCAGCGCTGGTGGAAGCTGGGGGAGGGGCTGCCTTACCATCCGCACTGCACTTGGAATGAAGTTGTACAAGCCCCTTGGCCGCTGCTGACTTCTGCAGCCTCATGCCTCCAACTCCCCACCTCAACATGAGCCTTAGCCTGGCTGAAGTTCTTGCAATTCCTTCAGGATGACTTGCTCTGTCTGTGCCACCTCTAGACATTCCCTCGCTTTACTCTCCTCTCTGCCTTCACTTCCCCTGTTTCCCCTCCTTTTTAGTCTCAGTGACTATTACCTCCTGTAATGGGGAAGGTTCCCAGACCTCCAGGCTCTGGTCCTATGTGTCCAGGGCCCCCAAGCTTATCCTATTGTAAGGATTACTGCATTTCCCTATGATTTTCTGTTTATTCTCTCTCCTTCTCTCTTCTCCCTCCCTCTGGGCTGTGAGCTCCTGCAAGGCAGGGACCACATCTCTTATTCATCAGGCATTCATGGTGCCTGGCAGAACACCAGGCTGTCACATAAATGAAATGTTTGAGTGACTAGTGAGTGAATGAATGAAAAGCAGCGTGAGTTACTAGTATACACTCACTGCTGCTGCTGCTGCTGAGTTGCTTCAGTCGTGTCTGACTCTGTGCGACCCCATAGATGGAAGCCCACCAGGCTCCCCCATCCCTGGGATTCTCCAGGCAAGAACACTGGAGTGGGTTGCCATTTCCTTCTCCAATGCATGAAAGTGAAAAGTGAAAGGAAAGTCGCTCAGTCATGTCCGACTCTGTGCAACCCTGTGGACTACATCCTACCAGGCTCCTCCGTCCATGGGATTTTCCAGGGAAGAGTACTGGAGTGGGGTGCCATTGCCTTCTCCATACACTCACTAGATTAACACAAATGAAAGAAATCTGACAGTACCAAGAATCAGTGAGGGTATGGTATGATGGACACATGCATTTCTTCATGGGGGAAAACAATGTGGCTTTATTTAGTAAAGTTGAAGATGAGTTTATTCTGCTCCTCTGTAGACGAATGAAATTGCATGCAAAACAGCAGTAGGAAGCATACAACCATGTTCAAAGTGGTGTCCTCTATAATAGCCTCAGACTGGAAACCACGTAAATGTCCATTGGCAGGAGAATAGATAAATCATGGAATACTATACAGCACTGAAAATGAATACATTATAGCTAGAAGCAATGCCATGTGATTTCACAAACCTAATTTGGGGAGATAAAAAAGCAAGATGAATCATTTGTATTGTGAGCTTCCATTTAGATAAGGTTTAAAAACTTATAAAATTAAACTATAATGTTAGATGATGCCTATATGGGTGAATCAACCCTAAAGGACTGGATAAGGAAGAGGTGGTATATATGCATACTTATATATAATGGAATACTACTTAGCCATAAAAAAGTGAAATTTTACCACTTGCAGCAAGATGGACTTGGAGGGCATTATGGTAAGTCATATAAGTCAGACAAAGATGAATACTGTATGATATCACTTATATATATATAATCTAAAGAATATTTAAAAAAGAAACAGATTCACAGATATAGAGAACAAATTAATGGTTGCTAGCAGGAAGAGGGAAGTGGGCAGGGGCAATGTAGGAGGAGATTGAGAGGTACAAATTATTAGGTTTAAAAAACTACAAGAATATATTGTACAACATGGGGAATATAGCAACTAATTTATAATTAGTTATAACTATAAATGGAGTAAACCTTTAAAAATTATGAATCACTGTATTGTACACCTATAATTTACATAATATTATACATCAAAGAAAGTGAAAGTGTTAGTTGCTCAGTCACGTCCAACTCTTTGGGATCCCATGCACAGTAGCCAGCCAGGCTCCTCTGTCCATGGAATTTTCCAGGCAAGGATACTGGAGGGGGTTGCCATTCCCTTCTCCAGGGGATCTTCCCCACCCAGGGACTGAATTCAGGTCTCCTGCATTGCAGGCAGATTCTTTACCATCTGAGCCACCATGGAAGCCCCTATTATCCACCAACTATACTTTGATAAAAAAGAAAAAGAAAAGCAAAGAGATGATGGTCATGAAAGTGGGTGGTGGTTAACTCTGGAGGAAAAGGTAAGGGGAGAAGTTATCATCAAGAAAGGACTTGTGGCAGCTTCTGGGTCCTGGTCGGTGGTTACAAGAATGTTTGTTTCGTAATTATGTGCTGAACTAGACATTTATATTTTATGCATTTCTGTCTGTGTGCTGTATTTCCCAATAAAGAAATAAAGAAAGAATAGATGAGCAACACGGCTGTATGTTAAAAATGGATGACCAACAGGGTCCTGCTGTACAGCGCAGGGAACTCTGCTCAATGTCATGTGGCAGCCTGGTTGGGAGGGGAGTTGGGGGGAGAATGGATACATGGATATGTATGGCTGAGTCCCTTTGCTGTCTGCCTGAAACTGTCACAACATTGTTGATTGGCTACACTCCAGTATAAAATGAAAAGGTTAAAAAAAAAAAGAAAAAATACATGAATGAATAAATAAGAGTCTTCCAGGGGCCCTGGCCTCTCTTCTGCCCCACCCCTTCCAGCTCAGGGCTGGCACACAGCCTGGCACACAGAAAACTGGGTGGCCCCCACCCCTTCACAGGGGTTTTGAAGCTTCCCCATCAAGTGAGTGGGGCTGGGCTGGGGGAGTGGCTGAGGGCGGCTACTGGACCGGGTTCCCCGGGGAACAGCAAAGATGGGGAGCCCTGCCCACCCCGCTTGGCGTCTGGACTGAGGCGCTTAGGCTGCGATGTGCTCTCAGCTAAGGGATTGGATTCCCTTATCTCTCAGGGGTCAGTCCCCTGTGGCAGGGCCTAATGTGAGCAGCAGGCCTCAAGTAATGACTCGCCCGATAGGGATCAGCCAGGCTCCCCACAGCAGTTAGTCTCTGCCAGCTTCAGCGGCTTCCTGGGCACAGCCTTCTCGTCTGAACCTGGGACGGAGGGGCTGGCCGGGCTGACGGGAGGGGGCAGGGACTGGGCCAGAGAAGACACCCCCACTCTGCTGTGCCTGGGGAGGCAGAGAGTGGAAAGCACTCTCCCCCAGTTCAGAAGCACAGAGTCCTCCAGGCTCAGAGGAGAAGGAAAACACCTGTCGCTCCAGACCCTGGCATTTCTATGCACAAATGATAGGTGCCCCTGGGCATGGCTGCAGCCTCTGTCTGTATGTCTAAAAGACCCTGTGTCTGTCCCTCCATCCCCAGCGTGCCTTTGAAGCTCAGATCAGTAGCAGATCACACATAATAAGCATGACAGGGGTGTGTGCAAGGACCAGCCGGAGTGGTTGGACAGACAGGGGCTCACTCTTGGCCAGAAGCAAGGCACGGGGAGGGGTGGTAAGTGTGCTACATGGATGTATGGAAAGTCAGACAACGTTGGGGCTGTCTCTTGCAAAAAGTAAGATTGGAGGGGGGAGGGGGTTGTGGTGACTTGGATGAATAGACAGATGGACAGACTGGGGAGTCCCTCTATGGTGAGAAGGCTGCAGGGCAGCTTGAGGTCAGAGAGTGGCCGGGAGGGATGACCAGACAGACACACAGACCCACTGCTCCCTCTGGGAAGGCCTCACTCACTCTGCGGGAAGCGGGGCGGGTTGTCGTTGACATCAGTGACCACGATGGTGACGGTCGTGGAGCCGGAGAGGCCACCCAGCTGGCCCGCCATGTCTGTGGCCTGGATCACCACCTCGTAGCGTTCCTGGCTCTCGCGGTCAAGGTCGGGCACGGCCGTCCGGATCACACCTGTGGGTGGGGGGTTGAGGCCAGGGATGCCCCTTGCCAGCTGCCAACTGATACAGAGACCCCTCCCAAGGCAGAGGCCAGGTTCATTCAAGTTCAGGAGGGGAGTTGCGGATGCAGAAGACACTGATCCGACCACCGTGTAGGTGTGGGGCTCAGCACACACACACACACACACACACACACACACACACGCATGCTTATACAGATCGGCTCACAGATAACTCACACTCAGCACTCCACACACACATACCCTCACACACACACTACTCTCTCACACACATCAGATGCATGCACGCGTGTGTCTTCAGTTGCTTAGTTCGTGTCTAATTCTTTGCGACCCCGTGGACTGTAGCCTGCCAGGCTCTTCTGTCCATGGGATTTTCCAGGCAAGAATACTGGAGTGGGTTGCCATTTCCTTCTCCAGGGGATCTTCCTAGACCAGGGATCAAACCCACGTCTTCTGCATTGTAGGCGGATTCTTTACCGCTGAGCCACTGGGGAAGCCCAGTCACATGCACATATACTTTAAAACATACACCTTCCCATCCACTTGTACACATAAACACACACGTTATATACAGACATGTTAACATACATCCACACACTCACACACATACATGCATATTCACACACTCACATTCAACCCCAAAGCAACAGAATATGGACTGTTTCGTTTACTAAAAAGAGGCGTAGGGCCTAGAATCAGGCACTGTGTGACTCTCCCTTGAGCCTCCGATCCCACTTTCAGGGTCTCAGTTTCCCCATATGAGGGGGAATCCCGACATTTTCTGGGTGAGCCTGGCCTGTCTGATTCATCTCTGGGTCGGTATCACTCAGCCCGGAGCCAGCCCCAGCGTGGCAGCTTGGTGAATGTTTAACTGAGTGAACCGGCCTGACGGCCACCCTCAAACACACTCACGATGGAGTCACACTCGCCCGCACATAAACACTGATATGTCTCACACACTTAGACGTACTATTAATATATAAATACACAGGTAACACCTATGAGGTCACATGCACAGGCATAGCACATAGCTACTAGCACACACTTATTCTCACACACACACATACACCCTCCACGATTAAGTCATTCCCCAGCCCTGGGGACCCCAGCCCTTTCCTCCAGGGCCCGGCCCCAGATTCTCTGTCCAGGCACCAGCTAATTGCTGATCAGACAATCCTTCAAACTGTTAATGGAAGCAGGCAGAGGGGCAGCAGGAGGGGGTGGCTGCAAGATGAATTCTGAGCAGGGGAAGGCTGGACTTCACACGTTTATACGGTGGGAGATCAGGCGGGAGGGGGGAGTTGATGAACCAGTCAGAGCCCCCCCACCCCTGACCCACTTCAACCTGTGAGCGCCAGGTGGTGGCAGGTGGTGCCCAGGGCCTGAGCACCAGGTGGAGTCACGCACCAGCAGCCCCACGATGCGCCCCATAAAACCCAATCTCTCCCTCCTGATGTCCCCAGACAGCCCCTAGCCGCCAATAAAGGCAATGGAACGGGAGGAGAGGCTATAGTGTGTGTGTGTGTGTGTGTGTGTGTGTGTTTGTGTGACTGGGGGAGCCAGAGGTGGTGCCTCTAGGGGGTGTGCCTGCTTTTGTGGGATCCCATGGAGATAACGGAAAGTGCGGTCTGTCTAATCAGGGGTCATGGAGGCCTTCTATCAGCGGCCTTCAAGACTCCTCAATAAGCTCCCTCCTGACTTCCCCTTGGCCTGGACTGATCTTTCCAAGGGCAGGGGAGACTTGGAAGCAGACGAACTTGGGATAAATCCCAGATCTGCTATTTGTTGACCAGGTGATCTTGAGCAAAACCCCTCACCTCTCTGGACCTCAGTTTCGTCATTTATAAAATGGGACCATCAAATACCTCCCCAAAGAGCAGGATTTCCCCAACTGGCACCGTGGACATCTCGGGCAGGATAATTCCATCCACGAGATGCTGGTAGTAGCGCCCCTCCCCTCCCAGCTACAGTTCCAGACATTGGCAAATGGTCCCTGGGGGGCAAAATTGGTGCAGAGTTTCATCTCATGAGAACTGCATGTGACAGTAACAGCGATAACTGACATGGATGTGCATTTTCCTGTGCTTGCCATGGTTCTCAGCACCTTAAGGGAACTGCCTTATTTAAATTTCTCATCAGCTCTATGAGGATGGTGCTGTGATTATACCCAGTTTACAGATGAGGACATGGAGACACAGACAGGTTAAGTACTGGCCCACGGTCGCACACGGAGAAAGTGCCCAGTCAGGATTCCAGCAGGCTTTCTGGGGCCGGAGCCCATGCTGTGGACGGCTCTGCCGGACCTCAGTAAGGAAGGAGGGCCCCTGCCCAGCCAGCCTGGTATCCCCCACCCCACCCACCCTCAGGTACAAGGGGAGAGTGCAGGCCTCTGATAGAGTGATGCTGTGCTTCTGTCTCAGCTCCTGAGAGAGCCCTTGCTCATCTCCGTCCTAATCAGGCAAGCCACGCTTCCAGTCATGCACTGGGCTCCTTGCCCCATCTCCCTGGTGCTGGACCTCAATACTGGGACTGTTAGAGGAGTCCCTTCTGGGAATTAGGGCAGGACCCAAGTCCAGGATGGCAGGGGCCGTACTGGGAAGGTGCCCTTGTGTGTCCTCTACCCTGAAGGGCTGGAGGAAGGAAAGAGCAGGAAGGGAAGAGAGAAGAGAGGGAGGAGGATGAAGGTGGCAGAGAGGGAAGGAGAGAGAGACAGACAGAGAGGAGTCTGAGAGGTCAGAGCGGAAAGAGACAGAGAGCGCCACGTACTCGAGGCACAGAAGAAAGGAACGGAGGGCAGGAGAGGGAAAGGGAGACCCATGGAGAGACAGAGGCCTGGAGAGAAACCAAAAGAAAGAAGAAAGCAAGGCCAAGATCAGCAAGGGCAGCGTGAACAGACCTCCCCAGGGACGCCAGAGAGGCAGACGGACAGGGAGGGGTGGAGAAAGAAGGTGGGAGGGCCGAAAGGAGAGGGCTGACAGATGGACTGACAGGGGAGTGATCACGGGCCAGAGACATGGTGGGGGGCTCCCTGCGTGAGCCAGGCAGAGGGGCGGGCTGAGGGGTGGGCCAGTCGAGCACTTAAGATGGGCTAAAGAAAAAGTGAAAGTGAAGTCGCTCAGTCGTGTCCGACTCTTTGTGACCCCACAGACTGTAGCCCACCAGGCTCCTCCATCCATGGGATTTTCCGGGCAAGACTACTGGAGTGTCATTATTAGAAAAATGCAAATCAAAACCACAATGAGGTACCATCTCACGGCAGTCAGAATGGCTGCTATCAAAAAGTCTACAAACAATAAATGCTGGAGAGGGTGCGGAGAAAAAGGAACCCTCTTACACTGTTGGTGGGAAGGCAAACTAGTACAGCCACTATGGAGAACAGTGTGGAGATTCCTTAAAAAACTGGAACTAGAACTGCCATATGACCCAGCAATCCCACTGCTGGGCATACAGACCAAGGAAACCAGAATTGAAAGAGACACGTGTACTCCAATGTTCATCACAGCACAATAGCCAGGACATGGAAGCAACCTAGATGTCCATTGGCAGATGAATGGATAAGAAAGCAGTGGTACATATACATAATGGAATATTAGTCAGCTATTAAAAAGAATGCATTTGAATCAGTTCTAATCAGGTGGATGAAGCTGGAGCCTATTATACAGAGTGAAGTAAGTCAGAAAGAAAAACACCAATACAGTGTATTAACGCATATATATGGAATTTAGAAAGATGGTAACGATGACCCTATATGTGAGACAGCAAAAGAGACACAGATGTAAAGAACAGACTTTTGGACTCTGTGGGAGAAGGCGAGGATGGGATGATTTGAGAAAATAGCATTGAAACGTGTATATTACCATATGTGAAACAGATTGCCGGTCCAGGTTCGATGCATGAGACAGGGTGCTCAGGGCTGGTGCACTGGGATGACCCTGAGGGATGGGATGGGGAGGGAGGTGGGAGGGGGGTTCAGGATGGGGAACACAGTACACCCATGGCTGATTCATGTGAATGTATGGCCAAAACCACCACAGTATTGTAAAGTAATTAGCCTCCAATTAAAAAAAAAAAAAGAACACGAGTGGGTTGCCATTTCCTTCTCCAGGAGATCTTCCCTACCCAGGGATTGAACCTAGGTCTCCCACATTGTAGGCAGACGCGTTACCATCTGAGCCACCAAGGAAATCTATGGGCTAAGCTTTGTCATTTATGTCTAGGATCTCACTGATGTGGAGTCTGGTGATGGGGCCACTGTGCATGGATAAGCTTGTGGACCTAAAGCTCAGTGACCCCAGCTCTGAGTGGGGCTGGGAGCAGGGGTCTGACTGAGATCTATGCTGTGGGTGAGGTGCCATGCTTATGTGACTGGCCTCCTTGCTGTCCCTGTCACTTCTGACTCCAGAGGAACTGGGGACACGTAAGTCTTCATCCCTAGAAATGGGTCATGAAGCCGTGCTGAGTGTGTGAACAGGTGCCCTCTCTGGACAACTAGGAGGTGGGTACCCTAAAGCCATGCTGTCCTCTGGACCCTGTCCCCCCGGGCCACACCCAATAACAGGTTGCTATGGTGATAGCTCCCGAGGAACCACGCCTGCTGGGATCCACACCTTGGGTCAGCCTCTCCCATGCTGACTCCAGCCTCGGCCATGGGACTTGCTTTGGCCAACAGGACATCAGCAAGTGTGACAGAAGCAGAGATAGTTGATAAACCCTTGTGTGCCAGGGCTTGTCTCCTTGGAACCCTGAGACCACTGTGCCGTGAAGAAACGCAAAGTGAAAGGCCACAGCTGTCCTAGCTGACCTGCCAGCTGACTGTTGCTATGTGAGTGACCCCAGCAAAATAACGGCTCAGCCAACCCACAGAATCGTGACAAATAATAAATTGTTGCTGTTTTAAGCCACCATGTTTGGGGACAGTTTGTCACATAGCGGTAGATAGCTAACAGAGAAATCAAGATTCCCCAGCCCGTTCCTCTTCTGGGCTCACTCCTGTAGCTGCGTTTCACTGGAGGGCCATCTGGCTGGAAGGTCCAAGATGGCCTCATGTATTGATACATGCTGGGCAGTTGATCCTGGCTGTTCACCAGGCCTTCTTTCATCCTCCTGTGGGCTGGGCTGGCTTCCTTAAACCATGATCTCAGGACCGTGTTCCAGGAGAGAAGCATGAAAGCTGCAAGGTCTCTTAAGATCTAACCTAGGAATCTGCAGAACATCACTTCTGCTACATTCCACTGGCCGAGGCAAGTCGTAAGGTGGCCCAGATTCAAGGGGCAGGGAAATAGACCCCTCCTCCCCCCTCGATGGGAAGAGCTGAAGTTACTTTACTAGGAGGCCGATTCAGGGATGGGAGGACTTGATGCCATATTTTGCAATCTGCTCTATTTCACACCCCTTTCTACCCCCAGTTTGGGGAGAAGCATCCTGGAGGCTGGTGTCCACCTGAGAGTCTGAGGCAAAATTCTCAAATCAGCTCTTAAACTATCTGCCTCTGAGTTTCCTTGGTGGCTTAGTGGTAAAGAGTCTGCCCGCCAATGCAGGAGACACAGGTTCGATCCCTGGTGTGGGAAGATCCCACAGGCCAAGGAGCAACTAAGTCTGTGAGTTGCAACTACTGAAGCCTGTACACCCTACAGTCCATGCTCCACAACAAGAGAAACCACCACAATGAGAAGCCTGCACACCACAGTGAGAGAAGCCACCACTCTCCGCGACTAGAGCAGAGCCTGCACAGCAGCGAAGACCCAGCACAGCCAAAAATAAACGAATACATAAAACTACTGAAGAAAAATCTGGCTCTGAAAATTCATTCACTCACTCATTTATCAGGGCCTTACTGAGGGGCCATCATGTCCCAAGGCCACACAGAGTCAGATAAGAAGCAGCACAAAAATGAGGGACTTTAGAGTCAGATTGATACAGGTTCAAGCCCTCTTTCCACCATTTATATGTTATCTGACCTTGGGCAAGTTCTTAACTCTCTCTGAGCCTCAGTTTCCGATTCTGTACAATGGGACTACTCAGTGGAAAGGGCTCTTACGTGGGTTAAATGAGACAAAGCTTCAGCAGCAGGCCCCACATTTTGGAGATGCCTTGAGGATTCCCCCTCCCCAAGCCCTGGGTTGTGGACCCCATAAATCAGTTCCACAAGGGCTGAGACCCACAGTGGCCTTGTTCATCATCTTATCTATATATTCCAGCACATAGCATGTGTTCGATAAACATTCTGATTTACGGACCTACAACCATAGACCCTCTGCCTGCCTCTCGCAGCCTGGGTGTAGTTGTCTATCTGTATCTGGCTTCTCTGTTGGAACAAAAGCCCATGACGGCAGAAACCAGATCCAGTACATCACCCTGACCCCCGGGATGTGGGACCTGGCACTTAGAAGCGCGAGTGCCATTCCCTCTTCAGGAAGCCAGTGTTTCTGGCTCAGCTAAGAACGTTCAGCAGAGATCTTGAAGTCTCTGAGAGCCAGAGGCTTTCTATTCTTGCTGGGATGGTGGCCGGGCGGGGGCTGGTAATGAGAACCTGGCCCCGGCTCCCCACAGCCTCGTCCTCACCCGACGCCCCCAGTTCCAGCTGTTATCCTCCCCGCCCCCGCGGTCCCCTCCAAATGCAGCAGAAGGGGCCCTGGAGCCCAAGTGACGCCTCATTAGCCCCGCAAATGCCATCCCTGTTTTCCCAGTGGGGGGTCTGCTGGCAGGCCTGGCCTTTAAAACACACACGCTAATTCCTCCTCTGGCACGGGCCTCGTGGCGCCCCGCCCCCTCCCTTCCCTTACACCTTCCTCTCAGGCCCCGTTCCGGCTCTGCTCCCTGCTATCTGCACAGCGAGAACAGACTGTACCTCGCCGCGGCTGCTAAATATAGACCCGCATCAGCGGAATATTCCTGGCTGGGGAAATGGAGCTGGGGCTGGAAATGGCACCAGGGCGGCTCCTACCGTGGGGCCGAAGGCTCGGGGAGGAAACATCGAGTCCCTCCTCGGCAATACCTCCACAAAGACCCTTTCAGACTATGGAAGTTGAAGGATCCTGAAAACAAGGACCCCGTTTGTGTTTCTCCACTTGCCTTGCCCCGTGCCCACTTTCGAGCTTCTTGAGAACTGTTCCTGCCCTCCCAGGCTCCACGGCCTCCTACTTGCCACCTTCCTCCCAACTCTCTGCAGCGGGGGGGATGCTCTTTCTTAGAACCTGACCATCCTCCTCATTCTCTTGGAGTCTGATGCTTCATCTGCCCACCCCTGTCACCTCCCAGACTCGGTCCTGGCCCTGCCCTTATTTCTCTGTCCTGCCTTTTCATCCCCACCTTAAAGCTGATGAACTCTCAGGCTGAAGGCATGAAGGTTGCATCCCCATCATCCCCAGGGATTGCACTGAGCCCATCACACCCTCACTGTCCCCTGGCCTGCATCTTCTGTCCCAGATACCAGGTGGCCGACCCCTTCACTTTCATTCAAGGCTCAGCCCCAATGTCACCTCCCCAGAAAGGTCTGTCCTGATTTCCTCATCTAAGTCTACTCTCTTATCCTGCTTAGGTGTCTTCCTAGCACTCACTGCTACTCAACATTATGTTGCATGTTTGTGTGCTTGTTTTCTGTATTTCCTACTTAAAAGCTCCGTGAGGGTAGAGTCTTGGGTTTGCCTATTGCTGCCTTCTTAGGGCCTGGAGACAGCAGGACATCCACAGGCATTCCATAAAGAGCTGGTGAATGAATGAATGAATTCTCCTATTGGACCCTCCCAGCAGTCACGTGATAGGAGTATTATTATTTCTCTTGTGCACATAGGGAAGCCAAAGCTCAGAGTCCCAAGCACTCTTGGAGCTTTACGCCCATATTTCAGATGGCCCATTCTAGACGATTCTTCCCTCCTCTCATCTTAAAGCCAACAGAGTTAAAATCGAATTAAATAGCTCTGTACCAGATCCTGAAGCATACTCAGTAATTCCTCTGCCCCTCAACAGTTTTCTTAAGCCACACTCATCCTTCTGTTTTGGTAGATGGTGCCCCTTTCCATCCCAGGTGCCGATGTTAGGAAAGCCCAGATCCCTTCCTTAATCTAGTCCTGTGCATTCACCCAGGTCTCTAAGGTTCACCCTTTGCAGGATCTCACTGTCACCCCTCATTCTCCCTCCTCAGCATCTCCACGAATCTTCGCTAGCAATCCCAAATCATATCTGGCCCCCAACAGATGCAGCAAGTTAAGGAGTCTGGGTGGGCGCTGAGAAAGGGCGCAGGCTTTGACTTTTGTCCTTTGGGGCTCTCTGCTGGCACCCCAGGCTCCTGGGTGTCCCTGAATTCAGTGCTTGCTTCTGAGCCATGCTATACAAGGGCAGCCCGAGGGATCTTGTTAAAATGAAAACCTGAGCATGTCACTTTCCTGCTTTAAAGTCATCAATGAACCCACAGGGTTGGCAAGGGGGAGGGGAAACAGGCTCTCTCCTAGGCGGCTCTTCGCAAGTGTAATCTGGTACATTTCGGCATTATCTATCCTGATTCCAAAAGCACATGCTCTTTGACCCAGCTTTTCCACTTCCCGAAAATTATCCTGCAGATACACTCACACAAGCACAAAATGATATATGTATGAGGTTATTCACTGTAGCATTGTTGGTTGTAGGAAAAGATTGGAAACAGCGTAAGTGTCCATCAAGAGGGGACTGGTGAAATAAATTTCAGTGTATCCACAACAGCTGTTAAATAAAAGAATGAGGAAGCTCTTTATGTGCTGATATGGGATAATCTGCAAGATGTATTGTTAAGTGAAAAAGGCAAGCAGTGTGTATAGTGTGTGTTTATAGCTACCATTTGTGTGAAAAAACAAACAAATACATGTACCTACTTTCTTGTACATGCATAGAATAGCTGGAAAGATACACAAGAAAATTACATTGGTTGCTTTAGGGATACAGACCAGGTATCTGGGGGACTAGAAGGGATGAAAAATTTCCATTAAATACAAATTTGGACATTTTGGGGGCTGTGCTGGGTCTTCGTTGCTGTGTGTGGGCTTGCTCTAGTTGCGGTAAGTGGGGGCTTCTCTCTAGTGGGATGTGGGCTTCTCACTGCTGTGGCTTCTCTTGCTTTTGAGCTCAGGCTCTAGGCACACGGGCTCAGCAGCTGTGGGTTGTGGTACATGGGCTTAGTCGCTCCGTGTCATGCGGGATCTTCCCAGACCAGGGATCAAACCTGTGTCTCCTAAACTGGCAGGCAGATTCTTTACCTCTGAGACACCAGGGAAGCTCCCAAATTTGGACTTTTCGAATCTTGAAATGTATCATCTATTTAAAATATATATATTTCTCAAGTGAATGAGTTCAAGGTCTCATAGGATATATACACCACGTGGCTCCCTTTGGGGTTGCAACTTCTCAGGGTGAGAGTGCTCTTCCTTCCTCTCTTTTTAAAAACATTCCTTTCACGTTTGAATGTTTTCTAAAATGTATTAGTTTTGCAAAGAAAAAAAGTAATGCAGATATTATGTGTAAGAGCATGTGATTATAGACTGGAACCCTCCCCCTAAACAAAACGAACTCACATACACACAATATCCCAATCTCAAATCTATCAAACACCCTCCCGCCTCACTGCCCTTAGAATAAAATCCAAGTGCTTTGCTTGCCTTGCACGCGACGCAGCCAGGCCCCAGCCAGCCTCTCCACGTCACCTCTCCACAAGCCTCTTCCCCAGGCCTGAGTTGTTTACAATTCCCCGTACGCCTCAGGCTGTTCTCTTCCTCCCAGTTTTGCCTGCCCCATGCCCTCTGCCTGGAATGCCCTTCTCTGCATGTTGGTCTGGCCAGCACTTTATCCTTTGGAGATTGCTACCACTGCCTCCAAGAAACTGGCATCCTAATTGCCCAAGCAGACGCCTGTACCCCTGCCCCCACTGGACTAGGAGCCCCATGGTGACTTTCGATAAGCATTCGGCAGTGTCTGATGTCTCAACCCCTGCCTTCTCTAGTCCCAGGGACACTGAGGGCACTGCTATTGGCATCGGCAGCCACAGCCAGCTGTGGGACCTCAAGTGAACCAGTTCACCTCTCTGAGCCTCCTCCTTCTATCGTCTGTGCCACTCCGGCAAGCCGCTCCCCCACCCGGGGATGTACTCAGGTTCTAGCCTCAGAGTGAGTGAAGCAGTGGACAGTGGGGAGGGGTACTGCAGCACTGCTTGCTGGTGGTGGGGAAAGCAGTAAGCCAAGACCTTCCCTAAAGGTCTTGGCTTCTGTCTTCCCATCAGATCCTTAACAACTGTCACTTGAACAGAGGTTTCACAACTGCCGAAAATGTGCCTTGCACAGGCCCACTGCTGTCCCCCGCTACCTGTCGGCCCCCAGCTACACTTATGACTATGGCCGACTCGTATGGACTGCGGACGCGTCTGCCCAGTTTAGTTCCTAGGCCAAGGTGGGGGGCCACTGAGTTCAGATCTCTGCCGTCTTTTCAGGAGCCCCATAGTGGTTGCCTCCCGCCTTTTGGTTTCCGTGCCAGGCTTGTAGGTGCCCCCACTCCATTTATCCCTCTACTGCTCTGTCCTCTCTTCTTGCCTGGCTGCCCTCCCTCTCTGCTACTCTGGGGTCTCCTGGATCCAGCGAGATGCTTCGGTATCCTGTCCTAACCTCAGCACTGTTGGTTGGAAGGCTGAGAGCAGAAGGCCGTCCTCCTCTCTGGCCCCGCCCACTCCGCCCCTGCCCCGCCTATGGCCCCGCCCCTTGGACTGGCCCCGCCCCTCACCGGTCTTGGGGTCCACGGTGAAGTGATGCTCGCCATCCAGCACGCTGTACACCAGTCGAGCACTGCTGCCATACGTGGGGTCATCCGCATCCGAGGCCATCACCTGCATCACCGATGTGCCTGGGCCCGGGGGAACAAGCGAGACGGAGGTCAGCTGGCGCCGCTGTGCTCGTTCTCTCCACCTCTCCCCACCCACAAGAAGCTGGGAAAGGAGACTGAGGCTGGAGGTCACTGAAGCCAATCCCTTCACAGTCCCCTTGTCCACATTAAGCCCCAACCTGCTTCCAGATCTGGGGGCCTTCCCAGTAGCACGAGCAGGACCATGGAGCCAGATCTGGATTCAAATCTCCTTTCCCAGCCGCAGGACTCTGGCGAGAGAAGAGAGCCTCTCGGAATCTCAGTTTCCTCACCAGCAAAATGGGGACAATCCTGGTTCTTGTTCATGATGGAACGCATTTTAAACTCCCAGTGCACAATGAACAGGCTCAGAGCCTTCTCTCAGTGGTGGTGGAAATGGTTAATTTCACCAGTTAAGGTCCGCACAGTCAGAGTTAGAGCTGAGACTGGAAACGCTGCATTTTACTCCCAAAGCAGGGGTCTTTGTACCCATCCCAGCCCGTCCTGATTTCTCAAGGAAATTCTGCCTTCTTCCTCCCACCCTCTATACTCCCATCCCCACCGTGGAGGGGGCATGTACGGAGGTCAATGCAGAAGGACAACCAAGTTTACTGAGACTCAGCGGCCAGTGTCTCTTGGCCCCCAGGCAAAAGAACAGTAGCACCCAGCTCTTGCTTTGGGAAGTAGTTGGCTGTGGTCCTTGGTGCCCTCCTCGCTCCTCCCCGCCGGTGTCCAGACAGTCCCCAGTCCCAATACACACACTTTTCCTCATGCTCTGCACGTAGGCTGCTGGGGAGAGTATAAATTGGATAAAAGTCCATCAAACAGCGGCAATTAAGTTATTGATTTTCGACGCTGCCTCATTAAACTGGGAGCTTCTCTCGGCCTGTCCCAGAGATGGCTCTAATTTGACATCATGTTCAATTTGACGAAAGCAGAGCTTGGGACGTGAGGCTGGACAGGGTGAGGATGATGGAAGGGGTGGGGGAGGGGTTGAATGGAGGGATGGGCTAAGCTGAGTGGTCCATCAGAACCTTGCCAGAGAGGTGGGGATAAGACCCAAGAGGGAATCATGAAGGCTTGGGATGGGACCCAAGGGGGATGAGACTCAGGCATCACTTCAAGCAGATGTCCCCTTCTGGGTGCCCTGATAAGGTTCCAAGTAGAGCCCTCCTGGTGGGCTGGGTTCTCTGGGCCAGCGGGGTGGCATGCTGGGGGGTGCAGCCAGTTCACTGCCTGGCTAATGAGTAAGGCTCTGGAAGTGCTACTGCAGCAATTCTGCTGAGCCCAGACTGCCGCCCGCCTCTCCCGCCTCCAGCCTGGGGCCCTCGATCATTCCAGACAGACACATGTATTTATTTTTCACTCTTTTGCATTTCTCATTTCCCTCTCCGTGTCCCCCCCCTCCCAGCTTCCTAAACTGGCCCTGCAATGCGCCTCTCTCTTTTGGCGGCTCCAGCTCCGCATCAACCATGTCAGAGTTGCCTGGAGAAGCTGAGAGGAAGAGGTTTGGGCAAGCCCCCTCCCTCTTGATGCTAGGTAACCAGGGGTCTTCTATTCAGGGCCAGGGCATGATCCCAGGCCCCTCCTCTTAAACAGAGAGAAGAGAGAGTAATAGATGCTACTGAGCACTCACAGCATGCCTAGCTTCACCAGCCACTTAAATCCATTATCTCTAATTCTCATAGCGTCTCTGAAAGGCAGAGTGGACCTCTCTAAATTACAGGTGGGGAAAGAGGTCAAACAGGGGAAAAGACCTGAATGGGGACACAGAGTGACGAAGTGGTGGGACTTGAACCCAGGACTCTCTAAGGTCAAAGTCCTCTGGAAGCCAGAGTCAGCACAGACACACACGGTGACTCTGGATGGTGGCCTGGTGTACTGAATCACAGTCAGTGGCTCTGCCACTTCTTAGCAGTTTGACCTTGGGACTGTCATGAATCCCATTTTTGCCTAAATTTCCTCCTTTGTGAAATGAGGGTGAGAGTACCACCAGACTCCTGGGATCGATTTCAGAATTCAAATAGATTTCCGTATTCAGCAGCAAGGACAGCGCCTACCCCCACGCTAAGAACTCAATAAACGCAGGTTGTTGCTGTCTTCTCAGGAGGCACTGCATGCTTGTATACAATGGCACAATCAAGCCTCCCTCACAGACATGCTGAAATGAGAGACGATACATACAGCGTCAGGCTCATGGTGGGTGCTCAATAAATAGTGGCTGCTGTAACTGTTATGAGAGAGGATCTCCCTGTCACTCTCCTCTGCATGTTGCCCCCACCCCCCGGGCAAGACACAATGCTGGGTTGAGTGACTCCCAAGGGACATGGCTGAGCTCTCTCTCTCTCTCCCTGGCTGTATCCCAGGGACTCCCGCAGGGATGATGGAATCATTTTCCCAATCTGGGGTTCTTTATTGCAGCCATTACAGTTAATGCGGATGCATGGGGATGGTGAAGGGTCAGTGATTCACCCCTCGTTCCCCAGGCCCCACACTCCCTCCCACCTCCTTCACAAGTCAGCAGCTCCCCAGAGTCAGCAGACAAATGGGTGCCAGATTTGTGGATGCTGTAGAACAACTTTGTGCCATCCCCCTAAGTTTAGCAGATTGCATTTTACAGTGCACCATCATGGCTCTTCTCTCCTTCAGTCCTCATGCCAACTTGATGAGGTAGATGCAGTGACATGCTGGCAAATGTTTAACCATTGGCTCTGGGGGGCAGAGGGGTGGGCATAAATGCCCTGCTTTGTAGTGTTTGCTGATTTCTACGGTGTAAATACTCTCACCATGGCCAATTTCAAACTACCAATGTGATATCAAGTGGCTTATGAAACTCCTGAAAATCAATATTTGGCTCTCATGAGCTGATACAAGCCAACTTCAGTATACTCCTGCACCATTTCCATTTTACAGATGAGGAAACTGTTATGCACAGCGAAGGGTGACAATGTAAATTAATAATGAATAATAATGAAACCCATTATTACATAAATGTCTTCAATGATAATGATAGATTAGGTTTATTAAATGACTACCTTGTACTACGTGTTATAATAAGCCCTTTATGCATAGTCTCTCATGGAATTCACATAATAGAGACTTGAAGTAAGCTCTATTAAGATTTCTACTTTGCAGGTAAGGAAATGGAGGCTGAGTGCAGTTTAACAAAGAACCCCTTTTGTCTCAACTTCATCATCTGTGAAATGGGGGTACTCAGGACCATTGTGAGAACTCAAATAGATTTCCTTGTTCAACAGCTGAGACAGTGCCTGGCTAAATTCATCTGGCAGGGAAATAGGAGAGGCAAGTTTCAAACCCAGGTCAATCTGATGTCAAAACACACATGTATCTTGCCTTATAAGGTAGTAGGCTGGGGATCAATAGGAGTAGAAGTAGATAGGCAAGTGAGAGAAGAGTCAAAGAAAGGGGAGAAAGAGAGCAGGAGGAGAGCAAGGAACTGGATTCAGGATTCTCCCTCCCTGGCATTTAGTTCAAGCCCAGACTTTCAGAAGCAGGGCTGGGATTGGCTAGATTGAGCCATTTGCTGTCCGTGGTGCTGCCCCCAGCCCTTCTGCTAAATGAGGTTAAGGGCCTAATTCCAGACTGACGTAAGCATCTGAATGCAGAGTTCCAAAGAATAGCAGGAAGAGATAAGAAAGCCTTCTTCAGGGAGCAATGCAAAGAAATAGAGGAAAACAACAGAATGGGGAAGACTAGAGATCTCTTTAAGAAAATTAGAGATACCAAGGGAACATTTCATGCAAAGATGGGCTCGATAAAGGACAGAAATGGTAGGGACCTAACAGAAGCAGAAGATATTAAGAAGAGGTGGCAAGAATACACGGAAGAACTGTACAAAAACGATCTTCACGACCCAGATAATCATGATGATGTGATCACTAATCTAGAGCCAGACATCTTGGAATGTGAGGTCAAGTGGGCCTTAGAAAGCATCACTACGAACAAAGCTAGTGGAGGTGATGGAATTCCAGTTGAGCTGTTTCAAATCCTGAAAGATGATGCTGTGAAAGTGCTGCACTCAATATGCCAGAAAATTTGGAAAACTCAGCAGTGGCCACAGGACTGGAAAAGGTTAGTCTTCATTCCAATTCCAAAGAAAGGCAATGCAAAAGAATGCTCAAACTACCACACAATTGCACTCATTTCACATGCTAATAAAGTAATGCTCAACATTCTCCAAGCCAGGCTTCAGCAATACGTGAACCGTGAACTCCCTGATGTTCAAGCTGGTTTTAGAAAAGGCAGAAGAACCAGAGATCAAATTGCCAACATCCGCTGGATCATGGAAAAAGCAAGAGAGTTCCAGAAAAACATCTATTTCTGCTTTATTGACTATGCCAAAGCCTTTGACTGTGTGGATCACAATAAACTGTGGAAAGTTCTGAAAGAGATGGGAATACCAGACCACCGAACCTGCCTCTTGAGAAACCTGTATGCAGGTCAGGCAGCCACAGTTCGAACTGGACATGGAACAACAGACTGGTTCCAAATAGGAAAAGGAGTACGTCAAGGCTGTATATTGTAACCCTGCTTATCTAACTTCTATGCAGAGTACATCATGAGAAACACTGGACTGGAAGAAACACAAGCTGGAATCAAGATTGCCGGGAGAAATATCAATCACCTCAGATATGCAGATGACACCACCCTTATGGCAGACAGTGAAGAGGAGCTAAAAAGCCTCTTGATGAAAGTGAAAGAGGAGAGCAAAAAGGTTGGCTTAAAGCTCAACATTCAGAAAACGAAGATCATGGCATCCGGTCCCATCACTTCATGGGAAATAGATGAGGAAACAGTGGAAAAAGTGTCAGACTTTATTTGTCTGGGCTCCAAAATCACTGCAGATGGTGACTGCAGCCATGAAATTAAAAGACGCTTACTCCTTGGAAGGAAAGTTATGACCAACCTAGATAGTATATTCAAAAGCAGAGACATTACTTTGCCAACTAAGGTCCGTCTAGTCAAGGCTATGGTTTTTCCAGTGGTCATGTATGGATGTGAGAGTTGGACTGTGAAGAAGGCTGAGCACCGAAGAATTGATGCTTTTGAAGTGTGGTGTTGGAGAAGACTCTTGAGAGTCCCTTGGACTGCAGGGAGATCCAACCAGTCCATTCTGAAGGAGATCAACCCTGGGATTTCTTTGGAAGGAACGATGCTAAAGCTGAAACTCCAGTACTTTGGCCACCTCATGTGAAGAGTTGACTCATTGGAAAAGACTCTGATGCTGGGAGGGATTGGAGGCAGGAGGAGAAGGGGACGACAGAGGATGAGATGACTGGATGGCATCACGGACTCAATGGACGTGAGTCCAAGTGAACTCCGGGAGATGGTGATGGACAGGGAGGCCTGGTGTGCTGCGATTCATGGGGTCGCAAAGAGTCGGACACGACTGAGCGACTGAACTGAACTGAACTGAACTGTAGGAAGTATTCCCCAAAGGATTCCTGTGTAAACAGGATCTCAGAACTCCAGGGCTCCGTGTAGAATGTTGGATATGGAAAGGCTGCTCCTTGGGGGGCACAGAAACCAGTGGTTCTCAACCTGGCTGTACATTAGAATCTCTTAGGAGTTTTAAAATAAAACTGATGTTGAGCCCCAACCTAGATTAATTTAATAGCACTCCCTTGGGGGTGGAGCACAGGCAAGCGTATTTTAAAAGCTCCAACAGTGATTCTAAAGTGCATTCCAGACTGAGAACTGATGCCCTACATGCAACCCCAGATTGAACTGATGGGGAAACAGAGTCACAGAGAGACTCAGTGCGTTTCCCCAGGTGAAGTCACTAGTAAGTGGCAGGAAAGGACTCCAACCCACATCTCCGTAGCCAGCATGTCACCCTCCTGAACTCGCTGTGCTTGCACTGAGACTGACATGCAAAAGGAAGCAGCAAGTATGACACAAGCCACCAAATCAGCATGAGAAGTTGGACACTCCTACAAAGAGATGCCCCTCGCAGCTTCATGGAGACATGGGACTTCAGCATCAGAAAGTCCTGGGTTCAAATCCCACCACTTCCTCACTCTGTGCCCTCAATCACGTCTTTCCCTTGCTTGACCTTTTTCCTCACTGATAAGTTAGAGGGTCACACTCTGCCTCTCAGAGATGTTATGGGGATTAGAGATGATGGATTTAAGAGGCTGGTAAAGCCAAGCATTTAGTAAGTGCTCAATAAGAGTTTATTCCTTTCTCTTCTCTCTATATGGTCAGAAGATCTCTGGGGCTATCTTTGCCCCTGAGTGGGAGACTCCTGGGCACCAGTATCAGGAAGGAAGGGGCTTGCACACTCTTCATTTCTAGTTTATCTGGGTGGCTCTGACATGGTTTATCATGGGTCCAGAACTAGAATCTATGCTCTGGCTCCCAAGTCAGAACACTTTCTCTTCTCCCTTTAACCACTGCTGTTTATGAAATCCAACTGAGGCCCAAACATGGGCCCCAGAACCCCAAGCTGCTCAGGGAAAAAGTGGTGCCATGTGGAGTGGAGGTCAGGGGTTGAAGACAAGTTCTCATTCCAGCCCTGTCCTTGGCTCTCTGTGTGGCTATGGGACAACTACCCAACCTGACTGGGCCTGAGTTCCCCTTCTGTAAAATGGAGATAACACTTTATGCTTCCTGTATCCTGGGTGAGGGAGACCCCTTGATGAGATGAAAGAGATGAAACCCTTTGGAAAAGAACAGAGTCCTCAACCGAGGTGACCAAGTGTCATTATTATGAAGATATTTGTAATTATTATCATCCTGTGTCTTCCCTACCTCCCTCTGCTACCCTGCTGGGCCCGGGGAAACCCTTGGCTCACATTTAGCTTCTCAAACATTTATGAAAAATGAGTCCCACCCCCTGCTGCTGCTAGAACTGCATGGAATGCTTTCTATTAAAAATTAAAAACCACTTGTCGAGTCCCTGGGAACATTCAGATTACACAGGAAACAAGTCCCTTCTCACACTCCCCCTCTTACCACCGCCCCCCGCCCCTATCAACTCCCTCTTTGCTCATCACTTACAATGCCGGCTCACTGCACTGGCCTCAACTCCACTTCCGGCTGCCCAATCAGGGCAGCCTAATATAGATGAATGATACACAGGAGATGTAGGAAAGTGGCTGCATGGAAAGGGGGGTCAGAAGAAAGGGGGGGGGGAGGAAGCAGGTCAAGAGACAAGGGACAGAGAAGGCGGCATACAGAGATGGGGTAAGAAAGTGGGTCAGAGGCCGAGAAACAAGAGACAGAGATGCAGACAGATGGACAGAGAGAAAGTGACAAAAACAGAGGTACCCTGATACATAGGGAGAAATTAGAATAGAGAAAGAGAGATGATGGTCAAAGAGGCAGATATACATAGACATATATATATATCAAGAGAGAGAGACAGAGACGGGGACAGAAAGAGGTTGCCATGGACTCACCCAGGCAGGCAACACTTGTGTGTGTGTGTGTGTGTGTGTGTGTGTGTGTGTGTGTGTGTCTCATCTATCCCCCTGAGAAAGGGGATTCTTCTTTTGTTCCAAATTGAGTCCCATTGACTCTTCCATCCTCTCCCCATTTAAATGGGTCCCTTCGTGGAGTAGTCTGGTCACCTCGTTTATTCGGGGCAGCAACATTCTAAGTTTCTGCTGTAGCATCCCTCGGCCAGTTGCAGAAAGCAAACATTTTTGGCGTATTCAGTTCTATTCAGTTGCCCAAGATATCCAGAGCACCTACTATGTGGTAGGCCCTTGAGGGTAGGGTGCCACATTTGCCACCTTTGTGCTCATTGATGCGTGGGCACCGGGCCTGGTAGAGAGGGGCTGCTTGTGTTTGCTGAGGGGTTTGTTGATGGAAAAGACAGAGAACGAAGTGAAGCCAGGGCCTGTGCTCCTCTCTGCCACCTCTCTCCACCAGAAACCTCCTGCCCCGTTTCTCCCCATCCTGGGTGGTGAGAGCCAGTGCCGTTGCTAGGCAAGGAGATATTGCACATATAGATCTTCCTGGACTTTAATTAAAAACATCTTTAGAATGTGTCTCTGCAGAGGCCAGCAATTGATTCCTGGCTTGGGCCTGAGGGCTGTTGAGCCACACTCTCTCCAGCAGCAGGTGAAACAGTCAGAGGGTCCCAGCCTGCCCTGCCCTCCCCAAACAGGACCTCTGGGGAGCACACTGCCCCCTGCCTTCCTCCTCTCTTCTCTGCCACCGTCCTCTCAAGCACGGGCCCTGGCAATCAGAGAGTATGTTCTCCCAATTTTATTTCTCCCTCCCCTCTTGGGCCTCAGTTTCCTCAGCTGTAAAATGAGGGTATCTACACTTAACCCAAGAGAGTTCCTGGGAAGATGAAATGAGATTAGGGGTGTGAAAGTGCTTTGTAAGCTCTAAAGTCCTGTGCACACTAAAGAGATGGCTGTGACTGTTTCTCATGCCTACTGAGACAAGTAGCTTAGGTTCTGGATCCAGGATTTGGAGCCGGTTCTGGCTCCAGCTCTTACTATGGAACCTCAGGTAAGTTACTTTATCTCTCTCCGCATTTATCTCCTCATTGGTAAAATGAGGACAGTAATACCTGCCCTGCTTATTCCCCAGGACTGTGAGAATAAAGGGAAATAGCTTTGTGAAAACAGTGTTGGCTGATAGCTATTATTTAGTGGATGTCCCGAGAAGTGCAGACTGTACTACAAAAGAGTCTTTTTCCATCTATTAAAGATGCTGCTCACAGAGGGATTGCAATACAAGGGAAAGCGGCTGTGGCAGGGCCCCTATCCGTTTCCACAGTCTGTTGAGTCCCAATCTCATGGTCCAGCAATGCCAATCCTATGGCATATGTGCCTCCATAGTCGCCTTCCTTTGCTCCCAGCAGACATCACTAATCGATTGTGGCATTCTTTTCTGCTAAGCCTGAATGAGACCTCAGACACCTTCTCAACACAGCCCTACGACCAGTTGATCAGAGTTGGCACCAGAGATGAAACTGACCTGCTAACATTTTGAATGGCAGTATCTTGCTTATCTTTGCATCCTCACATACCTAGCGAAGGACCACATACGTAGTAGGAACTATTATGTATTTACTGAATTAAAGCAACTGCTTATTTTTTCTATCCCACTCGGGATATATATATATATATATATACACACACACACACATATATATATATATAAAGTACTAATAAATGTTTGCTTAGTTGGGTGACTCATCTTTGCAACTCCTACAGACCCAAGTACACTGAAGGCCTTGTATATAACGGGTGCTAATAAACATTTGTGGATTTAATTCAATTACTTATCTTTACATCCCCAGCAGTGCCCAGAATAAAGTAGTGGGTAATAGATGTGTGCTGGATTGAACTTCTCATTTCTGTATCTTCAGTAGTCCCAAGGATTTTGTCTTACACATAGTTGGCATTAATAAGTAGGTGGGGTTGAACTGGGCATGGGAGCCCTGTGAAATTCCCTTGCTGTCCACTGGTCAGGTTCTGCCAGCCTACATAAGGGATCTGGAACCCCCAACATCAGGAGATTATCTAGTCTAACTCTTCCATACCAAAACTCACTCCTTTGTTGATTTCACCCAGCCTCAAGCTTTAAATTCTCACGTTGCAGATGACTTCCAAAGTGGTAACGCTAGCCCTCATTTTGCTTTTGACCTCCCGACTTAGAGATCTAACTGTCCCCTTGACAACTCCACTTGGATTTCTAGTAGACATCTCAATCTAAACATGTCCAATAAGGAACTCTTAATTTTGTGCTGCAAATTTGCTCTTCCTGGAGCATTTCCCAGCTCAGCAATAGCAGTTCCATCCATCCACTTGCTCAGGTCAAAAACTTCAGCCTCATCCTTGTCTTCTCTCTCTCTCACTCCCCTCATCCAATCTCTCACAAACCCTGTTGGTCTGCATTCAACATACATCCAGAATCCAAATCACCATTACCTCCTGTCCCAATTATAGGTGTCTCCTCACTGATCCCCCTACTTTCACCTTTAACCCCTATAGCTTAGTTTCAGCCAACAAATCATCTTTTAAAAATCTGTGCTGGATCATAGAACTCCTCTCCCCACCCCTCGCCCCATCTTACTCGAAGCATAACCACAAAGCTTTCAGCGGCTACAAAAGTCCTATGTGCTCAAGCTTCTGGTATCTCTTCTGACCTCCTTGGACCCTCTCCCCTTCCTTTACTCCTCTTTTCAGCCACACCAACTTCCTTGCTATTCCTCAAACATGATAAAACACATTATGCCTTAGGACCTTTGCCTTCACTGTTTCCTCTTCCTGGAACATTCTTTCTCTAGCTTAGTTTTTGCGGATCTTTTGTTGCAGTGCAAGAATTCTTTAGTTGTGGTGCAGGCTTAGTTGGTTCTTCAAGTGTCCCCGGAACCAGCAGCATCAGCATCAGCTTTGACAGCATCTCTGTTAAAAATGCCAACATTTCTAACAGCCCAGATGTGCTGGGGAACCAGTGGCTCAGATGGTAAAGACTCTGCCTGCCATGCAGGAGACCCAGGTTCCAACCCTGGGTTGGGAAGGTCCCCTGGAGAAGGGAATCGCAACCCACTCCAGGATTCTTGCCTAGAGAATCCCATGGACAGAGAAGCCTGGCGAGCTATAGTCCATGGGAGTTGCAAAGAGTGGGACATGACTGAGCAACTAACACTGAATCAGAAACCCTGGGAGTAGAGGGGAGCCTTCCGTGCTTTAACAAGTCCTCCAAGTAACTTGGATGTACAATAAACTTTGAAAACCACTGTTTCACATGAACCTCACCAAGATGGTGGAGTAGAAGGACATGTGCTCATCTTCTTCTGTGAGAATTCCAAAATTACAAGTCGCTGCTGAACAACCATCGACAGGAGAATGTTGGATCCCACCAAAAAAAAATAGATACCCCACGTCCAACAGCAAAAGAGAAGCCCCAGCAAGACGGTAGGAGGGGCAAAATCACATTTAGAATCAAACCCCATATCCGCCAGAGACACTCGGAGGGCTCAAACAAACTTTGTGCATACCAGGACCCAGAGACCCCACAGAGACTGAGCCAGAACTGTGTTTGAGTGTCTCCTGCAGAGATACGGGTCAGCAGTGGCCTGCCGCAGGGGCAGGGGCTTTGGGTGCAGCAGACCTGGGTATGGCATAAGCCCTCTCGGAGGAGGTCGTCATTAACCCACCATAGAGCTGCCAGAACTTACACTGGACTGGGAAACATACTCTTAGAGGGCACAAACAAAACCTTGTGTGCACCAGGACCCAGGAGAAAGGAGCAGTGACCCCACAAGAGACTGACCCAGACTTGCCTGTGAGTGACCACAAGTCTCCAGCGGAGGCGTGGGTCGGTGGTGGCCTGCGGCAGGATCAGGGGCACTGAGTGCAGCAGTGTGTGCATGGGACCTTCTGAAGGAGGTCACCATTATCTTCATTACCTCCACCATGGTTTGGCCTCAGGGCAAACAACAGGGAGGGAACACAGCCCTGCCCATCAACAGAAAGTTGGATTAAAGCTTTAGTGAGCATGGTCCCACCCATCAGAACAAGACCCAGCTTCCCCCTCAGTCAGTCTCTCCCATCAGGAAGCTTCCACATAAGCTTATCCTTATCCGTCAGAGGGCAGACAGAATGAAAACCACAATCACAGAAAACTAACCAATCTGGTCACAAGGACCTTAGCCTTGTCTAACTCAGTGAAACTATGAGCCATGCCACAGCCACCCAAGACAGACGGGTCAAGGAGGTGAGTTTTGACAAAACGTGGTCCACTGGAGAAGGGAATGGCAAACCACTTCAGTATTCTTGCCTTGAGAACCCCATGAACAGTATGAAAAGGCAAAAAGATAGGACACTGAAAGAGGAACTCTCAGGTCAGTAGGTGCCCAATATGCTACTGGAGATCAGTGGAGAAATAACTCCAGAAAGAATGAAGAAATGGAGCCAAAGCAAAAACAGTACCCAGCTGTGGATGTGACTGGTGATGGAAATAAAGTCCGATGCTGTAAAGAGCAATATTGCATAGGAATCTGGAATGTTAGGTCCATGATTCAAGGCAAATTGGAAGTGGTCAAACAGGAGATGGCAACATCGACATTTTAGGAATCAGTGAACTAAAATGGACTGGAATGGGTGAATTTAACTCAGATGACCATTATACCTACTACTGTGGGCAAGAATCCCTTAGAAGAAATGGAGTAGCCCTCATAGTCAACAAAAGAGTCTGAAATGCAGTACTTGGATGCAGTCTCAAAAATGACAGAATTATCTCTGTTCGTTTTCAAGGCAAACCATTAAGTATCACAGTAATCCAAGTCTATGCCCCGACCAGTAATGCTGAAGAAGCTGAAGTTAAACGGTTCTATGAAGACCTACAACACCCAAAACAGATGTCCTTTTCATTATAGGGGACTGGAATGCAAAAGTAGGAAGTCAAGAAGCAACAGTTAGAATTGGACATGGAACAATAGACTAGTTCCAAATCGGGAAAGAAGTATGTCAAGGCTGTATATTGTCACCCTGCTTATTCAACTTATATGCAGAGTACATCAAGAGAAATGCTGGGCTGGATGAAGCACAAGCTGGAATCAAGATTGCTGGGAGAAATATCAATAACCTCAGATATGCAGATGACACCACCCTTATGGCAGAAAGTGAAGAACTAAAGAGCTTCTTGATGGAAGTGAAAGAAGAGAGTGAAAAAGTTGGCTTAAAACTCAACATTCAGAAAACTAAGATCACAGCATCTGGTCCCATCACTTCATGCCAAATAGATGGGGAAACAGTGGAAACAGTGAGAGACTTTATTCTGGGGGGCTCCAAAATCACTGCAGATGGTGATTGCAGCCATGAAATTAAAAGACACTTGCTCCTTGGAAGAAAATCTAGGACCAACCTAGACAGCATATTAAAAAGCAGAGACATTACTTTGCCAACAAAGGTCTGTCTAGTCACAGGTATGGTTTTTTCAGTAGTCAGGTATGGATGTGAGAGTTGGACTATAAAGAAAACTGAGCACCGAAGAACTGATGCTTTTGAACTGTGGAGTTGGAGAAGACTCTTGAGCGTCCCTTGGACTGTAAGGAGATCCAACCAGTCCATCCTAAAGGAAATCAGTCCTGAATATTCATTGGAAAGACTGATGCTGAAGCTGAAACTCCAATACTCTGGCTACCTGATGCGAAGAACTGACTCATTGGAAAAGACCCTGATGCTGGGAAAGATTGAAGGCAGGAGGAGAAGGGGAAGGACAGAGGATGAGATGGTTGGATGGCATCACCGACTCAATGGACATGAGTTTGAGCAAGCCCTGGGAGTTGGTGATGGACAGGGAGGCCTGGTGTGCTGCAGTCCATGGGGTTGCAAAGAGTCGGACACGACTGAGCAACTGAACTGAGAACTGAGTTTCACATAGCTCCTTGGTCCATTCCCTTGTTTCCTTCAAACCTTGTTCAAATGTTCTCTTATAAAAAAGGAAGGCCGGTATGTCCCTACTTCCCTGGTGGTTAAGAATCCGCCTTGCAATGCAGAGGATGTGATTGAATCCCTGGTAGGGGAACTAAATTCCACACGCATTGGAGCAACTAAGCCACAACTAAAGAATCCTTGTGCCGCAACACAATGTCCGTGTGATACAGCGAAGATGCAGCCAAATAAATGAATAAATACAAAAATAGAAAGGTCTCTCCTGACCCCTATGTCTAAAATAGCACTCCCCTGATATAAGCCCCAATTCCCTTGGTCCTCAAATTTACACCACAGGGTGTATTTATATCTTGACTTTTTTCTTTCTTTCCTCTCTCTCTCCCTGCCCTAAATGTAGGCTTCCTAAGAATCTCCGATGCCTGAAACAGTCTCTGGCACAGAGTAGGCACTCAATAAACGTCTGGGCATGAATGAGTCTCTGGAACCTGGGGCCCAGAGACGAGCAGGGACTTTCCCGAGGTCACGCGCGAGGCACCAGGCTTCCTGACCTTCAGATGCGGGACCCGCTGTGCAGCGTTAGGCTCAGCGTGGCTGGCGTGCCCCTCCTCAGAAGCGTGGCTCATTGGAGGCCCCTGGCACACTTCCTTTCCCTTTTAAGCTGTGAGTGGTTTAATTTGTGAGCGCTGCTGCCTTTCATGTCCCAAGCTGTGTCCCCGCTCCCTCTGATCTCCGAGGCCGCCCAGACCCCGGTGCTGCTTGTCGGCCCCGCCCCCCTCAGCCCAGATCAGGAGGCTCAGTAATTGTGACTGATTTTCAAAGCTGCCTGAAGTCTCCGTAAGCACCCAAGAGTCGGATTTGCTTTTCCTTCAAAAAGTTGCTCAAATGAAATAAACCAATTTATTTCTGCCTCCTCCTCTCCCCTCCTGGGTTCCCCCAGCTTGTCCAAGTTAAATCCCCACTTTTTCCTGAGAGGAATGTCAGAGTCAGTGGACCGGGAGATGGGGGTGGGGCGGGGGTTCCTTGTGGCTGGGCTCATCAAGCTGGGGGCTGGCTCAGCCTCCCACTCTCTGGGTGACCTTGAATGAGTCCTTGCCCTTTTCTCGGTCACTTTCCCCATGAGTGACACAAGAACCTTGCCACTCCAAAAGCCCAGGAGCCCAGCACAACGACTTGCTTGGTCGTTGACTTACTATGTGACCCTGGGTCACATCATCTCCTCTCTCTGAGCCTTGGTGTTTCCATCTGTTCAATGGGGATGCTGACATCAGTCCTGCCACCTCTCAGAGTCAAAGTGAGAGTGGAGTGGTGATGGGCAAGCCAGCATGGGGGATATGGGGCTATAGCTCCCTCATTCCCTTCCACTCTCTACCCCAAGGCAGAGGGAGGCTTCCAAAATGCAAGTCTGCCCACTTACTCCCTTGCTTAAGCTTTTCCCAGGCTACCTGCTTCCCTCAAGTCCTTTGCATGAGTCGTTTCCTCCTCTAGCCTCATCTCTCGCTATCTCTCTGGCTTTTCCATGTGGAAATGTGCAGTTCAGTTTTGGGTGAAGAGAGATAGGGCTACATCCCTTTTGGCCAGAGTTTGAGTCCAGGAGTAAGGGCTGCCGGACTTGGGAAATCAGAGGCTTCATAAGCTACCTCTGACTTGCAGTGTAACCTGGGACCCATCACGGCTCTTCTGAGCCTCAGTTTCCCCACTTGCAAAACTGATTTCTAAGTACTCCCTGGGTTTCTGCCATGGACAACCTCCAAATTCATCTCTCTAGCTCGGACCTTGCAGCTGAAACTGGATACTGAACTGCCTTTTTCAAGATCTCTCCTTGGCTTTCTAATAAATACTTTCAACTTAGTTCATCTAACCAAACTCGTGATTTCCTTCCATCCCCTCAAATCTGTTCCTCCCGCTGTTTCTCCCATCTCAGTAAATGGAGATTCCATCTATTTAATTGCCTAGGTCAAAATCTCAGTAGTCATCCTTGAATTTTCTTTCTCTCACACCCCACATCCAATCCATTAGCAAATGCTTTCAGCTCTACTTTCGAAATATATCTAGAAGCCGACCTCTTTTCAGTACCACCTTACTGGTACCACCTTGTTCCAAGCTACCATCATTTCCTGCCTAGGTAATTGCAATATCCTTGTCAACAAGCTCTCTGTTTCTGCCTTTCCCCCACCTCTCCATCTAATCTTCATGGAACAGCCACAGGATCCTGTTCAAATTAAGTCATATCATGTCACACTTCTGAACAAGCCCCTTCACTAACTTCCCAGTTTGCTGAGCATAAAAGGCAAAACCTTGACTATGATCACATGGCTGCCCGATCTGGTCTCCTCTCTGCTTCCCCCAGAGGGAATTCAGCCTTGGGACCTTTGCTTATACTGTTCCCACTGCCTGGAATGCTGTTCCCTGGGTGCAGGCTATCACTTCTTTTGACTCTTTGTTTCAGTGTCTTCTTCCCAGCCCCAGGATTGGTTTGTTAACTTGCTTCCTGCCTGTCTTCCTTGACCAGAATCGCCCGTCCATAGAAGCAGAGAGGCTGGTCTGCCTTCTCCTTGCTGTGTCCCTAGGGCCTATGCATACTTGTTAAATGAATGAATGAATTCACTCAGCAGACACATAACCTGTCAAATGCACGCTCGGGTCTTAAAGGCCGTGCATATCTGCACACGCGTGAGAATACAGTATGCACAGCAGACAACACCAGCACACCAGTGTGTGTGTGTGTGTGTGTGTGTGTGTGTGTGTGTGTGTGTATGAACATGAACCCACACCCACATTCACAGCCCCCCATTCCCTGTTCTCCCACCATCCTTTGCACTCACCATTTTCTCTGGTGGGGAAGGTGGTAGTGGCCGGCTTGCTCCTCAGCCCATGACTCCAGTTTCTAACCAAACTAAATGATTGTCTAACCTGGGCTAAGTGATTGTCCAGGACTGTGCCTGGGCACCTGGGCTCACAGCTGTATCCTGACTCCCCTCCCGCCAGCATGCTCCCTTTCTCAACCCGGCTGCTCCCCTTCCCCTCTTACTGACTCACCCCACCCCCCAGAGCCTACTGCCCACCTGTGGGTGAGAGCTCGGCCACGCTGCCAATGTAGGGGCCATGCAGGAAGCGGGGCTCGCTGTCGTTGATGTCCTGCACCTTGATGATGAACTCCGACTCGGGCTCCAGCAGGCGGTTGGTGGCACGGTCCCGAGCTTGAGCCCGCAGCGTGTAGAAGGTCTTCTGTTCCCGGTCCAGGCGTTCCATGGCGTGGATGTCGCCTGTCAGCTCATCAATCAGGAAGATGGTCCCAGCGCCCTCGCCCGAGATGGTGTACTTGATGGCCCCGTCACCCTCGTCTGAGTCCGAGTGGATCTGGGGAGGCAGGGAGGAAGGCAGAATGGAGGCCAGGGTGGGAGCTCCCGTTGGTGCCCCACTCCCCCAGCAAGTCCCACTGGGGGCCTGTTCCTAAGCACATCTCTTCTTACGCATTCTTCAGTGAAGACACTGAGGCTGGGGAAACCAAATGTGATCCCAGTCCCAAGCCTCACTATCTGGCATGTTTCACTAGCCCTCCATGGCTCTTCCGGCTCCAGCCCTGCCCTTGTAATCCACCTTCCCCTCTGTGGCCAGAGATATCAGCCTCAGAGGCAGATCTGAACAGGTCCTCCCCCTTCATGCAATCTTCTATGGCTCCCTATCACCCTTACAAAGAAGTCACAGCCACCTCCACACCTCTCTGCTTCTTCTTTGCGTGTCCTGCCTTATTTCTCTGTCTACTGAAAGTCTCCTCATCCTGCAAGGCTTGCCACATCTTGCAAGTTTAAATGCCACCTCTTCTCAAAAGCTTTTTTTTGGACCCACCCCCACCCCCACCTCCACTCCACCTCCAACTCTGCTATTCCGCTCCAAGATCTTTGCGAGACGTCAAGCCATCGTTATCACGTTCACTGTAGCCATGCTTCTCAAATCTTAATATGCATGCAAATCACCCAAGATCTTGGTAAAAAGCAGATTCTGACCCATGGAGTTTGGAGTGGGGCCTCAGAATTTGCATTTTTAGCAAATTTCCAAGCTGCTGTCCATGACCCTCGCTGGAGTGACAGGGCTAGGGTCCCTAGGCTCAGAGCCCCCAGAAGTATCTTCTTACTTCTCTGGAGAGCAGCCTCAGGGCATGGCATACGCTGGGGACAGGGACTGGAAGGACAGAGGGGAAAGGGGGGTGCAAACTGGAGGAGCACCCACCATGTGCCAGGCAGTGTGCTGAGCAATTTACATATTTATTTGGTGCAGAGGGCTTTAAAAAGAAAATTGCTATTAGAGTAGGTTTTGCTATCTTCACTTTGCAGATTTTTTTTTTTTTTTTCATTTTCCTACTGAGGACTAGAGAAATGGGGTGAATTGCTCAAGGTCAGACCACTGGAGGAACTGGTCTGGTCCACAGCCTGAGCTTTCTCACTCCATCCTGACGCCTCCTGGGAGAAGCCCATGGTGGAGGGAAGAAGCAGTACAGCTTGGTCAAGCCTCAGTGCCAGCATCACCTCCCTGTGAGTTCTTGCACAAGTCACTGCCTCTTTGGGCTTCAGGTCCCTCCTCTATAACATGCAGAGCATAATAGCACCTCCTCCTAGAGGTGCTGGAGGGTGGCACGCCTGCGTGCTAAGTGGCTTCAGTCGTGTTTGGCTCTTTGTGACCCCATGGACTATAGCCCGCCAGGCTCCTCTGACCACGGGATTATCCCAGGCAAAAATATTGAAGTGGGTTGCCATTTCCTCCTCCAGGGGATCTTCCCAATCCAGAGATGAAGCACATGTCTCTTACATCTCCTGCATCGGCAGAGGGGTTCTTTACCACTAGCACCAGCTGGGGAGCCCACATGGAGGACTAATTGAGTCTGAAGCCCACCTAAGACCCTTAGCGCTTGCCTGGCACCAGATGACGTTTACAATATGTAACAGCCAACCTGGTGGTGGCACTGCCTATGGAGCGGTACCACAGCAGAGCCCCTGCTGGTCCAGGTGGGAACACTTTGGATGCTGGATCGCAGAGAGGTCCAAGGAGCGGAGGGAGCCGAGGGGAAGGAGAGGAAACAGACTATTTACCGCAGGTAGGGAGCCTTTTCACTATTTTAGCAACTGGTACAACTATACTGGTAGGTACTAGCTGAAAATCAGTCCTGCCTGAGACATAGTAAGTGTCCCATAAATGGTAGCTATCATTATTATTATATTATTACTAAATGTTAGCTATATATAACTGGGATTTAATCCAGGCATGCTAAGCTCCAGAACCCAGGCTGTTTTCACTGCACCGAGATCTCCTGGGCAAGGAACCAGCAGAAAGACTATTCTCCCACATAGAAACACCCAAGTCCTTATCCTACAACGTCCAAATCTCTCAGGCAGCTCTGAGCAGAAGAAAACGCATCCAAGGAAGCCAGTGACCTTGGGCGGCTCTCTGCTGCTCTCTAAGCTTCTGTCAAGATGGGGCATGAACAAGAGAAGCCCTAAAGCCCCCTTTCAGGCCAGGATGCCATGTACCCCAGCCCACTCAGCAGGATAACAGGTGCCAATGAAGTCATCACCAAGAGGGATAAAAGCCCGCCCCCTGCCACGCAGGAGGAGCCTGGGTATAAATTCTGCTGGTGGAACTTTGTGTCTGAAAGGTGGATTATAGAAGTGCCATTTGGAAGATTGAATAGCCCATAAACATTTTCATATTTCATTAGCCGATTAATGGGCATCTCTCTCTTTTTGGCGAGTCTGCTGATTCTCAGCAGAAATTGCGGGGAGTAAATGGAGGCGTTGGGTGGAACCTTTCCGGGTCCCCATCCTGTTATAGATTGCCCCAATTAATGCCCGTCCTGGGCTCCACTGAGAAGCCTTCTTCCTGTCCAGTTACTGTTAATAGATTTCTCATAAGTGGCTGGATTGTAAAAACCTCATAACTCAGTTTAATACCCCCAATAAAATTATCTCAAGACATCGGCCCTGAATCATCGGCAGTGCTGGAGATGAGGAGACCTGTCTCTCCTGTTTGCTGTTTACACTGTTCCTCCACCTCTGCCCGGAGGAGGTGGGGACCAGAGAGGTGAATGGGTTCCCTTTTTGGATGACTTCACCCACTTCCCAGTCAGACCCGTTGCAGGTTTATTTAATCAGCACACACTCCTCCCCGGAAGTCTGGTGGAATAGATGCCATTTGGGGGAATGCGTAACAGCGGTAATCTTATTAGTCTTCATCACTATCCTAATAAGAATGAAATGTCATTCTTAGTTCCATTTATCAGATGAGGAAACTGAGGAACACAGGGGAGGTCATTTGCCTGGTCACCCAGCTAAGTGCAGGAAGCCAGTCTCCTGAACCCATCACTCATGAACGTTGTGATCACATCATCTGTTATTTTTATCCCTCTGGGTCCATTTTTCCACCTGAGAAATCAGATCAAGTCCTACCTGGCACAGATGCGGTGAAGATGAAACAGAAGCATGACCTGCACACTCTGTAGGGTTTCCCTAGAGGCTCAGTGGTAAAGAACCCGACTACAAATGCAGGAGAAACAGGTGCAACCCCTGGGTCGGAAAGATCCCCTGGGCAAGGAAATGGCAACCCACTCCAGTATCCTTGCCTGGGAAATATCCATGGACAGAGGAGCCTAGTGGGCTACAATCCATGGGGTGGCAAAAAAGCTGGACACAACTCAGTGACTAAACAACACACTCTGTAAGTGATTGTCTCCTTCCCGTTCCGTCTCCTAGGTCTCCATCACGTCCCTGAAGCCTTTAACATTTTATCTCAGCCTCTGGCCAGGGATCACCTACCAGTGAGGAGTAGAAAGGAGGGAGTGAAACCCAGTGATGATGTCATTGATATTCTTCCGTGAAGTGTGACACAGAGCTCATGCTGGGGCCCAGGGGCTGCTCTCTGAGGACAGCAGAGTCGGACAGAGCCGGTCAGCCTGCGGAGGAGCTAAGAGCTCAGACCTGCAGATTTGGGCTGGGTCAGGGCTGCTTCCCACCCCCCACCCCCCTGGTTCTGGAATGGAGAGGAAGTGGACAGAAAATCTTGGTGGGCTAAAGTCCACAGGGTCACAGAGTCAGACATGACTGAAGTGACTTAGCACACACACACATGCCGATCATTCTATCCCAGGATGATATTTCTTAAGAATCTCAGCTATGACGCTGGAGGGTGGGACTTTTATTTACTGAGTGCCTACTACATGCCAGATTGCAAGCCTCTGCAGAAGTCTAATTTAACGCTGTGGCAGGACTTCCCTGGTAGCCTAAGTGGTTAAGAATCCGCCTGCCAGTGCAGGGGACATGGGTTTGTTCCCTGGCCCAGGAAGATCCCACATGCCATGGAGCAACTACCCTCGCCCATGTGCCACAACTGCTGAGCCCACACTCTATAGCCAGTGAGTTGAAACTGCTGAGCCCACGTACCCTGGAGCCCGTGCACTACAACAAGAGAGGCCACTGCAGTGAGAAGCCCACACACCCCATCTAGAGAGTAGCTGCCAGTTGCCACAACTAGAGAAAGCCTGGCGCTAGCAATGACAACCTAGCACAGCCCAAAATAAATAAATATAAAAGAAAACATTGTGGCCTATGTAAATGTCTCTCCATTTTCCAGGAGAACAGACTGAGATGGTCCCAGGTCTGTCTAACTCCAAAGCACAGGTTGGTCCCTCTGCAGCCTTTGGAATCTCATCCACTTATAGGGCTTCCCTGTAGCTCAGTCGGTAAAGAATCCAACTGCAATGCAGGAGACCCGGGTTCAATTCCTATGTCAGGAAGATCCGCTGGAGAAGGGATAGGCTACCTACTCCAGTATTCTTGGGCTTTCCTGGTGGCTCAGCTGGTAAAGAATTGCCTGCAATGCAGGAGACCTGGATTCAATCCCTGGGTTGGAAAGATTCCCCTGGAGAAGGGAAAGGCCAAGCAGGTCCCAACTGACCTTCTCAGTCCGACACAACTGAGCAACTTTCACTTCACTTCACTTAGTCCGCTTACAACATTTCTGGTTAAGGAAGAGGGAGAAAGGAAGAGGGGGTGGGCTGGAGGGCAGTCATGGGGCTGTATGGCTTTGACAGAGGCCTGTACCAGCCTGTACCCACAGGCCACCGTCATTGGCGGCCTTTTCAATCTGAGCCTCTATCTCATCATTTGGAAAAGGACTTCAAAATCAGAAGAGGTGATGGGCTCTGGATACAGGAAGAGCCAGGTGCCAGCGTCTGCTTTGTCACGTACTTGTTGCCTGGCCCCGAGTGAGAGGCTGCCTTCCTCCGAGCCTTGGTTTTCTCAGCAGTAAATGAGGCTGGCAGTGCTTTCTCAGAGTCTAAAGAGGCACTAGATAACATGTGGGAGCTCCTGGCACATACTAAGTGCTCACTGAAGACAAGTTTCCTTTCCTCTTCTGGCACATGGTCTCAAGAGAGATTGAGGGTCACCAAGTGCATCCATCTCCTGACATAATAACCAGGGGCTCAAATCCTGACCCACTGGAGACAGGGGGGCCATTATGCAACATCTTCTTGTCTTTTATTTATTTTTAAAGTATTTGTTTATTTTATATTATAAGTATCGTTATTATATTATACTAATTATATTATTATAAGCATTATTTTATTATTCTTATTTTATTTATTTTTATTTTCTGACCCTGCCACGTGGTATGTGGGATCTTAGTTCCCTGACCAGGGATCGAACCTGCATCGCCTGCATTGGAAGTGTGCTGTCTTAACCACTGGACCACCAGGGAAGTCCCTCTTCTTGCCTTTTAGACTCAGCTTGTTTCCTCCTGCAGGCAGCCCTCCCAGAGGCCCTCCCATTTGCCCTCCGCCATGCACACTCCCCTCTGCTCCACACTCGCCTATAACACCTCTATATTGCAGTCTGTCTCCCCAGTTCTCATGGGGCTCAGGGGCAGGGACTAACTTTGATTCATCTTTGTCTCAATTCCCCATGCCAGGCGCACAATAGGTGTCCTGACAATGTATGCAGAGAAAATACAGGGGGAGTGGGAGAGCTGAGTGTGTGTGTGTGTGTGTGTGAGAGAGAGAGAGAGAGAGAGACAGCAAGTGTGTGAGATGGTGAGCTCAGATCAAGCACATGGCTGTTCATGTCCATCTCCCTTGTACCTAGGTTAGGCCACAGCACCCAACACTGAATACATGAGTAATGAAATATACGACTGTCATTGTGTGTGTGTGCTTAGTCGCTTCAGTTGTGCCCGACTCTTTGCAATCCCCTGGACTGTAGCCCACCAGGCTCCTCTGTCCATGGGATTCTCCAGGCAAGAATACTGGAGTGGGGTGCCATGCCTTCCTCCAGGGGGTCTCTCCAACCCAGGGATTGAACCCGTGTCTCTTATGTCTCCTGCAATGGCAGGCGGGTTCTTTACCACTAGCGCTTACCTGGGAAGCCATGCAACTGTCATTAGAATTTTGCAACTGTCTTCCAGGCTTTCTGAAGGATCCAGTCACTCTGTTCCATCCCAGGTACCCGTGAGCTAGACTAGGAAGGACAATCACTAGGCACACTTTTAGACCCTCTATTGTTACTGTTACCTCCTTGATATTTCATAATGATCTTATGGCTCAGAGTTCATCCTTTCCCTATTGTACAGATTGGCAAACTGAGGCTCACAGAGGGCACACATCCTACCTAAAGCCACAGAGCTAACAAGAGGCAGCCCAAGGCCTGTCTGCCTCCACATCCTGGGTTCTTTTCTCTGCAGCTATTGGAGACAGCCCCACAGGGGATTCCCCCTCCCTAAGCCTAAGCCTGGATCATAAACAACTTGAAAAACACCAGAGTGATGGCTTCTCATCCTTGGGAGGGGGGGGGCTGAAAAATGGGATTTACGAGGCCATTAATTACTTCCTCCTAATTAAATCAAAATTAAATGCGAGCAGAGGTACGTTTTCCTTATTAAAGACAATTAAACGGACAGTGCAGCTACGCAAATAAAACGAGCCCAGGATTTAAACGGAAAGCAAATCAAATAAAAAGCCTCCCCCAGAATGAGGGATCTGTTCATGCCTGTGCTACTCGTAAACCAGGAGTTCATCAATTTTCTTTAAATATTAGCAACTTAATTAAATCTGCTCTCCTCCCCACTTTAATCCTGCCATATATCTAAAATAGATCTCACCGCCCACAGGAGTTGGTCATAAGTGCTGACCCCATAATTCTCTTTAAAAAAAAAAAATTAAAAATCCTACAAAACCCACATCCAGCTGACAGAAGCCTCGGGGGAAATTACAGTTCGGAAAAGGGATTAGTCAAAGTACCCAGATTGTATGGAAATGTTGGGAAGCCACTCTGAGGGTGGGAGTTGTGGGAAGGTGTAGGGAGGAGGTGAGCCCCCAAGCTGTTGGGGTGGGTCGGGGGGCAGGACAGCAGAGGGATTTGTTGGTGTGGGGCCCTGGTGACAACCATGGGGCCCAGTGGCTTCCGAAGGTGCCAACAGGAGCCTGGCGGTGAGTGATGGAGGAGGCGGCTGTAAAATAGGTTACCGTTGGGCGCCTGGGGTTCACTCCACGGATGGTGCTGTTGCTAAGCTACCTTTGGAATTCGACAAGGACGGATGCTCCCAGCGGCTCCCTGGGGCGTGGGACCGGGAAGCAGTGAATTAACTGAAACTGTGGAGAAGTCCTTTCTCCCTGATGAGTGAGAGAGTGTGGAATGAATGTGTGCATATGTGTGTGTGCATACACAACCACTTGTACAAATGTGGGACTTGGCTGGAATGGGAACAGGTGGTTTTCAAGAGGATGAGCCCATCTTCCCAGAGTGAGGGGTGGGCTGGCGACCACCTCCCCCGACTTTGTGGGGAGAAACTAGCACATCAGGTTGCAACGAAGGCTTTCAGGATGTAGGGCGTGGGTTCATAATACCGCTGTATACTCAAGGCAGTGGGAATATCAGGCAAGATCCATCAGAATAAAAACTAATACTGGGCACATAGAATGTGCTCTCCAGGTTGTTGGCATATGCTAACTCATTGAATCCTCACTGCAACTCTTTGAGAAGGTGCCAGGTACAGCCTCACTCAACAGATGAAGAAACTTAGGCACAGAGAGGTTAAATAATGTGCCAAGGTCAGAAAAGGAGTCAGCAGCAGAACTGAGATTTGAGCCCTGGCAGTCTGGCTCTGGTTGAACAGCAAAGTGAATCAGTCATACATATACATATACATATACATATACATATACATATACATATACATATACATATACATGTATGATAATATAAATACATATACATGTATATGTATAATAATATAAATACATATTCCAATAAACTGTGGAAAATTCTGAAAGAGATGGGAATACCAGACCACCTGACCTGCCCCTTGAGAAACCTGTATGCAGGCCAGGAAGCAACAGTTAGAACTGGACATGGAACAACAGACTGGTTCCAAACAGGAAAAGGAGAGCGTCAAGGCTGTACATTGTCACCCTGCTTATTTAACTTCTATGCAGAGTACATCATGAGAAACGCTGGGCTGGAAGAAGCACAAGCTGGAATCAAGGTTGCCGGGAGAAATATCAATAACCTCAGATATGCGACACCACCTTTATGGCAGAAAGTAAAGAGGAACTAAAAAGCCTCTTGATGAAAGTGAAAGAGGAGAGTGAAAATGTTGGCTTAAAGCTTAACATTCAGAAAACGAAGATCATGGCATCCAGTCCCATCACTTCATGGGAAATAGATGGGGAAACAGTGGAAACAATGTCAGACTTTATTTTGGGGGGCTCCAAAATCACTGCAGATGGTGACTGCAGCCATGAAATGAAGACACTTCTTGGAAGGAAAGTTATGACCAACCTAGATAGCATATTGAAAAGCAGAGACATTACTTTGCCAACAAAGGTCCGTCTGTTCAAGGCTATGGTTTTTCCAGTAGTCATGTATGGATGTGAGGGTTGGACTGTGAAGAAAGCTGAGCACCGAAGAATTGATGCTTTTGAACTGTGGTGTTGGAGAAGACTCTTGAGAGTCCCTTGGACTGCAAGGAGATCCAACGAGTCCATTCAAAAGGAGATCAGTCCTGGGTGTTCTTTGGAAGGAATGATGCTAAAGCTGAAACTCCAGTACTTTGGCCACCTCATGTGAAGAATTGACTCATTGGAAGAGACTCTGATGCTGGGAGGGATTGGGGGCAGGAGGAGAAGGGGACGACAGAGGATGAGATGGCTGGATGGCATCACAGACTCGATGGACGTGAGTCTGAGTGAACTCCGGGAGTTGGTGATGGACGGGGAGGCCTGGCGTGCTGCGATTCATGGGGTCGCAAAGAGTCGGACACGACTGAGCGACTGAACTGAACTGATACATATACATATACCCCCTGAACCACACACTATACTACCTTTCACAAAAAAGAGTGCTTTGGGCACATGTTTGCAAAGAGATGGAAACCTCTCTTCTCCCTGCACAGAGTGCTTTTCTGGAGGTGGCCTTGAGAGTAAGGGAGGAGGGGCTCTGAGTGAAGACGATGGAGGAGGGAAGATGACGTAGTCATGACAGCAGTGGTGATGCTGGGAGAGGCCGCTGTGAGCAGAGGGATCCCTGGGGCTGGGCACAGAGTGGGGCTCATCAGTTCAGTTCAGTTCAGTCCAGTCATAGAAGATGCTTAATGCAGGACAGTACTGTGCAGCACAGGGCACTCTGTTCGGTACCCTGTGGTGACTTATATAGGAAAAGAATGTAAAAAAGAGTAGGTAGATGTATAACTGATTCACTTTGCTGAACACCTGAAAGTATCACAATGTTGTAAATCAACTATACGCCAATAAAAATTTTTAAAAATTGCACTGGAGGAATTCCCTGGCGGCCCAGTGATTAAGACTCCATGCTTCCACGGCAGGGGGTGTGGGTTTGACTCCCGGTCAGGGAACTAAGATTCCATATGCCCCGTGGCCAAAAAGTTAAAATTACAAAAAAATACTATTAAAAAATGCACTGGGGAAAGACCTGGTGTCCGTTGAGCCTCACCTCTTGGGGTTGGTTCTAGTACTGCGCTGGACTCACCCCATCTCTGCTGATCAAAAGTCCCTGGAAAGCTGAATGGCCTTGGAGATGGTGGTTCAAGGAGACAGGGGTGGTGCTTGACTCATGACAATAATTGGTAGGTGGATGCAGATGGAAGGTGGTGAATGAACGAGCAGCTGGTTTCTTTCATCTGTTGGGGATGTGGATGGCTGAGGAGACCTTCTCAGAGCCCCAGCTGGCAGGCAAACAACACGGCTGAGGTGCCTGAGACCACCGCAGCTGACAATCAGGTAGACGTGCCCATCACTCCCTGAGTTTCTGGGCTTTTTCTGAACCCAAATCTCTCTCCCAAGCTTGGAGAGGTTTAGAGAAGCAGCACATGGGTTTCAATCCTAGCCAAGCCGCTTGCTCACTCTATGCCTGTCCACTCTGCACCTCGAGTCCGTTGCCTACAAAATGGAATGATTTCTACCTTGCAGTTTAAGAGTTAAATGCTTCATATGGGAATAATGAGAAAACAACAATAAACAAACAACCAGGGACTTCCCTGGTGGTCCAGTGGTTAAGAATCTGCCTTGGATCAAGCATATGGCTGTTCATTTCCATTTCCCCTTTACCTAGGTTAGGCCACAGCACCAAACATTGCATTATGAGTAATGAGATATACAACCGTCATTGCATGTGTGTGTGCTAAGTCGCTTCAGTTGTGCCCGACTCTTTGCAACCCTATGGACTGTAGCTCACCAGGCTCCTCTGTCCATGGGATTCTCCAGGCAAGAGTACTGGAGTGGGTTGCCACGTCCTTCTCCAGGGAATCTTCTGGCCCAGGGATCGAACTCGCATCTCTTTTGTCTCCTGCATTGGCAGGCAGGTTCTTTACCACTAGCGCTTACCTGGGAAGCCCACTTCACTCATGCACTATAAACATCTCAACTGCTGACAAGACTCTAAATAAGCCAGGTTCTGTCAGGCCGTCAAGTCTTTTTTATAGGCTATGCCCTCTTCCCATCAGCCCAAACTTCTACTCATATATTAAAACGCAGCTCAGGCATTTAGAAAACACTTCCACAAAGCCAGCTAACAGATACCACTTAATGAATGCCTACTCAGTGCCAGGTGCTGACCTGTGAAGCTTTTTATGCACCAGGGTGTCTCTGCCTGTCCACCATTGCACCCATGAGGGGCTTAGGAATTAAAGGGTCAAATGAAAGTCCTTCTCAGTTCCATATACTCTTACGGCATAGACCTTCAGTCACATTAACCAACACTTACTCAGTTTGAGAAAGTAACTTTCATTCATTCATTCATTCAATGAACAATTTGTGAGCAATGTCTGTGCTAGGCACTAGGGATTTTATGGTGAGCAAAACAAACACAATCTAATAGGAAAGACATGCATTAATTGCCTAATCAAACAAAAACACATACATAATGAAGTGTTATGAAAGAAAGATATGGGGACCTCAAGGGGCACATAACAGGGAGGTACAGCCACATGCAGGGGGATCCGTCCCAGGTGGGTGTGATCAGGGATGGCTTCTCTGAGGAAGTGGCATTTCAGTGGAGACCTGAGTGTGAGATAAAGTCAGCAGCAGAAGGAGCAGGATGGGGACATCCCTGGTGGTCCAGTGGTTGGGAGACTGCCTGCCATTGCAGGGGACGTGAGTTCGATCCCTGGTCCAGGAGGATCCCACATGCTGCAGGGCAACTGGGCCCCTTGTGCCACAGCTATTGAGCCTGTGCTCTAGAGCCCAGGAGCTGCAACTACTGAGCCCATGTGCCCCAACCACTGAAGCCCATGCACGCCAGACTGTGCTTCCCGACCAGAGAAACCACTGCAACTTGAGAATAGCCCCCACTCTGCAACTAGAGAAAACCCCATGCACAGCAAGGAAGACCCAAAGCAGTCAAAAATATGAATACAAAGGAGCAGGATGGAGCAGTTAGGGGAGGCAAGTAATCTAGGTAGGTAAAGGGGTGGGGGGCTGGCAGAAGCCTCTGGGGGCAGCAGAGAGACCAGGGAAAGGCATCAGAAGGGTGTCCTGGCCCAAAACTCAGAGGGAATGCGGCAGATGAGGTTGGAGGAGCCAGATCTTTGCAAGCAGTGGAGCGCAGGATTTGAACTTGACCCTGAGTGCATGGGAAGCAATGGACGGATTTTGAGCATAGCAGGGAGACTCTGTGTGTGACATGATCAGATTTACAAACTCCTTTCTACATTCTGGCAACCTGTTCCAGTATTCTTGCCTGGAGAATCCCATGGACAGACGAGCCTGGCTGGCTACAGTCCATGGGGTCTCAAAGAGTCGGACATGACTGAAGAGACTTAGCATAGCATAGCATTCTGCATTCTAGCTGGGTCCAGGTATAAGAGGGACTGGCTTTCCGCCCTACTAGCCCTCTGGCTCCTCCGTGGGGTCGCTAAGAGTCCGCAGGACTGAGCGACTTCACTTTCACGCATTGGAGAAGGAAATGGCAACCCACTCCAGTGTTCTTGCCTGGAGAATCCCAGGGACAGAGGAGCAGCCTAGTGAGCTGCCGTCTATGGGGTCGCACAGAGTCGGACACGACTGAAGTGACTTAGCAGCGGCAGCAGTCTTCTCTGCTCTGAGATGCGAAAGCAAGAGGGTCCAGAGAAGGATGCAGGGCAGGGATGCCAGCAGAGTGAGGATTCTGTGGTCCACCCGCCCCATCAGGGCAGCTGGGAGGAGGCAGAAGGGATTTGGGAGGGGTTGGGAGGGAACTGGTATCCCTTGCGTCTGCCAGCGGGTGTCTCTGGGGTCCTAGGAGTAGGATGGCCGGTGCTGGGTCCCACTTTACCTTGCCCACGTACAGGGGCTCGGTGCCCGTGTACTCCTCCACCACGAAGAACTGGTTCCACACCCAGCCGCGCTTCACGCGGCCAGCGCCGGGCGCGCTGTCCTGCACCGAAGGCGCAGGCGTGCCCGCCGCCCACAGGGCTCCCAGCAGCGGCGGCGGCGGCGGCGGCAGCAGCAGCAGCAGCAGCAGCAGCAGCAGCAACGCGGGCGACAGCGCGGCTCCCGCCCGGAGCCCCCGGCCTTCGGGCCGCGGCCTCATGCTTGGCCTGCGAGGGGCCCGTGCCCAGGAGCATGGACGGGAGGCACCAGGGTGTCGCCGCTCGGTGGCCAGGACGGAGCGGGGCCGCAGTCACATGGTGGGCTCAGCGCGGCCGCCGGGGCGCCGCCCCCGACGGGGCACCCGGACAGGCCCGCGGCCCTGATCGCCGCCCAGCCGCGGGGGCACCCGGCTGGAGGGGGAGGGGGCGCGACCGCACCCGGGGCATGGACGGCCCCCGAGGTCCCCGCCCGCGCCCCCCTGGCGCCGGCGTGGCTGGGTCACCAGGCAGCGCCTCGGCGGCTCCGGAGTCTGGGATGCGCCATGGTTCCTGCGCGAAGGGGTGCTGGCCGGGGCCGGCTGGTCCTTCTGGGACTAGGGGCCGTCCAGCCCAGGAGCCTGTGAGATATACAAGAAGACGTCAGAGGAGGCGCTCTGCGTGGACGGGGCGGGTTGGGTCTATCTTTTTGTCCTTGTAGGTACCAGTTAAACACCTGCTGTGTGTCTGGCACTGTGCATGGTGGGACAAACAAGACAGAGTGGTCCCTGCCTTCTTGGGCCTACGGTCTAGCAGTCCTGCCCCTCCCCCGCTCCCTCCCCTAGCCCGGGTGCTTCCGTTGAACACCCACCACTCACCTCTCCTCCCCCAGCACCCCTTTTCCTCAGACTCCCTGGTCCTGCCCTTTCTTAGTGGTCCTGGGCCATCCCACGTGCCCACAGGGACGGGGACCCCTTGAGCTGCTTTTCCTGCCCTTCCCCCACCTCATGACAATCTCCGTAGCCCAGCCCCCCCTACCCCCCATAACCTCCGGTCCAGAGAGGAAGCCAGCCCTTCTAGAAAAACTCCAGAGCTCCCAGGACCCAGCCTCCTGGGTGCATCGAGTCCAGCAGCCAGCCGGCCACCCCACCAACCCTCCGGCCCTCCCACGGCAGAGAGGTCATTCCATCCAAAGCAAGAGCCGGGGGAAGGCCCTCTGACCTCAGGTGAGTCCCTCCACACCCCACTTTCAGGAGTGGGGCACCTGAGTCCCAGAGGGCCTTGCTTGGAGGCACCCTGTGTGGCTTTGGCAGGGTCACACATACCACGCCCCCCCTCCCCTGCCCCCCGCCCCGTGCTTGCCTTTGGTGTCTCCACCCCACCCCCCACCCCTAGAAAACCTTCTTTTCCCGGAGGCTGATAGACACTCCCCCCACTACCCCGGACCAGCACTGCCTCCCCAGATCAATCCATCTCTCCTTCCCGCCACCGCCCCCCCCCCGCCCCAATCAGATCCTGCTTTCAGCCAGAAAGGATCTGAGGGACTAACTCCTACTCAAGCCATAATGATGAATAATGGCTTCGTGTGGGTGTTTACAGGGGACAGCAAAGCTGCTTCCAGGGAGGAGTTTCAGCCACTAAGAAGCAGAGGTGAATCCCCAAGTTCCCTCCCCCACCTCTGCCCTCAGCCTAGTTCAATTCAACCACTCCATTCTACTGAGCTTCCATTCTAGTCCAGGTTTGGGCTGGATGCTAAGACAAAGATGAAATAAGCTCACAGATTAGTGGGGTGGGAGACAAGACCCCCAGTAATGACTTAAATACTGGGTGGAGTATAATCAGGGCTATAAAAAGGGGTGCTACCTGACACCTGTCCGGAAGGTGCAGGTGTGTGGAAGGATATCAGGGCTGCTGCTTGGAGGAGGGGGCATCTGATTGGGTGAGAAGAAAGGAATGGGCATTCTGGTAGCTGAGTGTGCAGCCAGGCTGGGGGTGATCTGGTTAGTTTGGAGAGGTGGGTTGGAAACGTGAGGTGTGTGGAGCTAAGCAGAGAATCTGGGAAAGTGCCTGGCCCCAGCCAGGTCCACCTGTGGGCAAAGTAAGTGGCTGGAATTTGGGGGTGGGGGCAGAAGACATGGGCCTCATGTGACCCAGGACCCCAGTGGGCAATTCTCATATGTTTTTAGGGGTCCCCAATCTCTGGGATCTAACGTCTGATGATCTGAGGAGGAGCTGATGTAATAATCATAGAAATAAAGTGCACAATAAATGTAATGTGCTTGAATCATCCTGAAACCATCTCCCCCACTCCCGGTTCATGGAAAAATTGTCTTCCCTGAAATTGGTCCCTGGTGCCAAAAAGGTGGGGGCCCGCTGCAGTTTAACTCGCTAAGTCACATGAGTCACAGCAGCTGTGAAAGTGGGCGTCTTATACCCATTTCACAGATGCTCAACTCCCCAGTGCCCTTTCCCACTCTCAGCTCCAGAATTTCTTTATGGAAAGGGTTCTGGGGGAGGGAGTCATCTGCTGGAGGTAGCGGGAGTGGTGAGGGGGTCAAAACTGCATTGAGGGCAATGAGGAGGGGAAAAGCCCCACAGTCCATAAGGAGGAATGGAAGGGAGATATCCCGAGCCAGCCCTCTTTCCCTTTAGGACCCACCCGGAACTGATGGACATCAGGAGGACCTGGGACCCTGATGAGAGGATCCCACCCCCTCCTCACCTGCTCTGGGGGGTCTAAGCTTGAAGATGCTGGCAGACCCTCCCCCACCCGGGTGGTCCCTGAGCTGTGAGGCTGCCTCTGGGCATCTAGCGTCGATTCCCCACGTTATGGCCAGGGCTGGTCCTAATGAGACTGGAGTTATGGGTGAGGAGGAGGCGCCGCTCCGAGGCCTTCATTTCCTGGAGCTTATGACTCCCCTGCGTGGCAGGAACTGGTCCCCTGACTCCATCAGGCAGTTTCAGGGCTCATCACAGCCCTGCAGGGATGCAGAGGGGAGGGGCTGGTGGGAGGGAGGGTCTGGGGAGTCGGGGACCATCTCGGGGAGGGCTGTGGGGGTGCGGGAAGTGGGAACAGGGGCGATCCCTCAATGTTTGCGAGCACCCCACTGTGGCTCTTTCTCCCTCCCCCATCCCCCTCTCTTCTTTATGTCTTTCTTTATAACACCTTTTACAAGACAGGGACACACTAAGATTCAATCATTCATTCATTCATTAAACATTAGTGTCCGCTACAAGTGGGGAGACAGAAATGCATTTCATTTATTCATTCAACACACTTTAAAGATCATTTCTTTGTGTAAGACAGCAAGATGCAATCAGCTCCTCAGCTATGTGACAGGAGAGAAGTGCATTTCTTCTGGTTATTCATAGACTCTTTCTACAAATATTTACCCGTGCCGCCCTGATTCCAGTTCCTGCGCTAGGCACTGGGGACAAAGTAATAAAATAAAGTCCCAGCTCTCATGAAGCTGACCTTCTGGTAACAAAGGAATAAATTCTACAATGCAATTCCAGGGAGTGGTAAGTATTAAGAAGCAGGAAAGAGGAAGGAAGAGTGTGATGAAAGAGTTGGGGTGTGTGTTATTATAAACAAGGTATCAGGGAGGACCTCTCAGAGGAGGTGACATTTGGCTGATCTGGAGGAATGAGACGGAGCTGGGGACAGCAGAGGGAACAGTCTGTACAAAGGTCCAGAGGCTTGGAGAAGCTGAGGAACAGGGAAGAGGCCACTGTGGTTGGCACAGAGCAGTCAGATGAAGATGAAGGAGAAAGGGGTACTGGCCAGACTGAGCAGGACTGGAGGAAGAAAACCAGTGTCCATTTTATTCTGAGTGTGCAGAGAAAGGCTTGGAGGGACTTTATACAGTAAAAAACCATGGTAGAACGAAATGACACAGGGCCATAAGGGACTCTCATGATGCAAGCCCTTCAGTGTTGCAGGGCCAGGCATAGTGAATCGCGGAGTAGGGACAGCATCACAGAGAAGGTGGCACTTGAAGTTGAAGCACAGGAGGGATGGGGGCAGGTGGCGTTTGGGGTGTTGGGGAGGAGAGGGCGCGCTCTATGGGAAGGCTGCAGAGGTCTATGGTCAGCTCCCACTTCAGAAAGGGGTGGAGTCCAAGCTGCTGCTGCTGCTGCTGCTGCTGCTAAGTCGCATCAGTCATGTCCGACTCTGTGCGACCCCAGAGACGGCAGCCCAACAGGCTCCTCTGTCCCTGGGATTCTCCAGGCAAGAATACTGCAGTGGGTTGCCATTTCCTTCTCCAGTGCATGAAAGTGAAAAGTGAAAGTGAAGTCGCTCAGTTGAGTCCGACTCTCTTAGTGACCCCATGGACTATAGCCTACCAGGCTCCTCCAACCATGGGATTCTCCAGGCAAGAGTACTGGAGTGGGGTGCCATCGCCTTCTCCCAAGAGCATCATCCAAATTTGCACAGGATGCCTGATGATGGAGTGGGGTCTCGATGGAGTGGGGCCAAGACTCAGATTCCTTTTGGAGGAGGGCACCTTTAGGAGGATAGGGAAGCCCCTCCGAGTGGATCAGCCCCAGGCCAGGAGGCACGCTTGGGAGGACAAGGGTGGCTGCCTGTCAGCCACCCCTGCCCCTGGGCCGGTGCCCTTGTACAGCGCTGATCCTGCACCGTTGTTTGAGGGGCGAGGTCCTCACAACCCCATCTCTCCCTCCCTCCCTGGGCCTTCATACCTCAGCCCACCGGGTCCGCTTTCGGGCGTGTTAGCCAGATGCCCTGGATGTGAGCCAACTCTACCCTGCTCAGCACAGCCCTGCCGGGGCTGCTGCAGACACTCCAACCTGTTCCCTCTCTTCCTTCCTTTCTCTCCAGTTCCAGCTGCTTGTTCTGAATGGGTGTCAAGTACAGGGCCTCATCCTGGAATTCCTGGTCCTTCAGGGGAGGCGGCTGTAGTGCCGTGGGGTCACGTTGGCTCCACCAGGCCTCCCGGTGAGATCTGGGGCATGTTGGTGGCCTTCTCTGGGCCACACGTCTCATTCTACTGCGCAGTTATTGGGTCCCCAGTGGGACTGAGTCCCCCGTGGGATGAAAAGTCGAGCCCCAACCTGGCTCAGTTAGTGTTGGCTTCACCCAGTCTGCTTGTCAGCCTCACCTCCTATAATCCATGTGCTCTTGGGTTCTCGAGGAAATGTGTGTAGTTCCTGTATGCCTGTGGGCACAGGTCTGCAACTGTGTATGCTAGCATATGTGTGTGTGTGTATCTGGTGCACACTGGTTCATTCTACAGATGTTTGTGAGTTTCCACTCTAGGCTGTTCTCGGCACAATGAAAAGAAAGAGTCCTTGCCTTTGCACCTCTAGTGGGGGTCAGAGAATAAACAAACAAACATGTCAGACGATGGTTTAAGCGCTGTGGAGAAAAACAAATCTGGGGCACAGAAGTGTTAGGGGTGGGGATTTTCTCTCTCTCTCTCAATCAAGTATTATAAGTAATAGTTTATACATGGTGGTCAGGGAAGGCCCCGTGGTGAAGATGACATCTGAACAGAGATCTGAAGTGAGCGAAGGAGAGAGCTGTGCACATGGATAGAAGAAGAGCATTTCAGGCTAAGGGGACAGCAGTGCAAAGGTCCTGAGGTCAGGGCGTGTGTGGCGTTCAGGAGGAACAGCAAGGAGCCCAATGTTGCTGAACTGGAGTGAGTGCAGAGGGGCAGCAGATGAAGCCAGTGAGATGACCTTGGCATCAGAGCCTGTAGGGTCTCCTTTGGGTATTTCTGTGAGTGAGATGGGACCCCGTAGGAGGATTTGAGCAGAGGAATGATGCGATCTGACTTGTGTTTTAAAAGATCACTCTGGCTGGTGGATTCAAAACAGAGGGAAGCCGGGATAGGGGAGGGGGGTGGCGAGAGAGCTATTTCAATAAGCCAGCCAAGGAGTAAACGTGGCTTGGACCAAGCGGGAGCAGAGGAGGTGCTGAGAAGGCTCCTCCTGTGTGTATCTCCTCCACAAGATATGTTGGTGGGTCGGAAATGGTGCGAGGGAAAAAGAGGAACGGAGCGTGACCACACCTGCAGCCTAGGCAACAGAAATGATGGTGCACTCTTCCACAGGCTGCAGACCAGCACGAGCACAGCAAACCTGGGGAGGCGATCAGGGACTCATTCGGACGTATTACGATCAAGTCCCGGATGTGTTACGTTCCCTGCCTACTGGATACCCAGCGGAGACATCAAGCAGGCGACTAGCGCTTACAGTCAGGAGTTCAGAGGCAAGGTCCTGCCTGCAGGTATAATTGTGGGAATTTGGATGGTATTCAGAGCTGAGGCTGCGTGAGCTTGTGAAGGAGTGAGGGTGGATGGTGAAGAGGTCCAACATCTCAGCACGTAGAGACTGGGGAGATGAGGAGACAGTAAAGGAGCCTGAGAAAGACGGGGGGAGAGGGGAAGGGAGGCGAGGAGAGAGGAGGTGTCTTGGAAACCGGTAGAAGAAAGGAGGGAGGAGGCATTAGCTGGTGACCCTCTGTCCACCTTTGCCTGCGACAGTTCCCCTTTACATCCTCTGTCCTGGCATAACTAGGAATAGTGTCTTACCCCCTTTTACTCTCAGCTTGGATGATAAATTGTATGGTCATCCTACTGATAGGTCAGGTCAGATGCAGACTTTGAATTGACCATTGGATTTAGCAACACAGAGGTCATTAGTGTAGGCCTTGACAAAAGCTATTTTGGGCGGGTGGTGGGTGTGCTGGTGCAACCGGAGTGGGTTCAGGAGAGGCCGGGAAGAGAATATGTGGAGACATGTGTGAGTGGGTGGCAGCCCCTCCAGGGATTTTTTGCCTGCTCCCCCAGCTCCCACCCCCTACCTCAGCAGTCTGGCTGGGTTTTATGATGTGTAAACAGAGTGATGGGAAATATAAAAAATGGGCTTGCTGCTAAAGACTAATTCATTCCCCTAACCTTCTTTCTTGTTTCAATTTTGTTTTAATATCCACCCTCCCACAGCTGGGCCATGTGCACAGCTCCTGCCCTTGGAACAGTGATTAGTCTGAGCCAGTAAGAGCCATTCTCCCGTCTCCACCAGTGACTGGTCTAGAAAGTATCACACACACAATTCTGGTCAATGAAATATAACTCCTGGAGAGCTTCTGGATATATATTGTTTTTAGTCTTTAAAAAGAGATGTCTTGAGGAGAAACCTTTTGTTTTCTGCACATATGAGGTGATGGCCAGAGCACTGGCAGCCATTCTGGGACAATGAGGCCAAAGGGCCCTACTGAAAATGATGGAAAAGTCTGTATCCTTGATGATATTGTTCAACCACCAAATATATCCATTCTGGGCTTTTGTGATCCACTTCTGGCCCCTACTTCCTCCAGACTCCTCTTTTCTTTTTTCCTCTGAACCCCTTCAGAACTTTATGGCTAGGTCTGGGGTCAGCTGTGATGACAAGCTTCTAGAGGGCAGAGATCATGCCTATTCCTTCTGCCACCCTTCCCTGCTCCTTCCTACACACACCTGCCAGAGCCAAACAAGGAGTTGGGGCCTGGGAGGGACTCAGGAGAGTTTTGCCTCAGATAGATTTTGGGAGCCGCTCAGGCAATGTGTCTTTCCCTTTGACCAAGCAGCTGCCAGCCTCAGTGATTTGCTGTGGCCCCATCTGTCCTGTGGGCATCACTGCAACCATCTACGGTGTATACTTTTAGAATCCGGGCTGAGTGGCCAGCATGTCCCTTCTTGATTTTTTAGTGCCCTAGTACCATTGCTGCCAAGGCTGCAGCACTGTGAGCTCAGTGGCTCCAGACCCTTCTTTGTCATCTGGCTGTCTCCTTGGGGATGGAGGAAGGGATTCTTATCCAACCCACCCCTCATTTGTTTCTCAGCCTCTCACTCTGCCAAGACTAACGAGAGGGGCAGGGCTCTGTGACCCCAGAGGCAGGACAAACCAGGAGGAACTTCATCTTGTAGCCTGGCGCTCCTCACCTGTGCCTCCTCCCCCAAACTTCTGATAATCCTCCTAGCCCCGATCTCTGGGACAGAATTTAACATTCAGAGAACCTGAAACCATGAGGTCCAAAGTCAGAACAGAATTTGAGTCCCAGGTCCATTGCTTTACTGTACGTATTCAGTATTATTCTAAGCTCAGTCATGTCCAACTCTTTGCGATCCCATGGACTGTAGTCTACCAGGCTTCTCTGTCCATGGGATTTTCCAGGCAAGAATACTGGAGTGGGTTGCCATTTCCTTCTCCAGAGGATATTCCTGACCCAGGGATTGAACCCAGGTCTCCTGCATTGCAGGCAGACGCTTTACCCTCTGAGCTACCAGGGAAGCCCATTACTGTTTGTATGATCTTGGTAATTTTCTCCTTTACTCTAGCATCTTAGTTTTCTCATCTGAAAAATGGATGTAACAGTGCTTACCTCCTAGAGTCAGTGTAAGGAATAAATGAGATGATGCAAGGGAAGAGATCCACAGTGTTTGGCAATAAATGCAAGCTAATGTAATGATAATGACTGTTGTTATTATTATTTCTAGTCACTTGAAAAACACCAGTGGAGGGACTTCCCTGGCAGTCTAGTGGTTAAGACTCTTTGCTTCCAATGCAGGGGGCATGGGTTTGATCCCTGGTCAGGAAACTAAGATCCACATGCCAATGAGTGAGGCAAAAAAAAAAAAAAAACCTATAAAATTAATAATTGGCCTCCAATTAAAAGAAATAATTAACTAAAAAATTAAAAATAAAATAAAATTATTAATCGACTCCTACTGTGTACAAAAGTATCCTGACCAGGTAAATGGGGCTCATAGATATGTCCCCCCTCAGTCATTCATTTATTCATTCATGCATTTATTTCACAACTGCTAGAAGCCCATGAATGCACCTCTTTCTAAGAAAAGTGAAGTCTTATAGCAGGCTGTGGTGCTTACTCTGGTTCCAGGGCTGTTGCCCTGGAGGGGATGTGCAATGTAGGAAGAGGCAGTTCATTCATTTTCTCATCCATTCATTCCCTCTCTCTGCCCCACGCTGGCTTGACATGTATATGTCCTCTCTCCATGCCCACCTGGCTCCCAGGTCTGCCAGTGGGAACTGTGCCTGGCAGCCTGGCTCCTGTCTGCCCTGTCCGAGTCCTAAGGGCACTGTGCCCGCTGGATCCTGTGCCCAGAGCTGTCTGTGCTTGGCTGCTGCCTTCCCCTGGGGGAGAAATGATCCCTACCAGCTCAGTACTCTCCCTCCAGGCCAGAATGGACCCCAGAGTAATGTAGGAACTGTTGAGGTGTGGAGCATTATGGGGCAGAGTCACCTTGTGTCTGCCCACCTCTCACTGCCCCTTCCCAACCCCCTGCTCCATGGAAGGCACGGCAGAATCACAAGCGAGAGAGCAGACCAGCTACTGCCTCAGCCTGCCCTGGCGCGCGTGAGCATGGGTGTGCCTGGGCACATGTGTGCCTTTGCATCAGTAATGGTGTGTGTAGGGGCAGCACACATGTGCACAGTATCCCAGCGGCTAGAACAACTTCTGGCACGTGACAGGTGCTCAGTAAGTGTGGAGGGTTGACTGGATAGGGGCTTGCTCTGTGTGAGTTGAGCCCATGGGCTGTTTCCGGGGCCCTGGGGGTGATGCAGGTGTCCTGTGAACAGTGCTGTATTCCTAGGTGGGGTGGGGACTGTCTCTCTGAGTGTTTGCATGGGGGCTCAGGATATGCCAAAGCTTCTGGGCTTGGTAGCTGGACCGTCATCGAGGGAGGAAAATGTGGGAGATCGGGGGAGAAAGGGGACAAGGGGGGTCATATGTAACCCATATAAAGGATCACGCCATCTGCAAAGCTGGTCCAAGGGCCCCCAGTCTTGCCCCCAGTCTATGCTGGGCATGCTGCCAGAGGCACCTTTATGCAGCCCAGCTCAGTCTGGAAGGTTCTGTTCAAATCTCTCCCCAGCTCCCTTTTGCCTTCAAGATAAAGTCCAGACTCGGGCCTGGCATTCAGTAGTTACCATTCAGAGTAGCAGAGTTCTTCATGTTCAGTGACTCTACCTAGATATAGTCCTTTGAGGTGGGGACTGTTATTTGTCCTCATTTATCAAATGAGGAAACTGAGGTACAAAGAGTTCATAAAACTTGCCCCAGACTCATCCAGAGGAGGTGGAGCTGGGATTCGACCCCTGGGCTGTGGGCTCCAAAGCTTGTTCCTTGAGCCACTGTGCACATGGCCACTCAAGGCCCCGGGAGGTCTGGGCCGGCCCAGTCCATGTCACTGTCACGGCCTTGTTTCCAAAGATACTCTTTACATTCGTTGATTTGGCTGCATCGGGTCTTAGTTGCAGTATGCGGGCTCTCTAGTTCTGCCCATGGGTTCAGTAGCTGCAGCACGTGGGATCTCAGTTCTCGTGACCAGAGATCGAAGCCAAATCCCCTGTATTGCAAGGCGGATTCTTAACCACTGGACCACCAGGGAAGTTGCTCTCATGGCGTCTCCACCCACTCATGTCTCTGGGCGGATGGGATCAACCACTGTTTATTACTTTCACGCCTCTAGTTCTTTACTCCTACTGTTGTTCCCTCTGCCAGGAATGTCCTTCTCCCACATTGCCCCACATCCATCCCTGACCCCCCTCATGGGGCCCACCCCAATTGCCCTCTCCTCCAGGCAGTCTCTGCCTCCCCTCCACCACCTCCCCAGTGAGCTCACTCATCTGAGCCATGGCTCAGAAGGGCTCTCTCTTTTGTCTTCGTCTCAGCATCCGGCCAGCTGGCTTTGGGCACCTCCCTTACCGCTCTCTGCCCTTCAGTTCATACCTGTGTACATGCTCAGACTGGCTGGTGCTGAATGTGTGAGTGAACTGGATGAAAGAAGGCATGAATGGTTGGAGGCATGGATTGATGGATGAATGGACAAAAGGGCACGCATTGCAGTTGCCTGGTTACTGCCACACCACCTCCCTGCAGACCGCCCTTCTGTGGCATCATTTCCTTCTGTTTGTTCCATTCGTTGACTCATTAAATATTTATTGAGCACTTACTCTATGCCAGGCACTGTGTTAGAGGCTGAGGATGTAGCTATGGGCAAATCAAAGTCTCTGCCCCCTGGTGTTTGTGTGTGGGTGTATGAGAAGACGTTCATTAATCCGATCTTCTCACAAGTAAATATACAATTACCAATGGGGGCATATTCACAGAGGGAAGGTAACGGGGACTACCACATTTAATAGGAACCTCATTAGGGCTGGGTGGGCCAGGGAGGGGCAGTTCCCAGAGAAAGGGCTTTTGAGCTAAAAGGTAAAGGATGACAGAGGCATATTGGGGCCCAAGTAGTAGAAGGTGCGAAGCCACATTCAGGGGCCTGAAAATTCACATAGCACGTGAGGGGGAGGGGTGGCTCACCAAGGGTCTTAAAAAGTTTAGATTTTAGCTCCAGAGCAAATGGGAGGGCACTGAAGGCTTTTTAGCAAGAAGATATGACCAAACTTGTGTTTTGAAGAAGATCGTGGGCTTGAGACTTAAAGGACAAACTGTACAGGTTCAGGACCAGAAAAGGGGACCCAAGAGGACTCGATGGTGGTATAGATCAGGGAGGCCGTTATGTGATGGAGGGAAAGCAACAGATTTGAATTATTTAAGAAATAAAGTGGACCAGGCTTGGTGATGGCTCAGACGTAAGGAATGATGGGGGAGCAATATCGGGCATGACCCCTGGTTTTTAAGTGATGTTTATTGATCACTTACTGTTCCAGCACTTTTTGGGCATTACCTTGCTTACACCTCACAATAACTCTGTAAGGTAAGTTATCATCACCCCACTTCACAATCCCATTTCACTCTGATCAGAATTGGGGAGGGAGGAGGGGTTGACGGGACACAGTGGGGTCTGTCCCAGGCTTTGTTCCTTTGGGGAAATGGCCTTGGCAGATGAAAAGAATAGAGAAGGAAGAAAGGGAGGTAGGGTGCATGTACTGAGCTGATTCTGAGTCACCAAGAATAATGATAGATAACATTTTTAGCACTTTTACTGTGTGCCAGGCACGGTGCCATTCAATTAGCTAATAATAAGAGGCATCACTTAGTTCCAGGGCATTTTATATCAATGATCTGACTGAAATCTTACAGCAGCTCTCTTTAAAATTTCTATTACAGAAGAAGGGAAAGTGGCGAGGAAAGGCTGAGGGACTTGCCCAAGGTCACACAGCTAGCTAGTAGTAGATGTGGAATTCAAATGGGCTGTGCAGAAAGTGGGGAAGGAGAATGAGCAAAGGGGGATTTAGTGGCTGCTGGGAAGGAAGGAGAGGCCTGCATTTGGCTCTACGGATGAGCTGTGTCCCTCCTCCAAACGCCTCCTGACACTATTTACCCCAGGCCTGACTGTCTACCTACAGCCTGACCTCCCGTGAAAGTTACGAACACACACGTGCAGACACATTGACACATGCATGTCTTGGCTGCCTCTGCTCACCTGCCCTGAAGTGACCACCTGGCCCCTCCATGCCAGGTGCCCGGGGCCTGCACCTGGCTCCCCACCCTGCCCCCATCCTGCCTGCCTGCTGGTGCCGCAGGCAGAGCCCGCTGTACATCATGTTGACAGTAGAAATTACATCCGAGCTGCTGTTTTACACCTCGCCCTGTCAGAACTCACCGCAGCCCAGTGATCAGGACAAATTGAATACCATCCTGGCCGTGTCAATATTTATTCCATTTTATAAATGCGGCCGGATGGGGGGCAGGGCCCTGCCGCGGGGCCAGCCGAGCAGAGTCCCGGGAGGTCCTTCTCCCTCTCACTCCTGAGTGCCCCCACGCCTCCTGCTCCTCTTTCTTGACTTTGGTAACCAGTTAAAACTGTGAAATCAACATTCATACTGAAAAGTATAAGAAACATAAATGAGGAATTTAACAAATAATTAGCAATTGAACCCTGTGGATCGCCCTTTGATCAAAACACTGAATGTGGTCCCCTCACCAGAAGCCCCCTGCTGTGTCCCTTTTTGACTATAACGCACTGCTTCCCTTTTCCCAGACTTTTGTGATAACCAGACCCTTGCCTTTTATATAGTTTACCAACTCATTATGCATTCCAATAGTCTTAGGTTTGTTTTTGAACTTGAGATAGATGGAATCATCCTGTGTACACTCTTGTGTCCTGTTAGCATTGTTTTTAAGATTCATTTTTGTTTTTGCGTCTTTCCTTTTCACTGCTGTCTAGTACTCCACTGTATGAATATCCATTCTAGTCACTCCCCCTTTTCCTCTGCTTTCCTCCTTTCTCCTGCCCTTTCTTCTAGTCTGTTTCTTCCTACCCTTCTATCTTCTCCCCATTTTGCCTCCTTGGTTGTCTGTCTCTCGCTGTTCTGCCTGCTATATCTGTTCATACCACGCATACCTGATCCCAGGTCGTCCATCCTACCAGGGGCCTGGATACTTCCTCTGGGTCTCTGCCTCCCCCCACTCAGTTCTTGGAATATGTGGCTTAGGCCAGAGGGAAATTCCCACAGACCTGATTCTATTAAAGCTTATCTGTTGTAAAGGATACTCAGGGGCAGAGACTGAGACCCACAGCAGCATCCTTTGCCCTCTGTACATCAGCTTTTACTCTAGCAAGCTTGGGGGAGACGTTCTTACCCATCACCTTCACTCAGACAGTAAAACACTGCCAGTAAAACACTGGGCTGGGGTGAGAACTGAGGTGACCCTGAGTGGTCTAGCAAGATGTACTAGTAAGATGCATAGGTGGGTTGAGGGGGGACTGGAACCAGGGGAGTCAAGGGTGAAGCCCCACCCTCAGCCCTGCTCACTCAAGGCCTCTTGGGGCATCCGTCCTGTGCCTAGCATGAGGTCCCAACCCAGGCCAAAGCAGAAGAGACCAGCAGGCTCTGGGGGGCGGTGTCCTCTTAGAGTGGAGACCCCTCCAAGGAGTCATTAAAGAGCCTGCCTGGATACCCCGGGAGTGTGTGTGACACATCGCATTTCCATCCCTTCTCTGTCTTGGAGCTGCATTGATGATGCACATATTCAGGGTAGTTAATTTTTACTGCAGCCCGAGCAGATGACATTAAGGGATATGTCCCTCTGCAGCACAGGCAGGAGGAAGCTCTCCAGGATGGAAGGCAAGTGGACTGGGTTGGAGGTTGGCTATGATCCCGCTGTGCTGGGTGACCTTGGCAAGACCCCACCCTCTCTGGGCTTCGGTACAATGGAAGGTCAAACTGTGGTTCCCAGGGCTTGTCCGAGGACCTGCCGGAAGCAGGGTCACGTTGGCAGCATAATAAGAGGGACTCTTTCAAAATCCATATCCCCAGGTCCCCAGGGCATCTGATTCACTAACAGTGACAATAATACTAATAGGCAACATTTATAGGGTGCTTTCTACATGGCGGGACATGGGTATCTGATGAGCTAAAAGTAAGAAACTGTGCTTGTTGACCACTGTGCTAAGTACTTTACATGAGTTACCCTGTTTAATTTGTGCCAGTCTGTTTTAATTATTATTATTATTTTACAGATGATGACATCGGGGCACAGAAAGGTGAAGTAACTTGCCCAAACTCATAGCCAGGAAGTGGGGATCTAGGGCTTGATGTAAGAACTTCTGGCCCCAGAGTCTGCCCTAGGTCTGGGACAGCCCACTCTCAGATTCTGAAGCTGATCTTGGAGCCCCTGGACCAGGTGGTCAGGATGTTGTGTAACTAAGCATCATGTACCTACTATGAGTGACATGTTTTCACAGTGATTCATCAAAATGTGTGTGAAGGACTTATCCAACACACAGGCAGTGCCAATAAGTACAATAAGTAACAATAAGTTCTCTTATTGTTACTTAAGCAAGCCTCACCCTATCCTCCTGAGATGGGAACTGGTCTCTCTAGTTACTGATGAAAAATAGAAGCACTTAAGAAGGGGTGGTTTTGCTCAAGACCGTGTGGCTTGGATCCAGCTACAAAGCTGTGAGCTTTCACCCTAGCACACTGCCTCCATGCCCCCACTCCCCCCTGTATCTTGTAACTCTCTGGGCCTCAGTCTTCCCATCTGTAAAATGGAGGAGTTGGACTAGTGGGCTGGGAGTCTGGCGTCCCAGCTTTTGCCCCTAACACCAAGTGTTCTTGAGTAAGTTTCCTGCTTCTTTGGGCCCCAGTCTCCCCATTGGGAAAAGGAGGCTCTGTGATGCTCTTCCAACACTACACAAAAAAGCTGTTTTACAACAAGCCTGCTGGTGAGGGAAAGCCTTAGGTCTGGTTCCCTGGAAATAGGCTCCAGGGTAGAGATGTGCCTGTGGGAAGTTAACTGGGGAGAGCTGAAGGGAACACGGAGGAAGGGGTGAGAGAGGCAAGGCTGAGCAGAGGGAGAACTTGAACTGTGAGGCTGTCTCAACAGAGGCCACAGCTGCTACCATGGAGCACTATGGAGTTGGGATGCTCCAAGTTGAGCCAAGGGGTCCCACCTTTGAATCCATGCACCTATCAGATGGTGGACATGAGTTGTTCTCCCCCTCCAGTGGACATGACCTTGAGCTGGACAGCTCCCTTTGGCTGAGGGCTCCCTTTGGCTTCTCCCAATGCTGGAGAAGGCGCTCAGCTGAGTGCTGTTGGCAGCCCCTGTCACAGCTGTCCTGGGCGGTATGTTCCGCTACATAAAATTGGCTGAAAAATCGGGGCCTGACCTCAGCTCTGGAGACGACAGAGGACAAGACGTGGCCTGAGCCTGGGGCTTAGCCGGCGCGGCCGGCCCTGCTCGGAGCCCTGTGCCCCCCGGTCTCCTGTCCCCCGCTGTGATCACAGCGGGATCAGCACCCCAGATCTCGCTTAAAGCCTCGGCTGCCACCGCCTGCCTCGCGGCTCATCTCCCGCGGCTCCCTGAGGTCCCAGCGATTATGCCACTGAAAATTCCGCTTTCATCTTGTCAACCTCGCAGTAAATTACAGGCCCGGGGAGGCGTGGGCCTCCTCCTTAAACAAGATTCAATTCCACTTAGCTGCCCCACTTCCCACCCCACACATGGGTTCCCTCCCTCCTACCACCCTGGGCTCAGGATTTATGGCCTCTCCTTGCAGGCAGCTGGTAACCATGGCAAGCTCCTTAGGGAGGCTTCCGGCTGGAGCCTCATCAGCCCCAGACTCTAGTGCGGCCGCTTCCTCCTAGGATGGGAGAGAGGAGAGTCCAAGACAGCAGAATGGGGCTTCTGGAGGCCAAGGCTGAGCGATAACAGGAATCCCAGCAATAAAGGGGCACGTCCATGCTATCCCATCTATCCTCACACTAACTGTGATACGAGATGCAACCATCACCCCCATTTGATAGATGGGCAAACTGGGGCCAGAGAGCGTGGGGTCAACTGCCAAGGTCACTTACTGAGCAAGCAGGTGATTCCAGGGCTGCAACAATTACTCAAGCACTACGGTCACTGCCTCTTCCTGCAACGGCCACTCCTGGTGGGCTGCAGTGTCTGAGAGGGTTTCATGCCCTCTAAGACCTTAGCCCACCCAGAGGGTTTTCTTGGTGGTCCAGTGGCTAAGACTCCTCGATCCCAATGCAGGGGGCCTGGGTTCAATCCCTGGTCAGGGAACTAGATCCCACGTGCCACAACTAAAAGACTGTGCATGCTGCAATAAAGACCAAAGATCCTGGGCGCTGCAACTAAGGTCTAGTGCAATAAATAAATAAGTAACTAAATAAATAAAATAAGTAAGTAAAGCCAAATAGATAAGTAAAAGAAGAAAACAAGACCTTAGCCCACCATCTGATGTCTGAATCCTCTCTTAGACCTCAACCTCTGCTCGCATTCCCCCGGGGATGGAGAGATCGCTGCCTCTCTGAAGGACCCATTATCTCTTTAATGATTAGGCACGGTCTCCAAATTATTGATCAAGCCCTGTCACCTCTTGGAAGCATTGCTTTGGCATTTGAGTTTCTCTGTGATCCCGCCGCTCACTCCCTTCTCGATATTCACCTTTTTGGCTCACCAACATGGTAGGCTTCCTGGGGGAGGGGAGGGGTTTCTCACTGGGTCTTTCTATTCCCCCACCCCCTTATAATTACTATCCCCCTTTAATTTCCATCCACGAATATCGGAGCTAGAAATCTACTACTTTCCTAATTTTCCCAATGGAGAGAGACTCCGAGAGAATGAATTTCTCCAGTGCACAGTGGGAGCTGATAATGGGCCCAAATCTTCTTTCAATGAAAATAATAGTAATAAAATAGCCGACATCCATTGAGTGCCTGATACCATCATCCTAAGCATCTCATGTGTAATGCACTTTCTCAAACATCTGTACGAGGCAGGCCCTATTTCTATGGTCATTTTGTGGAGGGGACGAGGCACAGAGAGGTCAGGTGATGTCCCCAAGGTCGCACAGGTGGTCTGACATCATAGCCGTGCTTCTCACCACGTGCTCCCCCTGCCCCACTCCACCTGGCTTGTTTGTGAACAGTTAGCAGACAGAAGATGCCAAGAGGAGCCAGCGTACCAAGGAGAAGTACAGGTGGCTGCTTTGTCAGGGAAAGTGACCTGTCACTTGCGCTATCAGGCCTGGGACCTGAGATCAACACTCCCCCCACCCCCAGCCTGCCCATTCGGGGTTGTCACTTCCCACCTCCTCAGCAGTTTCGCATCCACATCCCCAGGGACCTCCAGCCATGCTGCTGCTTCCTACCAGACTGACAACCCCAAGCCCCTGGAAGCAAGGCCATGATATGACGCATCTCTGAGCCTAACCTGCAGACCACACGTAGTAGGTGCTCAATGAAGTCTCGCTTTTCTCTAAGCAGGGCTTCCCTGGTGGCTCAGACTGTAAAGAATCTGCCTACAATGCAGGCGACCTGAGGTTCAATCCCTGGGTCAGGTAGATCCCCTGGAGAAGCGAATGGCTACCCATGCCAGTATGCTTGCCTGGAGAATCCCCTGGACTGAGGAGCCTGGAGGGCTGCAGTCTATGGGGGTCATAAAGAGTCAGACTTTTCTCTAAGGAAGTCATATGGGACTTTTTATTGCAGGTGACATTTGAATTGCTCCTTTAAGGATAAGGAGGGGTTCACCGTTTAGAAGAAAGGAGAAGGGGAGTGCCTGGCAGAATGTCCTGGAGGAAGGAACATTCAGGGTATGGGGCAGGGGTGGGGCTTGTGAGGTGAAGAAGAGGAAATAAAAGTAAGTTGTGGGCAGGCTGAGCATCTTGGCAAGGGATCGGGTCTTTTAAATTGTTTTTATTTATTTTTGGCTGCACTGGGTCCTCATCGCTGTGCGTGGGCTTTCTCTAGTTGCGGCAAGCAGGGGCTTCTCTGTAATTGCACTGCCTGGCCTTCTCTTGCTGCGAAGCACAGGCTCTAGGGTGCACCAGTTTCCGTGGTTGTGGCACACGGGCTTAGTTGCCTCTCAGCACGTGGAATCTTCCCGGACCAGGGATCAAACCCATGTCGCTGACACTGGCAGGTGGGTTCTTAGCCACTGGACCACCAAGGAAGTCCGAGGGGTTGGGTCTTAACTTAGAGATGGAAACACTCCTTATGACCTCATTGTGCCTGGAACATATGGGAGAAGGGAACTGGGAAAGAATATTTCTCAGAAGTGCTTCATCCCTGGGTTGGGACGGCTGGGGCTGCAAGCTGCAAACCAGTTTGGCCAAATCACCCTCCTGACTGTGAGCAGGACCTTCTCTGAGGTGACAGATAGGCAGCACCGATGCCAGGCCTTGAAGGAGGTTTCACTTTCTTCTCTCTCCTGACAAGTGATGGAGCTGGCAGATAGGGCATCGTCTTCCCTAATCTCCTGTCTCCGGCTGGAACAAGAAAGCAAGCCGAGCTCGGCACCTTGTTCAAAACTTAATCCTCTCTTTCGTGAGCTTAAAGCTGTAGATTCGAGCCATGGATTCCCCAGCCCTTTCTCCAGGGGACACTGCAACCACTGAGGAAAACAGAGCTCCCACACAGGGCTGTACTGTAGAGGCTGCATGGAGGAGAGGCGAGACCTAAGTCTGAGTTCGTCTTGGTGGAGAAAGCAGGAGCTGATGTCGGGGGTGTGGATTTGGGGATTGGACCTGGCCTCCCAACTCTGTGGCTGCCAGCTTTGTGACCTCGGGCAGGTTTCATCACTTCTCTGAGCGTTCTCCTTTGTAGAATAGGGAAAATAAATCCTCCCAGGTTTCACTGTGAGGCTCACATAGATGAATATCCAAGTAATCCTCTAGAAAGAGTTAAGTGCTATAACCAGGTGAGGTTTGATGATTATTATCCATACGCGAGAGTGGATCAGAGCTTCGAGAGTGAAAGATAATAATAGTGGCTGCTATCTGTAGAGTTTTAACTACCTGCCATTACTACCCTAGGCTGAGCCCATTATAAGCACCCATTCATGGAATCCCCACCCCACTGGCCCCAGAGGTAGGCACTATTATTATCCCCATTTTATAGATGAGGGAACACATCTCCTCTCTCCTCTTTCTTGCTCTTTGCAACAGAGAAAATGTCTCTCTTGTCTGAGGACAGGCCCCTAATCTGGGTTCTAAAGCCCACTCACATCTTCCCGGCATCTGAGAAACCTTACTCTGCAAATTCTCCCGTCTCCTGCCTTATCTTCTCCTGTCTCTGATGGACCCCTGGCATTTCCATGTGCTCAAGAAGATTTCTTTCTCAGTCATGTCCAACTCTTTGTGATCCCATGGACTATAGCCTGCCAGGCTCCTCTGTCCATGAAATTCTCCAGACAAGGATACTAGAGTGGGTGGCCATGCCCTTTTCCAGGGGATCTTCCCAACCCAAGGATTGAACCTGGGTTTCCTGCCTTGCAGGCAGATTCTTTACCATCTGAGTCACCAGGGAAGCCCCTTTCAAGAAGCCTATCTTAAACAAACAAAAATAGGCACACCCCTCCTGACGCTTCTCAGGCCCTTCCCTTAACAACAGAACTTCTCTGCAGGTGGGGTGTCCTCACGATTCCTTTACTTACCTCCCATTTTCCTCTTAAGCCACGGCCATCTGGCTTTTGTCCCTGGCACTCCATCGAGACAGCTCACAGAGGTCACCACTGACCTCCATCTTGCTAAATCCAACGCATGTTCTCCACTCCTCATTTTACTTGACCTCACAGCAGCTTTTGAAACATGAAACTAAACAATTGGGCTCCTTCCCACCTCTCTAACAAAACTTTCTGCATCTCCTTTGCAGGCTTATCATCCTTTATGCCACTTTCAAACTCCTCAGACTCTTCCTGGGCTATCTCAGCCATGCCAATGGCTTCAGTTACCATCGATGCTGTGATGACTCCCAAGCTTAGTTTTACCCTCCCTTCTGAAGAAGTCCAGAGATAAAGATACAATTACTTCTCAGTACTTCCACTTAGATGCCTCTGAGAGATCTCAAATCTAATGTGAAAAGCCAAACATATATTCTTCTTCCTCCACACCTGCCTGCCCTCTGGGTGCTCCATGTCGGTGAATGGCATACGAGTCTGTCAAGCGGTCCAAGCCAGAAGGCTGGAAGTCATACCTGACAACTCTCATCTCTGCACCCAATCTGTTATTAAGTCTGGTTCACTTTACTCCTTAAATAACTTTCTAGTTGACATTTTGCAAAATCTTTATCACCACTCTAATTCAAACCAGGGATTCTAGATGATTCTTAGATTCTTGGCCTAAAACTGGATGGTGTGACACCGTGATGGAGTAAATGAAGGAGGGGTTGGTAGGAAGCAAGAGTTCCTATTTAGGTGTGTTATTTTTGAGACATTCACAAGACATGCGACAGGAGATATGTAGCAGACAGTTGGATGGAACAGTCTGGACTCTGAGGAGAAGGGATATAAATCTGAGGTTTATCAGCATGTAGGTGATATTTAATGCTGAGGAAATGAATGTAATCACCTGGGGTGAGATAGAGAGAAGACCCTGAAATGGTCCCCGTGGCCCACCAACATTAGGGATAAAATAGAGGAGGAAAAGGAAGGAGAAAGACTGAGAAGCTCCCAGTGAGGCTGGAGGCCATTCAACAGACTGGTGTCATGGAAACCAAGAACAGTAACTAGAGGTCAACGTGTTGAAAGCTGCTGAGAGGCAAAGTAAATTGAGGGGGAGAAGTGACTCCAGTAGGCATTGCAGAGGTTGTTAGTGGACTTGAAAAGAGTGTTGGTGTCTGTCTTCCTTGCTGGACTATAAGCCCTGTGAGCCAGGGGCATGGTATTTGTTTGCTCACTCTGTACTTCTAGTGCTTGCTTAGCTTACTAGCATTGCTTTCTGGCATGTCTGGTTATCTTTGACTATGTGTTGGCCATTGTACTTGGAAAATTTTTTTTTTTTTGGAAGAATTTTTTAAGAGGAATTTTATGCTTCAGATGAAAGCATTTGCTTCTAAAAAGGATTTGCATTTGGCTGCAGTGCTACCATTCTAGGATTGCTTTAAACAAAATTCAGGGTTTGAGGTTCCCTGGAATACCCTGGTAGTGTGGATGAGGCTGCCAATTCATGATTCAAGGCTGGGTTACCTTTCTGTTCAGTTCAGTTCAGTCCCTCATTCGTGTCTGACTACTTGAGACCCCATGGACGGCAGCACGCCCAGCCTCCCTGTCCATCACCAACTCCTGGAGTTTACTCAAACTCACATTACCTTTGGTTCACCCGTAATGCAAGGGTGAAGCCCCCTGGAGCCCCAGCTTATTTTGGCGAGTGTCTTCTACTTGATTGCCCACTTTGTACAGGCCGCAGACTTCAGTTTCAGTTCCCTTTATACTGGGAGATCCTCAAAAAAAAAATTCAAAATTTTCAAGATCGGCAAACGCCCTCAGGACAAAAGAGTTTCTGTGCTTTCGAACTTTTCAGGGTTTCTGTCTTCCCTTCAGTTTTGACCTAATAATTCCTGATAATTCCTTACAAAGAGCTTGCTTGTCAGCTCTTTGATGATGCTTTAATAAGATGCTTTTTCTATTTTATCCAGTATTCTTAGCTCTTTTCAGCTGAAGGGTTGTTCCAAAAAACTAGCCTCCTGTTTCTAAACACAGAAATTGCTCACCGCTAGGACTTGGCAACAGGCATGGGAACATCATGACGACGCGATGAGTATTTGTTGATCGAATGGAGGAAGTGAATCCAGGTCTCCAATACCCTCATTCTTTCTAATGTGTTGGACATCACACTCCTGGCCAAGATATTAATATCAACAGAGCGCTGTGGTCAGAGCAGAGGGCTGTGCCGAGAGACAGGGCTGTGAGCTCAGAGGAGGAAAGATCCAAGTGGGATGGGGAGGGACAATTAGCAGGGGGTAGAGGACAGAGTGATAGGCACAGAAGCACATTTTAGCATGTGAGGCATTGGGCTGGGAAAGGAGGACTCACAGGAAGTGACATTTTAAGTAGAAGCCTGGAATGAAGTCTGGAAGGCGTAAGGGATCCAGGAGCTAAGAGTGGGCGGTGGGCAGAGAAGCAAGGACCAGCCAGGGAAAAGTTTTGGAGGCCAAGGGAGACTTCTGGCTCCACAGTGAATGTGGAACCTGAGACCCGGCAGAGTCAGCTCCCTGCAGCCAGCAGGAGGAGGGAGGAGAAACAGCTTTTGTTGAAATGCACACAGAGTAATTGCTAAGAAGAGTATTTCCCCTAGTTTAAAAGGCTTTCTCCTCTGCATTTTCCTTGGTCTCAGTTTCAAAGGAATTTTAATTGCAAAGAAAATGTTGTCATCTCCCCGGGCGGGGAGAGGGCTCTGTGGCTCGGAATAGTCATGTCCTGGTGCTGATTCTTCTCCATACTGGGGATTTTCACGGTTTGGCTGCTTGGAAGCTGTCTGGGGATTGGGTGGTGTGGAGGGAGGGGTGGGTATGAGACAGTCCTTCCGGTACCTTTCTAGGCCTGGGAAGGCTGGGTTTGCAGCTGGGGAGGTCTCCTGGCCTGGGTCCTGCATGAGGGTCTTAGGTACCAATCTGGTGACAGTCCTAATTTCTCTCTCCGTAGATCCAGTGGGTTTATTTACTTACTTATATTCATCAAACAACTGGTCTTTCAGCTCCCACCCTTGATCCACTGTAGACTATTCTCCACATAGCAGCGCACATGGAAAACACTTTGAAAGTGAAAAGTGAAAGTGTTTATCATTTAGTCATGTCCAACGGGTCCCATGGACTATAACCCATCAGATTCTTCTGTCCATGGAATTCTCCAGGCAAGAATACTGGAGTGGGTGGCCATGCCCTTCTCCAGGGGAAACTTCCCAACCCAGGGATTGAACCTGGGTCTCCTGCATTGCAGGCAAATTCTTTACCTTCTGAACCACAAGAAAACATTTTGGGAGTTTCTCAAAAAGTTAAACATAAATTTGTTATATGATTCAGCAAGTCCACTCCTAGGCATCAACCCAAGAGAAGTGAAAACATATAGCCTCACAAAGGAATACTATTAAGCAATAAAAAGGAACACTCTGCTGATATATGCTATCATATGGAACACATCTCAAAAAATATTATGCTCAATGAAAGAAGCCAGATGGAAAAAACATACACACACACATACTGTATGGTTTTGTTTATGTGAAATGTCCAGAAAAGGCAAATCTCTGGAGACAGAAAACAGATTAGTGGTCGCCTGGGGCTGGCGGTGAGAACGGGGATTGACTGCAGATGGGCACGAAGGATCTTCCTGGGATAAAAAAATTTTTCTAAAACTGGATAGTGATGTGAGTTGCACAAGTCTGTAATTTACTAAAAATCATCGAATTGTATGCTGACAATGAATGAATTTTATAGTATGTAAATTACACCTCAATAAAGCTGTCAAAAAAAAAAAAAAAAGAAAGAAGGCTCTCATTTCTCTCAGCATAAAAGCCAGAGTTTCTACCAGGCCCTATGTGGTCTGTGATCACAGCCTGCTTGACTTCATTCTCCCTCCCATCCTGTCCCTCTTTCCCTCTGCTCCAGCCCCACTGGCCTTCTGGGTTTTCCTTGAACACAGCAGACGTGCTCCCATCTGACCACCTTTGCGCTAGCTGTTCCCTCTGCCTGGAGTATTTTTCCCCTAAATATCTGCAGGGCTCCCTCCCTTAACATTTTAATCTTTGCTCAAATGTCACTTTTTCAGTGCAAAGCAACCCAACCACTCCATCTGAAATTACAGCCCTTGTCCGAGGCTTTGCCAACCCACTTTCCCTCCTCTTGATTTTTCAAAGCGTTTATCACCTTTTCATATACAATTTACTTATTTATTATGTTTATTGCTTGTTTCTCTCTTGACCCCATCATACGTGCTTCCTTGAGATCAAAATTCATGTTGGTTTGATTCCCTGATGCACCCTTTGGGCAGAGAACAATACCTGACACAAAAGAGTTCAACAAATATTTGTTAAGTGGAAGAATTAATAAGTGATTCACTAAACGTTTCCTGAACGCCCTCTCTGTGTCAGGAGCTGAGCAGACAGCAGTGAAAGGGTGAACAGATCTCACACCCCCAGATGGCGTGCATTTCAGAAATGTAGAAACGCCAGAGGCAAGAACAAATTTTAAACCAGGAATGGAGAGCGACCCCGAGTTCCATCACCAAGAAATCATGACTGTGATAAACTTGACAAAAGGCTGGTATGGGTGCGGGATGGGTGGGGGGGATCTTCCTGGGGAGTGACCCGTTGAATAAGTGGGAATTGGCCAGGTGGGCTGGAGGGAAGAGGGTTTCAGGCCCAGGGAACAGCATGTGAGAAGGTCCAGAGCTCAGAGAGGGAAGGTGTTCTGTTTGGAGACACATGTTTTTTCCAGTCAAACATGAACTTTAAAGGGAGTGGCGTGAGAGATGGGGCTGGTGAGGTGTACGAGAGCCAGACTGTACAAGACCTGGGGCGTATCGAAAGATGTAATGGTCAGTTCAGCGGGGCACCAACCAATTAGAAAAGACACTGTCCATACACAGATGGGATCCCCTGCTGAATCTCTGCTGTGTGCTAAGCCATGGGAGAGACCATGGAGATAACACATGTTGGTGATCACAGGAGGCCGTAATCAGGTTTACGGAAGGATCACTTAAGAGCAGAATGGATTGGAGGGGCACGCGTTGATTGGAGGGAGGTTGGACAGGGGCCTTTAAGGCAGTCTGCCTGGAAGAATGGACCATTGCAGGAGGGGCACGCATTGATTGGAGGGAGGTGGGACAGGGGCCTTTAAGGCAGTCTGCCTGGGAGAATGGACCATTGCAGGCAATGGATCGGATGTACGTGGTCAGGAAAGGGAGGGGTCATGGATAATATCCATAATCACAGCCAGCATTTCTAGGGCAGGCACTGTGCGCCAGGGAAGGCTCTGAGCGCTTGGCAGGTCCTAGCTCTTAATCCACACGGCACACCAGGAACTAGAAACACAGGGAGGTTCCATGACGGAAGTGGGGCATCCAGGCTTCAGACGGCAGGCTAGAGATGATGTCAGGCTTTCAGGGGGTGACCTCAGGTAGCTGATTTGGGTGAGTGATGAGGAGATGGGGCTGGGAGTGGGCAGGAAGATGCTAAACACACAAGAAGTGTGAGGTGCCTCCCAAGTGGTGATGCCAACCACACAACTGAGTGTGTGGGTCTGGAACCCAGAGAAGAAATGAGAGCTGGCAGCAGGTGACTTGGCATCATGCCCCACCACGCCACCCCAAGACACCACCCTGGGTCAAGAATGAGCAATGAGAAAAGGCCCAGGTCAGCCCCAAGATTTAAAGGGGAAACACAGAACAGGTTGTAAGGATGATCCCTTCAAGGTACATAAAAATAACGTAAAGACATAGGCGCTGGAGTATGAACAAAACATTTTTCTAGAAGAATTATGAGTCAGGGCGATCAGGGTTTGCTTCTGGAGAGTGGTTGGGGCGGGGGCGGGGGGTGGTCTCTCCGGACACAGCATATTCTTGGATGTGTGGTTCATGCACCACATCTATTAAAAAAAAAAAAAAACACATCAGCAGGGGAAAATAACTGGTGAGATTTCAAATCATTTTTGTTCATTTTTTCCTCTGTATACTTTTTCGGCATTTTTTAGAAAAATGACTTTAAACAAATGGAGGGGCGGGTGGGGGAGGAGATGGCAAAGGTGATGGAGAAGGAACGCTCAGAGAGATGGGAAGAGTCCAGGAGGGAAGTGGGGTCTTGGAGGTCAGTGAAGGGAGATTTGGGAGGATGCTGTGGCCACGGGTGTCCAGTGTCCATAAAGGACCAAGGGGATGACTGTGACACAGGAATCGGAGGCAAGGAATGGAAGCATTGCAGAAGGGGAGGCCACGGGGACCCTGAGAGAGTTGTAAACAGGAGGATGGGCGACGCCAGATTGGAGTGGGTGGAGGAGTGAGTGGGAGGGAGTGAAACGGAGGCAACTTGATCAGTGGGGCTGGGAAGGAAAGGGGGAAGAGGGCAGCAACTGCAGAGGAACCTGGCTGGGAGGGAAGGCCTTTTAAAGGAGCAAGAGTTAAGCGAGTTCATGCTGATGCAGAGGAGCTGGTAGAGCCAGAGGGGCTGAGGGGAAAGAAAGAAGGGCTGAGCGCAGCGACAGAGGGGATGAGGAGAGAGACAGAGGGGCTGAGGGGAGAGAAAGAAGGGCTGAGCGCAGCGACAGAGGGGCTGAGGAGAGAGACAGAGGGGCTGAGGGGAGAGAAAGAAGGGCTGAGCGCAGCGACAGAGGGGCTGAGGAGAGAGACAGAGGAGCTGAGGGGAGAGACAGGGGGCTGAGGGCTGAGGAGAGAGACAGAAGGGCTGAGGAGAGTCAGAGGGGCTGAGGGCAGCGACAGAGGGGCTGAGGAGAGAGACAGAGGGGCTGAGGGGAGAGAGAGAGCGGGTGAAGGGAGAGACAGAGGAGCTGAGGGGAGAGACAGGGGGCTGAGGGCTGAGGAGAGAGACAGAAGGGCTGAGGAGAGTCAGAGGGGCTGAGGGCAGCGACAGAGGGGCTGAGGAGAGAGACAGAGGGGCTGAGGGGAGAGAGAGAGCGGGTGAAGGGAGAGACAGAGGAGCTGAGGGGAGAGACAGAGGGGCTGAGGAGAGAGACAGAGGGGCTGAGGGGAGAGAGAGAGCGGGTGAAGGGAGAGACAGAGGAGCTGAGGGGAGAGACAGAGGGGCTGAGGAGAGAGACAGAGGGGCTGAGGAGAGAGACAGAGGGGCTGAGGGCAGCAATAGAGGGGGTAAGGGGAGAGAGAGAGGGGCTGAGGGCAGAGACAGAGGGGCTGAGGAGAGAGAGAGAGGCTGAGGGGAGAGACAGAGGGGCTGAGGAGAGAGAGAGAGAGGCTGAGGGGAGAGACAGAGGGGCTGAGGGCAGAGACAGAGGGGCTGAGGGCAGAGACAGAGGGGCTGAGGGCAGAGATGGGGCTGAGGGCAGAGACAAGAAGGGCTAAGGGCAGATACAAGGAGTGAGGGGAGAGACAGGGGCTGAGGGCAGAAACACAGGGGCTGAGGAGAGAGGTAGAGGGGCTGAGGGGAGAGGACAGAGGGACTGAGGGGAAAGACACAGGGGCTGAGGGGAGAGACAAAGGGGCTGAGGGCAGAGACACAGGGGCTGAGGGAAGAGACAGAGGGGCAGAGGGAAGAGACACAGGGGCTGAGGGGAGAGACAAAGGGGCTGAGGGCAGAAGCCAGAAGGCAGAAGCAGGAGCATGAAGCCAGGAGCACAGACAGGGTGGAAGGCTCGTCTGACCTAACTGGAGAGTAGAGGGTGGATGGGGAACAGGAGCTGCTCCCTCCCCACTCTCCCCTGTGACCCTGGGTGACTCTGCTGACTGCACCTCTCCTTGACCCCTAATCCAGGCCCAGGCTTCCATGGCACTTCTCTAGACTGCTTGGTCCACTGGACTGGGAGAGGGCAGCCTCCTCACCCTGCTCCTCCTCTGGATGGCCATGTGGCCATCAGTGAGTCCTCCTCACCCCTTTCCCAGGCCTCAGTTTCTCCTCCCATGTCCAGCTCCAGGAGTCTACCATTTCACAGTTCAGTGTCTCTGCCAGTCCATGTCTCAGCTGCCTCAGCCCCTGCCTAAGGAAAACTCATGGTGAGGAGAATCCTAAAGGGAATCAACCCTGAATACTCATCAGAAAGACTGATGCTGAAGCTGAATCCAATATTTTGGCCACCTGATGTGAACAGCTGACTCACTGGAAAGGACTCTGATGCTGGGAAAGACTGAAGGCAGAAGGCGAAGAGGCGATGGAGGATGAGATGGTTAGGTAGCATCACCACTCAATGGACATGAACTTGGGCAGTCTCTAGGAGATGGTGAGGGACAGAGAGGCCTGGCGTGCTGCAGTCCATGGGGTCTTAAAGAGTTGGATACAAATTGGCTATTGAACAATGACAACAATTTGTGGAGGTGGGGAGCTTGTCCTCCCAGCTGACAAGCTGAGCCTCCTGTCCCAGAAATGACCTGGGTACCTTTCTTATCATCAGAGGACACTTGTCACTTGGAATTTTGTGGATTCTGGGCTCTGGGTGCAGACGTGCCCAGTTGGTTTTTCCAGATGTTCTTGCTCTGAACCCCCATGAACAGAGGGGGAACACCACGGCTGGCGCAAGCTGTGTGCTGGGCTGAGGAAAATCAGGGCCAGCTCGGTGACTAGGAGGAAATTCTGCATGAGGAAATTCTGGGCCTCAATCTTCTCATCTGAAAACTGGACATGATCTTTGCTCACACATGGCTTTCAGTGAGGGTTAAATGATATAATGCACGTGACACTTCTAGAACACAGCGAACGCTCAGTACAGAACAACTTTCTTCGTTATTTACAAGCCCTGCCCGGATCTATGACCACATCTGTGCTGGAGAAACCTCAGCACGTGCTCCAGGAGATGCGCACATAACATTTACAGAAGCACTGCTAGTAATGAGGGAAAAGAGAAAACATTCTACATGCCTATTGGTAAAAGAGGGAACACATAAAATGGGGTATATTCATACCATGGAACACAGCCACTTAAATGGAACGAACCAGATCTATCAGCACGGATAGCTTTCAAACACGTCGTAGGAGAGAAAAAAGCCAGTTGCTGGGCAATCATATATCTGGTAGGAATCCATTAACATGAAAATAATACAAAACAATGCTCCTTATTTTCTGGAGGTCCATGTCATGTATGCTCAAGTATAAAAATTGTGTGAAATGATACAAATCAAACTCATCACAGGAGTGATTTCTAAGAAAGTGGGGAAGAGACCAGATTGGAGGTGGCGATAAATGGGACTTTATTTATCTGGTGTTGCCCTGCGGTTTGTGGGATCTTAGTTCCCCAACCAGGGATGGAACCCATACCCCTTGCAATGGAAGCTTGGAGTCCTAATCACTTGACCACCAGGGAATTCCCCCAAGGGGACCTAAGTTTCATCAACAATGTCCTGATTTCTAAGAGAATGGATTCATGAATTTCTTATAAAATTAATTTTTTTTTAAAGAAATTAACAGAGGGACTTCCCTTGTAGTCCAGTGGCTAATATTCCATGCTCCCAGTGCATCAGGGGGCCCAGCATTGATCCCTGGTCAGGGAACTAGATCCCACATGCTGCAACTAAGACCTGACACAGTCAAAAAAAAAAAAAAAAGAAGGAAAGAAAAGAAATTATATATAAAAAATTCTTGCCCTTCCCATTTCACGAAATTGTTTGGAGGACCGAATTATATGTGAATGTATAATTCATTTTCTAGTTGACAGAGCATTTTTTACCCACGTGACCTTATTCCATCCTCTCAACAAGACTTTGAAGGATGAATTGTAATTTCTGTTCTAGTGAGAAGGAAATCGGGGAGTGGAGAGATGATGTGACTGTTTCCCAGGTCACACGTGGGGCGTGTAGGGACAGAATAGGGATTCCAGCCTGGGGCTGTCTGACTGCCTAGCTTGGGCCCCTCTTTCTATGGCTTTAGGCTCTGCAGTGAAAATGCCTTTTAAACTGTTTCCAGGTCACTGTTGTCACGGGATAATCTTGGTGGGGGCACCATCCCAACCCTGAACTCCCTCTCAGGGGGATCTGCAGCCTCTACCCAGAAGGCCCACAGCCCTGCCGAGCTGTCTGGCCCCAATGGCCGTGGACACCTGGCTTCAGAGTCTCCCTCTCTCTCTCTCTCTCTCTCTCTCTCTCTCCTTCTTTTTATAAAAGATGTATTTATTTTTGGTTGTGCTGGGTCTTTGTTGCTGTGTGTGGGTTTTCTCTAGTTGTGGAGAGTGGGGGCTCGTCTTCATTCTGCTGCGTGGCTTTATTGTTGTGGTTGCTTCTTTTGTTGGGGAGCACTGGCTTTAGGCACCCTGGTTTCAGTAGTTGTGGCTTGTGGGCTTAGTTGCTCCACAGCATGAGGACTCTTCCCTACCAGGGATCGACCCCATGTCCGCTGCATTGGCAGGGGGATTCTTAACCACTGGACACCAGGGAAGCCCCACTGTCTCTCTTGAGACCATCACCCACTAGCTCCTGGGAGGCAGTGGCAAAAAAAGTGATGGGGAAACACACACACACACGGATTAGACTCAGAGAGACCTGGATTTGAACCCCAGCTCCGACACATACCAGCCTGCAACCTTAAACAAGCCACTTCCGTGCTCTACACAACGATACCTAGTTTGCAGGTTACAGTGGGCAAAAGGTACACAGGAGATGCTCCATGAATATTGGTTCTTGTTCTTTCCCTCTTCTCACAGTTTCCCTAACTCTTAGCAGAAGCCTGACTTACCCCTGAACCCTGTGCCAGGCATAGTACATGACATAAAGTAGGTCCCCAGGGAAGCTGTGCCTTGGTTTCTCGTTAGATTACATACATTATTATTTTTAAAATTGTTTTACGTATTTATTCTTTTGAATGCACCACACAGCATGTGGGATTTTAGTTCCCCAAACAGGGATGGAACCCACGCCTCCTGCAGTGCATGTGTGGAGTCTCAATCAATGGATCACCAGAAAAATCCCCGGGATTAAATTATTGATGACAAAGGAAAAAGTCTCCACCATCTAACTGGGGTGGCAGACCCCAGTCACAAGCAAGGGCCATCCTGAACTTTACTTTGAGGGCAGTGGGAGCCACTGAAAGTTTAATCAAGAGAGTGATGGAGTTGGCCAAGTCTCAGAAAGAACGCACAGTGTGGAGCGTGTCTTTGGAAGGGACAAGCACAGAGGCAAGGAGCCTATGACAAGGCTCTGGTGAACAGTTCAGGTGACAGGTAGGGCCCAAGGTCCCTTTTAATCCTGATACCTGGTGAACTGGCACAAGCCAGGGGAGAGTGGGATGGCTGGCTGAATTTGGAAAGATGCTAGAAATTTATAGGAGCTTGAGATAAAAACACATGATGTATAGGAGAACATGTTTCATAAACTTTAAAAAAAAAGCGCATATCCCCACCCTGATGCTCTTAATGTCACAATCATAGGCTATTTGAGGCATACAGCCTCCCAGCCCCTTTGTATTCAGAGAGCATTGACAAGGTCTCAAGTAAATTCCCAGCTCCCCTGAATCACTTGGCAGAAACAAGTTTTTATGTCAACTCACAAACCAACCAGTGTAAGCCCTCCGACAAACACAGCACATTATTGGGAAAGCAGGTAGCCCACAAAAAGCAATGGCCTGCTTTTCTCTTCCTTGTTTGTCAGACACATCTGTCGACCTCCACCCGGCATTGAGGGTAATATCACAAACACCCGAGATTTCAGACTCAAGGGAGAAGCAGGAAGGGCAGGTGGGAACATGGGCAGCATTGAGAGAGAGAGAGATTACAGTTTATAATAAAAATAGGAGCTGCCAGCTTTTGAATGCTTACTATGTGCTGGGCGTATGCACTAATTCTTGTATCAATCTCTGACGTGGGTGCTATTTTAATATATGCCTTTTACAGATGGGGGAGTGCAGACCTAAGGAACTGAAGTATTTCACCCACATTCAGCAGCTGGTACGTGACAGGGCAGGGGTTTTGAGCTGGTTGAAGGCAAGGTCCATGGTGACAGCAAATTATCATCACCAGACTTGATGAATACCAATACTTTCCATTTTGCCCCCAAAGACAATGATGCGATGATTTTAATGATGTGGCTTCATTTATTCAAAAAGTAATTATTAGAGGACCTCCTCTAAGCTTGGCAACGAAGAAGGAGGGTAGGGCTTCCCTGGTGGTCCAATGGCTAAGACTCCACGCTCCCAATGCAGAGGGCCAGGATTTGATCCCTGGTTGGGGAATTAGATTCCATGTGCCACAAGTTAAGAGTTGGCATGCCTCAACTAAAGACCCTGCATGCTGCAACTAAGCTGGCATAGCCAAATAAACGAATTTATTTTTTTAAAAATGAAAGATGGTAGGGAAGAGCATGGGCAGAGGTCGGGAGACAGAGATGTGTGTGTATATGTGGGACACATCCAGACGCCCTGGACTTGGCGAGTTACATCCAGAGTAGGTTAGCCTGGGTGGGTGAGGAGCGGATCAGGGCAGAGAGGGGGGTCCATAAACAACGGGTGTAGACGGAAGTGGGGGTAGGAGTGCATGCGGAGAGCAGAGAGGGAATCCCGCTTCCTTATTTATTGCCTCTGAGCTCTCAAATGCATGACTACTAGGCAGAAGTGACAAAATAAAAAGGGGAAGGAAAAAACGCCAGCTACAGCCAGAATAAAATCAGGGCAAATAGAATAAAACCTGACAGCCAAGTATAAATAAATATTCGTAAAAGAGTTAAAGGACAGATTAAAATAAAAACACCAAATGCAATTCTTACCCCTTGACAAATGCAGTGCGAATTGGGTTCTTTTAATCAAATGTTTGGCAGGTGTATGAATTATTTATAATTCAATATCAGGTGGTTAAATGGAAAATGGAAGATGTTCCCGTCATCTTCTCAGCTTATCCGCCTCCCCCAATGAGTTTCCCTGGGAGAGGCGGTGGGTGAGGGCCCCTCCCCCACACCAGGTACCAGGCTGGACGCTGGAGCCCATAATCCCTGGCGCGCTGTGCTGGGCGGCCCCATTTGTCAGTCCGTCTCCTGCTGCTCAGAGCCTTGTTCCAGAAGGCGGCCCCTCAAAGCTGGGCACAGGAGTGGGGCAACCGACCAGGGGCAGGGGAGCTGGGTCCAGACCCCTGGGTTTGTCCCCAGCTTCCGCAGACCCCAAGGATGCCCTTGTGTAGTCTTTCCCTCTCCCTGAGTCCTCTGCCCTCAAATGAGCTTCTCCCCTGCCATCCTCTTCTCGGCTACTTCATGTTTCATTTCACAGGGCAAGTTCCAACGTGTGGATCTCACCACACCTTTCAATGGTGGAAAGCATGATAACCATTCCCATTTCACAGGGGAGAAAACCGAGGCTTAGAGAGATGCCAGAGGTGCCTCTGGTCATCCCACTGGCACGAACTCCAGATAGGGCTGGAGCCTAGGTCTTCAGATTCCGTGTTCGCTGGGAGTGTGATTCGAAAGTCTGACGTCCAGATAGAGTGGACAGGGCATGACTCCAGAATCAGACACCAGTCCCACCTCTGGCTCTGAATTCACTGTGTGACCTAGGGTAGGTTCCCTGATCCTACCTCTGATCCCCCATTTTCTTCTCTGTATACTGCGCTAATGATGATAGCTATCCTGGGGTGGTATGGCGAGGATTAAGAGTGGGCAGAGATGCCTGTATGAGCCTGGTCTCCAGGAAAGCTTGACAGAGATGTTTCTGTAGCTACAGGAAATTACTCTCATTTTACTTTTTTTTTTTTTTTTTGCTACTTGTGGGATCTTAGTTCCCCAACTAGGGATCAAACCCAAGCCCTTGACAGTGAAAGCTCGGAGTCCTAGCCACTGGAGCATCAGGGAATTCCCTACCTTTATTTTACCAACAAGAAGACAGATGCCCAAAGACACAAAGTGACTTCTCAAAGCCATTCAATGAGTCAGTGGCTGGGAATTATGGTCCCTGGGGAGGCGCTAGTCGAGAACTTGTGTGGCAGGATCCAGCCTCCACCTCCCCCAGGAACCCATCCACGCCTGATTCTGAATACAGCATCACCTGTATCCCCCATTCCTACCAATGGGGCATTCATTTGTCCCTCTCTCTTACACACACACACACACACACACACACACATGCCCTGTGAGTGAAAGCGGGAGCGGAGAATCCCATTGCAGCCAAATGTTGACGGCCTTCCCTGAGCAGCAGATGAATGAGTCCTTGCTGCTAACAAACGGCTGTCGGAAAGGTGGGAGAATGAAGGTAATTAGTCCCCTTAATGCCGATTTCAGACTAATCTTTCACACTTAAGGAAATTGTTCCAATGATTTTCTTATTTTCAGGGGAGCTCGTTAAGTAAGAATTAGAAAAATAGATATGGTAAGAGATAAGAAAATGGATTTCGTAATGACAAGCTGCCTAAACACACTGAGAGGGGGGCTGGCGGGGCCAGGATGGAGTGACAGCTCCAGGTCCTCCGGGGATGGGTGATGGAGGGGCTCCAGGGCCTTTGGGCAGGACGAGGACCCCTGGGGGCAAGGGTCCAGGGCCCACAGTCTTAGCTCGCTGGTGGTAGTTGATGTATCTGGACCCTGAACATCTCTCCAGACCTTGTGTTCCTGAGCCCTGGAGGGGGTGGGCTCGGGAGGGCTCGTTAGACATCTTCCTCAACATCTGGAAAGAGAAGTCTTTGCTGGGATCGAGGTCCACGGCAGGGCATGCAAACCTCAGCACCTTTTGCATCTTCTGGGGAAGTCAAGGGACATTTATTGATTGCCTGCTGTATGCAAGTTGTGGTGCTGGGCGCTCTCCCTCTATTTCATCCCACAGCCCCACAGGGGTAGATATGTTGCTAGTCTATGGAGATGGAGGAGAGGCACAGAGGCAGACCTGACGGTGTTCAGCCAGTCCTGCTGGCTCTTTTTTCCTTTCTAGGTGTCATCTGTTCTGACTGGTCAGGGCCTGTGCAGTTCCGGTTGTTAACTATTTTGAATGTCGGTCACCCTTGATCATGTGATGTGGCCAAGGCCACCCGGCTGTAAGTTCCACTGTGGCTGCAATTGAAACCCTTGGGGCCCAACTTCAAAGCATCCACCTTTCCTTCCCCTCCAGGCCTCCTCTGGGTAATGAGTCCCAGTGGGAGAGAGGCTTGGAGGGAAGGACTTGGAGCCAGGAGGAGCTGTGTCCCCTGGGAAAAGGGGTGGCTTCCCCAGGTAGGACAGTGAGAGGCAGGGTCTGTGGGAGAAGGAAGGATGTCCTCATGTCTAACTTTCCAGAATGGGTACAGGCCATTTTATACAAGCTCATTCCTGCCTGATCTTTGCTGAAGCAGTACCTGCCCCCTGATGTGCCTATGACTCTCTTTTGTCTCTCCAAACCCTCCAGAGACTCCCTGGAGACCAGTTCACGTCATTCCTAGCCTTCATCCCCAACAGCCCGAGATCTCTCCTTCACCTCTGAACCTGAGAGGGACCCAGCAGCCCCCGGGGTTTGCTGCGACACTTTCTGGGAAATTCACCTTACACAAAAGGAAGTGACTTTCTGTGTGTGGACCAGGTTAGCATCATCAGCAGAAACTGCCAGGCAATTGGCTCTGCTAAGGACAAGAATTGTCCTCTAACAGGACAAGTGGGAAAAGGTGACTCTGTGAAAATATCAACATGATATTTCTCCTTGGGTCATGGTGGGGTCATGAGTTCAAGTGTCGTCTTCTCCCCAACCCCCGAGACCTCCACAACATAACAGAGCTTGTATGATGTTTCAAGGATGCTTTTAGAATAGTGGTTCTCAACCAGGGGCGATTTTGACCCCCAGGAACATTTGCAATACCTGGAGACACATCTGCAGGTCCCAGCTGGAGGGGTGCTACTGGCATCTAGTGGGTGGAGGCCAGGGACACTGTGAAATGTCCTGTAGTGCCCAGGACAGCCCCCGACAACAGAGAATTCCCCAACCCAAAGTGTCAGTAGGCTGAGAAACCACTCGTAGAGGCATCTGATCCAATGTCCCCATTATCTAACTTATCCAGGAGGTGGGGATAGCACCCAGCTCTTATGACTACCCCTGGGATTCAACGTGGAAAGGGCAATAGGCCTCCAAGTCAAAGATTCATGGTTCTGACAGCTTTTGTTTTCAATTCAACAATCATACATTGTACTTCTGTGACAGGCATTGTGCAAAGAGCTGGGTACTCAGTAGTGGACATCCAATCTCTGCCCATCTGGAACTCACATCATAGTGGACTTTGAGCTGGGTCACCTTAGACTTGTCTTTCTCCCTTCAGCCTCAGTTTTCCCACCTCTAAAATGGGCATAATGCCCCCTCCCCTGTGTTGTTGCGAGGCCTTCAGAAATTTAAATGTCAAATTGCAACCATAGAAATGGATTGGCTGCTTCTCCTTCCTGGAGAGAACTGGACAGGCAGTGCAGACAGTTTTCCAAAAAGAAGGGGGAGAAGATGAAGACGTTATTGAGTGTCATGTGCGTCTGCTGAATGTTCCTAACAACACTGCTATTCGGCTGCAGTTCTTTTACTCATGGGCATCCCTGGTGGCTCAGCTGGTAAAGCATCTGCCTGCAATGTGGGACACCTAGGTTCGATTCCTGAGTTGGGAAAGATCCTCTGGAGAAGGGAAAAGCTACCCATTCCAGTATTCTGGCCTGGAGAATTCCAGGAACTGTATAGTCCATGTGGTTGCAAAGAGTCGGAAGTGACTGAGCGACTTTCACTTTCTTTTATTCAAGTGCAGATAAGAAAACTGAGGCTGGAGGGAATGGGGTGGGAAACAGACAAGCTTAAACTGGTCAAGTGTAGGGGCTGTGATTTGAACCCAGCTCTCCTGGCTCTTTCGTCTCTTCCTTTTTGCCATCTCCAGGGCCTTTTAAGATGGTGCTGGTCAGGGAGTTGAGGTTTGAGGCTGACCAGGCCTGGCCTTCAAGTCTTATCCCCCCAGCATCCCCCAGGGTCTCGGTCTCACCCCATTAGCGCTGCTTTAAAAAGTACGGACCGACCGGGGCGCGTTATTGCCCACATAAATCAGGCGGTTCCAAGTACGGAACACCTTTAAACAAACAGCTGATGGGAGTGAAGTTCCAGGATCATTATTAATAGCTTTTCATTTCGGTGGCCGCTGTGCTGTGACATGCCTTCCCAGCAGAAGCCCCGCGCAGCCAGCCCCCGATCGGCTGATCCCCCGAGTCCGCCAGTCAGAATGAATGACTGTACCTTTGTGTTAATTGTGGAGCCCGAGCTGCACGTGGAATGCTAATAGGGCCAAGTGGGAGGGGGCAGGTGCCAGTCTCGCCTGGCTGCTGGGCAGGAAAGGACCCTACCTCTGGCTGTCCTCCTCAACAGCCAGCAGCAGGATCTGGCTAACATATTCATCTGAGCTCCACCCTCCTCTGCTCGAGGAAGCCCCATGGTTCCCATGGACCAGGGCCAAGTCTGGACTCCTGTGGCTGCCACAGAGGGCCTTTCACATCTTGTCCTGTCCATCACTCCAGCCTCCTTGGTTGCATTCCCACACCATGAACCTTGTACTGCTCAAACTCCTATTCATTTATTCATTCATTCCTTCAACATTTACTGAGCCCTCTGAAGGGTGCAGGGGACGAAGCTGTGAACAAGACAGACATGATCCCTCATCTCATGGGTTTACCATCAAGCAGAAAAGACAGACATTGGCAGGCTCTGGAGCCAGGCTGCCTGGGTCCATATCCCAGTTTGGCACTTTACTATCTGTTTGATCTTTAAAAAAAATATTTTTTATTGGAGTATAGTTGATTTACAATGTTGTGTTAGTTTCTGCTATGCAGCAAAATGAATCAGTTATATGTTCACCTATACCCACTCTTTTTTAAAGATATCTGTGTGATCTTACAGCACAAATAACCTCTTCTGGGCCTCAGTTTCTTCCTCTGTAGAATAGGAACAAGAACAGTATCTATCTCAGAGGGTTGTTTGAGCAATTAGATGACTAAAAACATGTGAAAACATGTAATACAGCATCATTTACTATTGAGCACGAAGTTCTCAATAATTGTTAGCTATTATTATCATTATCAACTCAGGATAGCATTACAACAAATGACAGTGGGACTTCACTAGTGGTCCAGCAGTAGAGACTCTGAGCTTCCCCTTCAGGGGGTCGGAGTTCGATCCCTGCTTGAGGCCAAAAAAAAACCCCACAAAAACAAATGATGATGATGATGAAATAAAGTTATGGGGGAGCAAGCAGGGCATCAAACAGGGGGACTGGTCCAGTCAGGGGATGGGGAATTGTTCCCTGAGGATGTCTGATTTTCCCAGACAGGAGGGCTGAGTGGGTGTTAACTGAAGCAGCGGAGGAGGGGAGGGAGAGAGCAGAGAAGTGGAGGGGACAGCATGGGTAAAGGCCCTGAGGCTGGATGGAGCGCGGAGTCGAGAAACCTGAAAGGCAGCAGGAAGCTGGCGTCAGGAGTGATGGGGAAGCAGGGCTGAAAGGAGCCTGGAGAAGCTGGCAGGGGGCCACGCCATGCGGGGCCATGTGGGTCTTGTTAAACTGTAAATTCTGTCCTGAGAGTAAGGAAGGGGAAGTTGTTGAAAGCTTCTGAAACAGAGGATTGCCATGAACCTGATCCTGTTTTTAAACTCACTCAGGCTGCTGCATGTGTAAAGCCGGTGGGACACCCACCCTCCTTCTGCAGGGCCCCTCACGGGGTGGCTGAGAAAGAAACGGTGAGCGGAGATGGGGGGAACAAGGGAGAAGTAACTGCTGTCCTGGTGAATGACAATGGTGAGCTGGTCCCAGGTCAGGGCAGGGAAGTGGAGAGGAGAGGGCTGTGTCTAGAGATCTACAGGAGGCTGATCCCTCCGGACACAGCAGGAGCGAGGGTGAGGGACCTGTTGGGAAGACTCCAAGGTGGCCCCGGTGGCAACTCCGCGGGTTTGGAGGGTCAGGAACCAAGGGCTCAGAGCACATGCCCTGGTGGTCGTAGGACTCTGAGCCTTCGCACGTGCTGTTCCTTCTCCCTGGAATGCTTTTCCCCAGTGTTTCTGATGGGGGTCTTTACTAATTGCTCAAAGCCAGGCTCCAATGTCACCTCTGATATATGAAGCCTTCCTTCGCTGCCATCAATTTCGTGTCTCCTTTTGTCCAGTATCAACTCCCTTATCTGTTAGCAACTTCTCTGTGTTAATTCATGACGTCATTAAAAGGTGTGACAGCAACTGCAAAAGAGAGGGACCGGGAGCAGAGACAGCATCACTCAACTCTCCCAGCATCCTGCACCTCGCCACCTTGTGCATTTCACTGTTCCTTCTGCTGTTTCCACCTGTTCCCCATCCCCTGCTCCCCATATGCTGACGGGGCCCAGGGCTTAGTCCTTGGGACGCTCATCTTTTCTGTCTACACCTACTCACTACGTCACCACATGCAGTCCCACAATTTGAAGCCCCATGGATTTGCTGATGATGCCCACGTGTGTGTCCAACTCAGATTTCTCCCATGACCCCAACTCTTAATTCCACTTACTTGTTCAACATCTCCACTTGGAAGTCTAAAATGCATTTCAAACTCATCATGTTCAATGCGGAACTCCTGACTTCTATCTACCCATTGCCCCCCTCCACACACAAATAATAATAAAAGAAAATAAATGTAAAGCTGCTCCTCTTCCAGCATTTCCATTTCAGTAACTGACAACTCCATGATCCCAGCTGCTTCTGCCAAAAACCTTCGAGTCCTTCTTGACATCACTCTATCTCACACCCTACAGCCAATCCATCAGCAAATCCCGCCAGCTCTACCTTAAAATAGATCCAGAATCTGACTATTCTCACCACCTTCACTGTTTACAGCCTGGTCCAAGTCACCAGCAGCTCTCACCTGGGTTATTGCAACAGCCTCCTCGCTGGTCTCCCTGTTTCTGCCAGTAACCCCCTACAGACTGCTCTTGGTTTTGGTGTTAAAACATAAATCAGATCATAACACTCCTCTCCAAATTCCTTTCTGCCTTTCTCTGGGTAAAATGGTTCGTAAGACCCAACAGGATACTTCTGAACGCCTCCTCCCATCACCGCCCCTCCCCCACATTCTAGCCACACAGTTCTCTGAATAGAATGGGCACATTCCCACCTCAGGGCCTTTGCATTTGCTGGTCCTCTTGCCGGAACACCTTTGCCCCTGTTATCTGCAGTGTTTACTCTCTCCCTTCCTTCAGATGCCTGTTTAAATGTAAGACTCCCTGACAACCCGAGAGGGAACAGCCCCTCCATTCTCAGGAGCCCCCATCCTCTCGCCCCGTTTGCTCCCTGCCCCAGCCCCCACAGAACTCAGCACTGTCTGATACAGCACTGATTTTTTATCTGCCTCCTTGCCCTTTAATGGAAGCTCGCTAGGAGCTTTGTCTTTTGTGCTCAAGGCTGTATCGCCAGCACTTAGAAAGGCACTTGCCATGTAATAGGTGCTCGGTGGCCATTTCTCCAATGACTCTGGAATCACTGTTTTGAACTAGCTGTCTGCTTGTTTGTCTATTTCTTTCCCTCCCCCGGTAGACAGTAAGCAGCAATGGATTCAATTCTCCGCTGTTTTTCTAGTGTCCAACACAAAGCCTGGAGAGTGGATATTCATTAAATGTTTGAATAAACAGATGAATAAATAATAGAATTTCCAGATGGGTTGCCAGGAGTAGTGCGAGGGAGAGGTTATGAGACAGTTGCCTCCTGGAGACTGTAACTCTGGCAGCCCTTCCTGCCTCTCCTTGGAGACCTGAGGCTACCTTGGAGCGGGGAGGCTAGAGCTTGACCTAAAAATCTCTAGAGGCCGAAAGGGACAGAGATTAGTATTAGGAGCTGGTGCTCGAAGGATCTGGAAATGTAAATTTCCTGTTGGAGCTAACCTGTGGATTGACTGACTGATTTCCCTTTCTTCTGAAATCAAAGTATAGTTGATTTACAATGTTGTGTTTGTTTCTGGTGTACAGCAAAGTGATTCAGTTGTATATGTGTGTGTGTGCGCGCGTGCACACGTGCACTTGAGTGCTAAGTCACTTCAGTCATGTCTGACTCTTTGGGACTCTATGTACTATAGCCCACCAGGCTCCTCTGTCCATGGAATTCTTCAGGCAAGAACACTAGAGTGGGTTGCCATGCCTTCTTCTAGTGGGTCTTCCCATCTCAGGGATGGAACCAGCATCTCCCATGTCTGCTGAACTGGCAGGTGGGCTCTTTACCACTTGCCCCACCTAGGAAGCCTATATATATTTATACCTGTGGATGGATATAGAGGGGCTTCCCTTGTGACTCAGATGGTAAATAATCCGCCTGCAATGAGGGAGACCTGGGTTCAATCTCTGGGTCAGGAAAATCCCTGGAGAAGGAAATAGCAACCCACTCCAATATTCTTGCCTGGGAAATCCATGGACAGAGGAACCTGGTGGAGGCTAAGAAATCTGAAGTTTTGGAACAGATCAGGGTTTAAAAATAGGATTTGAATTAAGGTGTGGGGTTTGGGAAACAGGTTAAAGTTTTAGATTCAAGGTTAAGATTCAGGGTTTGGGCAAATTCTGGTAAATTTTCTTTTCATTTTTATTCTATTACAAATTTTTTCTAATTTTCCTTGTTATAGCTTTTTAGATATACCCATCATTTAAAAGTGGACATTTAATTACCAAATACATGAGATTTTTTCAAGTAAAAAAAAAAGATTTGGGGTTAGGGCCGAGAGTCTGGGAGTTGAGGCTGATGCTTGTGGCCAGTTGGTTTTGACTCTGGGTCAAACGATCAGAATTTGGGTTGGAAAATGAGACAAAGTTGAGGGTGGCATCAGGGGCCCAATTTGAGGATGTTCATTAGGTCTTAGAAGCGTCTCTGACAGGATACCATCAGTATAAGACAGAAACTCACATTTTATAACAAAGTTCTAACAGTGATTCTCCCACCAGGGGACATTCAGCAATGTCTGGGCTCAATTTTGGTGCAACTGGAGGATGGTCTCTACTTAGGCAGAGACTTCTAAACATCCTGCAATGCACTGAGAGGCCCTCCTTTACCAAGAACAATGCAGCCCCGAATGTCAGTCGTGCTGAGGCTGAGAAACACTGTGCTCGAGAATTTACCCATTCTCTGAAGGCTTAGCCAAGGGCTAGTTCAGATGGGCCAGGACTCAGGATATGAGTGTTCAGGCCCGAGGGCTGCTGTGATGGGGCCTGAGTTATAAAGTGAGATGCAGGTACCTCATATCTCTCTCCCCATGGATTCAGCTTCTCACAGCTATCTCTGGCTCTGGCAGACTCAACAGGAGAGGAGGAGGGTAAGAGCGGAGATTCATGAAGCAGAATTCATAGACAAGCAGGGTGAGAGCGATTGAGAGAGACAGCAGCAGCTAAGGTAGGCTTGCGGGGCCCCCAGGCTGGGTCCATGGCAGAGGGGCTTGGATTGGGGGTAGGGACAGACAGAAAGCTATAGGGAGATGGCATCTGGACAGGCCAGTGTCTGAGGCACCTTCTGCAACTTGTGTGAGTGCCTTGCTCCAGAGAGAATTCATATAATAATAATAAAAACAGCAATCACCACCGTAACATTAGTAGGTCATATTTCCATAGCACTTACTCTGTGCCATGCTAAGGGCTTTACCTCTGTCAGTTCATTTTTAGCCTTCCCCCCAAGCCTATATGGTAACTACTATTGTCATCCCAATTTTATAGGTGAGAAATTGAGGCAGAGTGGTTAAGACGCCTAAGATCCCACAGCTCTACATGGCAGAGCTGACTCTGGAGTTGGAGCTAAAAGGCTCAGAGTTTGCATCTGTAGAAGAGAGTTTTGGGGTGCCCCCCTCTGGAGGTGGGCCCCCCAACTTCCCGTGTTGCCGTCTTCCTCTGCCATCTGCATACATGATCTCATCACACCCTCTCAACAGTTTCCGGAGACAGGTGCTATTATTACTGCCTCTGTTTCACTGATGAAGCGATGGAGGCTCAGAGAGGTTAAGTACTTCTCAACACAGCCAGGTCTGCCCGACATCAAGGCCACTTCGGATTCTCTGCATTGCAGCTTGGGGTGCATCTCTGCACGGCACTGGGGGCCCGCCCTGGGGGCCTCACTTGGTCTTCACAAACAAGGCTCAGACTGCAGGGCCTCTCCTTCTTGGCTCTGTTGACATTTTGGTCTGGATCGTTCTCTGTGGTGGGGGCTGTCCTCCATGTGTAGAGTGCTCAGCAGCATCCCTGGCCTCTACCCGCTAGATGCCAAGGGCACCGCCTGTCAGGCAGGCTATTTCCAGACACTACCACTCATCCTCTGGAGGGGGGGTCCAAATCGTGCCCCATTCCCCCTCGCCATTGAGAACAACTGCCCCAGAGAGAAGACAAGGAGGAGCTTCCTGTGATATAAACGATCATGGAAACTGAGACCTGGAGAGAGGTAACGTCTTGCTCAAGGTCACCCAGAGAGTCAGGGCAGGACTGCAAGTAGGACCAAGCTCACTCCAGCCAAGAGGAGCCTCTTGTTTCTGAGCTTTTCTGCTGAAGTTGTGCTCCTCCTGGGCAAGTATTCAGTGCACTGAACAATGCGACAGGAGCTGGCCCTGGCTGCCCGTCGCACTCCACACACTGGTCCTACTGGGGCAGCCAGAACTTGCCCCTGAGTGTGCATTCCGCTCCCAGCTTTGGTTTCATGAAAACGGTTCAGGCTTTGATATCAAACAGCCCAGATTTCAAATCCCAGCTCTGCTGCCTCCTTACTATACGAGCCCAAGCGCAGTACCGAACATCCCTGACCCTCTATTTTACCATCTGAAAAATGGGCAGATTGGACTAGAGTCTTTCAAAGACCCAACTAGCTCTGAAATCCTGGTTCTCTGAAAAACTAAGGTACTGTGTTTTAGCCCCAGCTCCGGGTGGCACTTTGGGTAAGTCACTGACTTTTTCAGAACTCAGTTTCTTCAAAGGCAGCCAATACTTGAGCCACACAGAACTTCTTGTTCTCTAAACTGTAAATACTCCCCTTTGTTTATGCTGCCCCTCTGAAATGCTATTTATTCCATTATCCACCTGAAGAACTCCAATTCATCCTTCAAGACTGAGCCCAAGTTGTTTCCCCTACGAAGGGTGTGTGTATGTGTGTGTATTCCCCAAAAGACTGAAAGAGTCCTTGAAGGTGGAGAAAACTGGGTATCCCTAGGTCTCATATGCTTGTGGCCTGCATAGTGCCTGGCACAGAGTAGGTGCTCAATAAATGTTGAATAAGTAAGAATGAATGAATGGAGGGAGTAGATGGTTGCCAAGACCCTTAGCGGTTCCAGTACTCCAGAATCCAGGGAAGGAAGCCAGTCTCTTGCTGTTACCCAGTCTCACATTCAGAGAACTGTCCCCACCCCCAGCCCCAGCAAGTGCCTGCCGCCCCAGCCTCCCACGCAGCCTGCCGCCCCAGCCCCCCCCACAGTCTGCAGCCCCAGCAAGTACCTTGGACAGCGACAGATACACTTTTTTTTTCTTAAGGCTTTTATCCTTCGTGGAGCTGCCACTATAGGGAGCTGTCTGTGCAGACCTGCATTCCCTACATGTGCACAGAGACATTTACTAATAGAAGAGGCCTTGCTTCTTCCATTTTTCAATCCATCCCAGACCGAGGATTGAACAAGGACTTGCATTCCTCACATTTATGCTTCTGAATACACAGCCTCTGACCAGAGGTGGATGGTGGCGGTGGGGGCGGCGGAGACTCAGTACTTCAGGAATGTCTCCACATTATCTCCTCCAGGAATCTGTCCTCCTCTTTCTTTAAAGCCACAAGTCCCCGAATTACTCTTCAACCCCCTTTTCTAAGAAGTCCTCTGAGTGAGGAAGCTAGATCTTAGTTCCTGGCTTGGGCAGGGGGCAGTGAAGAGAGAGAGAGAAGTGGTCTGTTCTCTTTGAGATCCACCTATTCAACAAGTATTTTTCTGAAAAGTTATTTAAAAAAACACTTGCATTAAACTTAACTTCCTGGGTCCTCAGTTATTCACTTGAAAAATGGGGGTAGATGTGGGTAAAGATTCAGACAAGCTCAAGTGCTTAAAGTTCGCATAAGCTTGACTCCCTCCATGTAATACATCAAGCTCAACTTCCACCAGTGAACCAAACTGCATGTCTTAGTTCAGCTGTTTCCTTCCTCTGGGACCCTGATTAAGCCTCTGGTTTCCTCCTCTGCACCTCTGGTTGCAAAAGATGGGGGTGGGGTGTGAATTCTGGTTTCTGAGTTCTAATTCAACTCTAGGGGCCTGGGTTTCCTGGGTTTTATAATAAATCTACCTCCTCCTCTTTCCTCCAACCCAAGAAAGGGGCTGGACCCTTGGAGAGGTGGGCAGGGACCAGAGCTTCCTAGGGTGGGCAGGAGGGTATCAGGCAAGGAGGATCTGTCCCAGTCCCGGTGTGAGAGACGAGTTAACAGCTCAATTGTTATTTCAATTACACGGATTATTTGAAAACAATGTTATGAGTTTCATCACTGACAACCCAGGAAATGGCTGCTATGGCAACCAGGGAAAAGAATAGCCCTGACTAGCCAATCAGAAGTTCCAGTCATGCCCCCAGTTTGTACAAACTCCCTCTCCTCCCTGGGAGCCCCTCCCATCCTCTGCTTAGGGAGGAGCCTTGGGAGGAGGAGAAAAAGAGAGGGGCAGGTGGAGGGACCACTCTGTAAAAAGGAAGAGGACAAATGAGGAAACAGAGACCCCAGGGGAAGAGGGACTCCGGGAATGGGCTGTTTCTCCCAATTTCCTCAAGGGCCAGGACCGTGCCTGGGTCACTGTACTTTCCTGGTGCTACAGGGAGCAGCGGGTTCCAGGACGCACCCTTCACTCCCTGCTCAGCCAGACTGTGGGAGGGAATTCCCTGAGATGCCCTGATAGATGTCTTGGTTGTAGGAACACAGCAATCACCTGTCACGGGCAGGGAGAGAACAGTCATGCCAGGAGACGCCGCTGGACCAGAGAAAAGGGCAGGTGAGGTCCTCAGGGCTCAGAGGTGCCTCTGAGAAGCCTGGATGCCTTTCCCTGCTGCCCTCTGCAGAGGCAGCCTCTGTGTGCTGTGTGCCTGGGCCCATCCTCCTCTGAACGAAGCACTCCAGTGGTCTCCAGAAAAAGCCCTTTCACTTAGAGAACATCCCATGCCCTCCTTACAGGAGGAGGCCAGTCTGATGGATAACCGGCTGGACTCTAGCTCTACAAAAGTCCAATTCTGAAAGCCCATTCCCTACCCTGTTTGAGCACCTGTGGTGTCCACGCCCGCATCCCTGAATGTTTCATCAGTTTCATTTGACAAACCCTTTCTAGAGCTCAGTAGGTACCAGGCAGTGTTCTGTTAATCAATATTAGTTCATTTAATCCTTACTTCACCCTATGAAGCAGGTACTGTGCTTATCTTATATTACAAATAATAATAATAATAAGAAGAAAATTATTTTACAGATGAGGAAACTGGCTCAGAAAGTCAAAGAGACTTGCCCAAAGCCACTCAGCCAGTACGTAGCAGATGAGGATGGGTGCCTAGATCCATTGCCTGTCTGCCATTAGTAGAAGACATCGGTCCTGTTCTTGTGTGGGTGTGTTCCGTCGCTTCAGTGGTGTCTGACTCTTTGGGAGCCTACAGACTGTAGCCCGCCAGACTCCTCTGTGCATGGGATTCTCCAGGCAAGAATACTGGAGTGGGTAGCCATTGCCTTCTCCAGGGGATCTTCCCGTCCCAGGGATCAAACTCGCATCTCCTGCATTGCAGGGGGATTCTGTACTGCTGAGCCACCGGGGAAGCCCTCCTGTCCTTGAGGGGACTGTCAGAGGCGAGATGGGTAACAATGGCTCACAAAGGGCCAGAAGAGGGCGCTCAGGCTGAGTAGGGGGAAGAGATCAGCCCAGGTGCACAAAGGCCTGAAGGTGAGACCGGACCTGGGAGCAACAGCTTAGCTGGGCCAGGTGGGCATTAGCACTCAGCCGGTGACCAGGTCAGATGATGCACTGGGGCCTCAAGTGTCAAGCAGATGGTTTGGAGCCTACGGTTGAGGCTACAGGGAGCCAGTGCTGGCTTTGGGCTTTTTTTCCTCCATTCTGAGGCAACCTCCCTCTCCCCAAGCAGAGCAATTTCCCAAAGCATTTTCTCTAATTTGTGGTCGTTTTCCTAACCCAGAAGCAGTCAAGAGTCTCCAGCTTCTCCCAGCCCAGGAATGGAATCGAGCTGAGCTGCCAAAGCTGTTGGTCTCCGCCCTGAGTCCGGCCCACTTGAAGGACCCTCCCATTCCCAAAGCCCCCCAGGGTACTGCATGGGCTGCGGGGAGGATCTTGTGGGTTGGCTGGGTTGATGCAGAGCTCCAGGGACGGCTATAGAGCTGGAGTCAGTGCCTGCTTGCGGACAGAACCTGGAGTGTGAGGTCTGGTCCCCGAGATGGGGGTGGCAGGAAGGGCTCCATGAGGGAATGGCAGGGTAGAGGGGCACTCAGAGAGGAGAGGAGGGTTCAGAACAGGGGCAGAGGTGCAGTTAGAGAACAAGGGATGCATGCAGAAAGTGGCCCAGAGCCAAGTGGAGTGGCACGTACTCCGCGAGGGGCCTGGGTGTCCAGGAGAGGCTGGGGCTTAGCGAGAGGCTCTGGGGCTCCAGGAGGCAGTGGAGGCTCTGCAGGGGGGGCAGGGCGAGAGCTCTACTGGGGAGTCTGGGGGCTCTCTGCCATGAGAGGAGAGGGCTCCCACAAAGAGATGGGGGCTCAGAGAAGAGGTATGGGCTCTGAGAGCGAGGGATTTGTGAGGAGATTGGGGGTCTTGAGGGAACAAAAGCTCGAAGAGGGAACAGGGGCTCAGGGATGGGATCAAAGACTAAATGGGGGGCAGAGGCTTTGGGAAGCGGACAGGGCTGTGTAAGAGCTGGGGGCTCAGAGAGAGAGGTTCGCTTGTGAAGGGAAGGAGGCTGAGTGAGGGGCTGTTTTCAGAACTAAGGGGCCCTGCTGTGCTCTGGCTCATCCCAGCCACAGGCTTGTCTGCGTCCCCGCAAGTTTCCTTCGCCTTGGTGCTCCTCTCTTCCGCTCCCCCACCGTTCTTCAAGGCAAGTCCTGAGTCCTTCTCCACCCACGGCTCCATCAGTGCCCCAGTCTACGCTCATGCCCTCTAAGTCACCCCTATAGATTTCGTTTACCCCTTTAGCCCAAACACATGATCAGAAGGTACTTCAGATACCTGTAATGATCACTAAGGTAGTCCTCCCTGCAAGCTAACCACAATCCCTCCAGCTGCAAGTGAAGCCAATGTCCTTTATTCTATCCTGGAAATAGAACACACCTTCTTTCGGGGCACTCCCTATAACTTTAGCGACAGATGGAGGCCTCTCAAATTTCTTTTTTTCAGGTAAAAGAATTCTGGTCCCTTTCATTGGCTCTTCTAATCACTATCTTCATTACCAAGCTAGCGAAATATTTTACCAGAGCCTGGCACATTGTAGGCTCACAAGAAATGTAGCTCAGATGAATGAATAAGTTGGAGGATTATAGATGGATGAGTGTTTACAAATGGGCAGCAGAAGATGGAAAGAATGGCAGTGGAGGTACCTGTGTGGTGGATGATGGGTGAATGGATGGAGGGGTGGAGGAAGGAAAAGGAAGGGGTGGGCTTGGTGGTTGAATGTTCAGATGGAGGCGGGTGGGCAGGAGGAAGATGGATGGGATGGTGGATGGATGGACGGCTTAGATGGGAGGCTGGATGGATGAATAAATCTTAGCTGGCATCTCCACTTTCCCCATATCTCCCAAGTATAGTCCCCTAATGTGGTTGACGGCACCCCAGTTCTCCCAGACACCCAGGCCTGAGACCTCATCATTTTTCATTCTTCCATCTCCCTCATCTTCCATAACCAACAGCCCTGTTGATCTTGTTTCCCCGGTACCTTGGCCCCCTGTTCCCTGTTCCCCTCAGCATCATTCAAGCCCCAAACCCCCTTGTCATTAGGACAATTCCAGCTGCCCCTGCCCACCGTTTTCCTTCTCTTTCATTCAAGTCGATCCTAAAACAACGCCATCAGCCTGATCATCCTTAAAGCTCTAGTCAACAGCTCCCTATGGCCTGCGTTCCCCGCCTGGAGGCCCACCCTTCTGAATTCGGCTAAACTCGTGCCCCATTTCTCAGCCTCTCTCACGCCTCCCTTTATTGGCTCAGTGCTCTGGTCACAGCAGGCGAGAGCTGTCACCCAAACGTTCCCCAAGCTTCCCCGCTTCCTTCATGCTGTCCCATCACCACCTCCCTGCCCTTTCCTGTGACACTGACTTTCTGGACCGCGACACACAGCTCCAAGGCTGCCTCCCGAATCCCTTCAATAGCATATAGTCTACGAGCCATATCAAGACGCAGTCATTGAGGACTGGCCTGGTGGCCCAGTGGTGAAGCATCTGTCTGCCAATGAAGGGGACACGGGTTAGACCCCCTCTCTGGGAGGATCCCACATGCCACCGGACAACTAAGCCTGAGCACCACAACTACTGAAGCCATGGAGCTCTGCAACCAGGAGAAGAGAAGCGAAGCCACCGCAGTGAGAAACCCGTGCACCGCAATCAGAGAGTAGCCCCTGTTTGCTGCAACCAGAGAAAGCCCAAGGGCAGCAACGGAGACCCAGTGCAACCAAAAATAAATAATCAGCTTTTGAAAGACACCTTTAGTCAGCACCCACTGTGTACGTGCCCAACTGCCTAAGAGGGCCCTGGTGGTGAGAAGCGAAGATGAGAGACAGGATGAGAAAGACAGTCTTTGCCATCAAGGAGATACAGCGTGCTTGTGGGGGCGCCTGTGAGTGTGCACCCACCCATACAGAAGTCAAAGGAAAAATAAAGGCGAGACAGTGGCATATAAGCAGTTAACATCACAGAGCACTTCCTGAGGGCCAGGCACTCCTTAAGGGCTTCTTTAGTTTTTATTTCCCCCTCTCTCGTCGCGGAGCACAGGCTCCCGAGTGCCTGAGCTCAGTAGCTGCAGTGTGCAGGCTTACTTGCCCACCTCTCTCCAATGTGCAATCTTAGTTCCCTGACCAGGGATCGAACCTGTGCACTCTGCATTGCAAGGCAGACTCTTAACCACTGGACCACCAGGGACATCCCAGGGCTGTACTTCTATTCACTCGTGTAATCCTTTCAACAAATCTCTGAGGTAGGTACAGGTGGGAAACTGAGGCACAGGTGAGATGACTCAGAGGTCATCGAGCTAGTGACAGAGCCATGGCAGGAACTTTCCATCTGGCTCCTGGGTCTGTGCTTTCAGAATTACGCAGGAGGGTGGCAGAAAGAGAATCGCGGGAGGGGGATAGAAGGACAGATTCACGGCCAGGCTCACTCTGACCTCCCAGTTCCCCTCCCCTTCTGGGTCATAACCTCCCACTCTGCCAACCTGGTCCTCTTCCTTTCAAGCCCAGGTAAGAGGCTCGTTTCAAAGAATGGAAACAAAAAAGGACTAAGTTAGAGGCAGAGGAACCAGTCTGTTGCCAAGACCCTGTAGGACCCTCGGCACATTCCCTCCTCCCCTGGGTCTCAGTTCCCCATCTGTAGAGGAGGGCTGGGCCCGTCCACACCTAAAGATCCTTTCAACTCTGATGTGCTAAATCCTGAACAGCTGCTTGAAAGCTAGAAGAATTCCTAGGAGCCTCTTGGCCTCGGACCCTGGCTGCATCTCCCAGGAACTCCCTGTTGTCTCTGAATACAGGATTTCAGCTCCTGGCTCCTGTGGGCTCTGCTGCGAGGCCGCAGTCCTATGTCTGTGGTCCCCTGAATCTGCCCAGCCCATCACTGCCCATCATCTTGTCTGCCCACTGACCTGGATCCATCTGCCTCAGCTGCTCACCCATCAGCTTGCCCGGGCCCCTCCACCTTGTGTCCCCCTGCCTGCCCGGTACCTGTCACTCTGCCCATCACGCACACACACAGAGTCCACCTCCCCACCCCTGGCATCTTTCTCTGCAAGCACCACAGTGACAACAGAGATGGGGGGCTATTTCGCTCCTAGAGAAGCCCAGTGTTAACATCGGAACCTGCTTTCTGGGGACGAAAACAGTTCTTGGCCATCCGGCATCCTCTTCCTTCCCCTGGGGACCCCCAGCCCCTCCTTTCTGGGCCCCAGGGCTTCTGCTTGAGGAATCTGGTCAGGGCCACGTGCCTCCTGCCAAAAATGTCCGAGTGGTCCCCAAGGAAATCATCGGACAAGAGCGTGAAGGCGTGTGTACAAGGATGTTCATGGCAGAATTGTTTGTAATCGCAAAGGATTGGAAACAACCCAAATGGCCAATAGTGGGGGCTGGTTAAATGAATGATGGTCCAGCCACACGGTGGAGAATCATGCAGCTCTTAAAAAATGATGATGTAGATGTATATTTATCGAAATGGCAAGACATTCACAATATATTATAGAGAGGAAAAAAAGCAGGCTACAAAGGCCTATGGATAAAGCAAGATGCCATTTTTATTTTTTAAAAATCCACGTAAGTCAGAAAGATATGCACTGAAATGTTAGCCAAATGGTGGTGGGATTATGGCTAATTAAAAATGCCTTCATGTACAAAAAGACACATTTATATACACACATATAAATTTACACACACACACACGCACAGGTTGTTATTGTTTAGTCACTCAGTCGTGTCCAACTCTTTTGTGATCCCAAGGACTGTAGTCCACCAGGCTCCTCTGTCCATGGGATTTCCCAGGCAAGAATACTGGAGTGGGTTGCCATTTCCTTCTCCAAGGGATCTTCCTGTCCCAGGGATTGAACCTGGGTCTCCTGCATTGGCAAGCGGATGATTCTTTACCACTGAGCCAACTGGGAAGCCCCCACACATAGGTACTGACTCCATAGGGAAGACTTCCAACAAGCCCAGCGCTGGGCTAAGCCCTTTGTCTTTATCACTTCATTTACTCTTCTACAATCCCACAAGGTGGGTTCCTTAAAACCACCTTATAGACGGGGAAACAGAGGCTGGCTCAGTAAGCGGCAAAGCCAGGATTTAAATCTGGCTTTCTCTGACTCCAGAGCCCATGCTCTGAATCAGGAGGCTGTCATGTTTCTCATATTGTTTATCTGTAACTTGCCTGGTTAAAAAAAAAAAATAACATATATTTACTCGGGTGATAAAGAAATGACAGAAACTAACAAGACAAGGGAGAAATGAGGCTGGCAAAATATCCAGTGATATGCCCTCGGTCTCTGGGGTTTCTGGCAGCTTTTCGGTGGGTCTGTCCCATCGGTTCATCCTTCCATCCATCCTGAATCGGTGGGCTGGTCCAGCCTTCTGGAGATGGGCCAGGCAACCCTGGGTAAGGCTGGGTTGTAGGTATTGTAGGCTTCACTGCTGAATGAACTAAACCCCCACACCTCCTGCTCCTCAAACCCAAATGTGATTCAGCGGGGGTAGTTAGTTCTATGTCACTTGCTATGCTGGATGCTGGGAGGAAAAAATGAAAAAAACTCAGAGCCTGCCTTCAGGATCTTCTCATCCAGGGCAGGGTTTCTCAGTCTCCGTGCTATCAGCATTTGACGCTGCACAGTTCATGGTGCGGAGCCTGTCCTGTGCATCGTAGGATGTTTAGCAGTATCCCTGGCTCCTACCCACTGGATGCCAGGAGCAGTCCCTCACCTACCTGTGGCAACCAGAGACGTCTTCTGTTGTTGTTTAGCCATTAAGTCATGTCCAACTCTTTTGCCACTCCATGGACCGTAGCCATCCTCTGAGCATGGGAATTTCTAGGCAAGAATAGTGGAGTGGGTTGCCATTTCCTTCTCCAGAGGATCTTACTGACCCAGGGATTGAACTGGCAACTCCTGCACTGGCAGGTGGATTCTTAACTACTGAGCCACCAAGGAAGCCCCAGAAAAGTCTCTCAGTTCAGTTCAGTTCAGTCGCTCAATCGTGTCCGACTCTTTGCGACCCCATGAATTGCCACTTGCCAGGCCTCCCTGTCCAACACCAGCTCTCGGAGTTCACTCAGACTCACGTCCATTGAGTCAGTGATGCCATCCAGCCATCTCATCCTCTGTCGTCCCCTTCTCCTGCCCCCAATCCCTCCCAGCATCAGAGTCTTTTCCAATGAGTCAACCCTTCACATGAGGTGGCCAAAGTACTAGAGTTTCAGCTTTAGCATCATTCCTTCCAAACAAATCCCAGGGCTGATCTTCAGAATGGACTGTTTGGATCTCCTCGTTTCTAGATGTTGCCAAATGTCCTCTGAGGTGGGGGGCAAAATCACCCCTGATTAAGAACTGTGGATTCAGTTGATGATACATGGAGATAGGAAAAACGAAATGAAACCTAATAGCTAGGGGGTCAGTATAGATGAAAGTCATTCCTATGTATCTGGATGGATCAGAGAAACCTTCCTGGGATGTCCCTGTCCTTGAAATTTGAGGGTCCCTCAAGGTTCTTTTCATTCTACACTTATCCTGGGTGATCTCATCCATCCTTGCAGCTTCAAAGATCTATTTCTGGCCTAGAACTCTCAGGGTGGCCCAGTCCTTTCTGTACAGCTATCCATCAGGCATCTCTACAGCCTGTCCCAATAGCACCTCACATAGGCTCTGTCCACTGCTGGTTTCCTCCTCTTGAAAGCTTTGCTCCTTGCGTGACCCACGCAGCCTCCCAAGTTAGAAATAGGGACTCCTCCTGTCTGCCACGTCTCCACATCTGCCACCAATCTCCCAGCCCTGCCGTCCTCCTGCTCCAACCTCACCATCTTCTGCTGCTCCCCAGACCCGGCCACTGGCAGCACTCAACATCATCTTCCCCCCTCAGTCCATCCTCCACCCAGCAGCAAAGTGAGGCTTCTTAAGGCAGTGTCGTCATGTCACCCCCCTGCTGAGAAGCCCTGAGTCAATCCCCACGGCTCTCACGATGCCGTCCAAGCTGCTCTTCGTGGCTCTCAAGACCCACAGGACCAGGCTTCCGCCTCACTGGCCTTGTTTCCTGGACCCCAAGCTCTCTGCATTCCATTTCAGCCAACTAAACTTGCAGTTCCTCCAATATTCTCTCTCACCTCTGGACCTGGGTACCCCTCACTCCCTGGCCTGGAGCCTGTTCCCATCTTTCCTCTGCCCCACCTCTTTTATTTCCTAGATAGCTGCTAATCAACCTGCAGGTCCCTGCTTAACCACTTCTTCCTCCTGGAAGCCTCTGCTGAGGCTTTGCTCTTAGCATGGCTTATGAGAATTGTTTAATTGTCTGTCTCCTTCCCAGGACATCAGATTCCGGTTGGCTGGGATCCTGTCTGCTTGTTCCCTGTTGTATCTCTAGCATTTAGTGCAGTGCTTAGCACATAGTAAACATCTGACAAGGATGTGTAAATACATATTTTAAACTGGATAACGAATGGATGGATAGTCAGACAGATGACTGGGTGGGTGCACGGGATGGGTACTATTTGAGTTGGGTCTTTAATGTGCTGAAAGATCTTCAGGGGAAGGACGTTCAGGTAGAAGGGCAGGTGTGGCTGAACGCAGGAGTGTCGGATTGGAGGAACAGTGGGAGATAAAGGAGGATGCAGACGGATTACAAGGACCTTGAATGTCACGGTGCGGAGTCTGGACTTAATTCAGTAGGCGATGGGGAGCCATGGAAGGGTTTTAATCAAGCGAGTGACACGATCCCACCTGCGTTAGAGGAAGATCGTTGTGGCTGCAGCAGGGATTGCAGCGTGGAGGGGATCAGAGGCTGGGAGGCCAGGAAGGGGGCTGCCACAACGACTTAGGCAGAGCTGGTGAGGTCTGAGCCAGAGCAAAGGACAGTGGGACAGATGGGAGGGAGAAAAGAGGTAGAAACTAGGGTGAAATGAACCTGTGGGAATCTCAAACGTGTTCTGATGCCCCAGGCACATACAGCGACTGGCCTGTCCCTTGAAGGAGGTCAGAAACAGATCCCAGGGGTCCTGACTTATCAGGGGTGCAGGCAGTCAAAACCATGTGCAAAACTAAACAGAGGAATTGCTGCCTTCAGCCCCGTGGAAACCAAGGGACAGACAGAGGGATAATAGCAGTAACAACACTCCGCTAAGCACCTTACATACTCACGCACCTGTAATCTTCACAACTCAATAAGGCAGGTGGAACCTTTTCCCTCCCATTTCTCAAGGGAGGCAACTGAGACTCAGAGAGGCAAAGTGATTTTCCCTAAGTCACACAGCTAGCTAGTCACAAATTCAGGCTGGTCTGACTCCAAGGCCCACGTTCTTAATTAGCTGTTTATATTACACAAAAGAGGTTTCTAGCTGCAAGTGGATGGCTGAAGGCTCCGGGTCTGATGAGAAACCAAGAAGCTCCTCACTTAATCTCAATGTGACCAGACAGGGGTCTGCTGATGGGGTATGGAAGGAGATTTGGGGGAGGAAGGGAATCCCTCCAGGTCCCTGAACACCATGTGTTCAGACCCAGACTCACGTATTCAGGAGGGTGTCCACAAGGTTAAAAGAACTGGGCTAAAGAGTAAGCAGCATGTATAGCCCTAACCCCTAGGAGGGCTACTTTTGTGGGAATTAAAGAAGCATCTTCCTCTGGGAGCCTGTAGCACTAAAGGCTCATGGCCAGAGGGTATATGAAAACTATTTTGTAAATTAGAGAACGGTGTCCCTTCCTCCAGAGGAAGGACATGGTCTACCATTAGGGCACCTGATTTGCTGAGTGGAGCTTAAGATGGATTTCTGGCCCTAGTCTCCTTTTGTATTGAGTCTCCTTGAACAGTCAACAACCTATCCAACTGTATATGACAGTCATGCCTCCATCCACCTTGTCCTGCCAGCCACTCTGCATAATTCTCAATGAGAAAAACATTCCCTCTGGCAGATACCTAGAGCTCAGACCATCTTTCAAACAAATTTCTTATTAGTACTTGACTCCTCTGTGGGAGAAAAGACAAAATTCAATTATGCCCATTGCCCTGATGAAAAAGTTAAGGTCAGAGCCTGTCCTTGGTGGTTTTATAAAAAAAAGTCTAGACTTTCTCTAGAGAGGCCTATATTGAATCACAAGCTTCTAGGAAGCAAAGGCCTCTAGTCAAGAGCTCCATCTTAAGGGCGCTTGGAGGAGTCCAGGGGCGGTGGAGGGTACACCCAACTCTCGTGGGGGCCATGAAACTTTACTCCCTAAGCCTAGCCTGAGGCCTGGGTCTCCTCGAGACTTAGCGGGGTGGATTCTCTGTCCCCAGTCCCTAGTGCCCTGTTTGGGTCTCCCCAGGGCAGGATGGGGGAGCTCCCAGGCCTGAGGCCCCAGCCCCAAGCCATCTCCTTAGGGTCTCTTCTTTTCCTGGAATCACACTGACTCCTTTCTCAGCTCCCACCCCCTCCCAGGCTGAGCCACACCGGCTGCTGCCCGAGTTATATAAACAGGAATCATTCTCTCTCTCTCGGAATACCTGAGGCTGCATTTCCGAATGGAGCTTCCTGATGGAAGAAAAAAGGGGAGGAAAAAAAAGAACAGAGAGAGGCAAGGAAATTTAATTGGCTGACTCCTATCGCCCATGTGGTAAATAAACTGGCTGTTCTAAACTTTGCTAACTCAGAGGAGACAGGCCCTCCTGGGGTCCCTGCCCAGCACCCCTCCCCCAGAGGGCTGAGAAGTGCAGAGTTTTGCCAAGGCCTCAGAGGCCTGGCAGACAGCTGGGGGATTGGAAATCCCGCCTCTAGGCACAATTATTCCAGACCAACCAAAATGCCGGAGAACACAGCACACACACTTTTCATAGAGGGGCTGGGACTTGCTGGGGATCACATCAAACCTGTAGGGGCTGAACTGCAGTATCCTCAGGGTCTATTATATAGGCTTCTCTGCAAAAGACATTTCAACAGCTTTCCCTGGTACTGGCCAAGGTGCTGGGGTGGGGGTGGGGATGGGTCTAATTTAAACACCTCTTGCATTTAAGCAGGCGTCTTCTTGTTCTGCTTGCAACGTGAAGGCAAGAAATGGCTTCGTTTCCCCCTAGACCTGCCCGACAGGTAAGGAGAATTGATGAGGCCTGGAAGTCAGGACACCTGGGATCCCGTTCTGTCTCTGGCTATCGCTTATCGTGTGACCTGGGATTCTAAAAGGGGAAGGGAGGGACCAGGTGATCTCTAATATCAGGAATAGGGGAGGGGGTTCTTCAGCTCTGGGAGCCAGCTGAGAGGGCTGCTCCGGACAGATGGCTGCCCCTAGGCTGAGAGAGATTCAGCGGCTTTTGCAAAGCGCCTGCCCCACAGGCCCTGGCAGGGGTGGTCCCTGGAGGGAATGTAGACACCCCTAGGAAGCAGGGTTAAAATGTCAACAATGGCCTTCCTTTCCAGGAAGAAAGGAAGAGGAGCGTCCCAGACAATGGAAGAGGGGTGGGTGAAGTAGCTGGGCCAGGGAGAAACTGAGGCAGGCAGGATGGGTGATGGGTGGAGGAGAAATGGTCATAGGTGGGTCAAGACCAAAGGATGAGTGTAGAGACAAAAAGCCCCCAAAGGACTGTAGAATAGGGGCAATTAAGGGGGACAGAGTGGGCACTGATGGACAGGTGTAGGGGTACTAAAGAGGGAAGGAGGGCCATGGTGGTTAGGGAGGCGCCTGTGGGTTCCAAGGCAATCCAGACGCTGATGTCGAGCAGTGGCGCTGACTAGCGGGAGAGGAAGAGGATAAGACCCAGAACCTCGCAGGAGGGGCTCCCTAAGAGGGCTGGCAGCAGGTAAAACCCTCAAATGTGCCGCTGCCAGTGCTGGGGGTTGGGGGGGGCACCTTGGCCAGACCCAGGGACCCGGAGAAAGCTGGAACCAGAGCTAGAGAGCAGAGCTGGTTTGCGTAACCTCAGGCCAGGCGGCGAAGGGGTGGCGGAGAAGACAGGAGGGTTCCCCGGAGCGCGAACGTGGGAAGCCTCCAGCGGCTTCGAACGGCGGCTTCTCTGCCCGCCACCAGGGGGTGCCCCCTGCAGTTTGGGGAGACCCCGAGGGGCTCCAGATTAGCTCTCCCGCTGCAGCCCCGCCTGGTGGTCTCCTGCCCCGCCCGGGCTGGGGCAGGGGCCTGACAGGGCTCGGCAAGGAGAGGCGAGGTCAAGTCCGGAGGCCCTAGTAAGACGGGTGCCCGAGAGTGCCCTCCGTGGGCCGCCCAGCACGCAGCGCGCCCGTACAACCCACAACACCCCCACCAGCGCCCAGGCCCCCTAGGGTTAGCCCCAGGCGGCGCTCCCTTTGGACGTGAGGCCGCCGGCCCTGTCCTTCTTCCGTTGAAGGGACGTTATTGCCGGAGCCAGATGCTAGGGAAGAGGGCAGCGCTGCCCGGTCCGCCACCCGGCCCGACGGCCCCAGGGTAGCGGGGTCGCGCTGGTGGGCCCCGCGGGGGAGGAGCGGGGGTCCCCGCGGGCCAGCTCTCCCCCTCCCCCCGAGGTGGCCGCAGCCGCGCGTGTCGCCGCGGCTTAAGTCAGCCTCCGGGTGCCCCCGGACGCGGCACGACCTCGCGCGCACACACACACACACACCCGCGCACACGCTCACGCCGTGCGGTATTTCCCGGCTCGGACCCCGCCTCTGGGAGGGGCCCGGGAGTCGAAACCCCATAGCAGGGGGTGGCGGTGGGGGGGGGGGTGGTGCGCGCCGGGAACGCCTGGGTCCCGGCCCCCGGGCTGAGGCTGTGCGCCCCCTCCCCAGCCCCCTTTCGGTGCGCGGGCTCGGCCCCGGGCGCTGCCACCCGGCGACCCGCGGGGGTCCCGGCGGCTCCGCGGCGCGCGGCAGGCGGGGTTGGAGGGGGCTGGGTGGGCTGGCGGGTGGGGGCCGCGGGCTCCAGGCAGAGAGGCGGCGGCTCGGCTCCGCGCCGGGGAAAGTTTGGACGTGGGAAACTCCCTCCCCGCCCGCCCCGCCGAGAGGAGGGGGCACGCGGGGGCCGGGCGCGGGCACCCGGGCTCCCCCTGCGGCGGGAGGCTCGCGCGCCCCCCACCCGCCCCGCGCTGCCTGCCGGGCCACTCCCGCCGGCCAGGGGGGGCTCCCTCCCGGCCGGGCAAGCCTCCCTTCGGCGGCGATCCGGCTGCCCCTCACGCGACAGCCCGCGCTCTTACCTCGGGGAGCGGCCCGGGGCTCCCCCAGTCCTGCCGCCTCGGGACGCTGCGTGGGGCGGGAGCCCCGGCGCGGGCGGGCGGGCGAGTCCGGAGCCCGGCGGCCGCCCCGGAGGAGCCGGAGGGAGAGCGGGCGCGAGAGGGGGAGCCGCGGCGGCGTGTGCGCGCGTGTGTGTGAGCGAGAGAGCGAGGGAGAGCGAGGGAGTGAGCGAGCGGGAGCGAGGGAGTGTGCGTGTCTGACTAGGGGGGAAGTGTGCAAGGGACGGATCCCTTCCTTCCTCCCGCAGCCTCTGGTGGAGACTCGGAGAATGCAGCGCCCGCCGGGCAGGAGCGCCGCGCCGCGCCGAGCCGCAGGCGGCCGCCGGGCCGGGACCCCGAAGCCGGGGAGCCCCGGCCCCCGCCCCCGGATCGCGCCCCTCCCCGGCCGCCGGGGGCCGGCCTCTCCGTCCCACCCTCGGCCGCGTCCCAGGAACCCCCGGGGGGCGGTGCCCCTCCTGCTTCCAACCGCAGATGCACGCGAAGGGAGCGCCCCCAGGAGGGGCGCCGTCTCCCTCCTCGCTTGGCAGCTTTCCCCGGAGACCCCGAGTCTGAGATCTGACCCTTCACCACTTGACTTTACCGCGTCCAGGGTTCCACGTTTTCTTCGCACTACGAAGGGAGCCCGGTTTCAGAGGAGGGGGGCGCAGGAGAGGGTGGGGGTTAGGTTTCTCCAGCGGCCGCCCCTGGCTGGCTGCCCAGAAAGCACCTCCCAGCCACCCGCCCTGGCACTGACCCTCTAGCTTCAGAAATAATCGCGGCCTGTTGAGGTGGGTAGAGGCCAGGGCCCAGTCTCTAGGGAGGTGCCAGGTCAGTATCCCGGGAGCTTCTCCCCAGGTTGGGGTGGGGTGATGCTGGACAGAGTAAGTAGGCAAGCATCCCTGTCCTCAACTTAGCGCCACTGTGGCCCCCAGAGCCTCCCAATAAAATACCCGCCTCCATGTCCGGGTGCATTTTTCCAAGCTCTTTAAAATACAGCTAGTCCAAAGCCTGAGGTCTTTCTACCCGGCCTGGTTTCTTTCTCCTCGCTGCATGGCTCTCTCTAGTTCCATCTTCTAGGATGAGGCCTAACGGAGGAGACCCCTGGCCCCTTAGTTCTCAGTATGAGCTTGTTGATGGTGGGCTAGGACCTCTGAGTTCCATAGGTCCTTTTTTCTCTTGGGTTGGGTATCCCCTTGGAAGCCTCCCCGCAGAGGGCTGCTGAATAGGGAGTGAAGGATGGCAGGAGACAAGACCCCCATTTCTACCTCTATCCTGTCATGCTGTCACTGACCAGATGCATAATGATGTATGAAGTTCAAGGCCAAGAGGAGCAGGGCACCTCAGGGACCCAGGCTCTGCCTCAGCACCTGCCCCTCCCACCCCGCAGCTTCCTCCTTTGCTTCCTTCCCTAATTTCCATCTGTCCCCGTGTCCTGGTCCTTCTCTCCTTCCAGGTGGTTGGAACCATCTCTCCCTATGGCTGCCCCTCTGGCCCCTCCCACTAAACTCCATCACTGTTTTATTTATTTTGAGATTTATTCTCCATCTCACCAGCCTGTTCCTTCCCCTAAGTCCTTCTCTCAGTTTATTCCCCTTCATTGATCTCTCCCAGCCCTGCCTCTCGGCCCCTCCTCTCTCCCCTCTGTCTCCTCCCCTCTCCTCTCTATTCTTAGCCTCCACTCTTTCATGCTTTCAGAGACCAGAGGCCAACCCTTCCAGAGGCATCAGCACGCGTTCTGTTCTCTCCCTTCCCTCCTACTCACTTTGGCTATTTGCTCTCACTGCCCCCCTCTCTCTCTCAGTCCCTCCAGGCCTTGCAGTGTTCTGTTCATCTCATGAGTCACATCTGTTTAATTGTCCACAGGTAGTTCTGGCACTGGGACACTGTTGCTCGCACCTGCATCCACCCAGTAAGTGCTCCATAAATGTTCATTGAAGGGACTTCCTCTCACATCTTTCTCTTGCTCTCTCATCCCTGTGACTCTTGTTAGAGCTGCATCTCCTCTTCTGAGGACTGTTCAGACTCCCTTTCATTATTTCTAATTCTTCCAACACACCTCCTTTGAACATCCACTCTGGGCCAGGCACTGCACTAGGCTGAGAACACATGCTGAGATCACCCTCAGCCATGATGGAACACTGGCTGTATGCCATGATTTTCCTCTGAAGTCCTCCCAACAATCAGATGCTAACTGGTATGAGCCCCCATTTTACACACGGGGAAACCGAGGCACAGAGGGCTGAAATGTCAAGATCACACAGCTGGCAAGTCATGAGATCAGGTTGGTGCTTGACACTTGGTTCTGATGTTGCCCTCTGGTCCTGGAGAAGGTAAGCCGTGTGATAGGGGCAACAAGAGGCTGTGACAGGACGCACGGAGAGGACCTGGGCTGAGAGCCGGCTGTGTGATATTGGACAAGCCACTTCCCTCAGTGTCCTTGTGCAGGTGAAATGACATGATAGTGACAAGAGTTAGCTTTTAGCAAGCACGTGCCATGTGTCAGGCCCCGGTGCTAACTGCTTTACATTGATCGTTACATTTGATTCTCATAAGTGTATCTAACCAACACATACACTTAGAGATGTAGAAACTGAGGCACTGAGAAACTGCCCCAGGTCACACTAGTAGTTTGTGGCAGAGCTGGGATTCAAACCATACCAGAGCCTGCATACTGAACTGGTGTGCGATACCTCTCCAGGCAAGCAAGGTGCCTCATGCATCACAGGCACTCAGAGGTCCAAACCTGTGCGGGATTACATTAGAGCCTGGTGACTGTACAAATGAGGGAGATACTGCTCTGCCAGGCACAGGGATGCAATAAGGAGGGGTGGGAGAGGGTGGGGCACAGGGCTAGAATGAATCCAGAGAGAGGTTTGTAAAAGTCCTCTTTTCACTTCCATCAGATGCTTCCAACACTGTCCTGAGACAGGGCATGTTTTCCTCTGGAGCCGTCCCCTGGCCCCATGGTATTTCCCTCCCTCTAGCCCAGGGTTTCTCCACCATGGCACTATTGACATTTGGGGTCAGATCATTCTTAGTTGTGCAGGGCTGTCCTGTATCTTGTAGGATATTTAGCAGCATCCCTGGCCTCTACTCACTGGGTGCCAGCACATTCCCCAATCCCCACCCTCCATATGACAACCAAAAATGTGTCCAGGCATTGCCAAAGGTCTCCTGAGAAACAGAATCGCCTCCCCTCCTCGACTGAGAACCACTGCTCCCACCTGAGCACCTTAATGGCAGGGTTTAATGGCTCAGGAGTTTGCATGGGCATCAGGCAGGCAGGCTGCCCTCAGCTCCAGGCTCTGCCTTCCTCCCTGGCCCTCCTTTTCTGTACTTCTTTACTCAGCAGCCAGAACCCAAGGGGCCTCACGTCTCTCTGTCCTCACCTGCAGGCCTTCTTGCCCTCTCTGTCTCCTTGCTCATTTCTCTATGTCTGTCTGTTGCCTTCTCACCCACTGTCCGACTGTCCCCCCTGCTCAGACCCCCTCTGTCTTCTGTCCATTGGTGTTTCTGGTGTCCCTGGTCTCCCTGACTCTTTCTCTCTTAGTGTCTGGCCCCTTATTTGTCTCTCTCTAGCCGTCCTTCTATTCTTCTCTCTGGCTATTTCCCCCCTCTCTCTCTCCCCCTAGCTGTGTCCCCGTGTCTGTCTTTCTCTGTCCACTTTCTCCTCTGTCTGTCCACCCTCGCTCATTCATTCTCTCTGCCACCTCTCTGTCTCTTTCTCTCCGTGTCCCTGGGTCTCCCTCTGCCTTCCCTCCCCCGGTCTTATTGTGGCTCTCTGTCCCCATCTTCCTCCTCCGCTGTCTGTCTTCCCTCCTCTCCCGCGCTCAGTGCCTCCCTTTCCCCTTTCTACCTTCCTCTCCCCTTCCTTCCTTCTTTCCTTCTCATCCTCTCCTCCCTCCCTCCCTCCCTTCCCCCTTTCCCCTCCTCTCCTCCTCTGTCCTCCCTTTATTTTCTTCGTCCTCCCCTCTCTTCCCCCTCCTCCCGTTTTGTCTGTAGGAGCTGGAAGTTAAAAGCTTTTCCGAACTTGCTCTCCAGTCGCTGTTCCCGGCGCCTTTCATCTCCGCAGCACATTTGTAAAACTGCGCAGACTGAAGGGCCGTGACATGAACAACCAAAGAAATGTCAGCGCGGGGACTGGGGCCTCCAGCGCGCCGGGGGGCGTCGCGGGGGCAGTCAGGGAGCGCCCCAGCCCCTCCCAGGAAGGGACCTGGGACCCGGACGAGGATGGGAGGCCCCCTACGAGGAGCTCGCAGCGCTCTGAGCCTCTACAGACCCCAGGCTTCCTCCACTCTGGCGACCCGGAGCTCAGGGGCGGGGCGGGGCGGAGGTCGGGTGGGGCGAGGCCACCGGGGAGGGACCAGGCGCGCTGCGGGGAGCCTCAGGCGCCCAACGCCCGCTGCGCACTTAAACACCACCCCACCGTGTTCATACTGGGGCCAGACTGTCTAGGTTCAAAACCCATCACCCCACTTACCTGCAGTGTCATCCCCGGCAAGTGACTTCATCTCTCCACGTCTCAGTTGCCTCATAGGTAAAACAGGCACGATGCTAACAGTGCCTACGCCAAAGGACTGGGTGAATGAGCGAATCCATGTCAACACTTAGAATAAATGTTTGCTGTAATTAATAAAGAGAACAACAACCTGGAAAGGGGGGTGGGGTGGTTATCAGCCCTATGCTCCAGATGGGGAAGGTGTAGAGGGGCGGAAGCGATGAGCCTGAGACTCAGAGCAAGTCAAGGACAGAAAAGGAGTTAAGCCAGGCCCCTTCCTCCTCTCTCCCCCTTTCTTCTCAAGGGAGGGAGTGCAGGGACTGAAGACAAGCTCCAGGAGTTAAAAGACTGAGTCTGTTTTGTGGATTGCTGAATCCCGTGGATACTGCCTAGTAGATGCTCAATAAATATTGGTTGAATGAATGAGTGAAAGACGAGAGGAAGGAAAATGGCTGAAAAGCTAGAACATGGAAAGCCTGCTCTGTTTGGGGATGTGGGTGGGTTGGGTTGATGTGTAAGAAGGAGCTCAGTGCCTGGGGAACTTCTGAGCAAGAGGAACTTGTGCGGGTCTCCGATGGCCACCGGGATCCTGGCTGCGGCAGCACCATGGACAGCAGACACACCCCCAGGCCCCTGAGAGGCTCTCTCCCTTCATCTCTGCTTGCATCCCAATCCCCGACTCAGCTCTTGGACCCTCAGACTGAGACCAGACCCCAGCCTGTTGCCTCCGTCCGCCCCCAGACACACACCTTGTCCCTTTTCTTCTCTTTGGATCCACATCCAAGCAGCCCCTTCTTCCCCTCCCTTCCCTTCAGCCTGACACAGTGTCTGCAGCCCTGAGGTCCCACACTGCAGGTGGCTGCCTGGAGATGGGAAGAGGGCTCCCATGGGCTTTCCTGAAAGGCCCTAAAGACACAGCGAGAGCAGAACAGCACCAGTGGAGCACCTGGACCATCCCTCCCGGACCCCTTCCCTGGGGTGGGAGAGTGAGACAGCCCTGCCACACACCGCCCCCTCCCCAACACTTCAAACACTCCACTCTCCCTGAATTATTCACCTGCCTCTCCCCAGGCTGCTGCAGGGCGCCCAGCCCAGGTGCTGAGGAAAAAAGCAGGAGGGCCCATTAAATTTAAACACCGCTGAGGATTGTCAGATGTGAGGTTCTATTCCTGGCCTGGAGAAGAGCAGCCAGCGGGAGGTGGGGAGAAGAATCAGCAGGGGGCTGGGGGGAGAGACCCACCATGGGGTGACTTGCTGAGCTCCAGTAGTCATTGGAGAAACTGGGTTTTCCCTCCCTGGAGGCCCTTAATCACAAGGAAGTGGCCCTTGCTGTACCACCTCACTCACCTGGCTCTGATAAGGCAGGAGGACCCATCTGAAAATAGCTTCTCTGCAGTGGCCTGAAAGCCCACCATTACTGCTCCAGCATCAGCACCTCTCCAGCTCTATCTCTTGCTGCTTCCTTCTCATCCCTTACATCCTGGGAATGCCAAATACTTTTGGTATATATATATATATATTGCACTCTGAGCTTTTATAAAGTCACTCCTGCCTGCTTTGGATATCTCTGTCTTCTTTTGTCTCTCTGGAAAACTCCTATTGAGCCTTCAAAACCCAGCTTCAGTGCCACCACACCAGATGTCATGAAGCTCACCCATCTCTGCCCTCCACTGGACCTGGAATACACATCCACATCCCCTGTTTCTTCCCTTTTGGTGCCCCACACGGGTGTCCTTGACTGTCAGACTGAGGAGGCCATCATGAATCATGGTCCACTAAGAAAGAGCAGAAAAAGAGAAAACAGAGAAACAGCAGAGAGGGAGCTAGTCACCCCAGGAAGTCTGAGATCTCCCAGTCCTGGCTCTGGCCCCAGTTCTCTGTGTGTTTTGGGACACATCCCTGGCTCTCTCTCTTTTCCTTTGGCTGCGCTGGGTCTCCGGTGCTGTGTGGGCTTCCTCTGGCTGCAGTGAGCGGAGGCTGTGGTGTGCTGGTTTCTCATAGCAGTGGCTTCTCCGGTTGCAGTGTGCAGGCTCAGTAGCTGTGTTGCTCTGGCCTACTTACCCTGCAGTATGTGGGATCTTCCCAGACCAGGGATAGAACCCATGTCCCCTACACTGGCAGACGGATTCTTTACCACTGGACCACCAGAGAAGTCTGAGGGCAGGGATCTTATCTGTCTGGGTCACTGCTTCTAAATCAGTGCCTATTTCTACAGCAGATACACAGTCATTTCACTAAGTAAACAGCTGGGGCCTTGGGTAAGTCATGCTGCCTGCTTGAGTTTCCGTTTCCCCACACCCAGTCTGGAAGAATTATCATGAGGCATATATGCTAAGGGGGCCTGAGCTGCCTTAGAGGGGAGCTCAGGCCTGAGATCCTAGTCTTTGTTCCAGCAACAAGCCCATGGTGTCACCTTGGGCAAGTTAACCCCCCTCCTCATGCCTTGGTCTTGCCAGGGCACCTGGGTGAGGTGACGAGCCAGACGGAGAAATCATTTCAGTCTTTGGGCCCCCTCTGCTGCTCCTGCCCCTCCCTTTGCCACCTCATTCATTCATTCAACAAATATTTATTGAATATCTACGATGTCCAAAGGCACGGAAGATACAGCAGTGAGCATGGGGTTGCCCTTCAAGGACTCCCATTCAAGCTGGGGAAGACAATACATGGACCAATCTGACCACATAGACCACAGCCTTGTTTAACTCAGTGAAACTATGAGCCATGCTGTGTAGGGCCACCCAACGGACGGGTCATGGTGGAGAGTTCTGACAAATCATGGTCCACTGGAGAAGGGAATGGCAAACCACTTCGGTATTCTTGCCTTGAGAACCCCATGAACAATAAATGGGGTAAGTAGTAAAATACATGGTATGTTAGATAGTGCCAAGGAGTGATTTAAAGCAGGGCAGGGCACCAAGAGTGTCAAAGAGGGGTGGCGTTTCTGTTTTGGGAAGGAGGGTCTGCGAAATATCCCTCTGCTAGATGAGATCTATGAAGAAAGACAAGACACAAAGGAGGTGGCTTTTGAGGGAAAGAGCCTTCTGGGCAAGTGCAAAAGCCAGGAGCAGAGGCTGGCTGGGTGTGTTTGAGGAAGAGCCAGGAGGCACGTGTGTCTGAAGCCCATCGAGCTAGGGCCAGTGATGGAAGAACAGAGGGTAATGATGGGTGATTCCCTCACTCCCTCCATGGGGAGATGGCCTCTAAGTTTGTGGCACAGGAGGCTGGGACTCCCCTCCTTCCATCCCTCTCCCTCCCTGCCTGCCTGCCTAGGTCTCTCCTGGGCTGGTGGGGAGCCCAGCCTTGCTGCAGGTGCCCACGCTTCTGGATCGGTCATTTATCTCTCCGTGCCACGGGTTTCCTGGAGCCGGGCACTTCCTCCCCTCTCAGCTCTGCTCCCCTGAGTGGCAGAGACAGGTGTGAGGAATTAGCTGTGGGGACTAATGCCGTGACAGGAACCGGCACAAAAGAAGAGGACAGAGTGTAATGTTTATTATGTTTGAAGCAAAGCAAACACGCGGCCTATTTATGTATCTATAGAGAATTAATTGGCGAGCGGCAGCAAGAAGCAGATTATAAATTAGAATCATTTTCGCCAACTGAAACCCATTCATCTTGCTTCAGAATGGGCCTGTCACCTTCTCCTGACTAATTCCTTTTAAATGCGTTGCCTTTCCTCACCGGGTCCCCCACAGCTCTCACCTTGAGACCCGCCCAAACCCTGGGAGGTTGCAGGGGACTGGGGGGCTCAGCCTCTGTGCTTCTCGCAGGCCCGCGCTCCCTCCTCACTCCAGCCTCCTGGACCCCCGCCTGCAATCTCCCCATCCTGGGTCTGAGTCCCTAGTGCCCTGGCTTTACGTTGTCCCTTCTCCCCTGTGTCCCAGTGCCTGCCTCAGCCTGCATCCTGCTCTGCCTAGTCCCCGAGCATCTGGCAGAACAGGAGCCCTAGTGGCAGCCCAGGCCAAGCAGGTGGAAGGGGACCCCGAGTTTGCCATGCTGGGGGCGCCGAGACCCTGGCCACTGCTGCCTGCTTTTGATTCTGGGCTTGGAGCAGACAGCCTCCCAGGGAATCAAAGGGAAACCACACTGCCGCGTCCCTGTCGGGCCAGGCTTCGGCTTCTCTCACCTGGAGCCCATGGAGATGAAAGTCTAGGGTAGGTGCCAGGCCTGAGGGGCATGCCATGACCACCAGGTGCCGTGACCACCACTAGTTAACCCTTTCCTCTCTCCTGCTTAAGCTGTCATCCTTCGAACTGGAGGTTGCAGCCTGGAGGCCTCCATCAAGGCCTTTTGGGCAAAGAGAAAACAGCCAGAATGCAGAAGCTAGGCACTTCATGATAAAAGGGATGAGCCCTGGACTCGGCCAGATGGATGTCTGAATCCAGGAGCACCTCCTGCCTACAGGTGGCAAGGCCCCACACTTCTCCAAGCCTAGTTCCTTGACTATAAAGTGGAGATGATGATAAAATACCCATAACCTGATCTGATATTCAGCGGGGCTTGTTCAAGTATTGCAATGCTTCCAGACTGGTCAGTAAACAGCCAATGGACCCAATGCTCTTCCCTGCTACCACCCCAGTCCCACCTAGGACTCCTCTCCTGCCCACGATCCAGAAGGTCAGCTCCTTTGTGTAGCTCAAGGACTTGCTCCGGCATCAGTGGTGGATGTTCTGATGGACCCACGCATGCTGTACTGGGTTGCCCTGCCTGCATCCCACAGATACCATGAGAATGAACTAAAATGATGGGAGGCCAGCACCTGACCCCCGGAAGGTGCCCAATAGATCCTGGTTGACACTATTATTAATCTGGACCAGGGCTCTAGGCTTGGAATCCTGGCATCCCAGGTCTCCACTCTTCCCTCTTCCTCTCTACCTTAAAAAAAGCCTTCCAGAGACTTCCCTGGTAGTCCAATGGCTAAGAATCCACCTTCCAGTGCAGGGGATGTGGGTGTCATCCCTGGTCAGGGAACTAAAGATCCCATGTGCCAAGAGGAAACTAAACCCACATATGGCAACTACTGAGCCTGTGCCCGAAAAATGATCCCGTGTGCCACAACTAAGGTCTGATGCAGCCAAATAAATAAATGGTTTTTTAAAAGCCTGTCAGTATCTTCCATTCTCCACCAGGAATCCCCCACCCTTGCCCCCACTGCTAGCTTCAGAGAATCTCTGTGTTCACTCCCTGTTGTTGTTGTTCAGTTGCTAAGTCGTGTCCAACTCTTTGCAACCCCATGGACTGCTGCACACCAGGCTTCTCTGTCCTTCACTATCTCCCAGAGATTGCTCAAACTCATGTCCATTAACTTGGTGATGTCATCCAGCCATCTCATCCTCTGTCGCCCCCTTCTCCTCCTGCCCTCAATCTTTCTTAGCATCAGGGTCTTTTCCAATGAGTCAGCTCTTTGCATCAGGTGGCCAAAGTATTGGAGTTTCAGCATCAGTCCTTCCAATGAATATTCAGGGTTGATTTCCTTTGGGATTGACTGGTTTGATCTCTCTGTTGTCCAGGGAACTCTCAAGAGTCTTCTCCAACACCACAATTCGAAAGCATCATTTCTTCAGTGATCAGCCTTCTTTATGGTCCAACTCTCATATCCATACATGACTAATGGGAAAACCATAGCTTTGAGTAGACGGACCTTTATTGGCAAAGTGATGTCTCTGCTTCTTAATACACTGACTCCCTTCAGACACCCTGAGCACACACCTCCTGGGACTAAAGAGCCTTTGCCTTTGGGAATGTTGAGTTTCAGAGGCAGAATTGGGGCCTCTTGAGGGAATGATCCCAGCTTGACCGAATTCTATGCCCCCTCATCCCCCAGACCACCTGAAGCCTGGTTATCTACCAAGGGCCCATCACTGGGCCCAGTTTCCCACAGGACTCAGAACCACAGGTGATCGTTCAGGCATTCAGAAGGGCCCTTGATCTTCTTGTCGAGGGCCTACAGAAAAGTTGGAGATGTGAAAGGAAAAAAAGAGAAAAAAGATTAGCTCCAAAACACAAAATGAAAACTGTAAAATCGAAATTAATGAGTGTTTAATTAAATGTCTACAAAACCTAGCATTGTGCCAACTTGTCGACAGCAATTCAACTCACCTCTCCCATACTCATGTGTAAGAGATGCATGAGGTGGGGGTGGGTGCATTTCACTGCATTTGGTGTGGAGTGGGGACCCCTCAGAGGTGGACTGTAATGGGCCCTATCTCCATCTGCAGACTCCCTTCGGTCCCCACTCTGCTCCTTATCACTGTGTGACCCTGGGCAAATCACTCCCACCTTCTGGGCCTCAGTTTCTTCATCTGTCAAACGGGGAGAACCACTCCCTGGCCCTCAGGGTGGCTGTGGGAATGATGTAAACATGTTCAGGGAGGCCATAGTGAAGTTGCTGTCATGTCCAACTCTTTGCGACTCGTGGACTGTAGCCCACCAAGCTCCTCCGTCCATGGCCAGCCCTAAAGTGCTGACCTTCTGCTCCAGTAAGGGGAGGGGCCTTCCAGAGACTGGCTGGGAAGGACCTGAGCTTCAAGCCCTGGGGCCCTGCTCAGGCTCTTTCTCCAACACGGGATTATGGACAAGGATGATATTCAAAATATATAACAGCTGTCAATGGACATTGGGAACTAGAACAGGACCCTAGAGGCCTTTTCTGGGTGAGGTGTAACCCATTACTTGCTAGATCCTGGGGGAAGTCAGGGGCTCTGAGAAGAGCTGGAGGTCAAGGTAGGCTGAGCCCTTGGGAGACTTACAAGACAGGGAGGCCGCTGTTTAGCCACTAGGGTGGAAGGGTGTCAACTTTTAACACCTGGAATAGCCATGTCTGTGCATCCTGGCTCTCCATGGCCTGCTGTTCTCCAAGGTGGGCTGGGACACCTTTGTGAGTCACATGAGATTTAGAGATCCTTGTTTATATGGTGACCTATGACCCAGGGATTCCGCTCCAGGTATACATCCCAGGGAAGTTCTCAGCATGTCCATGAGGGACAAATTTGGAGGGTGTTCATCTCAAATGCATCTGTGGTGAAGGAGGGAGGTGAGGTGACCTGGATGACCTCCCTGGGGCAGGGGTCAGGCACATGCCGGGATACAGAGCCTGGAGATCTAGGCAGCTCTTCGTATAACAGACTATACACAGTGACAGATATGGATGGGTCTTTACAACATGAAATGAAAGGATTAAGAAGCCAGTGGGGATCTGAAGATAATACCATTTATGTGAATTCAAAGTGCATTCAATTGGTGCTCACATGAATCTATGTGTGTTGAAATGTATAAAGCCGAACACCAAAAAAGAGTCAATGTTCCAGCATGATAAATAAAATAAAATAGGACAAGAGACCCCTTTCAGAGGTTTCGATCTAAAAGGGGAGACATGCTTAAAAAATTGCATTCATGCAAAATTGTTCTCATTTGCAAAAACATACAAACAAACGGATCTCTTGTCCCCTCGCCCCTCCAGGAACTCCCAAGCTAATGCAGCAGACAGAGGGGGGAAAAGCCAATTCACTCTAATATCATCAGGCCTATGCAAGCATACAAGGCACTCTGGCACCACAGATGAGGGAACAGTTTATTCTGCCTGAGGGAACCCCAGAAAGCAGCCCCTGCAAAAAAGAAGACGTGTGCTTTGTCTACAAGGCTGTGTAAGAGGAGTTCAAGGCACAATACCATCTCCCCATCGGACAGCATGCAATGCTCTAACCAAGAGAATCAAGCTCGAGCGGTGGGAGTTGAGGTGCCGGAGGAGGAGATGCTATTTGGCCAGGGGGTCTTTCAGGCTTGGGCACATTTCTGCCTTATCAGCTGCTGGCGGCTGGGCCCCACTACAGTCCAAGCTGGGCTGAAATCAGCCAGCTGTGCCCCCTCCCCGAGAGGCCTGGCAGGGCTCTTCTGTACTAGGGGGAGGAGAATGGTGGTCTCCTCCTGTCTGCCTGGAATCTGTGGGTCCCACCGCCCTGACCCTCCCTGTCTTTTATCCTCCCTCCGGCTTGCAATCCATTGCTCACTCTGCTCTCTTTTACCTCCCAATCACTTACTGAATTTGCTTCCTCCTCCCCAGTCCCCGGCCAGCCCTTTCCTGGCCCATCACCAGTCTCCCATGTGTCTCTCCCTACCATCTCCCTTCATCCTATAGCCAGAAGGGGCTTCCTGACGTCAACTCTTTGCTGCTCTCCCTGCGTGGCTCCCTATCGCCCTTGGCATAGTGTCTGGAGCCTCCAGTCCCCTGCTTGGTTTCCTTCAGTTCCCCACCTCACTCCTTATCCTCAAACATCACTAGACCACTTGAATCCTGCCCTTTCTTATTTCCGTACTTTGCTCACGATGCCCTCACCTTTTGGAATTCCTTTCCATCTCCAGTTCCCCTAGTGAACTCCCATGCACCCCTCGAGGCTCTCTCAGACCTCACCTCCTCCTGGAAGCCTTCACTGATTACCCAAGACTGCATGGCATGCTTTCTCCATGCTCCTGCAACCCCAAATGGACCCTATTCTAGTGTGGCTCATGCTGAATCAAAACTCTTTTATGTCCCCGTTAGAGGCTTTGTGGTGAAAACAGGTTGACTTTGGACCCAGACCCCCTGAATCCACTACTGGTTCTGCTTTATCATGACTGTGGATAAATTACTTGATCTTTCTGTGTCTCTGTAAAATGGAGATAAAAGGAGTATCTATCAAAAAAAACAACAAAAAATCAAACCCCAGCCCAAAAAACTACCTACCTCAGGGGGTTGTTGGGAGGAATCAATGATTTTGCATACGTTCTTAGCACAGTGACTGGCACATGGTAAAACTGCATAATGTTGGCTGTTATTATCCATCTCCCCACGCCAAGCTATGAGTTCCTGGAGATCAGGTGTCCAGCACATCCCCAGGGTCTGTTTGTTGAGGGGTCATCTCCTGGAGACCCAGCTGCTGGTGTTAAAAGTTGCCTCAGGTCTCAGAATTGATTCCTTTTTTTTTTTTTTTTTTAAATAAGGATATAGTTGCTTTACAATGTTGTGTTGATTCTTTTTCTAAATTTTAAAATTTATTTTGGAGTATAGTTGATTAACAATGTTGTGTTAGTTTCAGGTCTGACAGCAAAGTGATTCAGTTGTATGTATACATGGATCTATTCTTTTTCAAAGTCTTTTCTCATTTAGGTTATTACAGAATATTGAGCAGAGTTGCCCGTGCTATTCAGGAGATCTTTCTTGGGTATCTATTTTAAACATAGCAATGTGTATATGTCAATCCCAAACGCGCACTCTAATTCTCCTCCTCTCATCCCCCAGGTAATTCAATTGATTCTTAAACGCTTTTGACTCGGGCCCTGAAGTGCCCGTGGCTGTGGTAAAGGGACCATTGCTTGCCAGATCTCTTTCTCGGCTCCTGGCTGGGTCCCAGCCCCGCCTCAAGCCATCACCCCTAAAGGATGAAGCCGATGGAGCAGAGGATGGGGTCCTCTAGAGCAGGAGCTGTCTCTGGCCAGACCACCCGCGGTCGAGTGGGCTGACCCTCCTCGGGGCCCTACCCCTTGCCTGGGTCCCCAGCATAGCTCCAACGTTCCCCAAGGCTGCCCCAACTTAGGCTCCCTGGGTGGTCCTCTGGCTGGGTCACAAAGAAGTTTCTCTTGGTGGTGTTAGTAATTAGCAGTGAGAGATGATTAGTGTCATTAACAGCCTCAAAACATTTGTTTTCCGGGCTCCTTGCTGGCTTGCAGGGAAGCCCTGGACAGAGATGGGGTGGGAGCCTTGGCGAGATCAGGTCTGCGAGGGAGCTGGCGGGAGAGGCAGGGCGGGAAGACATTGGCAAGAAGAAACGAAATTTAAAGTGGATGAATTATTTACTGCAGGAAACAATCCCGAACTCACTTACTCTCACTCGGAACATCCCAAACTGTAATCCGTGGCATTTTTCACTTCTCCCTAGTGTGCTGAGTGATTTTCTTTACGACTAGATATCAGAGGCCAGGGTAATCTTGTGGGAGATTGGCTTAGTATTGATCATGTGTGTCTTCCTGGGCTCCAGGTTCTCATCCAGGCTTGATGCTCGCGAGCCCGGCTTGGGTCACACCCCGAGGCTGGACAGGGCTGAGGCCAGCCCCAGGTGGGAGCTGACGAGGTAGTCATCTCTGCAGCGAGCACCCGGGGCCACCCGGATGGACCCCTCTTGTCCACAAATGAGCTGAACACCCCTGCCTGAGTCACCACCGCCATCAGTTCTGGTCTTGCCCCAGGATGGTCCTAAATGAGCACCTGATATTTTGCCATATGCTTTAGATCCTTCATGTCATTACCTCCTCTCAAGAACCTTCAGGTAGACGTTATTAATCCCATTTTTCAGATAATAATAGCCGCAACCGTTTATTGACCTCCCCCTATGTCCTAGGTACTGGACTAATACCTTTCATTTATTCTCCAAATGTTTCCCTGTGACAGCTCCATTTACTGAAAAGCTCAGAGAGGTTACATGGCTCGCCTAGAGTCACACAGGAAGTGGCAGACTCTGGCCCCAAACCCTGATCTGCTCACTGCCAGCCCTGGGCACACACTGACTCAGTTTGAGAGTGATGGAAGAGGAGTCATTAAGATAAAGGATATTAAGCACATGATGAAATGGAACAGGTGTTCGGTAGGACTTCGGTGCCCCTTTGGGACTTCCTGAAGCGGGCAATGCTTAACCTGAAGGGCTGCGTGGCTCCCAGCAAGAGACAGTGTAGAGAGCATCACTCACTCAGGGTCAGGGGTTGTCTTCAGAGCAGAAACATTGGGAATCTGGCTGGCTGGAAGAACACTGCTGGCCTGGCACCCAACATGCCTCTTCTTCTGCAAGGATGCTTATGGTCCAGGGGGAGGGATCACTATGGAGTCAAGGAGGAGGAGAGAGAAGCTGGGAGAGGAGGGCAGCGAGCCACAGGACTCAGGCTCTGCAGCTGTCTCTGGCCTCTGCGTCCCTTTCAGGGAGAAAGAGGAGGAATCCAGGGACCAGGGTTCTAGTCCTAACTGGGGGGCTGGGAGACTTTACTTGAGTCCCTGCTCTTCTCTGGCCCTCTGACTTTCCATCTGCAAAATGACATCTTTGACCTAAGTCACATAAAAAGACTCCCTGAGTTCCAGGTGATTAGGTCAGCATGTGCCCTTCTGCATGGGGTGGTCGGGGCAGGGGTGGGGGGACAGGGAAGATGGTTGGTGCCAAATCCCCCCCCTGCCACTCCTCCTTCCAAATGTTGGCTCATCAGTGTTAGAGTGACCTCTGATATCATTGGTGCCAACCCGCCCATTTTACAGATAGGAAAACTGATGTCCAGAGGTGGGAGCCAAGATCACACAGTCAGGGGCAGGGCTGGGCATCCTGATTCCCCAGCCAAGCTCTTCCTGGGTCTGCCCCACCCAGGCTGCAGAGGCAACTTGACTCTAAGTCCACTTTGCTTGGGACTGAGGGACCACAGACACAGGGCTAGGGGTGAGAGAGGAGCAGGGAGTGGGTCCCACCACAGGGGTCACAGCTCTGGCATTTGGCCAGCTTCTCCTATGACTGTAACTGCAAATAAGACAGCTGGGAGGACTCCTAGCACGTTAACAGGTTTAACAAGCAGTAATGTGTGACCCACACTACAAATGGATCTCTTAATAATGAATAAGCATTTATTTAACAAGCTGTAGCAGTTTTACCACTCTCGGATCCTCAGAAGTCCAAAGCTCTGGCATCGACTCCATAGACTGGTTTCCCCTGCTCATATCTTTTGTCCCTTTTTTTCTGATTGTCTTTCCCTTATTGATTAGTAAATGTTCTTTGTATATTAAGGCTATTAACCCTTAACCTGCTGTGTGTAAACAGTTTCTCCTAAGTCTATACATTTTTATTCCTTAGATTGTACAGAAATTTAAACATTTTATGTAGTAAAACATGTTTTCTGTTAACACTGAGGCTTCTGAGTTTTGAGAATTGCTTATGATGGATCCTCTGTTGGGGAATTCCAGGGTAAGACCAAGACACAGGCCAGGGTGAAGGTGGGGAGTGCAGGGCGGGGTGGAGGTTTGATGCTCAGCCAAATTCAAAGACAAGAGCCCTGGCCCTGGATTACAACCTTGAGTGAATCCCTGTCTCCCTTGGTCTTCAGATGTCCAGCTCATAAAATGAAAGTGCTGAAATAGACAAACTCTCCACTGCCTCTCACCACAAATGCCCCAAGATTCTATAAGAAGAAGACCTTGTAGGGAAGATGCTGCTGAGCATTCTGGAAGGGGTCCCAGCTGTACTGTCTTCTATCTATGCATCTATCTCACCCACCAGATCGCCAGCCCCTTTGAGAGCAGGAAATCTTTTTATTTGTATCTTTTTATTATGATGTCTTCAGCACCTTGCAGGAGGCTGCCTGCCCCACCCCTGGGAGAATTTCTCCCAACTGAGTTGTTGATCATACCCAGAAGTAGACCCTGGGTTCGTTTCATGCCTCTAGTGAGTAAGAGAGTGAGCTGCTTGAGTTTGGATACTGACTCTCGATTGCTGGCTCTGTGACCTTAGGCAAGTGACTTCACCTCTCTGAGCATCTGTTTCCTCATCTGTAAAACTGAGACAGAGCTTTCCAGAGACGTCATTCAATTAGCGTCAAAGATTGATCCAGGAGTAAGAAACATACAGTCCCTGCATATAGTAGGCATTCAAAAATGTCAGACCTCTCCCATATCTCCATTGCTAACTACAGTGCTTCACATCTTGAGCTGCTAAGAAAGGTTAGATGAGTGTCTTAGTTTGGGTTCCTGTGGAAAGAGACCCGAAGAAAAGGATTCAAGGTCAAGTAGTTGATTGGGGTAGGTCATCCCAGAAAGCAGGAGCAGGAGGGTGGGAAGTGACAGGGGAGAAGGGAAAGAGCCAATGAGGAGGTGATGACCAAGCCCTTTACCACTGTGGGCAACTGGAGCTTAACTCCATTAGGGAATTCTGGGAGCCAGCATGTGGACACCCCCACAAAGAGCGAGAGAGCTCCAAACTCCAGCTCCAAAGAGTCAGTAATTCAGAGCTACGCTGTGAACGTTATCCCCTAGCTTTTCCAGTCTGCCATCTGGGCAGCAAAGTAGCTCTGAAGGCCTGAAAAAAGGGGATTTCCCTGGTGGTCCAGTGGCTAAGACTCCGCCCTCTCAATGCAGGGGGCCTGTGTTTGATCCCTGTTCAGGGAACTAGGTCCCACATTCTACAACCAAGAGTTCGCAGGCCACAGACAAATATCTCGCATGCCCCAACTAAGACTTGGTGCAGCCAAATAAATAAATATTAAAAATATGAACAAAACACATATTAAAAAAAAAAAAGAGGTTCAGGTGTTGGCAGTTGAAAGTCAGGCAGGTGAGCACGGAATTGCTGACAGCCAGGCGATAGTGGTGGGGTCCCAGTACTTCTTCTGGAAGGGCAGGTGACAATGTCTCAGGTGGGCTGGCCCCACAGGGGTTTAAGGAAAGGATGGGGTGGCTGAAAGCGGTTTAGCAGAACCTGGTTCTTCATCTCCCTCTACTCTGGGCGCTGCCTGAAATTGATAGCTGGTACCAAAGGGCAGAAGTGTCACCTCTCAATAAGATGAAATCTATGTCTCAGGTGGGTGGAGGCGACAGGAAGATTTATCAAGGCCCTGGCAAAATTAACATTTGGATGGGGACTCGGCAAGAACAGCTTCCAGAGGGGGGTCTCTTTGCATTTATTTAGGCAGATTTCTGCCAGCGGCTGGACAAAAGAGGGCTGCCAGGGTCAGCCTTCCAGCTGGCCTCCTCCTGGAGGGAGGCCTGGATGGACAGAAGCGGACACACAGGGCAAAAAGAGACTGGAAAGAGAACCGTCCCCCTGGCTGGAGCAGGGAGGCCACCAGGAGCCCCGGGGCTGTGTCCTGGCCCTGCCACCTGGGTCTCAGTTTCCCCATCTGAAACATGAAGGCCTTGCACATGACACTTTCAGCACTGACAATCTTGAGACCGTGGAGCAGGCATGTGCTACCCCAGTAGTCTTGGGAAGCTGGTGTGCGTTCATCCACAGAAAGGATGGCTGCCTTTGCTCAGGCATCCACTATGTGCCCGCCACTGCTTTTCTAAATAGTTCTGCAATACACTCGCCTATTAAGGTAGGCTCTATTATTATCTCCATTTTGCCACTGAACTCAGAGAAGTAAAGTATCACAGTGAGTCTGGGGCCAAGTAGAGATGTCAGCCCAGGTCCCCTGGTTCCTAGCCCAGGGCTCCTTCCACTGCAGTCACTGGTTCCAGTGAGTGGTTCCAGTGACTGGTTCCAGGGCCTCCTTCACTGGAATTTCTGTGTCCTGACTTTCCCCTGCCTGGGAAAGCCTGCTATTAAGAGTTCAGGGTCTAGGACTTCCTGGTGGTTCAGTGGCTAGGACTTCACCCTCCCAATTCAGGGGGGCCGAGTTCGATCCCTAGTCAGGGAACTAGATGCCATAAGCCACAACTATAAGTCTGCATGCTGCTGCTAAAGATCCCACATGCCGTGACTAAAGATCCTGCATGCTGCAAAGAAGAGTGAAGATCTCGCATGCTGCACCTAAATGCTGGCACAGCCAAATAAATATAATTTTTAAAAAGCTCAGGTTCTAGATTCAGACAAACTTGGGTTTGAATCTCAGCTCAACCAAGTCCTTACTGGGAGGCCTCGCACAAAGCGCTTCACAAGAGCCTCCTTTTTTTTTTTTTTTGTCTGTGAAATGAGCACGCGATGGCATGGCTTATCCGTTGTTGTTCAGTCACTCAGTTGTGTCCGACTGTTTGCACCCCCATGGACTGCAGCACAACAGGCATCCCTGTCCTTCACTATCTCCCGGATCTTGCTCAAACTCAGGTCCATGGAGTCGGTGATGCCATCCAATCATCTGGTCTTCTGTCATCCCCTTCTCCTCCTGTCTTCAATCTTTCCCAGCATCAGGGTCTTCGAATAAGGTGGCCAGAGTATTGGAGCTTCAGCTTCAGCATCAGTCCTTCTAATGAATATTCAGGATTGATTTCCTTTAGGATGGACTGGTTTTATCTCCTTGCAGTCCAAGGGACTCTCAAGAGTCCTCTTATGGCTTATGGGGCTGGCTTATAGAGGAGATGAGGTGACTTATGCAAAGGACCTCATCCCAGGGTCTCTAGGAACAGGATCCAGTGCAGGTCAGGATCTTTAAGTACCTCTGTGCTTAGGAGGTGAGGCCCGCCCTACAGCTTAGCCCTTGTATGAGACGAGGGACCTCAGCAGGCCCAGAGCCATTAGGTTTGAGGTCTGAGCCCACGCATGGAGGAAGGGCAGGTATTGGGCACATGGACCCCTGCCCCACCTCAGACACTAGCATCAAATACACCCTCTGAAAACCCAGCCTTCTGCCTTGGAAATGCCAGCCCGCAACCCCAGGAGGGAATAACACGAAGCTTTCATGGGAGTGACATAATCCTTAAGTTTAAAGTAGGTATGGACTAGGCCTCCATTTCCCCATCTGCAAAATGGGCATAGGCAGTGCCACCCTGACTCGGGCTTTAATGACGTGTAACTGGCTTCCTGGTGGCTCCAGTGGTAAAGAACCTGCCTGCCAATGCAGGAGATGTAAGAGACGCAGATTCGATCCCTGGGTGGGGAACAACCCCTGGATCTCTCTTGCCTGGAGAATCCCATGGACAGAGGAACCTGGTGGGCTACAGTCCATGGGGTCGCAAAGAGTTGGACAGGACTGAGTTGGACAAAGAGTTAGCACGGACACATGAGCTTTTAAACTTCGGACTCCAGACATGTGACAAACGTAAAAAATTCATTGTGGGTGCCATCCAGACTCTGAACAGATTATTGAATGACTCCGTGCCTCCAGTTTACTCATCTGTACGACGGAATATACTTAGCACGTTGGGGTGTTGTTGAGATTAGAGGTGCGCTGTCATAGAGCACTTTGAACAGCTCCTGGTACCTAGGAAACGCTGTGTAAGAGATGCTTGTTGCTGTCGTCATCTTCATCATCAGCTAAGATGAGGGGTGCAAGGGTCCAGAGAGGGACAGAGGCTTGCTCAAGGCCACACAGCAGTCAGGATATACCAGGGGTCTGGACTCTGAGGTTACAGCCATGCGTACTGAGCCCAGGCCCAGCCCAGGTCCCCAGCATCCCTCCCCTAGCTGGGGCTGCCCCACCCCCACCCACCCCCTCCCTTGCCCAGGAGTGAGAGGAGGCCCAAATCCAATTAGCCTGGGAGCCTCCTGCCGAGCGTCGCCCCTTTAATATAGCTGGAAAAGCTGCAGAGATAAATGGGAAATTAGAATTCTGCTGGGGTCCGTGAGACCCGCGGCCTGCCCTGAGCTGGGGCTGCAGCATGTCTCCTAGGGACCAAGGGGCTGCCTGAGCCTTCACGGAGGGGCTGCCCCTGAGAGGTGCTGCTGAGGGCCCAGTTTGGCATCTCAGCTGGCCCGCCAGCATCTCCCGCCTCTGCCTTCGCATGGACCACCCTCCTTCCCCACTGCCATTACCCCACTCCCTTCCCATCCCCCAGGCCTAGAAATCACCACTCCCCTCCTGATTACCCCTCCCCTTCTCCTATTCAGCCCCCTCTTTTCTCAGGACCTAAGGGCAGTGGCTGAGGGGGAGCTGCAGAGGGCATCAGGGCATTGGGCCAGGGTCTGCCCCTCAGTTCCTGAGGTGCCCTTCCCCTTCTCCCACTTCCTCAGCCCTAACCAAGCCCATCCTTCCCTCCTTTCTGTGATGCGGACCCCTGGAGGGAGGACCCGGGGCCTGGGCCTCCATTGACTCTGGGGCTGAGGCTTCTGCTGGGCTGGGGACTCAGCCACTTGTGGGGCTGGGGTCAGGCCTGCAGGGAGTGGGAATGGCTCTAGCCGCCTTCAAGAATGGGTGGTCTGCAGCAGGGGCTCCCCTGAGGGTCCCACAAATGGGAGACCCGCAGCCTCCCTCTCTAGAGGAGTGTGGGTTGTCACAAGAAGTCCCTGGTCATCACCGCTGTCTCCCCACGGGCTTCTACAGCTCCCAGCCCCGTGCAGGCCTCAGTTTCCCCTTCTGTCCAGTGAGAATGGTTGACATCCCATGGAGACCTAGGATCGGCCACTGGAGGCCCAGATCCTGGGCAGCAAGTGGCCCCCCACCATCAACCCAGCTCCGCCCCTGCCTCCCCCCACTCCCTCCCCCTAGGGACACATTTGCTGCTGGGAAAGTTAATCCATTACAGTTTAAAGGCTCCGTTCCTCGCTGGCAGTAAATTACCTACTTTGCATTTTGCAGCAACAACTTAACGGTATTAATTTATTGTGCTCTGTCTTTAACAAACATCATTATCATATTGCCAGCCAGGATTATGTAAATGGGAGGGACAAGGGAGAAAGAGGCCGATTCTCGTCCCCAAAGTCACCTTGATTTATTAACTCTGGGGCCGGCAATTGGCCAGACCTGGGAGGCCCAGGTGAGCAGGCAGGCTAGGACGACCAGGAAAGTCTGGGAAGAGAGTCTCGGGGCCACTGGGGGGCACCCAGGGGAGGTCCCCCTGCGAGGGAGGGACTGGCTGGGGTTAGAGGGATTTGCTTGCCATGTGACTCTGGACAAGTCTACTCCCTTCCTGGGCCTTGGTTTCACCATCTGTAAGATGGGGCTTGGATTAAGGGGGGGCGGGAGTTGATACTACATGAACTTGAGATCCAGCAACACATTCTGAATGACCCTAAAGACGGTGTGTGTGTGTATGTGCGTGTGTTTGGCGGGGGAGGATGGGCTGGATGGGGAAAGGTCAGGGACCACGTGATCCTGGACTGGGGTCCTCCCCCTGCTGGGTTTCCTGGCTCCTCACCAGACCAGTGATGGATGGATACCTGGTGGAAGGGGAGATGGGTGAGCTGAGGAAAGAGGGATGTGAAGGAGACGCAGCTGGGAAGGGGGAGCCAGGACACACCAGCTCAGCCGTGGGGCAGCAGCATCGAGCTTTTGGCTTGCCCTCGGGCCTGGGGGCCAGGCTGGTCTGTACCATGGGGGCTCTGAAGGGTTATGTACCGGGTCTCAGCCCTCCTGCCCAGACAGCTGGAGTCCCTCCTGAGTTTCCTGGGCTCTGAGCTCCCATGGGATGCTCCAGGTCAGCCTGTCTTGGGAGCTGGCAGCAGCTGGGATCTCACTCTGCTTGCCTCACCTCCCACCCAGGGTGAGCACCGCCTGATTACACAGCTGGCTGCCCCCGGCCGCCCGCCACCCATTCCCCACCACCTGCAGCCGAGCTCTGCCAGGAACACACTCGGCCTGCTTCCAAGCACCCATGGGCTCCAGCCCAGGGTTCTGCCCCAGCCACCATGGCCCTGCCCTGGACCCTACGGAGGCGCCAAGGTTGGGGCTGGAGAGGGGCCAGCAGGAAGAAGGCCCCAGCCCGCCCGCTGGGCGCAGGGGCAGGTGGAGAAACAGCAGGGAGGGGGCGCCCTCCCGTGAGTTGGGGTCACAAGTCACCCCATCTTCTCTGTCTCTTCCTTGTTTCCACCTCTGTGACCCCCAGGGGTGTAGGGTCCCTGCCCGCCCCACTCCCGTGTCTCTGTCGCTTCGTCTCTCTCAACAGGGCTTTCAGAGATGGGGGCTGGAGTGGGGAGGGAACCAGGAGCCGAGGGAGGGGGAGGCAGGAGAGGGAGGAGGCAATTCAATTTCCAGAGTTGGTCCTGTCAATTCAGGTCGTGGCGTGATAAGAAAGTCATTTCTGTGATGGGTTTCTAATCCACGCCCTCCTGCCTCTGCATCCCAGCATCCCGAGGCTCCCTCCCCGCTCTGCCAGAGCCAGAGGCTGGAAGGGACTCCTATTGCCCAACAGAGAGGGGCCGTACTTGCTGCAAACAAACCAGGCTGAGGAGCGTCCGCATGGCTGGGTTGAACGCCTGGGGTGCTCTTGTGGGCAAAAGAAGCAAACCCAGAAGGCTCCGTGATTCCCAGCTACCTGGGATGAGCAACCCCTCAGCTCCCTGTGATTCACAAGGGTGTACACAGTTGTGACATAATTGCCTCTCAACATCAGCCCTTTAGTTAAGGAGGGATCATGCCCATTCTGCAAATGGGGAGACTGAGGCTTGGAGAGATTCGATGATCTGAACAGTGAGATGGGTAGAGAGAAGTGCAAGTTGAAGTGTGCAGGGTAGGAGTTGAGCTGCTAAGGAGGTGGGGGACATGGGGGAAAGAGAGGGAGCAGGGTGGGCAGGGAGTGGGAGCCTGCCCCTCCAGGCAAGGAGAAGAGCCCCTCCCTCACCCTAAGCCCCCTTCCAACTCACCTGGACCTGGGCTGGCTAGATAGATGAGGGAGTGAGGGATGTGCCAGGGACATGCCTTCTGCAGCCAGCAGGTGCCAACCTCAGACCTTAAAAGGAGCAGCCCAATGGCACCCAGCCAGCCCCAGGGCAGCTCAGGGCCACGTGAGTGGCCTCAGGATGGAGTCACTGCTGGCTGGGCCGGTAGCCCGCAGGCTGGAGAACAGGGAGAGATCGGGACAGGGAGAAAGAGGGGAGGGCTCCCGGGAGTGTGGTGGGGAAGCCCCTGCAGCTGGCAGCAGGAGCCCTGGGCAGGGCGGGCCCGCCACACCCCTAACCCCTTCCTGAGACACCTACCCGAGTCCTGACACCAAAAACATCTCTCACCTCTCCCAGGACCTTGCTTGGGGACCCAGTCTCTCCCTGGTTTCCTTTACAGACCCCTGCAAACTTCCTGGGGGCCAGGGCCAGGGACTTCAGCTGGATTAGGGCTGGGCGGTGGAGCTGGGTCTTTCTCTTCCTTCCCCGACCAGGAGAGAGTCAGGGAGGTGTGGGGCTGGGCCAGACCTTTCTTGTTGCTTGATTCCTAGTGGTCCCGGGGGAGTGGAGGTAGACGGAGTGCCGCTGGGTGGTCCTCAGTCTGCTCGCCCCCCACTCCTGGCCCCCTTGATCCGCCCCACTCAGGGGTTTAAAGGGAGGAGAAGGGGCAGGCTGTACCTCCTGTTTGCTCCCCCCAGGAGGTTTGCTGGAGAACTGGAGAGGGATACGGAGCAAGGAAGGATCTTTAATCCTGTTTGTCTTCCTCTGCCTGCCCCCCTCCCCTGGCTGACTCCAGAAGGGCTGGAGAGAGGGAGGAGGAGGCGGGGCGATGAAGTTGGGCAGCATCCCTCATCCTCTCTGACCTGGCCCTGGCTGGCCCCGAGTTTGATCGGGGTGGGGGATGGGGTGTAGAAACCAGGCTGGGCCCAGCAGGCCGGGGGCGGCTCCCCAGAACAGCTGGGGCTGCGCAGGGCCGGGGGTGGTGGCGGTGAGTGGGACTTGCTTTTGCAGGCAAGCTAATCTCATTTGGCTGCTGCAGCCTGCAGACCGGGGCCTGCATGCTAAGTGGCCGGAGGCAGCAGAGGGACTCAGGACAGGCCGGGGAGAGGGGACCGGCCACCAGGCACACCCAGGGGGATCCGGAGGGCAGTGCTGTCTCGGATGAGGCGCCACGCTGGGCAGTGGCCGAGGGACAGTGAGCAGGACCATGCGTCCTACGCTGTCAGAGGCTCCTCACTACTGGGGGGACCTGAGTGAAGATGGGGGGGCACCCGGGTCATCCGGCTCCTCTCTCAGTTCCGTCCTCCCCACACCTAGCCCTCCTCCTGGCGGTCCCAGGCGTGGAGTTCGTGGGATCTGTGAGTGCACACCACCCGGGTAGCAGACATCTGGAGAGCGAGCTTTTCCTGCTTGCCAGGAAACTGATTGGAGGGAGGACCTGCGGGCAGACGTGAGGGGAAAAAAAAGGGAGGGGGCTGCCGGGGAAGCCCGCAAGCGAGGAGGAGTGGGGAGAGGAGGACTGGGGTGGGTGAGAAGCCTTGAACTCAGCACCCTGCTCCGTCACCCCGAGGCTCTGCTCCTCCAGCAGCTTGTTTGGAGGGAGGGCCAGTGAGTCCAGAAAGAACTCTGGCAGCTAAAATATGACGAGAACTCTGGTGAAATGCTCTGCACTGGTCTTGAGCTCAGATGGGGAGGGATGGAAATGCCAGGGCTGTGGGGGCCTGGGTTGGTCCTAGGCTGGGAGGCAGGGTCTCCTGACTGCAACCCACACTCCGGAGCCTGGTCACCACCCCTTAGGCTACCAGTACCTTCAGGCCCCTGAGAGAATCCAGGAGGCACACAGGTAGCCCCAGTCTTTGGGCAGAGATCTGTGGTGTACTGACCGCATCTCGGCAAGAGACAGAGAGCTGTGGATGAACACCCTGATGTTCACCATCTGAGAGTCCGGGGGCCCTTCCAGGAGTGCTCTGAGACTCAGTGTCTCCCTGTGGGCCCGAGGGGCTGCTGATGAAGCAAGACATGCATGTCCAGCGTCTGGCCCCCGTGTCCAGGGTAAAGCAAGCCTTGTTATCACTTTCTGGCATCACAACCAGCATCTGGGAGGCGCCCCTCACAGTACTCAGAGCACCACAATGCCCCACCATGGGAGTCGGATGGGCCACAAAAAAATGGCTCTGGGGCTCCCTGGTGGCTCAGTGGTAAAGAATCTTCCTGCCAGTGCAGGAGACACAGGTTTGATTCCTGGTCTGGGAAGATCCCACATGCCACGAAGCAGCTAACCCTGTGAGCCACAGCTATTGAGCCTGTACTCTAGTGCCTGGGAGCTCCATAGCCAGAGAAGCTACTGCAATGAGAAGCTTGTGCACCGCACCTAGAGAGCAGCCCTCGCAGCAACGAAGATCCAGAGCAGCCCAAAATAATACAACAATTTTTTTTTTTTTAAAGAAAGAAAACGGCTTTGGCCTCCCTTGCTCTGTGGCTGTGGGCAAATATCTTTACCCCCATGAACCCCAGATTCTCTATCTGTAAAGAGGGAAAAGATTACTTACCTCACAGAAACGTTGTGCTTAGTCGCTTAGTCGTGTCTGACTCTTTGCGACCCCAAGGACTGTAGCCCTCCAGGCTCTTCTGTCTATAGGATTCTTCGAGCAAGAATACTGGAGTGGGTTGCTATGCTCTCCAGGTGATCTTCCCAAACCAGGGATCGAACCCAGGTCTCTTGAATTGCAGGTGGATTCTTTACCATCTGAGCCACCAGGGAAGCCTGAAATGTTGCAAAGAGCTAAATAAGACTATAAAGATAAACATGAATAGGGGACAAATATAAACAGAGACAGTGTCTGGTATGCCACAGGTGCTTGAAATGTCTGTTCTTTCCTGTAGAAGTTCCATGTCCAACGCTAACCCTCACAGGGTACATGGAGGTCCAGATGGGGGTAAAGGCTCACTCAGAACCCAGGGCTGGAACAAAGGTCTCTGACACCTGTGGGAAGAACACAAGAGACAGAATCTCTGGACTTCAGATCTGCAGCTGTAAGAAGAGAGCGTTGGTTTGATCTCTGGTTTCCAGCTTGTCTCTGGGCTCTTACGGGCCACAGTTGGGGTTGATGTCAAGTTCATAGGTCTCCAGGCTCATCGTTCCTAATTCACCCAGACCACTTCCCTTTCACTCCTTGCGGGTTAACAGAAGACTGTTTGAAAGAGTTGTAAGGGCTGCTAAGCCCCAAATGTGTAAAAGCCTCTGACTTGTTCATCTTCAAAGGTCCTGGCAGCTCGGGCCCTCTGGGACGGACATCCCTTGCGACACCCCTGCCTGGCAAACCCTCCCTATTCCTGCCTGGCTCCAGGTTGGCTCACCTGCGGGGCAGGAGATGAGTGATCCCACCCCAACCCCAGCCGGCTGGAGCCTGGGGCCTTGGACGCTGGCTCCGCTGGCAGTTTAAAGTCCCCCTGGTTGTCTAATTTAATCACAGCTGTGTGCACAGCGACTCTATAAATAATTTTTAGTGCGACATAACCATTATTTCACTAATTGCTTCACACGCACCCCTGGCCTGTGAGATAAATTAAAGTTTGCTGAGTCAGCACCTCTGGCCAATGCCGCTTTGGGGCTTGGGTAGCTCAGCCCAATAATGGCTGTTCCCGTATCAGCTTTAGCTCACACCCTAAGGTGCAGCTCTCATGAAGGGGACAAGGGTGGAAGGAGAGACGAGGAAGGAGGAGAAAAAGGCTAGTAAGGGTCGCCATGTACAGTTGCACAGGTTGTAACCTGTACAAGGATACTTGGCCAAGGAAGCTAGTGGGGGCTAAAATTCAGCCCATGAGATGCTTTATCCATCTGTGTGCCATCATATGGAATTTTGTGGATTCAAGAGAAAGAGGAACTTTCTGTAATCTATGTAAAAGCACTTGCTTTGACTAGTAGACTCCAATTATACCCACCCAGCAAGTTGTCAGAGCCGCCCCTGTCAGAGGGGAAGCAAAGTAACACATGACCTAAGGACACCTCTCACCTTATCAGCGGAGTAGAGACCTGGGTTCAAGGTCCAATGCTGAGTGACCTTGGGCAAGTCACTTTCCCTCTTCTGGGTTATAATGTTTCCACAGTTTACCAAGCACTAATCACACCCAAGGCTGGGCTTCAGACCAAGTCACTGGCTCCAGAACCTCCGTGCTCTTTCCCACTGCCTGCATATGCCCAAATTAGTGGGTGTGTCCTGGTTAAGCACGTCTGGTTACCATCAAGTTAAATAGTTCTTTTCTGCAGGACTTTTCAGGGACCTGGAGTACGATACAGAGCAGGGTGACTCAGAGAGGCTGAGAGATGTGCAGCTTTTCCTGAAGGCCTCTGGCCATGGAACCCTTTATTTGAGGACTCCTGTTGATGCTAAGATCCTGGTGCAAATCTCTGGGCTTGTTAACAAGTGAATTTCAACCCCGAGGGCAGAGAAGACTTCCGTTCCTTCTCACTGCCCGAGGCAGGCACACAAAACCGTGACTCTGGACTCAGAGGGCTCCCCCATCTGTCATCCGTGAACAGACCCGGGTCTTCCCTGGGATTGGTGCAGCCTCAGAAAAGATCTCTGTGTCCTCTGCCACGAGGGTCCAAGTTCCTCTAGGGTGGAAGTCCTGTCTGCTCCTTTATCTTTTGGGCTTAGCTCAGGGACTCTCCGTTGAGCGGATGAATACCTAAGCAGCTGAGCCGAAAAGAGACGCAGGCTGAGATACCTGGCTTCGTGTCCGGCCCGAAGTCTCACCGGCTGTGAGACCTTTGAGCAGACTGTTTCCCTGAGTCCATCGCCACGTGAGCTCCTGTGCCCCCCGTTTGTCAAATGAGGATCAAACTCTCAGTCCCACTCCTCGTGAAGGGCGCAAGTGAGGCTCCAGGAGGTGAAAGAGTGCTTTAGAAAGTGTGGACCTCTGGACGCAAGCGGGGGATTATTCCTCGTTTCTCCTCCTCCTTGCCCAGCACGGGGTTGGGGCTGTGATCACGTATTCATGGGCTCTGCTGTGACATTATTTGTATCCAGCACTTCTCACCACACTAGGAAGGTTCCAGCCTTGTTTTCTGATGAGAACACTGATGTTCAGTGGATTTGAACCCAGATCTGCCTAACTCCAGAACTTGCTTTTTCTCTCCACCAAGGACTTGTTTCCTCTGGTGCCCGCCTCCCATCATTCAACCCCCCATTTGTGGGCTGGATGATAAAGTGGATCGTTCAGGAAGGTGAGCAGTGAGGGATGAGGGTCCACCGTCCGGTCATTTGCTACATGTTACCAGTGACAGTGGTCTGTTGAGTGTCAGTCATGCACCTGGCATGGAGCTGGCTGCTCTAGATCCATCCCTTTCCCCGCTGACTCCTCAACCATCCCTCCCCATCTTCAAGATGCGGAGACAGAGGTGTAGAACGTTTATGTGACCTGTTCAGCCGCGTGCAATTAAGGAGCAAGAGACTGAAGGAGGGCTGACTCCAGAAATTTGTCCTTTCCTGGGATTCTCAAGTTGCTACCAAACCCCTGGTTCCGAATAGCCAGCTGCTGTCTGGGAGGCGTGACCCTTCAACAACTTGACTCCAGGGTCTGACACACCAGGGCGCCCCCCTGAAGAAGCTGCCTTAGGGTCTCTTCCTACCCATCCAACCTCGCGCCTGCCTCCCCAGCTCCGTGGGCCCAGTGCGGTTGCCTGGTATGGATTTGCTTTTTCTCGTCGGTGCCGGGTCTTGCTTGCGACACGTGGGATCTAATTCCCTGACCAGGGATTGAAACTGGGCCCCTTGAATTAGGAGTGTGGAGTCTTAGCCTAACGGACCACCAGGGAAGCGCGCCTGATGCGTCTTTATAGCCCAGGAAACATGGAGGAACTGATCACTTTTTCAAAGTTCCTGTTTAACATCCGGGTGGGTGGGGCCAGAGGAGGAGGCAGGGCGGTAGGGCGTGAAGTAGCTGCTGACGTTCACCCCTGGTGCCAAGTGGCTGATGCCCGCGCCTCTCTCCCATGCCTTCCTCGGGAAGGCAGCCTGGGCCATCTCTCATCTCCCGTCTGCATCCTTCCTTCCGGTGTGACTCCATCACCGCCGGTCACAGCCATGCCCCTGAGAGTGGTGTTCAAGGTCCCTCAGCTCTGCCTCCAGCATCCCTGTCTCTCTAGCCTCATCCCTTGCTTGTTTTATGTATTTAAAAATACACAGGCATTGATCCATTATGTGCCTGGCAGTGCTCTAAGTCCTGGAGATACAGCAGTAGAACAGATGAAACTCCTGCCCTCCTGGACGGACCTGACAGTCAGAAAGTTATTAATAAATAAATATGTAGTGTCAGACAGAGAGAGGGGCTTTCAAGAAAACCAAAATCAAAACAAACCAGACTCCTCCGAGGGAGCTACAGACAGAATTCAGGGGGTCAGGGAAATCAGAAGGGGGAAATTTACATTTTTATTTCACTCGTTTCATGAAATATAGCATTTCTCCTCGATTATAAATGTGAGCAACACATCGTGTGGTACTGGCAATGCTGTGACTTTGTCACCAGCAGAAATCAGATATTTCCTATCACATTACAGCGGTTGCAGACATTGTAAAGTATCATTGACACTCATCAGCACTTCAAAATTGTGGGAGTTAATAGAGGTGTCGCAAGATCTTGTTATCCAGTGTGTTAATAGAGAAGCACCTATAGGGCTGTATCACACATTTGTTTTGTAAATATTTTGAAAACTCTATTTCAGTATGCTAAGTCGCTTCAGTTGTGTTTGACTCTGTGACCCTATGGACTGTAGCCCGCCAGGCCCCTCTGTCCATGGGATTCTCCAGGCAAGAACACTGAGAGTGGGCTGCCGTGCCCTCCTCCAGGGCGTCTCTCCAACCGAGGGGTGAACCTGCATCTCTTCTGTCTCCTGCATTTGCAGGCTGGTTCTTTACCACTCAGTTCAGTTCAGTTCAGTTCAGTTCAGTTCAGTTCAGTAGCTCAGTTGTGTCTGACTCTTTGCGACCCCATGAATCGCAGCACGCCAGGCCTCCCTGTCCATCACCAACTCCCAGAGTTCACTCAGACTCACATCCATCAAGTCAGTGATGCCATCCAGCCATCTCATCCTCTGTCATCCCCTTCTCCTCCTGCCCCCAATCCCTCCCAGCATCAGAGTCTTTTCCAATGGGTCAACTCTTCTCATGAGGTGGCCAAAGTACTGGAGTTTCAGCTTTAGCATCATTCCTTCCAAAGAAATCCCAGGGCTGATCTCCTTCAGAAGGGACTGGTTGGATCTCCTTGCAGTCCAAGGGACTCGCAAGAGTCTTCTCCAACGCCACAGTTCAAAAGCATCAGTTCTTTGGTGCTCAGCCTTCTTCACAGTCCAACTCTCACATCCATACATGACCACAGGAAAAACCATAGCCTTGACTAGATGGACCTTAGTCGGCAAAGTAATGTCTCTGCTTTTGAATATGCTATCTAGGTTGGTCATAACTTTCCTTCCAAGGAGTAAGCGTCTTTTAATTTCATGGCTGCAGTCACCATCTGCAGTGATTTTTGAGCCCCCAAAAATAAAGTCTGACACTGTTTCCACTGTTTCCTCATCTATTTCCCATGAACTGATGGGACCAGATGCCATGATCTTCGTTTTCTGAACGTTGAGCTTTAAGCCAACTTTTTCACTCTCCACTTTCACTTTCATCAAGAGGCTTTTTAGTTCCTCTTCACTTTCTGCCATAGTGCCTCCCTATTTCAGCATAATTGGCTTCTTTTGTAATTCTGTGTGTCTTCTATGTATTTAAAAAGGCTATTCTGGGAAGGAGTCCATAGGCTTCCCCAGAGGCCCAGGGGTCTGTGGCCCCAGATGGGTGAAGTCCTGGAGTGGAGGGTGATGGAGAGGAAAGTGCCCCCTCCCTGTTCGTTTTTCCCAACTCTGGTATCATTGAGGGCTGAACCCCTGTCAAACTCGACAAAGAAAAAGAAAACCTTTATGGACTCAAGCCGTTGTCGTTAGAGCTCTGTTATTAGCAGTCAAATAAGATGCCACAACCCAACTACCTATTAAATGTCTCCATCTGAAGAACACAGGCCAATGGGTCTGATGCTGGGTCTCCATGTTTCTCTCAAGGAGCTCCTAGTCGAGGAACTCAGACACCCGGGGGAAAAGGGAACTCACAGTACAAGAGCTACCTCACCCATCCAACTATCCATCCACCCATCCACCCAATTATCCATCAGTCTATCCCTCTATCCATCCGGTCATCCATCAGTCCATCCATCTATCCACCCACCCATCCATCCACCAGTCATCCATCCATGCATGCAATACCCAACCCTCCATCCATCCATCCCTCTCTTTGCATGTCCAGCTATCTGACAAACTTTTATCAAGCAGCTCTGTATTCTGGGCCTTGTGCTAGACACAGGAGCTAGAGATGGGACTGATATATTTTGTGTGATGCCCATTTGCCTCTATATGAGTAGGACCTCTATGGAAGGAAACATCAGAAGAAAACCATGGCTGTCCTCATAGAGGGAGACACAGCAGCTGGAGACACGGGTACTCATTCCTTTTGAACTTTGAATTTTGCATCGTATGTACCTATTCACTATCTAAACAGTTTTAATTAAAAATATATGATTGTCTCATCTAAATTGTCAGAATTTGCCTTGCTCTTGAAAGGATTTGAGGCAGCTTACAAGAATACACAGAGATGAACAGATGCCCCTCCACTGTCAGGGAGTTGACAGTTTCATGGGGAAGAGAAACGCTTAAACAATTTCAAAACAGTGTCATTCAAAGGGTAGAGGGGCATGGGGCTACACTCAGCCCCGGCTCCTGAGCAATGACCTGGCACAAGAGTCACCTTGGTCTTGCCTAGGCTGGGCCTGAGAACCGAGATGCCCACCTCTGGGTTATATGGCCGGGATTCCCTGCCCCTACTGCACCAAGTTCAGGCACTTCTCTGAGCTGACTTCTAAGTCACGGAGCCAAACTCATGTCCATATTCCAGGTCGGGTGGCTGAAAAAGCAGCCCGTGGAGTGGTAGGGCAGGGATCCTCCCTGCTGGCCTGTTACTTGTGTGTTTATTCCACATGAGGCCCCTGGGCCGGGGGGTGAACACACAGAACAGGAGGGAATTATCTCCCAGGCCCTGATGTTCAGCATGGCCAGGACCCCTCCCACAGCCCCCGATTGGGAAGACGCGGTGGGGGCTGACGGAGGACAGGAGCCAGGATTGCATGGCTGGCTGGACCAGGGGAGAGAGAGGAAGAAAGAGAGGGAGAGAGGACCAACCTGGCTGCTTGGAGGATTCGGGTCTTTTCAGAACAACCCTTTGAAATCGAGCAAGAATAACTTTAAACAATAAGATGCTTCTCTCTCCCCCTCGGCTGTTGCCCAGGCAACGCCAGAGTGCTCAACAACTGTTTAGTTTTTTAAGAAACCAAATCTCCCTCCCTTTGGTCAGCTACCACCAGGAAGATGAAGAGGCGGTGAAGGCGGCCCTCGTGGCCCATTGTGTGGGGACCCGGGTCAGCCACCTGCAGCAGTGACATTTAAATCTAACGCCACGTATTATAGATGAACCCGGAGCCCCACTCCTCAAGCTCCTGCCCAGACTCCTTTCCCCTGTGTGTGGCTCTGGCAGTTTGGAGGCGGGGTCATAGAAGAGAGGCTGACTTTCTCCTATAAGGCAATTCGTGGCTTGAGTGGGTTTCAGGAGGCCACCCCAACCCTCTGCATCACTTGTCCCAGGAGAATCCTCATCAGGCCAGGGGACAGCGCATCCGTGGGGTTTTAACCTCGAGTGTTTAACCTCGGCATGCATGCTCGGGCCTCAGTCGTGCCCAACTCTTTGTGACCTCCTGGACTGTAGCCTGCCAGGTTCCTCTGTCTGTGGAATTTTTCAGGCAAGCCTACTGGAGTGGGTTGCCATTTTCTTCCCCAGGGGATCTTCCTGATCCAGGGATCAAGCCCGCATCTCCTGTGTCTCCTGCAACGGCAGGCGGATTCTTTACCACTTAGCTACCTGGGAAGCCTGTTTAACTTCGGAGGCTCTCCAAAAATCTCCACCTTTGAGCAGAGAACACCAGCAGCTCGCCTCTTTCACAATTTCCTGCTTGAAGGCAGTTGGATGCCATCATCTCCATGGGGGTCTCCAACGACCCAGGGAGGGAGGTGTTTTTGTGTCAGTCCAGGTACAGGGAGCTCTCGGAGAAGGCTAAGGGGTGTCGGGCACTTTCAAGCATAAATCCTTATGACCGTACAAGGAGGTAGGTGCTACCAGGAGCCCATTTTGCCCAAAGTGGAAGCTGGGGCTGTGGGGATGGATGTGACAGCTAGTGGGTGTGGTGGGATTTGAACCCAAGCAGGCCCAGCGACAGCGTCTTCACTCCTGTGTCTCAGCCCGGACCACCCTGGCAGGGCTCTGCATCACAGGCAGGGCCACATCTTTCCTGGCTGCTGGGACTCGGCCAGTGTGCCTTTCTGGAGGAGACTGACGCTTGGCTTTGCCTCCACAGAAGGGAAGTGATGGATGTTGGCCACATGAAGTTCTGAGTCCAGCATCCTCAAACTAGTCAAAACAAAGATTTAAAACCTCACTTTGCTCATCTGTAAAATGGCCGTGCAGTTGTAGAAATAATAATAGTAGCTGCCCCTTAGAACTTACTATGTATTCAGCAGGATTTGAAGTATATCTATTACTTCACTTAATCATCACGGTAACTCCAGACGCAGGTAGTATTATGATCTTCATTTTCACATGAAGGAATGGAGACCCAGGGAGGCACAGTCACTGACCCAAAGGCATATAAACCTGGGGCGGGGGAGGAGGGGGCAGGACACTCCTGGCAGATAGTAAGTTCAAAGCAGAGGCTGGCTTTCATTTCCCAGGAAGATAAACAGAAGGGCTTCTGTCTCTGGGGTAACAAAACATGGGAGAAAGTTAAATTTAGAAAAGCTAAACCAGGTTAGCACAAGCCCCTTCTCCAGCTCAGCTGCAAAATCAGGATGGGAAATTGGCTTCAGCCACAACAAAAACCTAGCCGGGGAAGCCTGACACCGCTGAGAAAGACCGCGTAGGGGAGGGAGCTCGCGGCTCGGAGGCGGGAGCGCCGGGACCCGCTCCTCCCGGCCTGGGACAGCGGGCCCTGCCCCGGACCGGAGTCCCTTGGGGCCCGCGCCGAGTCCCGGACAGTGACAAGAACACAGGCCGATGACAACCGCCAGGGCATCACATCCCCCGGCCGACAGGTCTCGCCACACCCAGCTCAGGCCCTTCCACCTAGGAAACCGGAGTACGTTCATCCGCCGCTTCCCATCTCCACCCGGAGAAGGACCCCCCCCCTCGGCCCGCCCCCGTCGTTTAGCGCCGCTAAATGGCCAGCCAGGGGGTGCGGCGACAGAGGGGGTAATGAACTCCCATTGGCTTCTTTCACGAGATCGCTGCCTTAATTTACGAGGCCTGAGTGAGCCTCATTTCCCCAGTGCGCACTGAGTAATTAACTATTAATAAAAGCATTACTGAGTTAACCACGGGGGCATGTTTAATTCATGGGGCAGCCCTGGAACAGGACGGAGGCTTTGGCTCAGTGGGGGATTCCTCCCAGAGCAAAACATGGCCAGCGGGATGCGATTGCCCCCAGGCCCTTGGTCCCCCTGCAGCCCGCAATTCTTCTCACGCTAACCAGAAGGGCGGAATCCCAGGAGGCGGGGGAGACTCCCGGCATCCTAGTAGAGGGCTGCGGAGCAGAGAAGTGGAAAAGAGGGCCCTGGGAGGTGTCAAACCTGCTGTGAGCGCTCCTGGCTACGCTTGGGGGCGAGGGAGGTGAGTGACCTTGGGCGAGTCACCTGGCTCCTGGAGCCTGTTTCTCCTCTGCAAAATGGGGCGACCGACTGGTACCACTGACCTCCCAGGGACGGACTGCAAAGGCGAAAGAGAGGAAAGGATGTGGTAAATGACCAGATGCCCTTCGCTTGGGTGGGGTTATCTTCAGGACTTCCCCCAGCCTCCCACCTGGAGGTAAAGTGTTGGTGGCATGGAGAAGAGATACCTACCTGTTCGAGTACAACCTGAGTAATTCCTATCAAGACACCTCCTTGGAACCTGGAAGCTTTCCAAAGGAGAAGACTCCCCTCCCCCACCTTACCTGTGTGCACTTGTGACCTGCCACGGTGAGCTAATTCTGTGGTGGCGAAATGCACCGTCCCCACGTTCGCTCACACCTGTGCCTGCGTCTGCTCTTGCCCCTGCCTGGTATGCCTGTCTCCTTTCGTCTGCTTGGCTACTCCTATCCAGTCTTCAAGCCTCACTTCAAAAGGGACAGCTGCTACTGGGACTCTTTGCTCTCCTCCTGCCCCAGGCAGAATTGGTCGCTCCTTTTTCTCTGCCTTCCACACTGTCTTGTTATGGCATCTATCCATCCGCCCGTTTATCCATCCACCCATCCTGTATCCATCCGCTCATATTCACTGAGCACTAATACTGTGTATCTCTGATCATGTTCTGAAGTTTTGAATAAGTCTCAGTTTACTTGGGCTAGTGGTTCTTCATCTCCCCTCCCCTAGGAAAATGCTCATACGTGCAGACGTTGCTTTCTTCTTCAGGGATCTCTGGTCATGTGTAGAGCAGACAAGCGGAAGGCGGGCACTGGGTGTGAGCCCCACCACGAGGCCCCCCAGGTGCACTTGAGGGCGAGGGAGGTGAGTGACCTTGGGCCAGACTGTGGATGCTGTGTGTGGTGGATGCTGTGATAGCCTGCAGGTCGCCCTTTGGGAATGACTTACTCCATGAGGCCCTGGGAGCGTGGCTGGAGGGACGGTCAGCCCTCTTTGGAGGGCTGTCTTGATTGGAAGACTGCCTCACCCTAGGCTGTGCCTCCTTCCAGGGTAGACTCAATTCCAACGACAGACCAGTGTGGAAGCGTGAAGGCCTGAACCTCTCTCACATTGGCTTGTGACAGCTCTGCAGGGTCATCCCAGCTCCAAAGCTCCCCATGGGGTTGACTGAGGCCTTTGTCACACCTGCCATGAAGCTTGACTCCTCCCTCCGCTGAAACCTGCCTCCGTTGCCTCCCTTCCGCAGGTGTTTTTCCAAGCCCCCTCTCTAAATAACATCATGGACTTAAATCTTTACCTCTGGGTATACTTCCCAGGGAACCCATTAGATTTAAAAGCCCTGCAGAAGTTTCTTGAGGACAGCACAGCATCTATAACGCCTTGTGTATCTCCAGCAGCTCTCGCTGGGCAGGGCATGGGGGGACTTGCTCCAGAAACAGTTATTGAATGCATTTGAATGCCTTTCCTCCTGCCTCTCTGTTCTTTCCCTCTGTTGGCCCAGCAGGAGAGTTCTCATCAGATATCCAGGAGAAAAAGATGAACCCTTCGGCAGGATGCCAGCCGGACTAGAGCTTGTGGGCCTGTTTCTGGGGAAATGTACTAGTTGCCAACGAAACTGTGCATAACCATGGGAACAGAGGTTAAGCTAATTGGTTACTATGAAACAAGGTCAAAGGGGCCCGGCTGATGTCAAGTTAGGATGGAGGCTCAAGGGGATGGCTGGGAGGCCGGCAGGGATGGGCGGTGGTGAGGGGACAGCCTTTTCTTGTTCGGCAGATCATTTAGAAGTTAGACTAGTCCTCGGAAGCCGGGAAAAACCTCACTTCACTTTCCACTGTTGGAAACTCCTTCCTGAAACAAACATCTGTCAAGCGTCTCCACTGTCCCAGGCATGGCAGCAGGGACGGTGACCTCAGGAGGCCAGAACTTCAGTGTTTGCTCTGCCTCTCACTTGCTTTGTCATCCAGGCAAGTTGTCGCATCCCCATGGCTGACGTTTGCTGAACAGTTATTACTGTGTGTCCCGTTATGTGTTAACTGCTTTACATACACTAGTTCATCTTCACAACAGCTTCGCTAAAAGATATATATTATCATTCCATCTTTAGAGAAAAGGACATGGGCTCAGAGGGGATCAGCGGCATGCCCGAGACACACAGCTGATCCCAGGGCCAAGCGGGTATGTGAACCCAGGTCTGGTGGAATCCCGAGGCTGTGTTCTTAGGCACTATCCTGCTCAATGTCTACGAGCTCAGTTTCCACAGCAATGAAAATAGGTACAATCAATTTTGACTGTATTGGGGTTGTTAGCGATTAAATGACTGACGTGAGAGGCTTAGAAGGTGCCTGGTGAACATCCAGTGTTCTCCTCCCCATTTCCTTCGTCCCCTGCGCCTCAATGCTTCCCTGGGCGGGAGGAATGATGGCCCCATCTGCCGTCTCTCCAAGGACACACGTCTCTGTCCCAGGTCCAGCAGTGTCTGGCACACGGCCAGCACTCACCGAATGCTGTCGGCCCCAATGGATGATCTGGGAGTCCCCACCCTCAGCTCTCTGGATTGCAAATCGGGGATCCCACTCAGTCCGTTAGTCTGTGATGCAGCAAGCTGTGGCAAGTTCCACGAAGACAATTCTCTTGGTGTCGTGGAACTCTACTGTCAAGACACTGGAACTTCTAGGTTTTTCTCAGCAGAATGGAGTGTCAACAGGTAAGATGTGATCCCCTGAGCCCTCCTGGCAGACAGGGTACCAGAAGGAAGATGAGGGTATTCCTGGTCCAGCCTGATGTCTCAGGTTTCTCCCACAGGCAAACTCCAGTTCTCATACTCACCACGCCCCCAACTGCAGACATGCTCATATATTGGGGGCATTAACCTTCTTCCCACTGTAGGCCCCTGGAGAGGTGGTGGGCATGTAAGCACTTAAAACTCGAACCTGTGGGTCAGCCCTCCTCCCTGGCCCCCTCCTCAGCAGAAGCGCTGGGGCTGGAGGCTTCGTGGGGACAGACGCCACAGCCTTGGAGACAAGTCACATCCTCAGCTTCCTTCAACCTGTGTGCGCAACGGAGTTGCCATGGCAACACTGCAGCCCTGAGATGCAATGGCTGCAGACAGCATGGGTGCTCCCAGCGCTCAAAGCTGAGGGTGACGCTGTCTGACCTGGGAGGCCAGGCGACTGGGTGGGTCTGGTAGGGGGAGGAGGACAGGGGAGGCCCCTCCTCTAGGCTTGGCTGGTAACTGGCACTGAGGGACCGCCACGGAACCCAACGTTCTGGTAGTGGGGCCCCTGCTCTGCACCCTGTAATTACTGCACCAGACAGCACTTGTTCCCTGTGCGGGGAGAGGGAGACGGAGTCGGGAGCAGACAGGAAGCTCTCATCCACCTGAGCCAGCGGGGCTCTGGCAGCCTCTTCCCACCGCCCAAGCATCCTGCATCCCAAGCAGGCTCTCTGGCAGAGGTGGAGGCCCCGGCCCCTCCTGTCTGCTGGCTCTCCCCACATCAGCGGTGTGGAGCACAAGCTTCCTTTAATCCTACCCTCTGAGCCTACAGAATCCGAGGGCGGGGGTGGAGGTGCAGGAACCAGATAAGACACCGCCTCGGGGGAGTCCTGGGTGTCACACCTCCATCTGCGGGAGAAGTCTGCGCTGTGAAGCTGAGCTGGCGGCAGAAGACCTCGATTCTAATTCCTCCTGGGCCCAGAAGTTCTGGGGGCCTCAGTTTTCCTAGTCTTAAGACTGAGCATGGGACTCAAAGTCATTCTTAAGGCTTCTTCTACAGCAGGGATTGGCAAACTCCAGCATGCAGGTGGAATCCTGGTTTTGCAGGAAGCGTTCCCTGGAACATGGCCCCGCCCTTTCGCTTCTGTATCTCTGTCTGTGGCTGCTTCCCTGCCACAAAGGCAGACTTGAGGAGCTGCGACAGGGACAATATGGGCCCTGAATGGAAAATATTTACTATCTGGTCTTTCACGGAGGAAGTCTGTTGACCTGTTTCTAAAATATTAACATTCTCCTGGGCTTGATGGGCTGGGCTGTTCTGGCTCTGATCTGATTAGACCAACTCCTAACAAGTCCCTCTACCTGGAGGCACCAGGGCGGGTCCTGCTCCCAGGACTCTGCCTGGGTCTGGCCGGTGCCCGGAGATGGGCGATTTCCGGAGCCAAAGCCTGGTGCGGTGGCGCCACCTGCTGTGAGTGCTGGGCGCACTGGGGCCCAGAAGGACCACCCACCTGCCCGCTCCCAGGCAGGGCAGCGGCGTAGAGAGGGGCATCTCCTCTCCTTTCTCTCCATTTTATAAAGAAGACTGCAGACTAGTGGGCAGGTGGGCGGAAGGCTCAGGTCCCAGAGGCCCATAACCCCTCCATACATGTCCCGTAGACACACGTGTAGACACACAGAGCTGGCTGTGAATTTTAGCATGCCTGCTCACTTAGGGTCTTGACTCCATGGTTGTCAAAGGACTTTCAGAATATGTGCGAAAATAGCGTTTGATCTGCTACCAACATGACTCAGTCCTTAGAACACCTCTGAGATAACCATATCCCCATTCCACAGATGAAAAGACTGAGGTTCAGAGAGGTTAGGTAATTTGCTTAAGGTCACACAGTGAATGACGAGAGTCAATATTCAAATCAGGCTGTGAAAACACTACAGTCCCCAGAATATGAAACTCAGTACCTGTTCTTCACTGCCTGCAGGTGTGGCGAGGCCCCAAGAGAGGGCTCTGGGGCTCCGACAGGAGACAAGAAACACGGGCGAGTCCGCTGAAGGAGGCGGAAGCGGGGAGGCTGGGCCCCCCCGCCCTCACACCTCCAGGTAACACAAGGTGGCCAGTGGACCGGAAACCCTTTATTTCCAAGCTATAAATAGGTCTGCTTGCAGAGAAAGGACAGTATCCAGGTGACGGGGCCCCAGCGTCCCCACCTCCCGTCCCTAACTGCACTGCAGTCCAAGCCCAGCCCCCTGGAAACCTGTCTTCTCTCTAAAATCACCATCCCGGCTCTCAGAGCCTGGCGAGTGGCTGCAACAGCCCACTCCCTGCTCCTGCTGCGACACCAGCGCTGCTGGGCCCCCGCTCCGGCCAGGCCCAAGGCTGGCCTGGCGCCCACCTGGCACACCAGCTCTCTGCCCCGGCCCCAGCACCGGCTGCATGCCCTCCGAGGCCTGGCCCAGGAGATGCTGGGCCCACTGCTGCCCGGCGGCCAGGAGGAACCACCCGGGTCCCCAAGCCGCTGACTGGTCCCCCGGCTGCTCACTGCTGCCCCTGGGCCACGAAGTATTCCTCCTCCTCGTTGTCCTCGTCCTCCGGCTGGCTACTCCGGAGCAGCAGCTCCAGGTCGGGGTTGGAGCCTAGCCCCTTCAGGGGCTTAGGGGCACTGTCACCTGGGGACAGAGACAGCAGCATCACACACCCAGCAAGGGTCTGCCTGCCCTGGCCTGACAGGAGAGCGTGCCGAGGGACCCAGGCCCCCGCCCGCTCCCTGGAAATGACCCCCGCAACTTCTCGGAGGAGTGGCGGTGGCCAAATCACCAGGCGAACTCCCTGAATTAGAGGAACAGGCAGGGCAGGGGCAGCTGAACTGACCAGACCAGACTGCAAATGGCTTGGGGGGTCGAGAGCCACCTGCCTCCTCCTGGCAGGGATGGGCGGAGGGGAGATCCAGGAGGAGAGGGTCACCAGGAGACAGGCTTCCGAAAGGGGCTCTGGGTACCTCTGGCGTGCAGGGCTTTGAGGGCGATGTGCAGAGATATTCCCGAGAGGCAGAGGGCAAAGCCCAGCCAGTTCAGGAGGCTGATCTGGTCACCCAGCAGATGCGCTGCCAACAGCAAAGTGCAGACTTCCTGCAGAAGAGAGGCAGGGAGGGGGTGTGCTCATGGCCAGGGTAGGGGGGCGCTCCTTGGCAAGGAAGGTGGGGCCTGGGGGCGCTGTCACACTACAGGGGAGAGGCAGACCTGCCCAAACTCCCTGCAATGCAAAGGGGGAAGCCTCCCTGAGTTCGGGGACCAGCCTGAGGCCTCCCCGGCTCTGTGTTACTGTGGACAGAGGGGAGGTGGTTTTTACAGAATTCTGTCTGGACTGGAAGAGGCAGACCGAATCCAGGCTGGGGACACACAGTAGCAAGTCCAGGCAGGAAGGCCAGCTGCCCTTCCAGAAGCACCTGTGCACGGAGCACCTCTGGTGCCCTGGGGCGGGGTACAGTCACACTAGGCTCTACAGGACCCATTGGTCACAAGGTTCTTCGTAAGCACTGGGTGCAAAGGGGACTGATCAGATGACATTCTGAGAAACACAGCTCACGCGTCATCACTGGGTGGGCGAGACCCTCAGGGAGCCCTGTGCTGCTGGTTTCAGGGAACACTGTTCCAGGGTCAGGATCTGCCTGTCCACTGCCCTGAGCAGGAAGCAGTGAGTGATGATGGGGGGAGGAAGGGGAGAGGAGACGCCAGGAGACGGCTGGGGCTCCTAGACAGCGGTAAAGGCAGGATCAGCAGCCGCAGGGCCCTCGTGATAGAACCATCCCTCACTGTGCTCCCGGCAGACACTGTCAATCAATCACTGCCAAGCACAGGACCCTATGCTGATGAGTCTGACTGGGGGCTTCTCAATCCTGACTCCAGGCCGCTGCCTCATGACCAGAGTTGGCTTTCTTGGTAAAATGTAAACATGTCCCAGGCCTAGTGGAGTCAGCTTGGCTACCTGCTAGCTGTATATCCCTGGGTAAGGGAAGCTCTTCATGTCTGTTTCCCCATCTGTGAAGCAGGGCTGTCCCCACTCTCCCCCTCCGCCCACTCCGGGCCATGGTGATGATGGACGGACTGCCAGGGGAGACAGGCACTTCCATCTCTTCCCTGCAGGACTCTGGGAAGCAGGAGCTGGGGCAGGAGCTGGGACACCCGCTGGAGACAGGCTCCCCTCTAAGACAGGACTGGGGTCGCCTCCAAGACTGTACCTTAAAAATGCCTGCAATGGAGAGAGTGAGGCTGGAGGTCCTGGAGACCAGGAGGAACTCAGAGAAGCCCAAACCAAAGGCGAGAATCCCGCCAAGGAAGAGGCTCCCAAGCACCCGCAGGAGCAGCCCTGTGTCCTGGAAACGGAAGATTTTCTCAGATGTGGACAAATGGAGACCTGGAAGCAACGGGGGGAGAGAGCGGGGGGCCACGTCCTGGGTGTGCCTGTCTGGGCGGCCTCACCCCACCCAGCCGTCGGGTGTGATTTGCCACGGCTACACCCCACCCTCCCTGCACCCGCCACCTGTCTGAGGCCCCAAGTCCTGGGACAGGAGGCGTCAGAGAATCTCAGGCAGATGGCCAAGGACTTGGGGAAACCAGGAAGCAGGGCCGGCTGCCAGGGAGCCCGGGGGCAATACAAGCCAAGGATCCTAACAGGGACTGATGGAGGCTTCTGAGCCTCTGGACTAGAGCGGGGGCCTGGCACACAGCGGGCATTGGGCGGAAGCACCTTGCTCCTTCACACCCTGTGTACCACCCGTCTTTGGGGAGGAGGCGGCGGGGAGGGCTGTGACTTCCTGTGGCCTTGGCAGCTGTGAGACCCCATGGCCCAAAGAAGACGGGGCACCTGCTACATGAGAACTGTCAGTGCCCTGGGCCACTGGAGGAGGCCCTTCACTCCAGGTGGGTCCAGGGACAAAACTCCATCCATACAAACCTCCTCCATCTAACTACAGAGCTGTGGGGTGTAGCCGAGACATGTGCCCTTTTCTGGACCACCGTTTCCCCACTGACAAGACAAAAGGGACTAGACTGGACAGGTGCAGTTTGATGAACAGTTCTCAAAAAGTAAACATACACACGTTCAGAGAGACGACAAAACCATGGCTCCTGTTCCAGAGATACCCACACAGGCCTCCACACACCAAGTCGTGCCCAGACTTTCAGAGGACCCTTGGGTCTCCAGCACTGCCCATCTGAGAGAACAGGAAAGGCTCCCGGGGGTAGAAGCCAGTGGGAAGGTGAGCCCTAGACGCGGCAAATGGACACTTGTGGGAGCGGGAGGCTGGCCGAGGAGGCTTTTGGAGGGAAGCACTGAGGAGAAGCAGAATGTCGGAGTCCCCCGGGCACACAGCCTTTTGACGCAGGACATCTTGTCTGGTGCTGGGCTCGGCAGCACTGCAAAGGCGTCGGCAAATTGAAGGGAATTCGGGGAAGAGCAACATAAGTAATGAAGGCGCTTGGGGGATTAATTTACCAGAAAAGATTAAAGAAGCTAAATCCATGCAGCTTTGCTAAGCGATGACTACCAGGGGCTCGCGGGTGAGAGTTTGCAGAGATGGGGAAATGGTGTAAACATCTGGGAAGGGAGGGAGAGTGTGGCGCTTGGTGAGGGGCATAAGGAGGGGATGGAGAGAGATTTTAAAACAGGGGAAAAAAAAAATGAGGCTGCAGAGCACAAGTTTCCTGGACAACGGAGCTGCAGAATAATCTTCTCCGAGAGGTTTGAGACGCTTCACTGCTTGAAACTTAAATGGATGTGGGACAGAATTCTCTGTGATGACCCTGAGGACAGAAGGGACTCTGGGAGGAAGGATTAACAGACAGAGGACGAAGACCGATTCCAAAACATCAGGGAGAGGAACATGGTGGCCTCCCCCGGCCCAGGCTAGACACATCCTTCTGACTCTTCCCTGGGAGGTGAGGCGGGGAAGGGGGAAGGAACCCGCCCCTTCCTCACTCCCCAGCTCCCTGACCGGGAAACAGCCAAGGCCAATCCCACACACCTCTCCACGCCTGAACCTCCTGTTCCCACTTCCTGGGGTGCCCGCCCTCATCGGGGGGTCAAAATCCCATTCATTCTCCAAAAAGGCACTGTCTGGGAAGCCTCAACTTGCCTTTCTGGCCCACCAACCTGGACATTCATGACTCTACTCCAACTAAGAGAAAGAGGGCATCGTGGTTAAGAGAGGGGCCGGCTGGTATATGAGCTACGGGGACCTTGAGCAAGGCTAACTTGACTTCTCTCTGCCGTAGTTTCTTTTATCTGCAAGATGAGGCAGTCCTAGTACTGGCACATGGGGTTTGGGGGGAGTATTAAATGAGTTAATATGTTTAGAACAATCAGAACAGCCCTGGTATACTTTTAGCGCTGTGTGCATTTACCATCATTACCGCCTGGTGTGTTTTACATGTGACTTCTCAGTAGCATTTATCCTGCGAGATTCTAGCCCCTTGGTTTAAGTATCTGTCCAGCCTCCAAACCAGGCTCTGCCAGGGTCGGGACCACCATCACTAATCTCTGGAACCTCCGCAGCTACCACAGTGCTGGGCTCCGAGCAGAGATCAGAGCTCTGTGCCGAGGTCCCCCCAAGGTGGATGACCCCACGTACCTTCAAACACGGCAAAGAGAGGGAAGAGCCCCAGGAACATGAGTGGCTGCAGGTGGAACATGGTGTCTATGGGGTTCTGGAGTCCTGCACAAATGACTTGTGTGAGCCGTTGTGCCCGGCCTGGCCCGCCTGCACCCTGCCCGCCTCCACCCTGCCTGGTGCCCTGAGCCCACCAAGTTCCGCCTTCTGCAGGAGCATCTGGGTGAGGGTCCAGCGAATGCCGCCGATGAACGAGGCACCCAGCACCAAGGCGAAGCCCTCGATGTTGAACTGCGTCGACTTGTAAGTGAACATGAAGAGGCCCCCGGCGATGAGGAGGACCACCAAGACTAGCGCCGCGCGCTGAAAGGACAGGGTCAGGGAGCAGCTGCAATCAACTCGGGGGTCTCGAGTTCATCACGCCTGGGAGACTGCGGGTCAGTGACCATCTTGGCTGCCCTTGGGGCAAGGCCTCCTACCTGCCCCACCCTGGGGTCCTGGCTGGTCCCTTTTCTTCGATGTTACCAGGGCTGACACCCGGTTGGCATGGACCCCAGACCCTGAAACATGGCAGGAGTGCTACCCTACTGCAGCCCTAGGTCCCCATGTGGCCCCACCGCCCCCCAGGACCCAGCACATGAAGGGCCCCAGCTGCACAGCAGGGCCCCCCCGGACCACTGCCCCAGCCCCACGTCCTTGAACCTCGTCTCCCGCAGCCACCACGCCTGCCACACCGGTCCCTAAGTCTTCTCCAGCAGCGCCCTGGGTCTGTCCCCAGGGACAGAGCGCCACTGAGCTGGGCTTGCCTCCTTGGTCACAGGCAGGGAAGCCACTGAGCAGCTCCCGCTTTCTATTCTTAGCATCAGTGGGGGCGGGCGGGACGCAAGGAAAGCTGGGGCCTCACCAGCTCCTCCAGCTTGAAGATCAGAGAGAAGATGAGGATGAAGAGGACGGCTGAGGACTTGGTCATCGTGTACCTGCAAGGGAGACGTCCCCGTGACGTGCTGCTGGAGCCAGCGACACAGACTTACTGCCAGGAAAGGAGCCCACGCGGCGCCACCAGGGGGCGGGAGGAGGCCAGGGGAGACCCGACCTCCCTGAGGGCCGCAGGCCCCGCGCGATACCAAAGACCAAAGGAGGGAAGCGAGTCGTCTGGGTTGACACGCGACCTTTAATCGGAAGGAATTTCTGACTCGGAGGCCTCTGATTATCACCAGAAAATAAAAAAACTGAGCTTCCCGAGTCCTGTGATTTACGGGCTCTTTAGTGGAGATCAGGATTAAGGAGGGAAGAGAGAAACGGAGAAAGAAGGGGCAGCCACGCACGGCTCGCTGAAGCGCAGAACCTGAGATAAGCAATAGCTGCTCCCTCTGCCCTCCGTGCCCCCTTCCCCGCTGCCTGGCAGGGACCTGGCAGGGAGGTGCAGCCCCCTGCCCCAGCCTGCTGGACAGATGGCCAGAGGGCCCAGTACTCACAGCGAGACGGTGATGTAGAGGAAGCTCCAGTTGGACAAGCCCACATCCAGCGCCGTAGCCAGTGCTGCGGAGACACGGGGCACGCGTGGGACACCCCGCCCGGGCAGGAGCCCTCCTGGAGCTTTCTTTTCCACCCAGCAGCTGAAGGGTTAACTCCTGGCCCCACACCCCTGAAGAAGGGGCTGCAACATTAGGGCAACAATCCACTGTCTAACCGCTTCCCATTTGTTGGATATTAATGAATGCCACGCCCACCCCATGAGGGAGGGGTGTCCACCTGATCCTGAGGACCCCCCACTGGAAACTCTGCAGACTGGCTCCTGCCTCCCTCCGGATGAAACACGCTGTCGTCCATCCCCCGCCACCACCACCAGGACTTGGTCCTCCAGTATCTGAGCCAGCTGCTTTCTCAGTTCCGCTTCCTCTCCCGACAGCTGAGTGCTCAGCTTCCGGAGACACTTTCAGTTCCCTGGCAGATCTGCCCACGTACCAAGCCTCTCCCGGAGACACTGGGGCCTCCCCTCCGAGGAGACCCGCGCCCCGCCCAGGTTTCAGCCCACAGCCCCCGCTCCTGGAAGCCCTCCCACGCGTGGCTGCCAGCTGGTCCCTCCCCTGGGCTCCTGCGCCCAGTCGCAGGGCCGGCCGTGATGTGCCCTCTGACCACCGTCTCCAGGCCGTGATGCATGTGTTCAAGGGTGTGCCGCGTTCAAGGGTGTGGGAAGGTCGAGCCACTGCACCTCCCCCATCCCCGCCCGCCCCCCATGAGGCAGCAGTGGGGGTGGGGAGCACGCCGTGAGGAGTGACCCCGGAAGGGCTCAGCTTCACGCCTTCCTTCCCCTCTGAGCTGCCCCCTCCCTCCGGCCCACAGGCAGGCACGTACCGGTGGGAGCCACTCTTCTGAGGTAGTCGGGCCAGCTCAGCACCACGCGGGCCCTGTGGCTGGAGCACTGAACCAGGGCCCTGGACAGGGCGGAGAACAGGAAGATCACAGCCAAGTGCAGCATCGTCATGAAGAGGGGGAAGTGGAAGCTCTGGGGGGCCCAAGCACAGAGTGGAGCGCCTCCGTGACCGCCCGCCCCTGGCCCCCGGCGCCCCCCAACCCCTGCTGGCCTGGCTGCGGGTTCAGGGGCCTCTGCAGTGTTTGAGGGGCCCTCTGACCCACCACGTGTGCCCTGGCTCACTCCCCAGTCTCCCCCTTTCCCGATGCCCCTCCATCCCGGTATTTCAGGGGACTCCCCGGCGAGGCCCTGCCCCAGCACTGGTGTGGACTGGCTCCCAGCCTGGCTGGCTGAAGCCCGTGCCTGCCCGCTGCTAAACATCGGGGGCGCCGCGGCCCCGCGCACCTTGGTCAGCCACTTGTTGTAGAAGGTGATGCCGATGGAGAAGCAGTAGTAGAGGAGCACGAGCCCCAGGGTCAGCACCGCCCTCCACACGAAGGCCACGTCGGGGGCGCACCTCCCCATCCGCAGACGCCGGCCGGCGGGGGCAGCAACCACCTCTCGGGAAGACGCCCCGCGGGAAGGGCCGGTCGGGCTGGGCCTGCGACTTTCAGCAAGCACGCCTCCCGGCTGCCGCTTCCATGATCTGGAATCGTCTACGGAGCCCCAGGTGCCGTCCTCACCTTCGGGGCTGGTGGCCCGAGCCAACCCTGTCCATGATCAACGGTCGACGCGGCTCGCTGGACCCCAGGGCTGAGACTAGAAAGAGGAAAAGGGCCGCGCCGGTTGGCTGGGGCAGGAGGAGGGTGACTCAACGCGGCCACCCCGGCCCTGGCCTGCAGGGAGCAGGGGTGACCCGGCCACGGGACTCCCCGCAACCTGTCACCTCCACTCTCCTGTGGCCTCGAGCTCTTCTCTGTGAATTCACACCAAAGTGACCTTTTAAAAATGCAAATGTGATCATGCCAGAGCAGCTGCGGCCCTTCAGCAGCTGTCAGGGCTCTTAAAGCAAGACCAAGACCCGCCCCTGGCTAAGGAGGCCCGCCCCGCGGCTGGGCTCTGGGTGCCCTGTCTCACCCAGGGCCTGCTTTTCCCTAGGCACATCCAGCTCTTCCCTGCTGCCGCAGGGAGCCAAATGCTCTGCACGCCCTGCATTCCCTCCTCTGCAGGTTCTACTGATCATCAGCTCGGATGGCTCTTCCTGGGGGAGCACTGCCTCCACAGGCCCCCCGAGACATGGCTGCTCCCCTACTTCTCCGACATCACATGTGTGCCAGGCCTGAGAGCCGGCTGTGTGCCCCGTCGTCAGGTGGTGAGCCCCAGGCACACAGGAGGTGTGGTGTTCACGACAGCTTATAGCCACCTGGCACCCTGTGTTCGCTATATGGTTCAATGAGAGAGGGCACATGATTTTCAGGGGCCAATCTGGTCTTCGAGGCACTGAAAATGAACCAGAAAACTAATGCCTCCTGTGCCTTAGCCTCTAACAACTACTGTCAAAGAGGCAGTGCCTGCCTTCAAGTCTCAGCCAAAGAAAACCAATAAAACCAAGCCCTGCCTCCTTATCAATCCAGCCAAGCCTAATGAGCGTCCACAGCGTGCAGGCTGGGGTGGGGGAAGACCAGGCGGACCCAGGTCGAGTGTGACCCACCTGCAGCCCCATCTGTGTGTCTCTCCTTCCCCATGCTCCTCCCTGCTGAAATGCCACCTCCTTCTGGAAGCCTTCCGAACACATCTTACCTCCCCCACCCCCAGTCCTTTCTAAAAGGAAAGCACTCGGTTCTGTACTCTGGAGCCTGGCTTACCATGTCCCCTCCCCATTGTGGGAGCTGGTGCAAGGCCTGGCCCGAAGGACATCAGAGGCTGTGGTTCTCTTTGGGAAGTTCTGGAAACCTGTGCTCCCCACGTCAGACTCCTTCTCGTGGCCAGAGTGGAGCACGCGGGCACCAAACCCACCTCTGACAGAACTCCAGGCCCATGCTCCTTCCTCTATACCAAGGCTTCCCAACTGCGGCATTAGTGCTATTTGGGGCTAGATAATTCTTTGCTGGGAGGAGCCCTGTCTGTGCACGGGAGGATGTTAAGCTGCATCCCTGGTCGTTGTGCACTAGGGGCCCGGAGCATCCCTTCCCCGAAAGTTGGGACGACCAAAAACGTCTCCGGATGTTGCCAACTGTTAACCCGGGGGTGGGGGGGTGGGAACCGCTCCCCCTTGAGACTGACTGCTAGGTCCCACAGGCAACTGCGGGGCCTGTTGGCACTAGGGGAGCTATCTCTTGGCACTCCCTCTCCATGGTTCGCCCTGGGCTCCCACACCAGGACGGTCAGCACCCTGCTGGGAACTGACTTCTTATATCTTCTGGCTTCTGGAGTGGTTCCGGCTCCAACAGGCTCCAACACTGCCAGGTACGTGCTCCCTCCACTGTTCAAATCCTGCCCTTCTTTCAAGGAGCCAGCCCAGGCCCGCCACCTTCGGGAAGTCCCCTTGAGGACCCCAGCCCACAGGAAGCACCTTTTCGAAAGTTAACGAGGCCCCTCACTGGTGTCCCTGCTTCCAATTCCTCCTACAGCCTGGAGGCAGCCAACCAGCTGCAGAGGTGGCCTGAGCACAGAAAGCAGACCAGGCCCTCACAGGGTTAATCCCAACTCCTCAGCAGACCCGAGGGGAAGGCCTCCCAGCCTCCGGCCTCTGCCAGCTTCTGCAACCTCATCTCCTTCCCACCCCCACCCGCCACGCTGGCCCCTGGCCATCTGTCCAACACATCAGGCCTGCGTCCTTGTATTCGCGGTCGCAGATCTTTGCTCTGTTGAACATCTTGGGACCTGGGGCGGGGTAGGGGTGTGGGGAGGGGGGCGTCTAATCCTGGTGGCACCTCCCACTACCTGCCGTTTCCTTGTTTGTCCACGTGTTTACCATCCACCCCCCGACTCCACGGCGGGATGCGGCCTCTCCAAGTGCAGGGCCGGGTCCGCGCGATGCCCGCCTGGGTCCCGCCGCGGGGAGAGAGCGCGGAGGCCCGGGCCCCTCCATGACCGCGATACCGAGGCCCGGGAGGAGCATGACCCGGGCGGGCCCCGCGGCACCGGCGCGCGGCGCCGAGCCTGGACCCCGCTCGCAGCCCCGCCCTGGTCCCCCTCCAACCCCGGGAGCGCGCGGAAGGCCCGCCGCGCGCCCACTCACCTCGCCCCGCCGGCGCTGCAGGCCCGGATCCTCCTGCCGGAAGTTCGAGGCCCACTGCCGCCACTGGGGGGCGCTTCTGCCGGAAGCCGCTGGGGGTGGGCCCGGGGCCAGGGGCGGGGCGTGTCGGGGCGGGGCGTGTCGGGGCGGGGCGGGGGGGCTGGTCCTCCCGTGTGGTCTGCAAAACCGCGTGCTTCGCGCCCTGGCTCCCCAGGAACCAGGCCTGAGCATCCCCCTTGGTTGTGTCTCCTGTTGTCAACCGAGGTCCTGGTCAACCAAGGTGCCTGCTGCAAGAGCCCTGCGCACCGCTGGCAGCCAGGAAAAGGTCACCTACTCATATATTTAAGTATTTACCTTATTCCAACCCAGTGCTGGGCAACCATGGAAACGCTTGGATCTCTCCTGGGCTTTTTCCTATGGGAGCTCAAGCCAGCTAGGGAGTGATATTGGAGGCATCAGGTTTCAGGACTTAGAAGATCCGTTCAGTTCAGTTCAGTTCAGTCGCTAGTCGTGTCCGACTCTTTGCTACCCCATGAATTGCAGCACACCAGGCCTCCCTGTCCATCACCAACTCCCGGAGTTCACCCAAACTCATGTCCATTGAGTCAGTGATGCCATCCAGCCATCTCATCCTCGGTCGTCCCCTTCTCCTCCTGCCCCCAATCCCTCCCAGCATCAGAGTCTTTTCCAATGAGTCAACTCTTCTCATGAGGTGGCCAAAGTACTGGAGTTTCAGCTTTAGCATCATTCCTTCCAAAGAACACCCAGGACTGATCTCCTTTAGAATGGACTGGTTGGATCTCCTTGCAGTCCTTCAAAGGACTCTCAAGAGTCTTCTCCAACACCACAGTTCAAAAGCATCAGTTCTTCGGCACTTAGCTTTCTTCACAGTCCAATTCTCACATCCATACGTGACTACTGGGAAAACTATAGCCTTGAACAGACGGACCTTTGTTGGCAAAGTAATGTCTCTGCTTTTGAATATGCTGTCTAGGTTGGTCATAACTTTCCTTCCAAGGAGTAAGCGTCTTTTAATTTCATGGCTGCAGTCACCATCTGCAGTGATTTGGGAGCCCCCCAAAATAAAGTCTGACACTGTTTCCACTGTTTCCCCATCTATTTCCCATGAACTGATGGGACCAGATGCCATGATCTTCGTTTTCTGAATGTTGAGCTTTAAGCCACTCTCCACTTTCACTTTCATCAAGAGGCTTTTTAGTTCCTCTTCACTTTCTGCCATAAGGGTGGTGTCATCTGCATATCTAAGGTTATTGATATTTCTCCCAGCAATCTGATTTCAGCTTGTGCTTCTTCCAGGTCAGCGTTTCTCATGATGTATTCTGCATATAAGTTAAATAAGCAGGGTGACAATATACAGCCTTGATGTACTCCTTTTCCTATTTGGAACTAGTCTGTTGTTCCATGTCCAGTTCTAACTGTTGCTTCCTGACCTGCATATAGGTTTCTCAAGAGGCAGGTCTGATGGTCTGGTATTCCCATCTTGGGAGGGAATAAATAGTAAACATTGGTGAAACATTTTGAGTGCCTGAAAATTTTATGAGCATGGTCTCAACTTCAGGAAGTTGAATAAGCAAGAACATCCCAGGCAGGAGAAATAAGAAGGCGAGGAGAAAGCTGGAGTCTGGCTTGGAACCCACTTGTTTACAAGAAGTTGACAAAAACTATGCGTTAGAAAAATAGGCAAAAGACAGATTGCAATAGGCCCCAAAACGCCAACTGAGGAGTTGAGATCTTACCCGCTCTTCAGGATTCAGGAAAAGCGTTAAGACCACGCTGAGAGAGAGGACCATTTGGAGGCCAGAACCAGGTAGGCTACACAGTGGGGTTCAGTTAGGAACTTTTTGCTCTCCCTCTCCAGCCACTCCTGGATGGCTCACAGGCTGGCTGCAAACAGGAGTCCTTACAAGTGACCCAGCTGGGCTCCTTGGCCTCTCTGAACAGAAGGCTCAAGACCAGAGTGTAAGCAATTCTTTATGCAAACCACTGCTGCCCTGCCCCCGCCAGCCGGCATCACCAGGCATTCGTTCATTTAGCACTTATACCAACACCTACAATGGCACCGAGGCTCTTGGCTTTATTCAGTCAAGGCTGCATACACTTTCTGTACCTTTTGAAAGCACTTGTCCTCACCCACTTCTTCCACAGAAGCAAGATGAAGTATCTGTTTCATCACGGCCCTCATTCAAGCCTCCAGGCTACCAAGGCTGAGGTTTGGAGGACAGTGTGGAACACCAGCTGGCAGGCTGGGCGCTGAGCACCGGCAACGCTCAGGGTGAAGAACATGTCTTCCTTGTAAGGCACAAGTACTCGAGCTGTTTCTTGGCTGTGTCCCTCCCTGGCAGGGAGAAGAGGGAGGTCATGTCCTCAGGGGTATACAGGATGCCTTTCCTGCTGTACCTGGCAGGCCTGAGCAGAAAGCACTTTTTCCTGGTGGGAGAGTCTGTGAGCATCCTTAGCCAGCAGGCAGGTGTGTGTGTGTGTGTGTGTGTGTGTGTGTGTGTGTGTGCAGTCCTGCGTGTGGTGGGGCAGAGTGGCTGAAGAGGAGGAGGCAGCGGCTCTGGGAAGGTGGCTGAGGGCTCCATCTGGAGCTCTCCAGCGTCTCCCAGACACAATGAAATGAAGGCTTGTCAAGGTGAAAGCTCCCCGGGGCAGGGAGCAAGTACAGAGAAACAGCTGTTAATGGGAACCAGTGTGTACATGAAAGAGTATTTATTGAAAACATGGTCACTGACAGGAAGCGCCTGGCCGCTCTCAGGTTACAATCTTGGCTTGCAACTGCGAGTGCTGAGTTTTGGTTTGTGTTGTTTGTTTTTTTGGCCTCCCATTTCATTTTCCCTCCAACATTCCACCCTAGGATAGGTAGATCTTATATAAATATATATACATGTCTGTAGAAGTATGGCCTATAGTAAAGAAAATATACAGTACACTCTTCATTGGGCAGTCCCCACCATGCTAGGCTACCAATACCGGATGCCACGGTGCCCGTGCGCGTGGTTTACGAGTGCTGCAGCACCAGGGAAGCCTCATGGGCACAGCAGGGGCCTGCGCGGGCCCCGGCCAGCTCCCTGAAATCGTGGCCAATGGCAGAGACCACAGTGCTGGGGGAGAGGGGGCAGGGAAGGCAAACCTCCCGAGGTCCGGAAGGCCGAAGAAGCACAAACCGGAAGGGCGGCTGTTCGGGTTAGGTGGGAGTTTTCTCCCCAAGCAAGGACATGATATAAATGTGGAGGGGAGAGGAGTGGACTCTAGTGACCGCACCACAGTCTAGGCCCAGGCCTCCTCTCAGCAGAGGGGGGGACTCGGCCTGTGTGTCTCCGACTTGCCAGGATGAGAGACTGCGAGCTTGCAGGGAGACATGACCTCTGCCCAGGCAAATGGGTGGGCAAGAGGACCTAGTGGCTCTGGAGACCAGAGGGGTCAGAGCAGCAGCAGCAGCAGCACATCGGCCCCGGGAAAGGCCGGGTGAGCCCTCACGAAGACGGCAAAAGCAAGGGCAAGGCATCTACTGAGCAAAGGCCGAGGCTTCCACTTGGATCTGAGACACAGGCCCGGGTCACTTGAGGCTCTCAACACGCCCAGCACGTCTGTCCTCTACAGGCAGCCTTTCCTGGGCCAGCTCTTGCCCCCTTGGGGGATCCAGGCGACCGGTGAGCAGGCTCAGGGAGAAAAAGTGAGTGGCTGTGGTTGACTCCGGCTCCAGGAGCAGTTTCTTGGCCTGGAAGGCAAGGGTGTCTGCTGTTCATCCCTCATGGCCCGTCCCCAGGCTCCATGGTGATGGCGAGGGCAGAGTACCCTGCCTTCACGACTTGGAGTGGATGGGGACCCAGAGGAAGCTCGGGGTGGTCCGAGGTGAGTCTGAGGTGTGACTGGCACTGACTGGCCCCCACGGTCACTATGGATTCTGTACAAGCAAAGACAAGGCACCAGACTGTGAGTGCTCCTCCTGGGCCCCAAGTCCCTTGTGGGGTACAGTCCGCTCCAGCTCCGGGCTCAGCCGTAGTGGTAGACGAAGTCGTAGCTGCTGGGCTCCTTGGGTACCGGTGGCGGGGCCTCGGGGATCTGGATGTTCTCCAGGTCCAGCAGCCGCAGCTTCATCTCCATGCTCAGCAGGGTATCTAGGTCACTCTTGGTCAGCTCGCTGGACATGTCCTTCCCCAGGAGGGCGCTGAGGCCATCGATCCAGATGCAGTACTGTGGGAAGCAAGTTGCAAATGTCACCCGGGAGCCCCTGGTCAGCAGGAGGGCCTGCTGAGGTCCCTTTGCTGAGAGGGCTCACAGAGTCTCTTTGGGCCCCCTGCAGGACAGGCAGCACTGATCCGAGATAACCGCAAAGGTAAGCTGGGAGGTGATCAGTCATCTGCCCAAAGACCTTTTGATTTTTATTAGGGATTTGAAGTGTGATTTTTTAAAAAAAATACTATTAAGGAAAATAGCAAAACGGGATCTAAGAACAGGGACATCAACTACCTGAGACTGCCCCCAAATCTGTAATGGTGGGGAGGAAAAACATATTCAGTGAAAAAGGCAGGAAAGGAATCCTGGTAAAAATCAACTTTGTTTCAAGAAAAGTCAATTTAAAAAAAAGTCAATAAATGTTAAAAAATAAGTACTAGAAAAGCTGTACATGAGGGTTTCAGGATAAGAGGGAACAACAGAGAATTCTCAATTCATTCCTCCCTAACTCCTCTTGTTCCACCTTTTTCATACTTTTGCTCACCTGTCTCCCACCTGCAAATTCTTCATTTCTTCCCAATAAACTCCACTGGCAGCTCACACCCCCTGCCTTAGGGTCTCCTCTTCAGAAGCCCCACCTCCAGTTCCCTCCAGTGGCTCCCAGAGCTCACCAGACATGTGTGCTCTTAACCACAGTTTCTCTTTAACAGCTAGCATCTTCCGGTGCTACAGATGAAACCGCAGGCCCCGTGTCAGGAGCACCAGATCCACCTGGCTTCAAAGCCCAGGTCAGATCCACTACAACATGTGCCCCAGAAACCCAAGGACGGAAGATCCTTCAGGTTCTCTTGGATGGGTGGCCGGCCAGGCAGAAACTGCAAAGAGGAGACTTTTCCTAGTTCCAGGCACATAAGTTACCCCTAGTGGACCTTGTCCTTCTAAGACAACCTACTGCTGCTGGAAGGACCCGTGGCATGGCAGATCTTTGGCATGCCTTTAGAAAGACGTGCCTGTTTTTCCCACTCCTCCCCTCCAGCTGCAGAGTCACAGAGAAGGCTCGGCTGTCCAAGGCAGGGCCACACTGCTCACCTCGTACTTATTAGGTGCAATGAAGTTTAAGGTCTCATCGGGGTCGTACAGGATGGAGAAAGCCAACTCCAGCACCTCCTAAAGGAGAAAGGGTTCCAGTTATCTGGAGCAATGGAATGGCCTGAGCTCTACACACCGAAATCTTGGCCAGAGTCCCAGTAACTTGGCACCATCACCAAATGTGCCGATTCAGATGTGATGGTATCAAGGTCCTAGGGCTCATGCACAACTGGGGCTGGAGATGAGGCCAGCGGTCATCAATGTTCACTTGCCCACTCCCCACTCAAGTCATGCCTGGGGATGATGATGATACTTTTAAGGTTACAGAGAACTCATCTCTCAATACTCTGAACCTTTGAATGTCAGAGTCCACATCTGTGTATTATCTCAAATATATATATATATATAAAATTAAACTGAAAGTCTTAACAGTTTAAAAAAAACCACCACAACAAAAAGAAATTGTGGCCACAGATGGGATAACTTGAGCATCAACAACACAACTGTAATGAAAGAAATGTAACAGGCTAAAATCCATGAGTTTATAATAATACTAAAAAACAAAACGCATGCACAAAATAGGTCACTGTTGGACGATACCAGAGACCTAACTCCTTGTTTTAAAAGTAAGCGTTTCTCTTCCCTTCTTATATAAACCATACCACTGGGAAACCACCGTCAATGACGGCAAGTTTCTCTTTAGAGAAGCAGTTCAGTTAATACATGAAAAGGGATGACTACACTGGAATATCACTAGTTTGCAAACCTTAATTTACTAATGAAACAAGGCACTGAGCATCCAGAGTCTGCTAACATCAGAGAGAGACAAGCAGACATTATGTGCCTCTTGATAGAATATAATACCATCTAGGAAGGAGCCTGGCCACAATGGAAAGGTCAGGCCTGGGCTGGATCAAGCCTCAAGGTCTCGCTACCAATTACAGATCTGGGACAGAGAAGCGGACTCAACTACACCATGGGGAGATAATCAGCAGATTTTAGACTCTGGAAAACTACCAAACAAGCAACCTGGTTTCCTCAACTAATGAACTGCAAAGAGAGGGGGAGAAAAAGATGGAGGGGGAACTTATGAATTAAGAAATTAAAAGAGGGGATTCCCCGGCAGACAGTCCAGTGGTCAGGACCCTTGTGTTTTCACTGCTGAGGGCCTGGGTTCAATCCCTGGTCAGGGAACTAAGATCCCACAAATAAATAATAAACAAATAAAATTCTTTAAATTAAAAACATTTTTTAAAGAATTTAAAAAAGAAAACCCTTAAAAGACGAATCACAATGTGCGTCTCTGTCTCTTGCACACTTGGTCGTGGCTTATTCTTTGCGACCCCATGGATGGTAGCCCACCAGGCTCCTCTGTCCATGGAATTTTCCAGGCAAGAATATTGGACTTTGTTGCCATTTGCTCCTCCAGAGGATCTTCCAGATCCAGGGATCAAACCCACATCTTCTGCATCTCCTGCATTGCAGGAAGATTGTTTACTGCTGAGCTACCAGGGAAGCCCCATCACAATGTGGAGACCCTATTTGGATCCTGATTTGGCAGACAAACTGGGTTTGAGTGTGTGTGTATGTGCGTGCAAATGCTTATAAACATTTATGCATTTTTATGTAGAGAAACTGGGATGTTTTTAAGACAGTTAGTGGAAAAATCAAGTATCAGTGGAACATTTGATTCTAGATAACAACTTTTTACTTCCTTTTAGATGTGAAAACGGTATTGTGATTATGTTAAATAGAGTCCTTATAATTCAGAGATACAATCTAAATGTTTACAGGTTAACTCGAGATTTTCTTCAAAGCAGTAAGCGAAGAGGGGCAAGCGAATGTGGACACTGCCATGGTGGATGAGGCTGGGCAAGGCCTAGAGGGTTCTATCTACTTTGGTGTCTGTTCAGATTGTTCTTAATGAAACATTCAGGGTTAGTTTAAAGAGAGAGAATGGGAGGCCATGCTCTCAGAAAGCAGCCACCATCGACTACCCAGGATCACTGGGACAGCAGCTCAAACTCAGGGCTGCCTCTCCACTCACCTTGTTCTGTTTTAGAGCACTTTTCTCTTTCATGTGGGGACAATCCTTCCCAGTGACAATGGCCTTAATGTCTGCAACAGGAACTGAAAAATGAAGAGAATTAGTTTCTGAAAGGTTTATGCTGTAGGTTGGGCCTTGCAGCCAACCTAGTGCTGAAAGGGACGCCCTAGCCTCCCGCCCCACAGGGCTGTAGGAGCTCAGGGAGGGCGGCCTACATCATTCCCTCCTCTGTGGCCACTTGGCTGGGACCCTGGCCTGCTGGACTGTGTCAAACCTAACTGGGGTCAGTGCAGGACCTCTGCATGGTCTCCTTAAGGCATGGGGCCTCAGACACCTCGCTTCCACTTCACGATAGTAAGATGACAATGCTGGCCATAGCAACCAGCAGCTAATAATGACTCTTCCTCCCTGCCAGCCACTGTTCTAAGTGCTTTACAGACAGGACTCATTCAGTCCTCTGAAGGGGGCAATGTGGCTATTAGTCCCATTTTATAGAAGAATCTTTAAGGCAGAGAGCAGAAGTAGCTTGTAATTAATTAGAATTAACAGCAAAGCCAGGATCTGAGTCCAGGCAGTCAGGCTTCAGAGCTTCTGCTCTTAACCACTGCCTTTCAACGCAGTATTGCATCACCCTTTCCAATCTGCAAAACCCATTCCTATCTGTGATCTTACTGAATCTCCAAACAGCTCCTTGACATCGGCCAGGTAGACATGACCACCGATCACCAGGGGAACAGGTTCAGATGAAATAACTGGCCTCAGGCCAGGTAACTGGTTTGGAGCAGCCAGGACCAGAACTCAGATCTGCTGACAGGGAGTCCGGCTACACGAAAGCCCAACAGGGACCTGAACTTACTCTTCTCCTGCAGGGATTCAAACGTCACCTCCCCTTGAGGGTTGTCATCCAAGTCCCCGTAGTGCAGGACTTTGTGGTTCAGGGCCAAGCGGCAGTACCAGAAACGCTCTGAAGCACAGGGGAAGCCAGGCAGGTGAACGAGGACAGTTCTAGGAAAGGCCCAGGCACACACGGGGCCAAGAGAAGACTCGCTCCCTGCCCGCTCCCCCCAGGGACGCCGCAGCGCAGCGGCTCCAGGCGGGAGGGACAAACAGCCCGGAGACCACAGCCCGGGGACCGCGCCCTCAGGTCACCTTGCCTCCGGCGGTTCCCAATCTTCCGGAAGCTGCTCCCCTCACAGAGCCGGTTCAGCCGCTGCTGTTTGATCAGCTCCAGGATCTCGGGCTGGATCTTCTCCCTCAGCTCCCTGGGGTGGATGAGCACGGGAGTAAGGGGAGGTCACTGGGACAGGGGGTGCTTCGGAAGGGAGGCGGCGCTGGCTCTCCCGTCCGGGCACTTACACGATCGGCGGGGACTGGAAGTCATCCTGACTCATCCTCTCCGACTGGCGCAGCCGCAGGATCTCGGAATAGCTCAGGCTCCGCAGTTTGCTCTTGAACTGGTCCAGAGAGTTGGGTTTGGAGGGCAAAGCTCGAGTGATCTGCTCTCGGACCACCTGCATGACCTGAGAGAGGAGGCAGTGCGGCCTCAGCGCGGCCCCGGGAAACGGGCACCAGACTCTGCCCTCTGGGTCCTGGGCAGAGCAGGCACCATGGGCATCTGCTGGGTGAGGAAGAACACTGGCTCTCGAGGCACACTGCCTTAGACGGTTACGGAGGACCGCGATGCTGACAAACGCTTCATTTCTCCTACCTCTCAACAGGTCAATGGTGGGGGAGAAAGAGAGGAGGTGGCTGGGCCAGACAGGAGTTCAGGGCTTGACTCTGAACCTTAGTCTGTTCCTCGAGCAACTCACTCAACACCCTCAGGCCCCACCTACTCGTCTTTACAGCGAGAGAAAGGAAGACACATCTTCGATGGAGGCTGCCACGAGGAATGGGAGACCCCCAGTCTCTGGATGTACCATGCCCGGCCCACTGGTATGTGTGCAAAATACCTGTTAGTTCCCTCAGAACGACAGCTAAAGTAAAAAGCAGGACACCATCTATACATCCTATCAGCTCCCCACCAATGAAGGAAAAATACACAGAAAAAAAAAATACTAGAGGGAAACATAAACGGGTCGTGGTTGCTGGGTAGGGGAATTACAGACATTCCCCTTCTTTATATTTTATCAAGTTTTTACAATGAGATGAGCAGCTTCAAAAGAGCCAACTCCTAGATTATCAGCTTTTGAGGGCCTAGCAGTGCTGTCAGAGAGGTAGGTACTCAGAAAGCGTCGAGTAGCTACTACTGCCAAGTACCCCAGCATGAATCCTTGCGGGTCCACTCAGGCCTCGAACAGCTGTAGCTCATGCAAGTGCCTCGGTGCCTGCACGGTTTGAGTGCTCAGTAGCCCACCCCATCACTGCCACGCTTTCCTCCCGTCCCCTAGGAAGGCGGGAGGGGCTGGTACTGGTCCACCAGGCAAAACAGGGGTCCAGCAGGGAGACACCTGCTCAGGGTTCTGGGGCGGCTGATGCTCTCAACACCTCTGTCCTATGCCTCAGCGCTGCCAACCACGGCGTCTTCCAGCTCAGGGGTCGCCAGGCTCAGGCCAGCTGCCCCAGGCTGCCCTGGCGTGGCCTTGCCCGGACCTCGGAGCTTTGCGGCCCTGACCTTGTTGAAGTCCTCGGCTGTTGCCCTCATCTCCTTCCAGGTCTTGTTCAGCAGCTGGATGCAGATGCCAAAGAGCTCCTCAAACGCGCGGTCGTGGGTGAAGAACATCGGGTGGTAGTCGTTGCGTCCCTCGTTCGCTGTGGAAGGAGAAGCAGGCAAAGGATGACACTGGGAGCCCACGTCTGGAAACCTGGGTTCCTTTGCAGTCCGGAGAAACAGAAGTAGACTGAGGACTGGGAAGGTAAGTGGGTGGTGGCAGAGCTGCTGAACATGCTCAAATTACCAGCTCAAACAAGCCACGGCCACGACTCCCGTAAACAAGGGTAGACGGATTACAGCCCACTCAGTGATTAAAAAAAAAAAAAAAAAAAGCCCAAGAAGGCTGTCCAGTCACATGGACGCCTAACACTGCCCCCTCGGGTCTCACCGGGCTCCTGAGCACAGGGAATGGGCATGCAGGGGAGCCGCGCACTTACGCAGTTCCCCGACCTGCAGGATCTCACACAGCATCTTGGTGAGCTCGATTGCGCTGCGGCCAAAGGGGCACTCATGCTTGTCTTCTCGGCTACTGTTCTCCAGGACGATCTGCGGGGGAGGAGAGGGGGTGAGGGAGTGAGAGGAGAGGCAGGTGACGGGGCATCTGCGGGGGGCAGCTGGCCCCAGCCTTTACCCGGATGTAGGTGTCCTGGTGGACTTTCGCCAAGTACAGCATGTTGTCCAAGGCCAGCATCCCGGGCGGAGTCTGGGTGAAGTCCATCGCGGGGTTGATGTGGTTCTGGGGAAAGAGACACCGGACTTGAGACCCGACGGTCTCCCTGTGTGGGGGCTCGCTTGAGGGGGAGTCTGATCGCCCCTCCACCTCGTGCTGCCGGCACACCACACCTGCCCCTGCCGAAGCTCTGGTCACGTGCCACCTCTATGAGGGCTTGGGCTCCTGCCCACTGGACTGTGGCTGACTTGTTTGGCATCCCCAGGGCCTAGAATACTGCTGGTTGCTGAGTAGATGCCTAGTAAGTATTTAATTAACTCCATTCTCAAGCTGTCTCCTATTACAACACACACTCCAGCTTTTCATGGAACCAGCTGCTTTGATGAGCGGTCCCCTCGCCACTCATCTGGCCCACTTCCTGGGCCCTCCTACAGATGGGTTTGTTTCAAGGGGCCAAATATTGCACATGAACTTGTGAACCTGCCACGGCCAAAGTGGACCAAGTGTCGAGGGCCCTCCAGCTTCTCAGTGTCTCCGGTTCCGGGGCTCCCATGACGATACGAGATGTTACAAGGCGGGGCTGTCAGGGTTCTGTCTGAGGGGGCCCTCTCACTCCGTCAGGGGAGAAAGTCTACAGTGTTAGTGTCTGGGAAACTTACAGTGAACCCCAGCATTTTGTAGTCCTTGGTGTACATGGCTTTGCGTTTCTCAGTCCCACTCCCAGGGGCGTTGCTGGGGTCAGATTCTGCATCAAATGCAATCCTCCTCAGTTCAAATATAATGTCTCTTTGAGCCTGGGAGGTGAAACAGACTGTCAGCAGATGAGTCAGCTGATCAAAGGAAGCAAGGAAAAGAAAAGAGTGGGTCAAGCTTTTCCAGGCAGAACGCTGGCCCCGATCAATCCCTGAGGAGGCATTACACAGGACACAGATGGGCTTGGCCCAGAACCACCAGCAGGAAGGGATCGCGGTGAGGCACAGAGCTGACAAAACCATTTCTGCAGACACAACAAAGCACGGCTCCTGGCACCCAGCAGGCGCTCCAGAGACAGGGCACAACGTGCCGTGTCACACGGCACACGACGCCAGCCGGGAGAGCCCGGTCCCACTGAGAGCCTACCTGGTCGTTGGGGTCCATCTTGGTCATCATCCTCTCTTCCAGAAGGTTAAAGGTCAGGACTTGCAAGACATACAGCTGATGGGCCATCTCGGTTTTGATGGGGCGGTTCCCTCGGATCACATGCTGGAAAGAGCAAGGGAAGAGGGTTGAAGTGGTTTCTGCTGGAGGGTCGCATCCATGCTGGTGCAAAAGACAGACCACTGGGCAGGGGATGGTTTCCTCCCCACACAGCGCCTGCACGCTCCACAAGGGGAGGGAGCATGAACGGGCCTGACTCAGGCAGGGCTGATGCACTGCAAGCCCCGAGGGCACCATCTTTTTTTCTGCCTGGTCCTGGGCAGGGAAGTGGGACGAAGGGTAAGGTTATGATGTGGGAGGTGGGTGGCTGGGCCTCATTCCAATTGATCCCGACAACAGAGAGTGTATGTCAAGAGTCACTAGCAGAACTGGACGGTACGCTTTTGTCTTAGGAAAATGTTCAGGATGGCCTCATTGAGGAGACAGGTTTCAAAAAGAGCATTTTCTTTCAGTCGTCTCGAGACACGTACACCAAGGCAGGGGGGCATCTAATGCTCCCTGAAGGGCTCCCACTCACCCCTTCTCTCTCCCCTTCCCCCTGCTCACTCTACAGCCCCCTCTCTGTGTTCCCACCCCAGTCCCTCTTCTCTGATGACTATCCCCGCTGCCCTGAGCTCACCGCCTCCTCTGCCGCCCATGCTGCATCTCTGCCCTGCCCTACATCGCCCCGCTGTCCTCTGAGCTGACCACGCTGGTCCGCCCGTCTCCCGCCTGCCGTGGCCTCCTGCCCTTTCCTGCCTGCTCCCTGCACGCCTCGCTCCCTCTGTCTCACCCACCATCCTGAGGCCCCGTCGCTCTTGGTCTCTTCTCATCAAATGAAACTCTTGCCCTGTCCCCACACGTACTGCCACCTGTGCCTTTCGCGTTCTCTTCCTCCGTCTAGCTCGTCTCAAGAGCTGTGCTGTCCAGTATGCGAGGCCCTAGCCGTATGTGCCCACGTGCCTTTCAGGCAGTTAAATATAGTTCAAGTTACGAGGCCTCATTTTAAGCTGAGGCACTAGCCTCACTTTCAGCTCAGGAGGCACCTGCGGCTGGTGACTGCCGTCCAGCAAGAGAGCTGGTGTGGAACATGTCCATTCGCAGAAAGTTCTGCTGTATCTAGAGCTCTTGCACTCTAGATCAGTCCTTCTCCAGAGCTTGCACACTCTCTTTAGATCTGTGCAGCCCAATCTGGTAGCCACTGGCCACCCCTGTCTGCTGCACACTGGAAATGTGGCTGGTCTAAACCGAGATGTGCTGTGAATGTAAACTGCACCCTGGATATCAGAGTCTTGGCATGAAAAAAATGTAAAATATCTCCTTAATCATTTTTCTAGTGATTACATGGTGGTATCATAGGCTTTCAGACATACTGGGTTAAATGTAGTATGCTATCAAAATTAATTTTCCCTATGTACTATCTATCAAAAAAAATTAATTTTCCTCCCTTTTCTGTTTGATGCTGCTACTGGAACACTGACGATGAAACCAGTGGCTCATGTCGTATTCCCACCGGCTGGCACTGCCTTAGGCGTCGTCTCCCCACCTGCGACTCCAGAGCTCTTCCTTTCCTTGGACTGCAAGGCCCAACACAGGATACACAAGTCACAGGTGGGTACTGAAATTTAAACTGAACCTGTCGGCAACGACAAGCTCAGTTCCCCAGGCGCACCGGGCACATCCCAAGTGCCCACAGCCACCCATGGCGTGCGCCACCGCTCTGCGCTGCCCCTGCTTGGCCCGCGGCGTGCACGCTCACGCTCACCTCCCACCCCAGCCCTCTTCAGCCGCCTCCGCCTTGGGTCTGGGTGTCCGTCTGTCTCTGGAGCTTCCCTGTCATGGTCCGCCCCACCCCGCCTCTCCTCTTCCTTGGCTGCTCTGGCCCTCTCCGCGTTGCCCAGAGTCTCTTTCTTTCTCTGAGCCCCGCTGCCACTCTGGTTTCTCCCTACCTGTCTGTCCCTGTGCCTCCCTCCTCGCCTCCCTCCATAATTCATGAAGCCACTCTGAAGAGAGCCTGGTTTTCATTCAATATAATCCCCCTTCCTCAAACTGAGAGGCGTCGGAGCAGGGGGAGAGTGGTTACTCCAGCCCCCAGCGGCTTGAAGAGATACAGCTCCAGTGATAGAGTCCCATTCGACTGCCAAGCACCTCGAGGCCTCCGCTCTCTGACTTGACTCCACTAAATCCACACTGAAGTGAGCGTGCATTAACCTTTTCTGAGAGGACCATTTGGGTCCCAAGTCCTGACGCTGAACTGTCTTCTACAGTGGACGGAAGCCTTGCTTGTTTGCCAGGTTTGTCCAGGAACGAGCTGAACTTCTAAACCCATTCAGGTAAAGGACGAGCCCCAGAATTCATTCAAGGTCTCTGGGAAGGGCACCCACTCCCACACAGGCAGAGGACAGTGCCTGACACAGCTGCCTGGGCACGTGGACGGGCCCTGGTGCGGCAGGCGGGGGCAGCAGCGTCTGCTCCTGTCCGTCCTGCCGTGCTGGCAGGGGGCTCTGAGCGGGGAGACAGCCCCAAGGCGGGGGCTGGTTCTGCGGAGTGATGTCCAGCTCTACCCGTTCAGAGCAACTGATCCACTTCTCAGGCGCCCACGGGGAAGTCTTGAAATCGTGTCCCCCAAGTGTCTTGTTCACAGTGAAGGAACTGCCTCTGTGAACAGAGTACTCAGTGAGCGCCAGGCCCCCTGCTAAGCCCTGTGTATGTACAGTAGCTCATTCGGTCCTCACATCCGGGTGAGCAAATCGAAGCCCACAGACGGCAAGTAGATTGCTCAAGATCAAAGACCGGTTAATAGTGGGGGTGGGGGGTGCTGACTCCAAAGTTCATGTTCAGAATTCTGAAGGCTTTCATACTTGACTCTGATTTCTCATTTTGTTTCTTTCACTGCAGTCTCCCAGTTTCACCATGTTTTTGACAGCCGATACAATGGCCGTCTTTTAACTGAGCTCCTTGGCGCTCTTCCTCTGCCCTCACCTCCCACCTCAGCTCTCTCCCCACTGCCGCCCCTCAGGAAACACAGACCCTGCAGTGTGATCTTTCTAGAAGGGCAGCCTGGTTATTTCACAACCCTGATTAAAGCTCCTCAACTGCTTTTCAAAAAAAAACCACCAAGGTCCTCTTCACTGTCTCTCCAGCTGGTCACAGGCTTCCCTGGTGGCTCAGATGGTAAATAATCCACCTGCAATGTGGAAGATCTAAGTTCGATCCCTGGGTCGGGAAGATCCCCTGGAGGAGGGCATGGCAACCTACTCCAGTATTCTTGCCTGGAGAATCCCACAGACAGAGGAGCCTGGAAAGCTACAGTCTATGGCGTCGCAAAGAGTCGGACACGAATGAGTGACTAAGCATAACACACCAGCCGATTACACATCCTTGCTCCACCCTTTACAGGACTCTCACTCCTCCTAGGTGCCCCCCTTCCCTGCGCAGGAATTCCTTTTCTGAATGGTCTGTCCGCTTGCCCTCAGCCTCACCTACAGCCTCCTACACCCCCCTTCACGGTGGGACTGCCGGGTCCTCCCCTGGAGCCCACAGGCCGGGCACCCCTCGCAGGGCCCCACACAACTCGAGGTTACGGCTGGTGTCAGTCGAATGAATTGCTCTTTTTGTGTCTATTTTAACACAGTCCTTCTGGATAGACTTTTTTTGGAATTGTGGGGCAACAAACAGTATTAGCTGGCTAAAGACCTCTCTGGAAGCTCTGCAGTTCCTGGTGGGCCAGGCTCCTCGCGACAACCCTGCTTAAAAGGATCACAAAACACAGCTTTCCAACTGAGGAAGGGTTAAGTACCTACCAGTAAGTTTCCTGAGTGCCCACCTTGCTCCATAGCAATTTCACTAATAATAGTACAACTATAAGAATTGTAGGGGCTACCCTGGTGGCTCAGTGGTAAAGAATCCACCTGCTAATGCAGGAGACACAGGTTTGCTCCCAGATCTGGGAGGATCCCACGTGCTGTGGAACAGCTACTGGGCCTGTGCTCTAGAGCCTGGGAACCACAACTGCTGAGGTCACCTGCTGCAGCTACTGAAGCCCGTACACCCTGGAGCCTGTGCGCCAAGACTAGAGAAGCCCCTGCAAGGACGCATCTGCACACCCCAACTAGAGAGAAGCCCCCGCTCGCCACAGCCCCCGCCGCAAAGACCCAGCACAGCCAAACAAAACAAAAACAATAACAGCTGCAGTTAACTGTAACAAAATGATAACAGTAACAAAATACAGCTTGTCTAGGAACTTACATTGAGGATTATGGACCGAAGGTGCTTCTGTGCAAATGCGTTGGCCATGTCCTGTTGAGAAGATGCAAATGTGAGCTGGGTGGCAGGCATGGGGCTGTGACAACGATCCAAAGGAAGGCATGTCACAGCTCTCGGGCTTTTCCCCTTGATTTTTCTCTTCTTTTCAAATGAAAGGTGGGCACATGGGGTAAAAATTCAGACCTTCAACTATGTATTTTATACTCTGAAAGATTCCCGCACATTTTCTTTCCAGAGTACAAATGAAGGCAAGCAGGGCTTCCTTTCTCAATGGCGCAATCAACTGAGTCATCTTCAGAGAGGGACAAAGACTGCTTTAGGACAAGACGTTACAAGGACGCTGGGCAACAGACAATGAGCACAGGCCACAGAGCAGCGTGAAGGTTCCCAGGCCACATGCACTGTCCCCGGCTGGAACCACTGCCAAGGCTGCAAGGGGCTCGATGAAACGCTGACTCCAAACCAGGGATAGGGCTTGGCCCCAGCATCCCCCCAGCCCCCAGCACCACGCCAGCAGGAGCTCAGGCGGGATGCTCTGAAACAGTAAGTGGTCCATGACTCACTTCTGACCGGTTTTAGAGAACAATCTATTGTGTGGTTTGGGGTAATTTTTCACGACAGGGTCGCCTTTTTTGTTATATTGGGTTCAGATTTTGACAGTAACTGTTTAGCACACTCAGGAAATAGTGTCCTAAGTTAAGTGAATCTTCCAGGGAATGAAGCCTTAAGGGTCCTCTCAGAACCATTATTTTGACCATTCTTGTGCTAATCTTCTCAAAATATACACTTCTTTATTTCTGAACGGACTATAATGATTATAATTTAATCACTGCCAAGGATTTGGTTCCATCAGTAAAACTCACATCAGTTATTATTCTGTGTTGTGACACTGTTAAGGGGCTTCTGAAATGTGAAGCTATTTTCCCCTAAACAAAATGCGTCTCGATTCCTATGCTTTTAATTTTTTGGACAGCTTTTCATAATTCTTCCATTTCCTCCTTCCAGTGTCAGCCATCACTTCTTATAATGTTAATTCATATGACTTCACTTTCTAAACTGCCTCCATTTAGTTCCACACATAATCATCTTTCTCAGAGCTGGAAGGCCTCTCTCTTGCTTCTAGATTTCTGGCCACACTCCGAACGGCTGACGCTGCCAGGAACATTAAGTTTTACTTTGTGTCCCCCGAGCACACACTGGCTGGCAGAGGAAGAAGGTGGACTAGAAACTTCTTCAGTAGCTATGGGAGGCTGGTTATGGAGCTTAAACCTTGCTGTCGACAACTCACAGAGTGGATAATTGCCAGTGATCTGCTACCGGAGTATAAAGGCCTTCGACCAAAGATTTCTCTGCGGTGCTGGCAGGGGAGGGCGGGAGAAAGCACTCACTGTCTTTCATATCCTTGTAGAGCTGACCTCTCTGAGCTCCCTCTAACCAAGAAACGAGCACTCAAACTCCCTTTGTGAACCGTCTAAAGCTCCTGCAATTCTGATGGTCCAGTAAGCATCCAGAAGGGCACGCATTTCCCTTTACTACTGCTACTGCAAGCAGGAAGACGACGCATCTGGCATCATCTAGATCAAAGTCCAGGCTATTTCTGAATCTGATCTTCTCCAGCGGAACCACAGACCCACATGAAGGCACGTTATAAAGGACAGACGGGGCCATGTTCCCTGGGGCAGGCAGCCCCTTAACCCTTGAGGTGACTGATCCGCGGTGCTTCTTTCCGTGTCCTGACAAATGAGATTTATAGCACACAACCTTTTCCTGTGTCTTGGAGCTCCCTGAACCGCCTGATCAGATCAGGAGATTTTTGCCTGGCTTTGACCTCCCCACCTGGAAGAGAGCGGGGCCCTTTCCACATGGCAGTGCTACTTACAGTGACAGGCAGGTCTAGCGGATTAAGGTGCTTGTCCTGCCGGCAGAAAGCAAAAAGCACAGAGAGAAGCAGATGGAAGAATGAGCTTTCGGCTTACATTCACAAAGGACTAGGGAGGAAGAGATGAACAGAGCAAGCCATCCAAGAAAGACAAGGACAGACAGAACCACAGATGCTCCAGGTCCTCCCACCAGAACCTTCCAAGAACTCGGTACATGATCCCACAGGAATTACAACTTACTGAGCCCAGGGGGTTGACCAAAAATTACAAAGCCTTTCTTATGTACCTCTCTTGGGCTTTGACCAGAGAAATCTAGAACGGTAGTATTGGAAGGGCCCTTACAGATCCTTTAACCTGGCCCTTGCATTTTACAGAAAGAGAAGTGGAAACCCAGAGAGGTCAGAGCACTTGCCCAGCAGTGGTGAGAAAAACACTCGGCCTTGGGGCTCTGGCCTCTGAGGTCAGCGTTTGCCCCGCTGGCCTGCTCATCCCTAGTTTCCTCCCTGGGAAAACAGGGGTCTGCCTTTTTCTCATGACATCCTTGTGAATGAATGGGGCAAATGCTGCTCCCACGTTATAGGTGAGGAAACTGGGGCTCAGAGAAGCAGAGCAATTTGCACCATGTCACATAGCTAACTAATAGGGAAAAGTTTAGAATCTGGATGAGAGGATCTTTAGACATGAAACTTCGAGCTAACTCTCTCCACTGTTGCTTCCTTCAGCAAGGATAGGACCCGGCAGAGCTGCCAGCAGAGTCTCCTCTCCCTGCTTCTTGATCCTCTAACCCAGGGGTAGCCACACTAAGGCCAAATGAGATGTCAAGGTCTTATGGAAAGACAGTCATCACACCCACCTGGTGTCTACTGTCTGAGGCTGCCTTGGCTATAGCGGGAAGGCTGAAGAGTTGCCACGTAGACCATAAGGCCCACCAAAGAAAAAAATATTTATTCGGCCTGGAGAGGAAAAAGTCTGCAGGCCCCTGCCCTGACCTAGGACCTGGCCGGACTCCCGCCTTGGTCTTCCGTATTAGCAAAGCCACTCTGATGGGGTCTGGCTACAGAGGGACAGGACGAAGGACTCTCCCAAGAGTCCCTGACTGGCTGGGTGAGAAGTCTTCTCTCGGAAAAGCCCAGATGAAAAGCTTGAAAAGGCTGCCACAGACCTGTCGCTTGTCCTCAGGGGCCTTCAGAAAAAGTGCGTTAATCAGTGCAATGGCGTAGGTCTGAATCTCCTGGTTGGAGCTGTGTTAACAGAGAAAGAAGGCAGAGGGAGATTAGCAGACTGAACTGCAAGAGATGGTTTACAACAATCACTCGCAGACTGTCATACAATAATTGGAGGCCAAGGATCAAAAGCCTTAAAACAGGGCAGAGCCCCTGACCCAGTAATTCAAGTAGGAGGAATTTATCCAAAGACAGCCATCAGAGAGCTGCGTGCGAGTTACTGGCAAAGTGTTTTATCAAAGTACTATTAAAAAGAAGAACAGGAAATAATGTGAATGTCCACAGGAGGAACTCTGTTCATGTATATTAAAATCCTAAGCAGTCATTGTTTTAGCACAAAGGCTCTTCATCTGGGGTTAGGGATGGGCCTAGGGTATCTATACACCCTAGAAACGGTATAGCCATTATTTCATTTATCTGGTTGACTATGTGACAGTTTTTCCAGGGAGGTGAGAGTCCATAACCATTACTGGATTTTCAAAGGCATCTGTGATGCAAAAAGATTAATCACTACCCTTTTAGAAGGTTCTTTGACATGGGAAATGTTCAAGAGCTATCACTCTGTTGTAAAAAAAAAAGTCAAGGCACACACAAGTATGTGTAGTAAAATTCCAACTTTTTTAAAGTATGCATAGAAAAGAGAAGACCAGTGAGACAGTCAATTTAATGTTAGGGACTTCCCTGACAGCCCAGTTGTTATGACTCTGCACTTTCAACGCAGGGGGTGTGGGTTTGATCCCTGGTCAGGGAACTAAGATCTCACATGCCTCGAGGGTGGGGTGGTAAAAAAAAAAAAGTTAACAGTGGTTATGTCTGGAGGTGGGCTAATGGGCAAATGATTCCCTTATTGTGCTTCTCTGTTTTTTCAAAGTCTTCAACTGTGGACATATTTTATTCTAAACAAACGGCAGCTACCACTTTTCTCTGGAATCTCATACTCCCAGCAACTGATGAAAACTCTCCACTTGCTGTGTCACAGCTGCATTCTGGGGCTCTTTCCAGAGGGGCTGCTGGGCTCCCAGGCCGGGCGGGGGCGTCTTGGAAGTCTGATTGAGGGCACAAGGCGTCCCTCAGTCCAGCAGCAGCGGACATGACTTCCGGGGACAGCAATGGGTTGAAAATATTCACAGACTGACCCCTAAGAAACGCCTAGCTCCTCTCTCCTCCCTAAGGAGGTGACTGGGTCATTCCTATTCAGAAACAAAGAAACAGAGGTAACTCTGAGGTCAGGAAAATCAGAACTCTCCATCTGGGATTGATCATGTCCCCTCACTTCAATCAACCTTTTTGGCTTTTGGGGCATGAAAACAGAGGCTGAAGAATCCCCTAGAGAAGTGACAAGGAGAAAGAAATCAGAGTTGCAAATTTTCTTGTGCTTTTTTTTTTTTCACTTGGGCTCGTGGGAAGGTTTGGGCTGAGAGCATAGCTGAGTGAAGGAAGAAAAGGCTGCTAAAAAACAACCGAGTCTGGGAATTCTGGCTTCCCCGGGAACCAGAAGGGTATTCAGTCAACAACCCACATGCTGGAAGGGGACAGTAGGTAGGAAGGTGTCAGCAGTATCAGCATCCTTGCTTTTGGAAAGTCCAGGCCCCTTAAATTACGTGGAATGGCTGAAAGGGAAGAAAAAAGAACCAGGAAGGGAGAACAGGCTCCAAAGGGTTCATCTGTCTTTAGATTTTGTTTACTATCTGTTAAATGTCTTAGGATGGGATAAACTTCTTAAAAAACAAATAAAAACAAAAACAATGAACAACAACAACAAAAAACCTCTCCTGAATGAATACCTATCCTGTGCGGGTCTGACACTAGACCTTTTCTCTCCTTTGATCCTCCCAAGTCTGAGAGGTGGTAGGGATTAACCCCAGCGTAGAGGTGCGAAAACTAAAGCCAGGAGAGAAGAGGTAGCTTGCCGAGCACAGAGACCTCGTCTGCAGTAGAGCCTGAATTGGAACTCATGCTCTGCAAGACACTCCTTGCTACCCTCAACCGCACGCTGCTAGTTGAGCAAGAGTTCACTCAACAAATACTAACAGAGCTTCTACTTAAAACAAGGGATACAAAACTGGTCCCTGTTCCCAACTCAACGTTTAAAACGGGAGAAAGATAATAAAAAATATAGTATTTCATGTAAATATGATTGTCACAGGTACAAACAGGGACTACTGGGCTCATAGAGGAGAAAGCATCTAATTCTGTCTGGCATCATGGTGATACAGAGAGGGACTGGGACAGTTTCACGCTATCCTAAGAGATGAAGAGAGTTACAGAGGGTGTCAGGCGGGAGCGTGACATGAGCAGCTCTGATTTATGGGAGGAGCTCCGGCAGTGAGTAGTAGGGCAGAGGTGATGAGTGGCAAGCGGACCAGCATCTGGGAATACAGGTGCGGCAGAAGGAGGGCAGAGGGCTAGGAGGACGGGCTGCGCAGGGCGGCACGGCGGGGTCGCACTTACACCTGGAGGTGCGAGATGAGCTGCCCCACGGTGATCTCCTCCGCGATCTTCTGGTACAGGCTCTGACTGTTCAAGACCATGCTCTCCAGGATGGCCAGGGACCTCTGCAGGATGGACACGTCCACCATGGGCTGGCTCACATACCCCGCGATCTAGAGCCAGGGAGGGCGAGGTGGTCAGGAAGCCCGCGAGGGCTGAAGGCTTAGGTTTCAGATGCCCGCCCCCCGCCCAGGACTCTCCCCCCATAGGTGTGCGCCCACTTCTGGACAGTTGCCCCCAGGTGACAGTGGTGTCTGCTATGTGGGCCAGGGTGCCAGAGAGTCCCCGGGCACGGATAATGCATAACTCGATTTCAAATGACAGTATCCACTCAACTGTGTTTCCTTAAACCTAAGGACTTAATCCCTTGTGTTTAGAAACAAGGGTTTGGGCATGGAAGGGGTGAGCGTGAGGAGCAGAGGGTCTTCCTGATCCTGGGACCTGGTGTGCTCGCCAGGTGCGGCTCCCCTGACGTACACTTTGTCCCTGTACACACACAGAGACTCAGGGACACGGAAAGGACCTCCAAGTCTCGTAATTTAACCTCTCTGCTCAGTCCCCATGAGAATATCCTTGACACATGGTCACTGCACTTGTGCCTAAGTGTCTCCAGCATCAGGAAGTTCTCAATGTCCCAAGCCAATGACAGTACGATCTAGATCAGCTGAGATATCATTTATTGGTTTTCAGTTCAGTTTTTGGAGGTGACACTGCCTCTTCTTCTAGAAGAAGGACAAAACTAGAAGTCTCTCCTCTCCACACTGAGTTCATCTGACAAATGGGCTCGCCTGCGGATTCGTAAACAGAAGGCACACTAGTAAATGTAAGAGAATATAAGGCAAATGAAATGAACATTTTTTTTTTTAAATCCCAAGAGGGCTCAGGAAGCAGTGAAGAGACTTAGGGACGGGGCTGGCGGGCTGGCTGGCACTACCGCAGGTCTCACTGATAATCCAATCCCACTCTGGCCACACTGGGTTCTGGGAGCCCAGTCCCGCCTTCTCCGCGCAGGCCCTGTGAGTGTAACCAAGTCTCAGTACATCTTCCAGGAGCCACAGGAAGGCCAGAGCCTGAGGATGAAAAAGCTGGCCTTGGGGCTAGAAGGCTGACCCGCCCTGGAGCAGCTGTGTTGCCTGCATCTCCCCTTGAGCCTAGCGGACACCTAACTGAGGGAGGAAGGTTGGAAGCCTCACCTGCTTAATAAAGGTGATTGAAACCATGTCCCAGGAGACAATGCCATGGTCCATGAGCTCTAAGAAGGCAGTCAGGGTGAATGCCAGCATCTCACTGTAACTGAGACATGTGCAAAACACACACAAAACGATATGAAGATTCAGAACCGGAGAACACAGGAGTGAAGGGAGCTACAGCAGGCTCGGGTTTCAGCGTAAGCACCATGCAAGGAATCCGCAGACACCACTGGGGCCCGGCGCCTGGCCAACACCTACACCACGCGGGGAGTGGATTCTCCTCAGATCTCTAGTATCACCGAGGGGAAGGCGGCTGGGTGACCAGACGTCCTCATCTCAGAGAAACAGTCCCTCGGCCATTTCCTGTCCAGCAAACCCCCATCAAACCACAACGCCTGGTGGGGTGCCCAAGGAAGCTTGTGTCTCAGCCCACCTTTAGGCCAGGAGGCAGCAGGACGCAGGATAAAGAGTGTGAACTTTGGCCCATGGTTTCAGGTCCTGTCCGACCACTTCCTAGCTGGGCAAAGTTTAGACTTCTAAAATTTTCAGACTTCTATTTCTCTCTCTGTAAACTGGAGTTCTTCTCACAGTGTTGACCTCACGGGGTTGCAGTGAGGACAGGATAAGGCATGAGGAACCTGAGCAGAGTGCTGGCAGAGAGGAAGGACTGGGATGTTTTCTGGCCCCTCTCTGCTCTGTATACACTGTATCCGTCACACACCCATACCTGCGCCTGCGGGCTCAGTCCCTTCATTGTGTCCGACTCTCTGCTACGCCTCGGACTGTGGCACGCCAGTGCTCCATGATTTACAGACCCCAAGTTTCTGTTTACAAAACATGTTCTGACCCATCTCACCCACGATCCTCCTCAGGACAGGAGAGCCAGGTGGGTATCACCTCCATTTTAAAGAGGAGGGAACCACGGCCAATCTAACCCTGCACTCCTGGGAGACTGGGAATGCCCAGGTCAGTGCTGATGGCAGCCACAGGCTTCAGGATTTCCGTGCAGCCGGAGAATCCACGGCTTAAAACAAACACCCGAGATGAGTTGCTCAGTTTGGCTAAGAAACTTCAACAGCTGACCCATCAGCTGAAAGAAGATTTCTGACTCCCTCTCTGCTGGCTTAGGTTCCATGGGCTTAGAAGACCAACTAAACATGTTTATCCACTGCTGATATCAACAGGGCAGTTTCCCGCCACGTTCCCCTTGGCACTGGAGTATCACAAAGACATTTCCGGTGCATCACGAAGTCCCGGATGCCCCCTCTAACCCCACCGTGAAAACGGGGGACGGGGAGACAGTGAAGGGGTGAGGGAGAGCTATGACAGAGGAGAGCCACACGTCCGTGTATAAGGAGCGGGGGCGGTGACTGGAGAAGGAGGGAGGTAGGATGCGGTTAAGAATAGACAGAGATCTATTCTAGTTGATAACAGACAGCCCGCTCATTAACCTCCATCACGTCACATCCACTTTCCAGAAATGATTGCACCTGCGAGCTGACCTCTCTTCCCAACATCCTCAGCCCAGAGTTTTACTTCTCACTTAGCACAGAGCTGCTCTGTCCTGTCTCTGAATTTGTGAGAGCCCAACCAGACTAGGAGATTTAGGGCCACAACAGGTTATACCCTTCTGCGTGGACCTCAGTGCTTGGCATGCTGCTCTGTATGCAGACGGAGCTCAATAAGCACATCTGACTCAATGGAAAAGAGACTGGGATGCCCTGCGGAGTGTCGTAGATCTCAGAGCCCTCTGTCAAGACCTCAGAAACACTCACTGGGATAAGAGCTTGGTTCCGCTTTCCACGAGCCGCGTCAGCACAACGATGCCATCCATGTTGATAAACTCGGTGGCGAAGGTCACGTCGGCAGAGAGCTTGGCCAGCTCCTTCATGGCATCGAGCCGGGTCTCCATGCTGGAGGACTGGGTCCTCTCCATCAGCTGGCGTGCAGCCCGGGACTATGGGACCAAGGACAAGATACAGGACATCAGCTCCCCGTGGGGGGTCGCTGCTCTGTGAATAGCTCACAGAGGCTCCTGTGGACTCTCAAGCCCGAGGCAGAAACAGCTTTTCACACTGCTTAATATTTGCTAAATAATTGTTTATTGGATCCATCACGGAATCACCAGTAGGTCAAGACAGATCTGTAGCCAAGTGTATCCTTTCTGTATCATTCTGGCCTATGTATTAAAAAGAGTCCCACAGACGGAATATAAGAGATCTGAGGGACGACAATCCACTACCTACGGCAAGTCACAAAGAGACAGACTAACGCTGTTGTTCAGCTGCTAAGTCGTGTCCAGCTCTGCGACCCCATGAACTGCAGCATGCCAGGCTTCCTTGTCCTTCACTATCTCTTGGAATTTACTCAAATTCATGTCCATTGAGCCAGTGGTGCTATCGAACCATCTCATCCTCTGCCATCCCCTTCTCCTTTTGCCTTCAATCTTTCCCAGCATCAGGGTTTTTTCCAATGAATCAACAGACAATGGTTCAATCAATATTGGAGAGTTTTTCTTTTTTCAAATTGACTTTCAGTTGATTTAGAATGCTGTGTTAGTTTCTAGTGTATACCAAAGTGTTACACGTTTTCTATACATACATTCTTTTTCGTGTTCTTTCCCATTATGGTTTATTATAGGATACTGAAGCTAGTTTCCGTGCTATGCGGTAGGACCCTGTGGTTTGTACCTGCTAATCCCAGGTTCCTGATTTACCCCTCCTCAATCCCCTTCCCCATTTGGTACCCGTAAGAGTTCTCTATTAACTAAAGCCATCAGACAGTGGAAGAGGTTGTGTCTTGAAGTACTGGGCTCTTGGTCACTGGAAGCAATCAAGGAAACTCTGGATGACATCTGTCAAAAGTGCTATTGGAGGGATTCCTGCATTGGGTGGAGAATTCAATCTGATGACCTCTAAGCTCTCTTTTTCAATCTGAAACTGATAAGCCCAATACATATATATATATTTACTTTCTCTCAAAAGTCCAAATCGTTGTTCCTCAAAGTGCTAGCCCTGGAGAAACTTTAAGAATGCCAAGCAGCAGCTAATTTTGAGACAGCTTTTAGAAAAGGACCGCCAGCGACAGCGCCTCCCCTGAGCAGGTGGCCCCTTCCCTCTTGGAGCGCCTGCCTCCTCCTGCAAACACGGCTGCGACCCCTCCTCCCGTGTTCACGGGTCCTGCCTGTTGCTGAACTTCTTAATTTTACAGCTGGTGCCTCACATCTTACTGGTTCATCACTCTATTTTCTGTGTGTTAATTTCATGGTCTTGGTTTGAATGGAAGAGTCTGGAGAGCAAAAACACTCCCGGGGTCTTAATTTTTCTTACAGTGCTAAAGCAAGTGACTGGAGCCCCCGTTCTCCATTGGCAAGGAGTCAGGCTGCCCACATCTCTACCTTCCAACTGCCCACGGCTCTTGAGGACACAGAAATCCCCCGTTACCGCCAAGGTGGAGGACATGAGCGCCGGAGAAAGGGCCACAGGACAGAACGATTCGAAGAGCACTGGCCTGCATCACACTCAGAACCTTCCAAACCCAAATGTTCACTTTCCTCCTGAGACGGCGCTTCTGGGCGGCCGCCTCCTGCAGCTCCTGCTCCAGGGAAAGTCACCTGTTCTGCGCAGGGGCCCGGAAAACGCTTGGGCACTTCTGTGAAGGACACAGCTCCCAGGCTGTCATGTTAAACTGGCGGAGCGTCTGGGGCAGAGATGGGGTCCTTAGAATGAGAAAAGCTGAGGGAGGGAAGTGGGAGGCAGAGATGCCGTGAACACTGGCCCCGGACCTGGGCCTGAGAGGCGGCTCTGACCTGTCCTGAGTGTCGACAACTGGCGAGTTGTTGAACCTGAGTCTCAGTTTCCTGGTCTGGAAAATGGGGCTATCGAGAGTACTCATCTCATGATACCATATGTGAAAGGATTCAGCTAAACCCAGGCATTCAGCAAAAAGCAGCTGCGGGTACTGTGCGGACGGAGCAGTCTCTCACGTTACCAAGGGAACAGGGGCTGGCAACGACCTCCGTAACAGAACACATGAAAAGCTGCAACAGAAGCTGCAGACGCGCCGAGGCCACCCCCATGTCACTGGTCCTGCTCTGGCTGAGCAGTCAGGGCGAACCCCTTGCTAGGTGGTGGGCCTCTCCTGTCCGGTGGGCACCAAGGTCCCGCCTGTCCGGTCGCTCACCCCCTTTCCCGCACTGGCAACCTCTGTCTCTTCCATCTGAAGACATTCTCAAGGACACAGAAAAACCACCAGAGAAGGTTACAACCCTGACGGGATGGAGGAGGCAGGGAGCTAGGCAGAGGAGATGAGAGTGGGAAGGAGACCTTTCGCGGGCTCTCCGTCAAACCTTTTTGATTTTAAAATACATGAACGTTTCACCTCTTTTTAAGAAAGTGTATCTTTTCAACTCCATATCCTGGAGCTGGTACCTTCTCTATCTACTTCCTTTTAAACCCTTTTAAACTCCTGATAATGCGCTGAGTGGAAGGTCCTTGCCTCCGAAAGTCGACGCACTGCCACCTGGCTGCCACAGGCCAGGGCTAGTCTCCCAGATCCACAGAGAGCTCCCCTGTCCACAGCTTCCCTTCTCTCTGCTCACTGCAGACGCCGCCGCCCTCCATCCTGATGCTGCCCCTGCCCTCGGCTCCTAAGCCACTTCAAGCTCCTGTTTCCTTCCCACATTCTGGATGCCTCCTCAGCTACCTGGAAGGGCTGCCCTGGCAGAAATCAGGGGGCCAGCGTGGACTGTCTCGCTCCTTCCAGCTTCTTCGCCAAGCTCACCTCCACTTTTCCCGCCTCCCCTTTCATCTCCACGGCCACTGCCTTCACGGGCTGTTAACACTGCTCATCGGCTTCTTGAAGATGCCTTCTGCCATCTTCCATACTGTCACTAAAGTCATCTTTCTGAAATATAAATCTAAATAGAATATTGCTTCCCACTTAAAGTCTTTCAGTGTCCCTTCTGGACACATCCCCTTCTGGATAAAGTCCAACCTGCAAGAAGGCCACAGAGGAACCTTCTGCTGATCGCTACAGGCCCTCAGCCCCCCAGCACTCCCACATCACCCAGCAAAGCACATCTCTGGGCTCGGGGTACCTTTCCTTCTCCTCTTTCTTCAGCTGATTCCTGCTTACCCTTCAACATCGGAACCACGTGTCCCTCCTCTGGAAGGGCTTTCTGGGACTCCTCGGGCTGAGTCAGGTGGGCCCCTTCCTGAGTTCCCACAGCTCCCTGAGCAACTTTCTCTCCAGACCCCGGAAGGAGGCCTGATACTGTAGTTGGTTTACTCCCCACTAGGCTGTGAGAGCAAAGACGGGCATTTTTCACCTCCAAGTCTTACTTTCTAGAACAGAGTCCGGCCCATGGCAGGGACTCACATACACTTGACAGATAAAAGAATTCCTAAGGAAAGCAGAGTACCTACCGGGGAGACGGCCAGCTGTAAGATTGTCCCGTTCTTAATGTCGCTGCGAGTCTGGGCGCCAAAGAGAAACAAAGAGCAGCTAAGATAAAATATTAAAATTGGGCAAGTAAGCGGAATCAACAAGAACTTTCTGTCATTTTTAAAGGAGTTGTAACTGACACTCATCAGTCAGTCCCTCTCCTCCTGCTTGCTTCTTGGCCACAAATTTCTAAGACGCTCTTCGAGTGCCTCTCAGGAAGCAGCAGCCACATTTTCCAGCCACTAGAGAGTAAGGGCTGACCCGCCCTGACCTGCCCAGGGAGCGGCTCCCACCCCAGTAAGAGGAAGCTCCCTGAGGGCCATTGGCACCACCGCCTCGGGTGGTTCACTTGAGAGCGAGTCCCCGTACTAACCTGTTCGGTGATGTAGAGCTGGGGGCCATCTGCGTAACGGAGGGTGTAATACTCCGGGTTTGGCAATGACCACCTAGGTAAGAGAAAACAGTACAGCCTCTTTGGCCATATATACCTGGGGGCCTGTCTAGAAGCTGCAAATAAAGAACTTTCAGTAGAGCTGCTGAAGGGATTGGGTGGTCGGTGTGATGTACGGGAGGGAAAAATCAAAGCTTTTGGTTGAGATATTCAACAGTAACCCCCTCTGCCTTCTGCAGAGACTGGCACCACAAAGGTGGGACATGTAATTCGGCATGGGTCTCAGACCCCACTAGGACCTCAGGTGGGGCACTCCTACAGACTGACAGCAGGTCTTGGGGACATCCCCACCAGCGATCCTTCCGTCGTGGCAGCCTGGGACTGGGGACCCGCCTAACTGCAGGTCCTCGGGCAGGATTTCTTTCAAGGCCTGGCAGTGCCCCTCTGTCTTTAGCCTGTCACTGCCTGCAACGGGGGGCAATTTCAACTCACCCATCACAAACTTCCTTGATGATGGACGCCAGGGGCCGTTTCTGAAAGAGAGGGGGGTGATGGGGATGGGGGCAGAGATCCTTCACCAGCTGCCACATCCTGCTGATGCCAGGGTCCTGGTGATAGGGTCTGCCAGGCAGGCTGAGCCTGGCGCCTGAGCACGGACTTCATCTCTGAGAGCTGTTCTCAAAGAGGAAGCCTCTTGCAGGCTGTGGTGACCAACCTTCCAGAGGGGGGACAGGCCTTGGCTGACTCCTACTCCTGATGCCAGTGGTCCCCACCCCTCAAGACGACCCCTGCCCCGCACTCCCTGACCCCTCATTTCCAGAGCTTACCTGGTCAATTTCAAGGAGCTGCGCATTAGCACCTGGCCACTCGATGGCCACTTTAACGATGTCTGATGGTGGTGGCATCGTTCCCAACGGGGCCTGCCTCTCCAAGACAGACACACAGACACAGCTGCCTGGGGAGAAAGAATCGGAAAGAATGAGTTTGCCTTCGTTTTTCACTTTTGTTACATATTTTGAAAAATCGGAAGGTAGTGTCCAAAGAAACACACAGGACTACTTGCTTTGAGCTTTTTGAGATCACACCACAACCTTTCCTTGGGCCTTTTGTCTCTTTAGATTAAATCGGTTAGTAGAAAAGGGACGAACCTATCTATCCACTGCAGATAAGCCAGCAGCAAGATCTGCAGTGTGACACTTCAGCTGGAGGGCCAGGAGGGCCCTGCGGTAAATGAGCATATTGACTGCAAAGCCATGTCCTGGGACCTCGAGAGGGAGAAACATATGCCCGAAGACCAATAAGAACAGATACAGGCTGTTCCTGGCTGGGTGGTTAAAGGAGCCCCGCCAGCTCTGCGGTCAGCCCTGATCCCAGAGTCAGCAGGGCCCGGCCACAGCTCCCTTGCTTCCTCCCTACTTATTGCTGCCACTCCTTCCCCCTCAAGCCTCCCCTGTGTGGGATGAACAGGGTTCAGAAAATGGGGAAGAGAAGCGGGACAGGAAATGCTATTTTCATCCCAATTCCCCAGGTCAAGGGCTGCCAAGAGAGAAGTGGAGGGAGGTGAGGACACGCTCACAAAGGCCCCACTATCAGAGGACAGGCTTCAGAAGTACCTCTGACCCCACTCCCCTACAACATAAAGGAAAATAAATCATTTTGAACAAGTCTGGAAGATGGGCCCATGTGACCAGTCTCCTAGGCAACTGAGAGCTTAGTGGCGTTCCAGGCAGCAGCTAAAGCGTTCTCTCTCCAAGGTCTGATGAGGGAAGTCGCCCCACTGATGGATGATTTCAATGTGTGTTTACACTCCGTGCCCGCAGTTTCAGGAGAGGCCTCGCTCTTCATCAAAAAGACCTTTTTCCTGTATCCTCCATGTTTAACCACGCACCCGCAATTTCTGCTTCTGAATGGAGACTGCCTGCCTCTCCTGGAACATGCAACACAGCTGTTGCTAAGGTGGTATTCATGGATGCCATCACTTTTTCAGCCCAAGCACAGATGTCAGTTCTCACAGTACTTGTAAGTACAAACCTCTTTGGTGATGGGATACAAGTCCCTTGGACTTCCCAGGTGACGCTAGTGGTAAAGAACCCACCTACCAATGCATGAGACTTAAAGAGACCTGAGTTCGATCCCTGGTTTGGGAAGATGCCCTGGAGGAGGGCATGGCAACCCAATCCAGCATTCCTGCCTGGAGAATCCTATGGGCAAAGGAGCCTAGCAGGCTACAGTCCATGGAGTCACAAAGAGTCAGACACGACTGAAGCGACTTGGCATGTACAAGTCCCTTACCCTACCACCTCACAGGTCTCAGACAGAGGGAAGCTTTCCTGACCATTTCCTGACCAGGGTGGGCTGCTTCAGAAGTTGACTGTCAAAAACACCAGCACTTGGACTTCCCTGGTGGCCCAGGGTTTAAGAATTTGCCTGCCGATGCACGGAACACATGTTTGATCCCTGGCCTGGGCAGATCCCACGTGCCACAGGCAACCAAGCCCGAGAGCTGCAAGTACTGAAGCCCACGCACCCGAGAACCCCAGAACCCGTGCTCCACCACAAGAGAAGCCCAGGCTCCACGACAGGAGCAGCCTCCGCTTGCCACGACTAGAGAAAGCTGGCGAACAAAGACCCAGCACGGACGGACACACACACACACACACACACACACGGTATATTTATATCATCAGCACTGTCAGGACACCGCAGCGCAGAAGAGATGGTTTTTGACGTGCTATCACTTACTTCGTTGAGTTCTGCCAGCAGCCTTATGAATTCGGCAGAACAGGATTATTTGAAGACATCTCCATTTGAAGGTGACAAAACTGAAGCTCAGTGGATTAAGCTCCCCGAGTTCACCCAGCATAAAAGCAGTGAAGGGGACAGATGTGGAGCTGACTTTGGCCAGTGCGCCCCCTGCGCCCCCACCCCCACTGAGCTGGCCTGGATTTCTGCTCGCTACAACTGAATCAAGCCTAAAGGTGAAGTGGGCTGGCCTCATGGCTCTGAGAGCTTTCACAGCTTCTGCAGCTCCAGGCAGAACTTCTCACGTGTGATTTCTATGTGCCTAGACACACAACAAATCTCTGAAAAGAAATGGGCCCAGGTCCTGGTGGAGATGCTCTGCTCAGGTGACAGAGCAAAGCAGGCATGGTACCATGAATCTCTGGATCCCCAGGATACCTTTATCCTTTTCTAAGAGTATCCTTGTCCTATCATTTTAATTTAGATGCAAATAACATATAATAAAATGTGGAGCTTATGTATATATGTGTGTATACATATGTAAAAACATACACACACACACACACAAAACAGAAACACACACACACACCTTTCTGTAACCACCCACCTAAAACAAGACACTAAACATTTCACACCCCCCAAATTTCCCTCCTCCCTTGTTCTGGTCAGCCCCTCACCCACCAGCCCTCCAAGAGGCAACTTCTTTCTGACTTCTATCACCATGGATTTATCCTGCAGCCTTTTGTATTAATATAATACTTCATGTATGTGGAAATGCACAACATGGCCTCTAAGACCATTTGTTATTTAATTTCGTTTCTTCTTCGTTTTTTAACTTTTTGGCCAGAGTGAGGCATATGGGATCTTAGTTCCCGGACCAGGGATCGAACTCACGTCACCTTCAGCAGAAGCACGGAGTCTTAACCGCTGGACCTCCAGGGAAGCCCCTGGTTTCTTCTTCTTTTTAAAATCAGTAGGCCATGTAGGTGCAAGAAGAAGAGTGCTGGGCTGGGATGCTGGTCCCTGCTGAAGAAAGCACCTGGGTTCAGAGCCAGAGGACTTGGGGCCTAGTCACAGCTCTGCCACTGAGTGTCTGGGTGATGAGCACGTGTCCCTTTCAGCCAAGTCTCAGTTTTCCTCTCCCCTGTGAGGAGAGACTGTGGAACTAAAGCACGTGTAATGTGCCTTTTAAGTCTAAGATTCTAAACTAGAGTTAAAATTCCAAATGAAGACTGCCCATTTCAAAGTTCTATGCATAAGAATCTTCACCTTTACTTCAGTGGTACTGCTAAGAAACAAATCATGTATTTTGGAACTCCTAAACAAAGTTAACATTCATTACTGTATTGTACACTTCACTTTGACCCCATATGGTATGTCCTAGGCTGATTATCTCTTTAGTAAAGTCAGCCGTGAGTGATTCTTGTCTGTTCCAAAAATTCACATCCATGTGAAAGCAGGGGGATTTGCAATCACTGGGACTGTTCCAGAAACACTGAAAACCCCTGTTCTCTGCGATTCTGCCCTTTCCCCAAATGCCCAGGCAGCCCACGTGTGTTGGCACTCTCTCCACCCACACCATGGCCTATGGGACCAAGGTGAACACCCACTCTCCACAGACTAATCCAATCTGCTCTCTTGAGCTTAAAAGACACAGGCTACGGGAGGTGGATGTTGACGGGCTCTGAAGCAGAAGGCCAGTCAGCTTCAGAGTGGGGACCAAAGATACGGGAGGCGCAAAAACCACGAGCCTTACAGGGGAAGGAGATGAGCAGACGGCAGCCTAACGCACACAGGACACGGAGCAGGCCCCGAAGGAACACTGGCCGGAACACTGAAGAGCAAAGCCCGCTTAGACAAGTCTAGTTTGTTTACAACAGTTCAGTTACGCGGTGGCTTCGTGGCAGTCATCCTGTGTGTAACAGTAATGTGCAGACGGCCTCTTTACACTTCATCACACACGTTGTGGTGTTACTACTGCTGATGCTCACCTGAACCCTGAACACCATCCCCATTAGACAGATGAGGCAACCGAAGTTCACAAGGGATGAGAATGGGTCTCCCACATGCCTCCTTCCCATCTCTTCTCCACACACAAAAAAAACAAAGAAACCACATCGGACTGGATCTCAAGATCGGATCTTAGGGGGACCTTCCCTGGTGGTCCAGTGGTTAGGAGTTCACCTTCCAATGTAGGGGATGTGGGTTCGATCCTCGGTTGAGAAACTAAGATCCTACACGCCTTGGGGCAACTAAGTTCTGGAGCCACAGTGGAGATCCAGAGCAGCCAAAAAAATAAAAAGACTGGGCCTTGGGACTTCACAGTTGGTTCTCTTCTGTGGCAGCCCTGTGTGATGTTATTCCATTTTACCGACAAGAAATAGAGGCACAGATAAATTAAGTTCCCTGCTCAGCGTCACGCAGCGGGTAAGCAGCACCACCAGAATCTGACCCCAGCCAATCTGGCTGTTTGAAAGCCACATGAAAGCAGGGGGCACTGTACCCACAGCAGGTCCCCCGGGGAGGATGTGGGCGTGCTGGACCTGAAGCTGAAGCACGCCAAGGCTGCACCAACAAGAGCTCACCACGGTGGCAGAAAACGGAGTCCCCTGTCTAAAGAAGGTGACCTCCACTCTCCTGCAAGGGGCTCAGTCCTTCATGGTCCAGCCGGACCTTCCTGGACTAGTTATTTCCACAAGGCAGGGCACGTTCCTCCTCCTTCTCTGTGTCTTTGCACATTTCCTTCCTTCCTTGGGCTGTCAGGAGAGCTTGTATGCAACCTTCAGAGCCCTGCTCAAATGTCACTTCCTCTGCACCAGTCTTGGTGAAGTGAAATAGGACAGGACCCCGTGTTCTCATGGCCTTCTGTCCATAGCTCTGCGAAGGCTCCCAGGCTACCCCATTACAGCTTTAGATTCAGACAGCTCTCTTCCCCACTCTCTCCTCCTGGGGGCAGGTCCAACCCTGCAGCTTCTTCCCTTAGCACAGCATTGTGAGCATCTGTATCTGCTCAAATCCAACAGCTCTGACTTCTCCAAATCCAACAAGCCAGGGCCAGCGGCACACGGAAGGGGGCAGGCACCGGGCGCTCCAGCTGTGTGTTCCATGACCCAGCACCTTCCAACTCCACAGCATTTCCAGCGTTTTCACGTCTAACATCAGATGCGTCTCACTGGAGAATCAGATTTAGCACATCTGACTCCAGTTAAAAGATGGAGGGAAAACATCCTTCTGTCTTTCTCCCCTGGAAACATTAGGAGACAGGAGACTACAAGAGTAATATTCTCCAGGTAACAGCCCCATGGACAGAGGAGCCTGGAGGGGTACAGTCCGAGGGGTCACAGAGTCAGACACGACTTAGCGACTCAACAACAATAACAAACAGCCCGAGGATAAAGGATCTCCTTGTGGGGAACCCTTTCAGGGCTCCTTTGCTTACTCTTTTCATTTTCACTTTAGGAAGGAAGCGAAAATTAGGTCGAAGCAATTCAATAACATTGCAAAATTCTCAGGGTTATAAATAGCCTCTTGCTCTACCTGCTTGGCAGTCCACAGAGTTCAACAGTAAACGGCCAGGATGAGGGAGCTTTGGGTCCACAGCCAGGACTAGAGGGCAAAGAAGTCATCAACCCCTTTCAATTAAATGACTCTCCACCCCACCCCACCCCGCCCCCTTTCGAGTACTACAGACACAAAGATGACTCGGGAAATCGCTGCTGCTGCTGCTGCTAATGCCACCAGCAAGAGAGAGATGGACAGCGATGTGGGGAAGATAATTCTACTCTAAGGCTTGAGAATGAAAGCCCAGGTTTTCAAAGGCGAAGCCAGGGGAAACAAGAGGAAAACAGGACCTTCCGTGTCTCCAGTGAGCCTTCTTTACGTGGCTGCTGGAAGGTGTGCTTATAAAATCAGCACAGTTACAAAAGGCCCCACTGAGCTCCAACAATTAACCACGCCTGTGTGGGGGGTGGGGTGGGAGGACCACTCCTGGGAGCCGGACGCTGAGAGCCCAGCAGAAAGGAAGTGAAAGCCGATCCCTGGCCATTAGTAAGGAATTCAGACTGAAGAAGCCAGAAGGTTCCAGCTCTCCACCCTCCCCCCTCATTCCTAAGGATCAGGGCTGACTGTGCTTTCTGTTTCATTCTTTCGCTTTTGATTCGGTGGGGGAGGCTCGGGGGAGGTTGGTTTCTGTTTCCTGCGATAGAACCCACCGCACCAGAAAAGGGACCAGAGGTCACACCCCTCTTTCTAATCGAGGGTGACAATCTCCACAGAGGCTTCTCCCTCGGACAGCTTCTCAAGTGAGAAGTGACTCAACTTCCCTCGGGTCAGACCCCTGCGTGAAGGTGAGAATCGGGGGTACGGGGAGGGAAGCTGGGTTTGCAGACTCGGATTCTGCCAATCACTGCCAGAAACACCTAGAAGGACCATCACATCAATGGCAGCTGAGGTTTCTCAGTTTTTTTGTCGGACGCAAAACTCACCCAAACGCTTAGTTAAAAGCCACTGACTTAGAGCCACAAGCGTGGTGAGGAACGGTGTGGGAAGACGGGAACTGTCTGGGTTTCTTCTCACATAACACTCGCTCTAAGAACCACCCAGGTCTCTGGCTTAGAAAACTTCTGCAGCGCCCCGTGCTTACAGAATTGCGCTTAGACTCCTCAGCAGGGCACCCGGCTCCTTCCAGTCCCACCACGGACCCTCCTCGAGGATACTCCAAATGTCCTAGCGGACCACCCTGTTCCCTCGACCGCCAGACGCTTCCAAGTCATACTTCAGTCTCAGCCGTTACTGCTTCCATCTGGTCTGGCTGTGCCGCCAGCCTTGTTGAGCTTCAAGGCCCAACAGTCCCTCTTCTGTGTGGCCTTCCTGGTGCTCTGACCTCAGGCAAAGTGAACTGTGCGCATCTTTTACACTCGGTCACGATCCAGCTGATTCACAACTGCGTGTGCAGCCTTTTCTCTTGCTCTTCAGACTGTGACCTGCCCTCCAGCACCACCGACGCTGCTGGGGAGCCCCGGATAACGCAGAATCACTTACTCCAGCCCTGACCCGCTGAACCAGAAGCTGCCTTCAAACAAGATTCCCAGCTGGCTGGCACGCACACGACAGTCTGAGAAGCCAGACTTGAGACTGGTGGTTCTCCGCTCTGGTTGTGCCTTGTCCAGGCCCACCCCGGGTGACTGCAACACCCACCGCCCCACCCCTAGCAGGTGAGTGTGATGGGCAGCCAGGGCTGGGAGCCATAGCTCCAGGCTGCCAGCTGAGGGCAGGGACTCATCAAGTCCGTATCTACTCCTCTGCCCACCTTTCGCCAAGGCTGGCGGCACAGGGCCTGGCACACAGCTGTGCCCATGGAATTCCATGCCAAAAATACCCTTGAAGATGCCCCTGGACCTGGCTGCCTTTAAAAGAGAAACAAAAACTCTAATGACAGAGGACTAGCTGTTGCCTAGAACTCTGCAAATCCCTATAGTCATCGAGGTGGTTGTAGAAGGAGTCAGTGCTTCCAGATCACTTGCCTCAGTTTCCGGAAATGAAACAGACACTGAAATGGAAAAGGGTGAATTGGAAGTCCTGCCGGCCTTCATGGGGCTGTGGTGCTGCAGCGGGGAGGCAGAGCCTGTGTAGGGAGCAGGTATGCTGGGCTGAGAAGCCCTGGGGGATGACTGAAATCCCGGGCTGGGGGCCCAGCTCCTTCAATCCTGACCCCAACAACAGAGCATTGCGCTCACTGGAAAGCTGGGCCAAGCCTCTTGTTTTATGAATACAGGAAGTGAGGTCCAGAGAAGCTGGCAAGGCCCCACCACCAGTCAAAGACAAGAGAAGGCCTCGCCCCTCACTTCTGGGTCAGTCCTCCCCGAGCACAGGAAGCCTGGCCGACAGCTCTGCCACAAGCCCGAGCCTCGCTGGGCCTTAGGTCCTGATCGACACGAGGAGGCTGGACTAGATGTAAGTGAGGTCCCTTCTAAGCTTGACCTTCTAGCACGGCAGAGTAACTTAACTGAGGTTAGGAGCTCGCGTTCTGGGGTGGGACAGACCTAGACTTGTCCAGCTCTAAGAATTTCTTTATCTGTAAAATGGGGATTTCAGTCAACCGACCCTACCCTATAAAGTAGTTGTGAACGATAATACACGTAAATCATTTAAGCATAGTACCTGACCCACAGTAAGCGGAATTCCAACGGTGTGAACTTGACGAAGTTGCAAACACATGGTAACTGTGTCCCTGGCATGACAAAGCCCTGTCTACTGGGCTTTAACATACTGATGACAGAAGGAGAGAACATACGTTAAGGCAATCAGAGAGGGAAAATATAATAATAATGATAACAAATATAACAATCAGATAATAAATATTATAACTATTGTATAATATAGTATAATAATTATATAATACTTAATATTCCTTTCCTAGCAGAACCTTGGAGAGCTTCAGAGTTCCAGAGCAGTGGCCAATACAATGCCTAGCACAAAGCAGGTGCTCAACAAACTTTTCTGCAGGCTCAGTTAAAACTAGTGTGCCTAACGGGTTCACAAATTCTGGCAGCATCTGCATGGGAACTGTAGGAAACTGCAAAGGACCGCCTGCCACAGCCTAGAGGATTTCAAACCCAGCATCTGAAACACACCATGCAGCTGCTACAGCCTCTGCACACCACTGCTTCCGGTCCTCCACTACACTGCACAGTATCAGCCGCTCATCTAGTCTCTCCGTGATCTGGCCTTGTCCTTCTGCATGCCCAGTTGGCATCCTGAAGGTGAGGGCTGTGACCACGCTCCCCAGTCTCCCCAGATCCTGGTCTCACAGTGATGGGGACCTCACTCAGCCAGCTGCTATTGAACCAAACAGCCGGCCTGTTAACTGGCACCTTGTAAGAGATGCTGCGGGCTGGGTACATGTTTCGGCCCGAGGGCCAGGCTGAGTTGGTGCAGGCGCTGAGCTGCGATGACTGGACCCAGAAGCACTGGTTTTGCAGGTTTTTCCCTCAACTGCATCAAACGAGCTTGTTCCTGAGCCACCTACCTAGGTGGTACTGATGCACCCAGCCACACGACTCTGCATGGACAGGCAGAATAAGTACAGACCCACAGGTGCCATTTTGGGGGGAAGAAGTTTAGCCCCCACTTCCTGCACCCCCCAAATCCCCTGGCACCTCCTAGAAGCAGCATAGGGTACAGAAGGACCAAACTCCAGATGAAGAGATTGGGGTCCTGGGCCCCATCTTGCTTCCTCCGCTCACAAACTTTAGGATTGCTGGCAGGCAACATGACTTCTAGGAGCTTCATTATGTTTATTAGTGAAATGCACGTAACAATAATTACCTCAGACGGTTTAAGGCGATTAAATGCCGCAGGTACATAAAGCTTCTAGCACTGCACACCCCTACAAGTGGCTATTGAGCAGCTGATATGTGGTTATCACAAGCTGAGATGGGCCCTAGGTATAAAACACACATCAGATTTCAAAGGTTTATTGTTGTTGTTTAGTCTCTAAGTCGTGTCCAATTCTTTTGCAACCCCATGGACTGTAGCCCACCAGGCTCCTCTGTCCGTGGGATTTGCCAGGAAGAATACTGGAGCAGTTGCCATTTCCTTCTCCAGGGGATCCTCCTGACACAAGGATTGAACCCATGTCTCCTGCATTAGCTGGTGGATTCTTTACCAGTGAGCCACCAGGAAGCCCTTCCCAGGCTTCAGTTCAGTTCAGTCCCTCAGTCGTGTCTGCCTCTTTGCGACCCCATGAACTGCAACACGCCAGGCCTCCCTGTCCAGCACCAACTCCCGGAGTTCACTCAGACTCACGTCCATTGAGTCGGTGATGCCATCCAGCCATCTCATCCTGTCGTCCCCTTCTCCTCCTGCTCCTAATCCCTCCCAGCATCAGATAACACACAAAAATGTTAATACCTCATTAGTAATGTTTTTCTATTGATTATATGTCAAAAGAATATTATTTGAAAATCTACTAGGTTCAGTAAAATGACAAGAAGTAATTTCACTTTTTCCCCTTTGTCTTTTTTTTTGGCTGCTCCGGGACTTAGATGCAGCAGGCAGGATCTAATTCCCTGACCAGGGATCCAACCCAGGCGCCCCCTACACTGGGAGTGCAGAACCTCAGCCAGTGAATCACCACAGAAGTCATTCGCTTTTTTAGTGTGGCTATTAAAACTTTTTAAACCACAAATATTGCATTATATTTCCACTGGACAGCAAGGCTTGAGCACAGAGCCTGGCACAGTTTGTGGAGGACATCAGAGACACCACTCACACCCTGTACCTCTGGCCAAAGCCAAGTCTTCCATTCATATGTTTAACACATATTCACAGTGCCTGGCCCTGGGCAAGATGCAGGAAATACAAGGAGCAAGGATGGACCCTTTCTTTTCCCTTGTGGACCTTACTACCTGGGGGGGAGGGGGTGGGGGGGGAGGGGTGGATAGACAGTCATGAATACGTTCATAAATATATGTCAAACTGCTGCTGTTCAAGTGGCGTGAAGGAGAAGTACAGAGGGTGATGAAAGTGGGGAATTCACTTGCTGGGGGAGTTGGGGACCAGGGATGCCTCTAGAGGAACTGATACTTGAGTGGAGATTTGAAAGATAAAGAGGACTTGACTGGAAGAAGGCAGGGAGGGAAGGTACTTCCTGGGGAGTAGGAAAGAAGGTTAAGGTTGCAGACCCTGATCTGGGCCAGGGCTCGGTACGTAGAAGGAACAAGAAAAGGCCAGTGTGACCAGAGTATTGAGCAAGAAGGGTTAGCAGCCAGAGACTAGGGAGGAGAGGTGGGTGGCGTCCCATCTCCAGAGCTTGGGTGAGGATCTGAAGGTGGTCCTGCAAAGAGGTGGAAGCCGGCCAGTTACAAAGTAAGCCAGCGAACGGATCTGGACAGAATTTTGAAAAGATCCCTCGGGCCTTACAGTCCAGGTAAGAGGCGAAAGAGGTCTGCACTGAGGGGGAAGCGGCAGAGATGCAAGTAAATAAACGGTCTCGGGGAATACAGGGCCGGCCCGGTAGCCGGGGCGGAGTGATGAGCAGGGTCTGTTTGTGCAGGAGAGGGCGGCGGTGTAACGGGAGACTCCCCAGGCTTCCGACGGGTGCCACCCAGCCCCACACACTCCCGGGCTCCGATCGATTCCTCAGCCAGCCGCTCCCCCTCCGGCCACCCTCCTCCCTGCCACCAGCAGCTCGTCTCGCCCCCGGGTTCCATCCTCCCACCCTTCTCCTTCCAGACCCCGCGTCCCCTACTCGGCCTAGCCGCCGCTCCTCAAGGCCTGGTCCGCCCTCTTCCCCACCAGCCAGCCCTTCTGGCTTGGGGACCCGGTGCCCTCCGGTCCCACCCGAGGCCTGCTGACCCCTTCGGGGCTCGTCGAGCCAGCACGGGGCGGCCCAGGCCCGCCCTCTCCAGCCCCCAGGCCCCTGGGCAGAAGCAGGCCTCAGCCCTCCGCCCGTTCCCCGGCCCCGCCCCTCTGGCCTCCGCCCCTCGGGCCAGGTCCCACTTCGCAGCCCGGCGCGCCCTGGCCCCAGGAGCGCCCCACACTCACCAGGGCGCCGACCAAGGCCCAGCTCCAGCGCCGAGGTCCCCCAGCCGCCGGTCCGCTAGCCTCCCGCCTCCCCGGCCCTCCCGGGACTCCGCCCCGCGCACGCCGACCCGGGCTCCTATTGCTCCGTTTCGCCGTCACGCTGAGTTCTCTTTCTTTAATTGGGCGGATTGCCTGTCACTCAAAACAGGGAGGGCCCAACTGCCGGGGCGGGGAAGAGAAAGCCGCTGGTCCCCGCCCGGCTGCCGGAGGCCTCTTAAAGGCGCAGGCTGCTTCTCCCGCCTCGGGCTATGGATTTTGGAGACATGGGATTCCCTCCCCGCGCCCCGCCTCAAATGCAAGAAGCAGCCTTTCCTCCCCACATTCCCCTGCTCCCCGAAACTTTTCTTTTGGCACAGCCTGGGTCCCAGGTGATCAATCAGAGGTTTTGAGGGCTAGGATGTCCTCTAATGGCACTCGGCCGGGTGCCCAGCAGGCATGGAACGCACTCAGCAGTGGGATAACTGTGGTTTGGAGAACTGAGTGGGAGGTGACAGTCGTGTCAGAGGCTGTGAGCAGCCGCGGCTGCTCACCACCGAGCTGGAGCTAATTATACCCGCACCCAGGGCTGACCGTGGGCGCGGAGCAGAGGCAGAGGGGGTACAGCTCAGCCGTACTGCTGGTAGGGACCCGTGGGAGGTGGTAATTTGTCACTGCACCTGCAGATCGGAGCCGGGCCCTGCGCCAGGGCCTCTCTCGTGCTGCCTCCCTTTTACACGCACAGCAACTCCGATCGATGTAGGTATGAAATGGGTCCCCTGACCGTGCAGCTAGTGATGGGCAGAGCAAGACTCCGGCCTGTGCTTGACTGATTCTAAAGTCAATGCTTTAACCATTATGTCTCACAGATCCTTACAACCCCCTAAGGGATGGGTATTTTGTTGTCCCTTTTACAGATGCTCAACGAAGAGAGGAAATAATGAAACTGATACTCAGCAGAGACTAAATAAGGACTCCCATTTATATGGCACTTTACACTCTGCAAAGCATCTGAAAAGCAGTTTTACATATATTGTTTCATTTGATCCTCAAAACATCTTGGAATTGAAGATGACCTTTATTAGTCCCCTTTTACTAGTGAATACAATGATGCTCATGGAGGTTGTGGCTTAGTAACAGCTAATGTAGCACAGCCCTTGCAGAAGTCATCAGCAAACTTTCCATCAATATCCAGATAGTAAATGCTTTTGGCTATACAGCCTCTGTCAAAACTATTCAACTCTGCTGTTGGACTGTGCAAGCAGCCACAGACGACATGTAAACCAGTGAGGGTGGCTGTGTTCCAATGCAACTTTATTTACAAAAAATAGGTGTTGACCTGTGGCTGTACTTTGCCCACCCCTTGCCCACCAAAGCTTTTAGTAGACCATTGCTTTGAGAGATCTTCACAGAAGACTGTTATTACTCAGGCTGTTCTTTTTAGTTATTAATGAATTACTCTTGACGTTATTATCCTCATCATTTTACAAAGGAGAAACTGAAGGTTTGGCAAGGTTAGGGATTATATTTGAGGTCAACTCAGGAACTAGAACTCAGGTCCAGCTTTCCTCATTCCCAATTTCATCTTCCATCTACAGAAATTGTTGGAGGAACGCATGAGAGTTCCACCTTGGTCACAGTTCAGTTCAGTATTTCAGTTGTTGTCTGACTCTTTGCGACCCCATGGACTGCAGCACACCAGGATTTCCTGTCCATCCCCACCTCCTGGAGCTTGCTCAAACTCATGTCCATTGAGTCGGTGATGCCATCCAACCATCTCATCCTTTGTCATCCCCTTCTCCTCCTGCCTTCAATCTTTCCCAGCATCAGGATCTTTACCAATAAGTTGGTTCTTCACATCAGGTGGCCAAAATATTAGAGCTTCAGCATCAATCCTTCCAATGAATATTCAGGACTGATTTCCTTTAGGACTGACTGGTTGAATTTCCTTGGTCTAGCAGACCTTTTTTCCTGTCCCATTACAAGATGACAGACCAAGTTCATTTTCCCTCCCCAGCCTTGGGTGGTAATAACTCCTGCAGCTCCGTTCTTCAGGAACATTCTCCCACTTCTTCCTGCCTTATTCATTTACTGTAGCCCATAAACACCTCTCCCTCCCTGAGCCCCCACACCAAGCAGCTTTTTATTTTTATCATTTTTAAAAAAACTTATAATTTTATATTGAAACATAGGTAATTAACAATGTTAGTGTCAGGTGTACACCAAAGTGATCAGTTATACATATGAGTATTGATATCTATTCTTTTTCAAATTCTTTTCCCATTTAGATTGTTACCTAACACTGAGCAGAGTTCCCTGTGCTATACCTTAGGTTCTTGTTAGTTATGGATTTTAAATATATCACTGTGGACATGTCCATCCCAAACTCCCTCACTATCCCCTCACTCTTCTGCCCTGGTAACCATAAGTTTGTTCTCTAAGTCTGTGAGTCTGTTTCCCTAGTAGCCTTTGTTACTGAGAATAGACTCTGCTGGGAAATAGACTCCATGTGGGCAATGGCTTTGGTGGAGTCTGCTAGCTGCCTGCCAAAACCCCTTCTCCCAGCCTTTCATAGTGAGAGAGCTGCCTAGCTAAGCTTCCCTTCCCAGCCTCACTTACAGTTAAGAACGACTGGGTAGGGACCTCCCTGGTGGCCCAGTGGTTAAGATTCCCTCCTTCCAATGCAGGGGGCCCAGGGTTAATCTCTGGTCAGGGAGCTAGATGCCACATGCCACTCAACTATGACCTGGCGCAGCCAAATAAATTTTAAAAAATGAAACAAAAAAAGACTGGGGAAGTTTTTGCCAGTGGAAGTGATGTATGAAACTTCAGGGAAGGCCTTTGGGCCTGGCTCCTCCCTGCTCTTTCTTCTCTCTCTAGCTGGGTCCAGTCTTGACCTTGTGATGATTATAACATGCTGGAAAGGACCACATGAAAGGACCACCACATAGAAAGTTCTGGGGTCCCTGGATAGATCACATAGAGAGAAAGCTACGGGCAGACCTGGAATAATTCTAGGTCACCTTATGCTCTTATGTGAAAGAAAAGTAATCTTTGTTCTTTAAGCCATTGACTTTTTTGGGGTGGGAGGGTACATATCTGTTTGCTAGAACCAGCCCTGCACTTACACAACCCCGAGAGTGAAAGCTTCCTTAAATTTTGTGCCCCGGGTATCTCACTTGCCTCACCCTAGTCTTAGCCCTGTTCAGTACACATTTAGTCAAGGAATAAGTCATTCCCTTTAGCTTTACAATACTTCGTCTCCTCACCCTCCCACCCCCTCAAGCGTAGGTTCTTTAATTGCAAGTCTCAGGAACCAACTCTGGCTAACTTTAGCAGAAAAGGAGTTTCTTGGCAGGCTAGTGGCAATTCACAGAGGTGACAGGAAGCTGGAGGACTAGGCTTAGAAAAGGACAGAGCCTGGAGATGCTTTGGGTGTTTAGGTAGCCAAAATGAATTCATTCCGCCCTCTTCTCCCCTTTTTTGATCAGATCTTTCTTTGATCAGAGTCAAGGTCCCTGGAGCAAGAGTCTAGCTGGCTGGGCTCAGATGACATGCCCAGCTAAGAAAACATTGCTTAGCTAAGGAAGGCAGGCACCCTGATTGACAGCTCCACCAAGGCTGCTACACAAGGCAAGACTTCTTCAGATCCCTCCATCTCCACTCCCAGCTGAGACCCCGGCATTTCAGACCAGGTGCCCTGTTTTCAGGCTGAAATCAACTAGAAGTACCTGAAGCTGAATGTCATCATTATACGAACCCAACACAATGTCTAGAAGCCAATATGGCATGATAGTTATGATGGGCCTTGTAATTATACAAGAGCCCTTTGTAACCTCACAGACCTGCAAGACCAAAGAAAGAGCCCAGAGACAGAGACAGCAATAGTTTATTGTCTCTTACACAAGGGCTTTCTTGGGGGCTCAGTGGTAAAGAATCCACCTGCCAAGCAGAAGACTTGGGTTTGATCCCTGGGCCTGAAAGATCTCCTGGAGAAGGAAACAGCAACCCACTCCGGTATTCTTGCCTGGGACAAGTGGAGCCTGGCAGGCTACGGTCCATAGGGTTGCAAAAGAGTCAGACACGACTTAGCAACTAAACAACTCTTACACAAAGGGTCCTGGAATGACACCTTACTGTGTGTGGCAGATGGTGGGCATGGTAGCAGTCTTCACTACTTTGTTGGAGGAGGAGGTGACCGTTTATAGGGGGAATTGATGCTAGGTGGGAGCATTAGTTACTAGGGTCTAATTAAGCCCCATAATTAAGAGAATTGGATATTCATGTGAATGAAACGGGGCCAGGTTGAGCAGGGGATATACAGAGAGCAAGAGAGCTGCCGTCTTAAATGGCCTAACCACACAGGCCAAGCTGTGTGTGCTCGGGTACGTTACTAGATCTTTCTGAGGCTCAGTCTCCACATCTGTACAATGGGGATAATAACACTATCGACCTTGGTGGATTGTCATGAGAATTCAATGAAATACAGTAAATGTCCAACACTTAGCAGGGTGCCAGGCACATAATATGGAGAAGGAAATGGCAACCCACTCCAGTATTCTTGACTGGAGAATCCTGTGGACAGAGGGACCTGGCGGGCTACATACAGTCCATGGGGTCGCAAAGACTCAGACACAACTGAGCGACTAAACAGCAACAGCAGGAAGATAAGTGCTCATTAAGTTGTATGTAATCTTCAAAATTATGGTCAGCCCTCAGTAAGTATTCACTGTATTCTTTTAGTTCCTCTAAAGTTACATCTGAAACTGGAGCATATGGAAATACTTCTCTAATCCTCTGACGACCCACATTTGTGTAGTCTGTCATCCCCTTTGGGGCCTCAATTTCCTCCTTACCCAGCTCACAGCCTTACCCCTGGTCTTCACTATAATCATGCCCTTGTGTTTGCCCTCAACCTAAATCACCATATGTTACACCTATGCCCAGCAATGGACTGGGGCCAGAGAAAAATACAGACCCTCACATCAGTCCTCCAGAGGAGACGATTCCTTATTCTTAACTGATGACCTTATCTCTCTGACAAAAGAGAAAAAAGAAAGGCAAAGAAACAATAAGAAGAAAACAACCTCATCTTCTCACTGCAAATCCATCCATCTGCTTGCATCAGAGCCTGAATGCTTTGCATCCTTCTCGGATCCTCCGTAAGGGCGATCCTGGAGGAGGAGGTGTATTTCATCTCCTGTCACCTAATCAGAAATGTTACTTTGGTAGTTTTCTCCTCTCCCTTGCAGACCAATGCTGTGGTTATTCCCATCAGCATCCACCTATGCCATACGGTGGTCCACCTCTAGAGTGCTGGGGGTGCTTAGACAAAATCTTCACCATCATCTTCAAGACCTCAGATGATCTGGCAGTTGATTTCTTCCCACTCTCCTCCTAGCTCACTCTACTTGAGTCTCATAGGTCTAATCTCCCGTTCCTTGATCAGTTTTTTCCTACCTCTCTGCCTTTGCACCTGCTGTTCCCTCTCCTGGAATGCTCTTCCCCCATCATCACATGGCTTACTTTTTTACTTTATTGAGGTCATAGGCTAATACCTCCTCAGGCAAGTCTTCCCTGACCACACTATCATTTGTAATCCAGCTCCTCCAACCCCACTGTTTCCTTATCCTGCTCCAATCTCTTTTATAGCACTTGATGTCACATTGCTGTTTTGTTTTATGACTTTCAGTTTGGTTGTAGACTCCACGATAGCAGGGATATTGACAATCTTGTTCCTGGCCATCTCCCCAGGACCTAGAGCATGTGTGTGCATGCAAAGTCGCTCAGTGGTGTCCGACTCTTTGTGACCCTATGGACTGTAGCTGGCCAGCCTCTTCTGTTCACGAGATTCTCCAATCAAGAATATTGGAGTGGGTTGCCGTGCCTTTCTCCAGGGAATCTTCCCAACCCAGGGATCGAACCCACATCTCTTATGTCTCCTACACTGGCAGACGAGTTCTTTATCACTAGCGCCACCTGAGAAGCCCACCTATAGCATGTCTAGTACGTAATGCATGGTCAATAGCTTACGTGTTGCATCATCGAATAAACAAAAAGAAATCACGGTTAACTGGTCTCTATGAACTTGACTTATGCTATGTTTGAATCTTCCTAAACACTCAGAAATTAAGCATGTTCCTTCCTTCTCACAACAGTAATTGTTGAAATATGATTCCTGACACCATATCAGAAGGGTTTCTTTTTTTTTTTTAGAAGGGTTTCTGACATGGCGGCTCATAATCGAAACCAATGTGTATCTGCTAATAGAAATAGAATTCGTATTTATTACGGGCCTACTATGGGCCAAGACATGTTGGGCGCTGTTATGCACATGATCTCACCTTAAATGGCCAACTTTCTATGAAGCACTGCTGCTGCTGCTAAGTCGCTTCAGTCATGTCTGACTCTGTGTGACTGCCATTTCCTTCTCCAACACATGAAAGTGAAAAGTGAAAGTGAAGTCGCTCAGTCGTCTGACTCTCAGCGACCACATGGACTGCAGCCTACCAGGCTCCTCCGTCCATGGGATTTTCCAGGCAACAGTACTGGAGTGGGTTGCCATTGCCTTCTCCAATGAACCACTAGGGTGCCCATTTTACAGATAAGAAAGACTGAGGTTTAGAGATGCAAAGAAACTTGCCATGCAGCTTGTTTGGTACCCAAGTCAGTCTGACATCAAAGTACATGACCTTTTCATACTCACCACTGAAAACAATACACCTGGGCATTTCATTCTTTGTCAAACACTTGTTAGGCTTGGATAGAAAAGATTTCGTGCCAAGGTCTCTACATGATTTATCTCACTTGATCCTCACGTTCCCATGAGGTGCAGACTCATTACCTTTATTAGACAAATGAAGAAACTGAGGCACAGAGAAATTCAGACATTTGTCCAGGGTTAATTCGTGGAGTGGTGAAGCCAGTCTTCAAATACAGGTCGAATTCCAAGGCCTGGATCTCTTGTGCAATATTGTACCCCCTATCTCTCTGACTCAGAGGAGAAAAATGACTAAAACAGGCGAATAAAAGCATCATTAAGAAAATTCATGGTGACTTGGTTTTTAAGTGGGAAGCAAAGGGCAGGAGGCAGACAGCCAGTCTAGCCTCAGCTCTTGCAGGTTGGGGGTTCACATCACTCACGATAACTTCATTTGCGAAGATCGCTCTTCCAGGAACTGGGGCTTATCTTGTGTTTGTGTGAGTGGAGGCGGAGCCGGGGGTGGGAGGTGAAGACCCTGGTGAGCAGTCAGCTGTCAGCCCAGGCCAAGGACCGACTCCAGCCGCTTGTGTGAGACTAGCGCCCTCTGCTGGCCCAGGAAATCATCTACCAACATCTACAGCTCTGTGGGTGGGTGGGCGTGTGTGGGGGGGGGAGGGGCGGTCAGGAAGGCATCAGGGGAATGAGACATTCAATGAGATTTGCAAAATAGCACACCTAGTAGATAAAAATAATAGTTACCACTTACCAGTGTGACATTAGGGTAGGGACAGGCCCTGTTTTAAGGATTTGCGGCTGTGCTTAGTCGTTCTGACTCTTTGCAACCCCATGGACTGTAGCCCGACAGGCTCCGCAGTCCATGGGGATTCTCCAAGCAAGGACACTGAAGCGGGTTGCCATGCCCTCCGCCACGGGATCTTTCCAACCCAGGGATCGAACCCAGATCTCCCGCATTGCAGGCAATTCTTTACCGTCTGAGCCACCAGGGAAGCGACATTAATTTTATTTGCTCCTAGGGACTTTTACATACTGTATCTAATTGAACCTTCACCTCGACCTGCTGAAGTAAGAATTCTGATTATTATTGCTCCCATTTTTCACAAGCGGAAACTGAAGCACAGAGAGTTAAAGTCATCTGCTGTATGGCTATTATGTGGCGAATCTGGGGCTTGAACAAGTGGACTAAGCCTTGGCGTCCGTGCTCTGGAAACCTCTACGTGGCCATTCTTTGTGCCGCGAGCGCCCCCTGGCAAGTCCCCTGTAAACAGCCACACCGAGGGCGGACCCACAGTAATGGCTCAACAATTTCTTGGAAAATGGTGAGCCTGCTAGGATTTGCTGCTTTCTGGACCTGAGCTGGGGCACGGAAGGTTGCAGGTTCTTCCTGAGGACTAGTCTTACAACCCGCTGCATCCCTCTGAACCGGAGATAAGCCCCTGGCCAGCGCTAAGCTTGGCCCCATGGATCCACTTCAGGAACAGAGAAGCCGAGAATCCTAAATAATAATGTGAAATATTTAACAACCAGTGAGGCATGAAGGCTGACGGATCAGAACCGACAGCTCCTGGAGAAGATCCCTAGGAGCTCTGTCCCTCCCCCCTTCCCATATGGACACCGCTGCTTTAATCCTTTAGTTACTGGACGGTGGGGAGGTGGAGGGGTCAGTGGTGGAGCGAGAGCTCAGAGAGGCTGGGGCTGCGGAGGAAACGCTGAGGGGTTTGAGGCATCTACTATTTGCCAACTAATGTGGGGGAATTTTACTACTTTAATGGTTGCTATGGCTATGCGGGCTGAGTAATGCTGTCTTTACTGTGGGTCCTCAGGCTGGTTGCTTGATCTCTCTGAAATGTATTATCCTCATCTCTAAAATAGGGATAAGAGTGGAAATTGACTCATGGGGCTGGTGAGGGAGTTATATGAGGTGAAAGCAAGTAAAGGTCCTGCTTGTAGCTCTGAGTAGGCGTTCAGTGATGGGGGTTGTCATGGCTAAACGGATGTGTAGTGTGTGTGTGTGTGTGTGTGTCTGTCAGGTGTGTGAGGAGAGTGAAGCAGCCTTGTTGACCCAGGGCCCCTTTCTCTCACCATCCCTTGCCTTCATCACTTTAAGTGTAAGCCCAGCCCTGGAGATCAGAGCTTGGGTGTGAGGCGTGGGTTCTTTTATTGGCTGACGCTTCTTTTGCTCCTGGAGACACCTCCGTGAGTGTTCCTGAACTGGCTTGGTTTGTCTGGAGCAGCTCCTTGGTTGTTGAGAAGCTGGAGTGGCCGTGATAGAAGTGAAGACCCACCCTCAGGACTTACCTGGCGGTCCAGTGGTTAAGGCTCTGTGCTTCCACCACAAGGGTCATGGATTCAATCTCTGATTCCCGGTCAGGGAGCTATGGCATCCAGGGGCCTGTATGCCTCCTGGCATGGCCAAAAGACTTAAAAAACAAAGCAAAACCCACCCTTGCCAGAGAACCTGGCCATAGAGGTGTGGCTGGGGGAAGAGCCCAGCTGGAGGGGCTCCTGTTTATTGTAGAGGTTATCTGTTCCTTCTGCAAATATTTGTCAGGTGCTCAGTGTATGCCATTCACGGGTTATATAGAGTGAGCAAGACTAATGTGCCCCCTGCCCTCAGAGCGTTCACCGTCCCGCGGTGGAGATAGCAAACAAACAAGCAACTAACTAAATTAATTAATTAATTAAAAACATTATTATAAACAGGGATAAATGTTCTAGGAGAATGATTAGGCTCAGTTCAGTTCAGTCGCTCAGTCGTGTCTGACTCTTTGCGAACCCACGGACTGCAGTATGCCAGGCCTCCCTGTCCATCACCAACTCCCGGAGCTTGCTCAAACTCATGTCCATCGAGTTGGTGATGTCATCCAACTATCTCATCCTCTGTCGTCCCCTTCTCCTCCTGCCTTCTATCTTTCCCAGCATCAGGGTCTTTTCAAATGAGTCAGTTCTTCGCATCAGGTGGCCAAAGTATTGGAGTTTCAGCTTCAGCATCAGTCCTTCCAGTGGCTATTCAGGATTGATTTCCTTTAGAATGGACTGGCTGGATCTCCTTGCAGTCCAAGGGGCTCTCAAGGGTCTTCTCCAACACCACAGTCCAAAAGCATCAATTCTTCAGCACTCAGCTTTCTTTATAGTCCAACTCTCACATCCATACATGACTACTGGAAAAACCCTAGCTTTGACTAGATGGACCTTTGTTGGTAAAGTAATGTCTCTGCTTTTTAATATGCTGTCTAGGTTGGTCATAGCTTTTCTTCCAAGGAGCAAGCATCCTTTAATTTCACGGCTGTAGTCACCATCTCCAGTGAGTCTGGAGCCCAAGAAAATAAATCTCACTGTTTCCATTGTTTCCTCATCTATTTGCCGTGAAGTGATGGGACTGGATGCCATGATCTTAGTTTCTGAATGTTGAGCTTTAAGCCAGTTTTTTCCCTCTCCTCTCACTTTCATCAAGAGGCTCTTTAGTTCTTTTCTTTCTGCCATAAGGGTGATGTCATCTACATGTCTGAGGTTATTGATATTTCTCCCGGCAATCTTGATTCCAGCTTGTGCTTCATCCAATCCAGCGTTTCTCATGATGTACTCTGCATAGAAGTTAAATAAGCAGGGTGACAGTATACAGCCTTGACGTACTCCGTTTCCTATTTGGAACCAGTCTGTTGTTCCCTGTCCAGTTCTAACTGTTGCTTCCTGACCTGCACACAGGTTTCTCAGGAGGCAGGTAAGGTGGTCTGGTATTCCCATCTCTTTCAGAATTTTCCACAGTTTATTGTGATCCACACAGTCAAAGGCTTTGGTGTAGTTGATAAAGCAGAAGTAGATGTTTTCCTGGAACTCTCTTGCTTTTTTGATGATCCAGCAGATGTTGACAATTTGATCTCTGGTTCCTCTGCCTTTTCTAAAACCAGCTTGAACATCTGGGAGTTCACAGTTCACGTATTGCTGAAGCCTGGCTTGGAGAATTTTGAGCATTACTTTACTAGCATGTGAGATGAGTGCAATTGTGCGGTAGCTTGAGCATTCTTTGGCATTGCCTTTCTTTGGGATTGGAATGAAAACTGACCTTTTCCAGTCCTGTGGCCACTGCTGAGTTTTCCACATTTGCTGGCATATTGAGTGCAGCACTTTAACAGCATCATCTTTCAGGATTTGAGATAACTCAACCGGAATTCCATCACCTCCACTAGCTTTGTTCATAGTCATGCTTCGTAAGGCCCACTTGATGTCTCATTCCAGGATGTCTGGCTCTAGGTGAGTGATCACACCATCGTGGAGATCTTTTTTGTATAGTTTTTCTGTGTATTCTTGGCACTTCTTAATATATTCTGCTTCTGTTAGGTCCATACCATTTCTGTCCTTTATTGAGCCCATCTCTGCATGAAATGTTCCCTTGGTACCTCCAATTTTCTTGAAGAGATCTCTAGTCTTTCCCATTCTATTGTTTTCCTGTTTCTTTGCATTGATCACTCATTTCCCCACATTTTAGCAATGGAAGGAGGAGGGTTGCAGTCTTGGATGTCCTCTCTGAGGAAGTGATGGTTATACTGAGACTTGATGGCTGAATAGCAGTTTTCCAGGTGAAGGGGAGAGGGTTCCTAGCAGAAGGGCCAGCAATGTGGGAAGACCAGGAGGCAGGCGAGACCCAACTTGAACTGGGTCATTAGACTGTAAAGGAAGGAGGAGAGATGGGCAGGGAGAAGCCAGTTAACACAGGTCTTGTCAGCTCTGAAGTAAATAGTTTCAGTTTTGTTCTATGTCCAGTGGAAATCCACAAGAGGATTGGAAGCAGGAGAATGACAAGATCTTTGACAATTCTGCAAAAAGATCTCTTGGGTGCTGTGATCTGGCTATGTTGAGAATGGCTGGTAGGGTTCAAAGATGGAAGCAGGAAGACTAAATGCGATGTGAATATTAAAAGCCTGCAGACTCCTAGGAGAAGACTGATTTTTCTATAGCCCTAGGGATAAATAACCACCAGAACTGGTCTTCAACCTGTCTAACAGGTCAAGGGCAACTCACCTCACTGATCCTGCCTCTGAAACCAGCCAACCAGTGACAGTCTGTGCTTTGAAAACCAGCCAACCTGCAGCAGCTTCACTGAAATGAACATGCTTCTAAGGCTGGCATTGCCCTAATCCCACTTTTGGAAACAATGCAATCCCAAAACAAACTTTTCCCAAAACCTATGTAGGATTAACCATTTGCTTTGCTCATGAGACTATGCTGAGCAACCGAGTGTTCCTACATGCAAGGAAGCAATAAGTTCAGCTGGTTACAATACAGATTGATGGTCTGACCCTGCATCAGAGCTCTTTACAGTCATCCTGGCTACAGATGATGATGGTGTGTCCTCTTGTGACTGCTGAGACTGTCTTGCTGGGCTTTTTGCTGCTGGCTTTCGCTGGTCCAGGCTTCAGTGGCTGACCAATCTTCTTTTGAAGTTCACTCTCTCCCTTTGGAGGTTTTAGGCCTTCATTTCGGCAGTCACCTCTTGGCCCCAGGGGATGCTACCCCCTCTTTGAGCAAGAGGTATGGGTCATGGTCTAATCAGGAGTTGGAAACCACACCAGTTATTTAAGAGAGATATATTGATATAAAGAATTGTTAATGAGATATCAAGTTGTTAAGTAGGCATCTAAAAAAGGATCAAAAGAACTCTTAAGTTCTCACGGAGGTAATGACTGCAGGAAACGTCTATTACCTCTAAGGATCAAGGAACAAAGGAAAGACAATGACATTATTAAAACCAAGAGATGGTTTCAGAAGCCTATGAGGACAGTCCCTGGCCAGCTTGTGCTGGTGTCTGAGCTCAGAGGAGGGACCTTGAGGGTGGGATGCTGACCTTTGAGGGGGAGCCGCTCCCCCGGGGGCTGGATGTCCCTTGTGGTTCAGTGGTTAAGATTCATGCTCCCAATGCGGGGGGCCTAGGTTCCATCTCTGGTCAGGGAACTAGATCCTGTGCGCCTCAAGTAAAGATCCTGCATGTTGCAACTAAGACCCAGCACAGCAAAAACAATTATAATAGACTTCCCTGGTGGCTTAGACAGTAAAGAATCCACCTGCAATGCAGGAGACCCGGGTTCCATTCCTGGGTCGGGAAGATCCCCTGTAGAAGGGAATGGCTACCCTCTCCAGTATCCTTGCCTGGAGAATCCCAGGGACAGAGGAGCCTGGTGGGCTACAGTCCATGGGATCGCTAAGAGTCAGACACAACTGAGTGACTAGCACTAACTAAAATTATGTTTTTTTTTAAAAAAAGTTTTCCCCATGTGTTAAAAAAAAAAAAAACAACCTTGCAAACTGGAATCAACTGGTGTTACAGGAAGAAATGTAGGTGTGTGTATTGTACTCAGTCTGACTCTTTGGGACCCCATGGGCTGTAATCAGCAAGGCTCCTCTGTCCATGGAATTCTCCAGGCAAGAATACTGGAGTCGGTTGCCATTTCCTTCTGCAGAGAATCTTCCTGACCTAGGGATTGAACCATGCCTTTTGAGTCTCCTGCAATGGTGGGCAGATTTTTTTTTTTTTTTACAACCAGCATCACCTGGTAAGCCCCAAGTGATGAGAGGAAGAAACAGGCATGCCCAGGGTGAACATGGGATGCTGGGGTGATGCTCTCAGGAATCACACAAAAGGACATAAGAAGAGTTCCTTTTCCTCTTCCAGGCTTGCAGCTCCTGCCAGGACACTCTCCCCACTTAGCAGAGACTAGAAGGGGGCTGCTGGCAACGCTGCAGAGCGTTTCCAGAATCCCAGCGCCAGCATCACAAAGCAGAGCATGGAAAGGTGGGTCTGGTGCTAAGACGCAATAGCTTGATAGCTGAACAGGTAACATTCTGCATCTGTCTCTAGACTGTGTTTTGGCTTGTCTTAGCGTTTCCTTATCAGAGGGCAGCCTTGTTTCTAAGATTTTGGAAGTCACCTCAGATTTCTCTTATTGCCCCCTCTCCAGTGGTGGGCACAGGTGCACGCACAGATTAGTTGATTCCCAGCAAAGAAGGGTGATGCCTCCGGTGAACAAAGGAACACAGAAAGTGGGCAGTGGTGTGAGTTCAGCCCGAACGGTTCACATCCCTGGAAGTGGCCACTGTGCCTTTGCATTCGCGCTGAAGGATGGGTGATAGGTGGCATTCCAACAGCTTAGACACAGGCCCTGGAAGGCCTGTGTTATAGACGAAGAAACTGAGGTTCAAAGCACCCACTTCTTGAGTCAGAACAAACTCCATCTGTCTGACTGCTGACCCGAGATGCCTAAACTTCTGCCTGGCAACTAGAGCTTGTAATTTCTTTGGGTTTCTCATCCTATAAAATGGGGATAATGACATCTGCCTTTTGGGTGGTGATGAGGATTAACTGGCTTCATATATTAAATACAAACATAAAGCCATTTTGGGAGACAGATGCTGGACAGATTCCCACTTTCCACTCACCAGCCTGCCAATTTGTAGTTCAAGTTCGTGCCTCAGCAAAGGGATAAAGCAGTCCCTGTCGCGGATCTGGGGGTGGGAGGGGTGGGGGTGCTCTCACTTGGTTGAGAAAAACCAAGAATGTAAAATCCTTGAATGTCACCGTCTCAGCGAATACTAATAATAGGGTAATAATAATAATGATAATATGCTCCCATTTAACGAGTGCCTACTATACATGTGTCAGGTATTTCACATTATTATTCTGCTCTGTGTATTCATCCAATAGGTATTTAGCTCACTACGTGCCAGGCATCATGTTATATTAACTCTAATCATCACAGTGAAACCGAGTGGTAGGTCTTATTATTCTTGTTTAATAAATGATAAAACTGAGTTGACAGAGCACACAGACCAGGCTGTATAATAAGTGTCACGAATATCCAGCGTCGAAGAGCCGAGTACATTAAATTTTTTAAAAGCTCCCCAAAGCATTGTAAATGAAAATGTTTCATTAAAAAAAAACAAAACTCTTTTTAAAAAGTAAACATATCTCAATAGATAGGTTAAAGAGCAAAATGGGTAGAAGAATTAGTGAGCCAGATCAAGCCAAGGGATTCTCCCAGAATGCAGTGCAAAAGAAGTCATCGATGAGAAGTATGAACAAAGCGTTAACAGACAGAGGCACAAGTTCACTGTCTGCTTAATGTGAGCTACAGAATGAAAGCAGAAGAAAAAGGAAGGAGGGAATCCCCAAGGCAAGGCGATAATTCAAGGCATTTTCTTAGGATTTAAATACATGTGCTCTTACATCAAGAAAACCTAGTTACAGGTCCTGTGCAGCTCGCAGGAACTACTTCCCGCGATTTACAAGAAGACTGTCAAAAGACCTACATCTAAGCATATCGCAGTGGAATTTCAGGACCCTGAGCATGAAAAGAAAGTGGAGAAAATTAGGCTGGAATGAGAATACAGTGGACATCAGGCTTCTCATTTGCAACTTTGTAAGCAAGAAAACACCAGAATGATGTCTTCAAAGTTCCCTGGTGAAAGACTTGTGAATTTAGGATTCTTTATCCAACTAAGCTACCAAGCAAATGTGAGGGTGTCACAAAGACACTTTAAGACACAAATGGACTAAAATTGTCTGTAACTCTGAGTCCTTACAGAACAGCAGTTCTCACCGGGGTCCTGCTGGCATCTGGAGTGAAACAATTGATCATTCTGTGCACACACTTAGTGTCCTTCACGGCCATCCACTAAATGCCAGTGGCGTTCCTCCTTAGTCACTGTGATGATTCAAAACACCCCTACATTGGAAGGGGGTGCAGTATAGCCACTGGTCGAGAACCCATTGGTGTAGACGGTAAACTTCAACAAAGAGAAAATGAATCCAGGAAGAAACCACGTGACATAAGAAGCACAGGTAAGCAAGGAAACCAAAAAAATAATGTTAAAGTCTAAATAAATAAATTTATTTACAAGTTAATCAAAAGCTAAGATGATAACCCATGGGGTCTCAAAGAGTTGGACACGACTGAGCGACTTCACTAACCTAAGATGATAACATGGGGTGGAGATACATAAGATTTGAGAAAGAGGTAGGGGATTCTCATTTTATTTAGTTGGAAGACAGATATCGTGGAGCCTGATGGGCTGCCATCTATGGGGTCGCACAGAGTCGGACACGACTGAAGCAACTTAGCAGCAAGCTATGGGACTTCCCTGGTGGTCTGGTGGCTAGGACACTGTGCTTCCAACACAGGGGGCCTGAGTTCAATCCCTGGTCAGGGAACTAGATCTCACATGCCACATGCCACAACTCAGACCCAGCATGACCAAAAAATTAAAAAGGAATGTGTTTAACAATGTGTGTCAAAGATATAAAGATAATAGGAACAGAGTATATATTTTCCAAGTCATTAGAAGGAGAATTAATTGAGAGCAAATAAAATGTTATCAACTAACCAAAAAGCAGGGGTGAAAAAGAAGCATGAAAACAGCATATGCAATAGAAAATCCATGATAAACTGGTAGAACATGTGCAAATATATCTGGAGTCATAATAAATTTATGAAATTATATAACTATATTAATACATTAAATCCAATATTAAAAGACAAAGACTCTTAAACTGGGTTTGAAGCCAAACTGCATGATGTTTTACAAGAGACAGCAAAAACAGGGTAACATAGAAAAACTGAAAATACTGAGATGGGAAAAGTATTCCAGGAAAATGACAGCAAAGGGAGGACATCAACGTTCAGCTCAGTCCAGTCGCTCAGTCGTGTCCGACTCTTTGCGACCCCATGAATCGCAGCACGCCAGGCCTCCCTGTCCATCACCAACTCCCAGAGTTCACTCAGACTCACGTCCATCGAGTCAGTGATGCCATCCAGCCATCTCATCCTCGGTCGTCCCCTTCTCCTCCTGCCCCCAATCCCTCCCAGCATCGGGGTCTTTTCCAATGGAAATTCAAGTAAACCAACCCTGAGATATCACTTTACATCCATAAGAAAAGCTAAAATAAAAGACTGCTGCAAGTATTGGAGGACCTAGATGTGGAAGACCTAAATCTCTCATACGTTGCTTTGTAAATCATATAATCACTTTGAAAAATATTTTAAAAGTTAAACGCACACCTAATATATAAAAAAGGGGAGTGAAAAAGTTGGCTTAAAGCTCAACACTCAGAAAACAAAGATCATGGCATCTGGTCCCATCACTTCATGGCAAATAGATGGAGAAATAGTGGAAACAGTGACAGACTTTATTTTGAGGGGCTCCAAAATCACTGCAGATGGTGACTGCAGCCATGATATAAAAAGACACTTACTCCTTGGAAGAAAAATTATGACCAACCTGGACAGCATACTAAAAAGCAGAAACGTTACTTTGCCAACAAAGGTCCCTCTAATCAAGGCTAGGGTTTTTCTGGTAGTCATGTATGGATGTGAGAGTTGGACTATAAAGAAAGCCGAGCACCAAAGAATTGATGCTTTTAAATGGGTTCCAAGGCAAAAATAATCAGTATGATTAAAAAGGCAAAAATAGATATTGGGACTACCTGCCGGTGTAGGGGACACGGGTTCAATCTCTGGCCTGGGAAGATCCCGCATGCCGCGGAGCACGCGTTGCCACTCCTGAGCCCGCGCTCGAGCCCAGGAGCCACACTGCCGAGGACTGCACGCCTGCCCTGTGCGACGCAGCAAGGGACGCCCACGAACTGCAACGCAGGGCAGCCGCTCTCACTGCAACTAGAGAAAGCCCCTGCAGAAGCAGCAGAGACCCAGGGCAGCCAAAAATAAATAAGTAAAATTTAAAAATAGATGTTGAGGAAATACTCAATCTACCAATAAGTTTAATCTTTGTGCCTATATGTACCTAGTAACATAGAGCTGAGATGTGTAATACTAAACCTGATAGAATTAAAAAGAAAAAAATGAATCTACAGTTTTGTCAGAAACTTTAATTTACCCGATTAAAACAAGTAGTCAAGAAATCAAGGAGGGCGTTAGCATAATTAACAAGCTTTACAGAATAAAGTTATAAAATAAATCTGTTATATGGAGATAATGTGTTTTCCCTTTTCAAACACATGTGATAACTCTGACAAACATTGTACCTATTTGAAATAATAGTTTTTTTCCTTTAACCCCTCTTCTCACTTTTCTCCTATATTTTTCTATATTTTTTCCAATTTCTGCTATATTTTCTTTCCTCCCTTCCCATTTTTCTCTCTCTCTGTACCACCTGCTTTTCTTCCTCCCAGGTACACTTGCTAGCAGATGGATTATATCCTCCTGTATTTTTTTCATGTTCATAAAATCAGATGCAAATGTATATATCTGTGGAGATTTCTCTCCCTATCTCTTACAAAAATAGAACCTCAGTTTATAGTACATTTCTCTGGATCTTGTAGAGATGAAAGATGGAAATACCTTCAAGTCAGCAGACAGAGACTTAAGACATTCTTTTTTAGTGGTTGTGTGACGTCATGATAGAAACGTACCATGATGTATTCAACTATTTGAGCATACACTTGATTTTTAGGGTTTCATTGCAATCATATTCATTGTTGATGTGAATAACCACAGCCACGTATATTCTGGTGCTTTTATTTCTATGGGATGGATTCCCAGGCATGAGATTGCTGGGTCAAAGAATGTGTGGAACTGTTTTATCTTGATATACGTTGCCAGATTGCTCTTCAACAAGGTCATTGCTACTGGAATGTGGTGAAGAGAGTCCCTTCCGAGCCTAGAGTAGGTGTTATCATGCTCTCGATTTGCTAGTCTGATGTGAGTAAAGTGATATCTCACTGTTATTTAATTTGCATTCCCTGATTCCTAGGGAAGATGAACATCTTTTTCGGTTTGTTCGCCATTTGGATTTGTTCTTCTATGCATAGTCTAGTGATAGCATCTGACCATTTAATTCTGATACTAATTTGCAAATGCTCTGTGTATATATAGATATTAACCCTTTATCTGCCATCTGCACTGCAGATAGTCCCAAGATCTGATTGAGGGCTGAAAGGCAAAGTGTTATAGGTATTCTTCTAAGATTTCAATGGTTTGATTTGTTTTTAGACTTGTCTTTAATTCATTTGAATTTTTTGTTTGTTTAAATGATGTGAAATAGGGTTCTGATTTTATTTCTTCAATCTCTCCATTCTCTACTATAGTCCTCAGTAACCACAGGAGGCAATTATTTTATTTGAAATGTGACTGGTCTGACTTGAAATGGGCTGTAAGTTTAAAATATATACCAGATTTCCAAGACTTGATATGAAGAAAAGAATGTACAATGTCTCATTAATAACTTTTATCTCGATTACATGTTGAAATAATAATATTTTGGATATATTGGATTACATAAAATATTAAAATTACTTCATATATTTTCTTTTTCATGTGGCTCAGAGAAAAATTTTAATTACATACGCAACTTACATTATATTCCCATTGCACAGACTGTTCCTGATCATTGGTAGTGCCAGAACTATTTTTTAAACATTTTTATTCTCTTTCATTTATCTTTTATCTGGCTTTTGAGAGGCGTATCTGTTTTATTGCTTATAATAGACATCTGTCTGATTCATCACTTCCCATTGTCTTTTAAACAGTCTTTTTATATTTGGAGAAATAATTCATCAAATCTCAAATTCCCAGCCTCCCTCACCATTAGGCTGTGTGTACTTGACTTTCGCAGGATGAATGGGAAGTGAGCTACATGGGGAACCAGGTTCTAGGAGTTTCCATTTCCATGGGTCCAGGTGGCACAGGCAATGAGCTTTGAGGATAGCAGCCCCAAGAGTGGTTTTAAGGTCAAGGTCGTGGCTTTGGGCAGGTAGTAACAGCACAGCAGTCTCCTCTTCGAGCAGGACTGGGTATGGTTTTGGGGCATTGCTTAACCTTGAGTCTGACTTTTCAGCCCTCACAATGACTCTCTTTAAAAAAAAACTTGCTTGCTCTTTAATCATCAGAATCAGCTTCTATTACAACATAGAACTCACTATAGAATGGGATGGTCTTCAAGAAGAGGATTTAGGATATTTTTCTTACTGTTTAAAAAAATCTTCCATCTTTTTAAATTTTTATTTTTTAAAGTTATGAAAGTGATAACACATTTACAGAAGACTTGGAAAATACAGAACAAAGTTACATATAGTTCCAGTATAATTACAATTATTTTTAAAGTAGATAAAGTAAGATTTTTAGTTGGAGTTTCAACATCAAGCTCTCAAAAATTAATGGAATGAATATATAGAGACATAGAAGGACACAGTAAGCCTGAAAAGCACTGTGAACCAACTCCATGTGATTAAGATTTATACAGTTTTCACACAACAGTAAGATACAAATTCTATCTAAGTTGCCATAGACTGTAAACTAGGAGATGCTGGAACTATCCAGGGACACAAAACAAGGTGAAAAATTTCATGGCCTACAGGTACTGAAATCATACAGAGTCTGTTATCACTCTGAAATGAAAAATATCTTCCACCCTCATGAGTTCTCTCTTCTTACTTTTTATCCCCAGCTTATTTTCGTGTTCTTTTTCTACTTCTCAAGGAGACTATTGTCTTACCCTGGCTTCCCCAGAAAATAGAGGCCTGTGTCAAAAGTTTACCTGCTAATACTCCACTGGGTTTGTGCAACAGACCAGTTGCAGGAAACCCGGTTGGAGGAAAAAGTGAGGCAGGGAGGGAGCAGAGCCGACTAAGAGGCGGCACTTCTGAGAGGCCCACTGTGTTACAACGAGTGGAGCTAGCTGCTTGGGCTCGCGGTACATCCTCAGAGAGGCTGGATGAACCACTCTGGCTTGGAGCATCCTTTAGCAAGAGAAGGTGAGACGAATTTATCCACTGGGTCCTTCTTTGTCCCCCAACTACTATGGCTCAAAGTCTGCCTCAGAGGGTACTAACTCAACACATCCAAGGCAGTGTCTGTGGCCTCTGGAGAAGCCAGAACCTCCTGGACCAATCTGGCTGCTGCAGAGTGGGCTGTCTCCCCCTTTCTGTCTGTGCTATCATGGGACTCCTCAATCTGTAGTGCAGACGATGGCAGGGACCGTGACCTGGCTTAATGACCAGGGAATAGCTTGCCGTTCCTTGTAGAGCCTCTCCATCTAGGAATCAAGACAGATGATTTAGAGGTGAGGTGGGTGAGTCATGGGCTTGAGGGCAGCACAGCACAGAGGTCTGTGGAGGTGCATAACCTCAGTCTAACATCCTGCCCCTTGCACCATTCAGATCCGCTTTCACCCTCTTGTAATATATGGAGCACGCACAAGAACAAGGTGCCCTTATTTCTTCCCTCAGAGGGGAGATATAAGTCAGTTTTTCAAGGCAGTAGCTGTTCAGTGAAGCAGAGAAATGCCTGGGGACAGAGGGAGTAAAGGGGAGACAGGCGGGGAAAAAGAGTGGAGAGCAGGGTGTGGTATGGATCTGAAGCACTGCTTAAACTGAAGCATATACAAGCATTACACTCTTTCCATTTATAGATGAAGTTACTTAAGGTAAAAAATGTCCCTTGAGGGTAGCCTTTTCTACCTCTCTTAAGCTTTCCAATAAAGAAATCTCCATTTCTTTGTTTTCTGGATAATCTGTAATTTCATTTTTCACTTTCCTTTGACTCAGGTGTTCCCAAACAGACTTAATTTCCATGTAGTTAGCATGTTCTGGTGACTTTAAAAATGATTTGCTTTTCATTTATTGAATGATGAGCAGAGATGATAGCTCATGAAACATCAAATTTACTGAAATTTTCAAGATTTTCCTTCTAGCCCAGAGGATGATACATTTTAGTAAATGCTCATGTATTGATGTATTGAATATGTATAAAAAGTATGTTCTGTATTTGAAGAAACATTCATTTGAGTTTGTAGATTATATTTTTAATTCTTCCATATCTTTTTTCCCTATCACATCTACTGATTTTGAAAGAAATATATTGAAACCTCCTACTGAAATTATATTTTCATGAGATTCTCTTTGTATTTCTAATAAATTTTTCTTTCTATATTTACCTGCTACAGTTTTAAGCCCATTGCATCCTCTTCACAAATTATGCAGTAGTAGTGCCCTTCTTTGCAGCCACAAAATTAAAACACGCTTGGTCCTTGGAAGAAAAACTGTGACAACCCTAGACAGTGTATTAAGAAGTAGAGGCATCACTTTGCTGACAAAGATTTATGTAGTCAAAGCTATGGTTTTTCCAGTAGTCATGTACGGATGTGAGAGGTGGACCAGAAAGAAGGCTGAGCACTGATGAATTGATGCTTTTGAAATGTGATGCTGGAGAAGACTCTTGAGAGTCCCTTGGACTGCAAAGAGATCAGTCAAACCAGTCAGTCCTAAAGGAAATCAACCCTGAATATTCATTGGAAGGACTGATGCTAAAGCTGAAGCTCTAATACTTTGGAAATGCTTTCACTGAATCGGTATCACAGCCTACTTCTGCCTAAACCTTCCTTCCTTTTGGAGATGTTGATCCCAAGAGCACTCCTTAATAAGCCTTCTTCCTGGGGTTCCCTGGTGCCTCAGGGGTAAAGAATCTGCTTGCCAATACAGGAGACACGGGTTCAATCCCTGATCTGGGAAGATGCCACGTGCTGCAGGGCAACTAAGCCTGTTCCTCATAACTATTGAGCTTGTGCTCTAGAACCCGGGAACCCCCAACTACTGAGCCCATGTGCTGCAGCTGCTGAAGGCCCTGCACCCTAGGGCCGTGCTTCACTGCAAGAGAAGCCACTACAATGAGAAGCCCTCGCACCACAGCTAGAGAAATGCCACGCAGCAATGAAGGCCCGGCACAGCCAGGAGCAATACATAAAATTACTAAAAAAACACCTTCTTCCTTCCTTTTCACAAATGTTGATCCCAGGAGCACTTCACACGCAAATCTCTGTTGCAGTCTTTTTTCCAGGAAAGTCAGCTCTGACAATAGGAGATTGCCCTTATTCTTAAGGGACGCACACTTCAGAGTGAAGTGTCAAAATATTGGTAGCTTATTTTCAAAGATTCAGACAAAATGCGTATGCATGTATAAAACAAAAGACACAGGGATAAAGCAAATATGGCACAATAACAGTTGGGGAATCTAAATGGTTCATACAGAGATGTTTATTGTAGCATTCTTCTGCCTTTTCTGGGGATTTGAGATTTTACAAAATACACAAGTGAAAATAAAATCCCTTTAAACCCTTTTTAATAGATGTCTCAGTGGGACCAAATTCACAGTTGAATATTCAATCCTCTATCTCTCCCTGGGACCTCTTCATTATTTTAAATCTTTCGTTTGCTTTTCTAATAAAATTATTTAAATCCGTAATTCTTCCTTTGAATTTTTCTTTGGTCACACTTCAAAGATTTTTATATTTTGTGCTCTCATTGTCGTTCATCAAAATAATTGATAATTTCTAGTCTAATTTTCTTTTTAATGCAATAGATAGCTAAAAGAGTGAACTTTGGATATTCATGTTTTGGGGGGTTTTGGTGGTGGTGAAGTTTTTATTTTTCGATTGGCTATTCTGGGTGGCGTTTTCTAGTTTTACAGCATTGTAGTCTGTGAGAGAGCTTGTAGTATTTCTGCCTTTTGACTACAATAAGTCCCCTACATACGAACCTTCAAGTTGCGAACTTTCAAAGATGTGAACGTGAGTTCCATCAGCGTCAGGCCTGAGTGAAATTGCAGCTTGCCCTCGTCTCCTACTGTTGACGATCCTTCAGCTCTGCCATCTCCCAACACCTCGCTCTTCTCCAGTCAGTAACCCTTCTTGCCCGTTTATTCAGCACCTGCCCCTGTGTGCCAGCTGTTGTACAGTTCTACTATACTTTTCAAGGCACTGTACTGTAAGACTAAACATGTTTATTTTTTGTGTTTATTTTTTACACATCATTTGTGTGAAAAGTATTATAAACCTATTACAGTACAGTACTACATAGCCGATTGTGTTAGGTGGGTACCTAGGCTAATTGTGTTGGACTTATGAACAAATTGGACTCAGAACCCACTCACAGAAGAGAACTCACTTGCATGCAGGGGACTTACTGTACAGGGAAGCTTCCTCTGCGAATTCTGGGGAGATGGCTGCTTGAATACATCCTTGCTGCTCTCATCTTTCAGTTTAAAACCAGCTACTGAATGCTTTTTGAGGACAGCAGCTTCTGAGGTCTAGAGTAGGAGTAAGATCGAGTGCATCTCTGAGGTCTAGTCTGGGTCCAGTTGAGAGCAGGGCCCAGGGCCCAGGAGTGATGGTCAGAAGGAAAGAGGGAACAGCTGGGAACATCTGACTTATTCGAATCCAGGCTTCCTGCAGGAGCAGCTTCAACCTGCCCACGGGGGCGTTCTCAGCCTCACTGCTCCAGAGCTCAGAAGGCTGAGCTGGGGGCAAGTAAGTGTGCCGGGCCCTTTCTTTCCTGGGGAAATGCCAGCTGAGGAGACGAGAGAGCAGGGGGTCCTTCTGGGACCAGCACCCCACGAGCCGGAGCACTGCTGACTCAGGAGACCTAAGACTGCTGAGCCATCCTGGGCTTGAAGGCCTGACTGGCTGCAGGGCTCCAGCAGGGAGTCCTGAACACGCACCTCGGGGAGCCAGCAAAGGGGAACACCCACACACCCGAGGGGTCCTTGAAACGAGAAGGGAGAGAACTGGCGTGTCACAGAGAACAGCGAGCACTAACTCGCTGGAGGAGAGAGGAGACAATGTGCACAGAAATCGGGCATGAAAACAGCCCCTGAGGCAGGAGCTAGATGGGCCCCGGGCTGAACAGTTCTCTCCCTGTGCCCAGAAACTCCATGACAGCGGAAGGACGGAGGCGGCTGGGCCCTGCCCAGATAGGAGCTAAAAGACCACATATTCCTCCTTCTCGAAGTCAAGGAGACCTCTCTGACCTCACACAGGTACGTAAAGGCTCCTTGGAGGTCAGAAAGGGAGGGAGCATTCCCTCGTAGTAGGTGATGTCAACTACCCATAGGCCTCTTCACTAGAATCCATCTTGGCTGAGAGACGCCCACGTGAGCATGGGAGGATCCTGAAATACACCAAATGGACTCAGAATCAGGCAGGTCAAAATGACTGGTCAAGGAAATGTCCCATAAAACTGATTCAAACCACCATGAGGGCGTGACTCTCTGAGCCAGGCCCGTGTGTCTGTCCACATATGGTGTTTTTTCCTAATAAATACTTGTTTCACTACTTTTGGTCTCTGGGAATTCTTTTCCTGCAAATCCAAAGGACCAGGGCCTTGTCTGACCACTGGTCTAGTGTCTGGGATTCGGGGCTCTCATCACCATGACCCGACCTCAGTCTCTGGAGAGGACCTGAAGCCCTGCTTCAAGTTGCTGCAGACTGAGGCCCCCGAGATCAGATCCACAACACTGTGTGATGTGTGTGTGTGTACGCACACACTCATGCTTGGCATCAAAGGAAAATCTTGTATTCAGACTAAAACATCTCAGAAGATGAATCCAAGGAGAGCATGGTTGCTGTTGAAACCTGACGTGGACTAACACACAGACATAAAAAAAAGTTCAAAGAGATGGCGATAATGAGGTGAAATCAAAGAGGTTGGGGGACTGATGGGATCAACCCAATGAATACATATCTGTTTGAATTATCCAATACTGGGATTATGACTATTGAAAAAAACAGAAATTCATAAAATGGAGGTACTGGAAGGCAGGCAATAATGAAACAAAACAATGGAGGAAATTTTCCCTGAAATTTTTCCAACAAAGACCTGATCGGAAGACATGAAGCATTCACCGAATTCCAAACAGAGCTTCCAAAAGAGGATACTCACCTGTAGGCGCGTGCTGGGAAAATGAACTCCAAGAATACATATAAAGCTTACCAGCCTCCAGAGAGGGGAAGTAAGTAACTTACCAAGAAAATCAATGAGGCTGGAACTGGACTTCTCATCTGCAATATTGGAAGCAAATGATGATGTAATACTATCTAGAGACTCTTTTGTGGGGAAAAGGAATCCTAAAGGAAAGATTAATAATAATATGGGACTATAAATACTGAAGGATCTCAGTCTGGCTTTTGGGGAGGGGCAGGTGGAGATGAAAATAAAAGTCTTTGAATCGCTTTGAGAGTTACAGAGCACGGAGATGTAAAAGATTACAAAGGGTTGTCTTTTTAAAAAATTAATTTATTTTTTATTGAAGCATAATTGTTTTACAGAATTTTGTTGTTTTCTGTCAAATCTCAGCATGAATCAGCCATCAGTTCAGTTCAGGTCAGTTCAGTTGCTCAGTCGTGTCTGACTCTTTGCGATCCCATGAATTGCAGCACGCCAGGCCTCCCTGTCCGTCAACTCCTGGAGTTCACCCAAACTCATGTCCATCGAGTCGGTGATGCCATTCAGCCATCGCATCCTCTGTTGTCCCCTTCTCCTCCTGCCCCCAGTACCTCCCAGCGTCAGGGTCTTTTCCAATGAGTCAACTCTTCACATAAGGTGGCCAAAGTATTGGAGTTTCAGCTTTAGCATCAGTCCTTCCAATGAACACCCAGGACTGATCTCCTTTTGAATGGACTGGTTGGATCTCCTTGCAGTCCAAGGGACTCTCAAGAGTCTTCTCCAACACCACAGTTCAAAAGCATCAATTCTTCAGGGCTCTGCTTTCTTCACAGTCCAACTCTCGCATCCATACATGACCACTGGAAAAACCATAGTCTTGACTAGACGGACCTTTGTTGGCAAAGTAATGTCTCTGCTTTTTAATATGCTATCTAGGTTGGTCATAACTTCTCTTCCAAGGAGTAAGCGTCTTTTAATTTCATGGCTGCAATCACCATCTGCAGTGATTTTGGAGCCCCCCAAAATAAAGTTTGACACTGTTTCCACTGTTTCCCTATCTATTTACCATGAAGTGATGGGACTGGATGCCATGATCTTCGTTTTCTGAATGTTGAGCTTTATGCCAACTTTTTCACTCTCCTCTTTCACTTTCATCAAGAGGCTTTTTAGTTCCTCTTCACTTTCTGCCATAAGGGTGGTGTCATCTGTATATCTGAGGTTATTGATATTTCTCCCAGCAATCTTGATTCCAGCTTGTGCTTCTTCCACTCCAGCGTTTCTCATGATGTACTCTGCATAGAAGTTAAATAAGCAGGGTGACAATATACAGCCTTGATGTACTCCTTTTCCTATTTGGAAACAGTCTGTTGTTCCATGTCCAGTTCTAACTGTTGCTTCCTGACCTGCATATAGGTTTCTCAAGAGGCAGGTCCAGTGGTCTAGTATTCCCATCTCTTTCAGAATTTTCCACAGTTTATTGTGATCCACACAGTCAAAGGCTTTGGCATAGTCAATAAAGCAGAAATAGATGTTTTTCTGGAACTCCTGCCATAGGTATACATATATGGCCTCCAAAGGGTTGTCTTAATGTGGGGAAATAGATGGTGTTTTTCATATAATGGAAGATTATATAATTGTGATCATATATTTTGGTTTTCGATAATTTATATTTTATTTATTATTATTATTATTTTTGGGCGCACTGCATGGCATGGGGGAATCTTAGTTCCCTGACTGGGGATTGAACCTATGTGCCCTACATTGGAAGCTTGGAGTCTTATCCACTGGATGACCAGGGAAGTCCCCATGATCATGTTTTTCTTTTAATATGAAAAATAAAAGGTAACCATTAACTCTTACAGAACACCAAAACCAGATAATAAATGACCGTGTTATCAAGCCAGTAAAAAAAAAAAAAAAAAAAACAACAACAAGAAAAAGGAAGACAGAAATAAGAAAGTAAAATAAGTAGTAAGCCTAAACTGAAGTGGAAGGAATAAAATGAAGCTTTCCATTTTTACGGTAATCTCAAAGGGGCTGAATTGTCCTATGAAAACCCCAAGTGTGCTAAATAGGATTAGCGAACAAAACCCAGGCATGGGCTATTGTTAGGAATACTGTATCAGCCAGAATTGTGTGTAACAGAAACCTGTATCACAGTGGCTGAAGCACAGGAGAAATTTGGTTTCCCTCGTGTAACAAGAGGTAGGTGGGCGGCTGGTGCCGGGAGGGGCCCCGCTGTCCGTTCTGCATTTTCCTCCCCGTTGGCCCGTCTGCTGGAGAAGTGGCTGACCGGGCGGCGTGGCCATTCGCCCTCGCTCCTGCGGGATCTGGGCCCCTCCTAGTCATTATGCCGTTCTCAGTATAAGGCCATGATGGATGCACATGTCCATTTACCATCAGAGCTGGCTCCTCCTCCATGCACCAGGCTGAGGCTTCTTCCTTCTCTCTGCTGGTCATAAGGGACCCACCTCCCAGTGCATTCAGCCTTAGGTTTAAGCCAAGGGGCAGCCAACAGGTGGATGAAATGGGGGTCTGGGCTGCTTACTCATGCGGCTGGCTTCTGCCATCTGGCCCTCCTCTGCTCACTCCTGGACACTCCCGAGGTGGGTGAGGCCATGTTGGCATGTTTGGAGCAGTCTCCCCAGAAAAGACTCCTTTTGAATCACTGAAGGTGGACTCTCCCAGAGGAGTGGGAAAGGGGCCCCACTGCCTGGGGAAAGAGACTTTAACCAGCTCCTTTGTTATAAAGGAGAACAGACACTTCCCATACAATACAGTAATTTTACTGCTATGTATTTAAGAAGAGAAATGAAAACCTAAGTCCATACAAAGACTTGTACACAAATCCTCATAGCAGCTTTATTCACTGTTGCCTCAAACTGGACATAACACAAATATCCATTAATGAGCGAATAAATCAACAAACTGTGTTATATCCTTACAATGGGATACTACTCAGCTCTAAAAAACAATGGACCATTAATACACCCAACAACATGGATGAATCTCAAAATGATGATGCCAAGTGAAAGAACTGAGAAAAGAGAGTAGTTCACAGTGTTTGATTCCATTTATGTAATACTCTAAAAATGCAAACTAACCAATGGTGACAAAGTAGATCGGACATTGTTTAGGGATGGCGGGGTGGGAGACAGCGGTGGGGAGGGGGCACAGAGGAGCACAGAAAGCTTGTGGAGATAATTAGAATGGAATTGAAGTTTCATGGGGGCAGGGGAATGTCCTGAGCCATGACAAGACCTTAAGTTAGGGACTGTTGAGGTTGGGCAGTGCTGTGGCATTCCCCAAATTATGGGAGAAAGAATTGTGCTACGTTATATGTGGAATCTAGAAAAATGGTACTGATGAACCAGTCTGCAGGGCAGGAATAGAGATGCAGACGTAGAGAACAAAATTGTGGACACAGAGAGGGAAGGAGAGGAGCGAATTGAAAGAGTAGCATTGACATATACATATATGTATATATCGTACATATGTATATATGTATATATATGTATATTGACATATACAAACATATATATATATATAATATCATGTGCAACCCAGGTGGTGCTAGTGGTAAAGAACCTGCCTGCCAATGCAGGAGATATAAGAGACGTGGGTTCGATCCCTGGGTCTGGAAGATCCCCAGGACATGGCAACTCACTCCAGTATTCTTGCCTGGAGAATCCCATGGCCAGAGGAACCTGGCAGGCTACAGTTCACAGGGCTGCAAAGAGTCGGACATGACCGAAGCTTCTCAGCATGCATGCATGTGTAAAATAGACAGCTAGCAGAAAGCTGCTGGATAGCACAGGGATCTCAGCTCTGTGCTCTGTGATGACCTAGAGGGGTGGGAGAGAGGTTCAAGAGGGAAGGGATATATGTATGTGCTTAGCTGTTCAGTCGTGTCTGACTCTTTGTGACCCCATGGACTGTAGCCTGCCAGGCTCCTCTGTCCATGAGATTTGCCAGGCAAGAATACTGGCATGGGTTGCCATGCATCCCTTCAGGGGATCTTCCTAACCCAGGGATTGAACCCAGGTCTCCCACACTGCAGGTGGATTCTTTACTGTCTGATCCACCAGGGAAGCCTGAATATATGTATACATATGACTGATTCATGATGTTGTACAGCAGAAACTGACACAACATTGTAAGGCAATTATATTCCAATTAAAAAAAGAAAGAACTGTGCTATGTATTCCTAACTTCATGTGTGGTACAAAGATGACATCTCTTGATTCATCTCCCATTATTCCAGTGTTTCTCAACATTTTTTTTAAAGTTATAGCTCCTCCAAGGGGACTTTTAAGATTTTTTTTCCCCTGTAATAATTGTCCTCCCCATAAAAATTTAATACCACAGATATACTGCATATCTCTTTATGTACTATGGTCCTCCGAGGGCCACAAACCACTGTAATATCTAAAGATTTTTTAAGGCTCTAAGAACCAATTTTCACCCCCTTGGGGGCAATATTTCCCCTGTTGAGAATGCATGTCTATTCTTTTATGAAAAAAATTAAAGCAGGCAGGAAAAAGGTAGTCTTATAATTTAAATGATCTGATTTGTTTCTTTGACAGAAATGCGGTGACACACATAACTGTGAAAAATGCCTCCCCAGCACCGTGCATTAATGTGGGCTAATGAAAATGGGTGGCTGAAAGGAGAGGAGGGTTTGCAAAGCAGACTGCTGTCAGCCAGGGCCGAGACGTGCTGGAGTCATTCGTGTGCGAGTAGGGCCCTCTGCTGGCCATTTTGGGAACATAACCGCCCAAATTAAATGCCGCTCATTCCTTACCCCAGCATCCCTAACACGTCATTGATAAGCTCTAGGCTTGGGCCTGAGGCTAAGCAAAGTTTAATAATCAAAGCAGAACCACATAGTAATAAGCGGGAAAACTGGCATCCGAAGTCAGTTCTGTCTGAATCCAAAGTCCATACTTTCCTCCTCAGGAGGTTGAGGTTCATTTATTCACCTACAGTTTGTCCAACTGGGGCTTCCCTGGTGGCTCAGAGGTTAAAGCATCTGCCTCCAATGCGGGATCCCTGGGTCGGGAAGATCCCCTGGAGAAGGAAATGGCAATCCACTCCAGTATTCTTGCCTGGAGAATCCATGGACGGAGAAGCCTAGTAGGTTGCAGTCCACAGGGTCGCAAAGAGTCCAACACGACTGAGCGACTTCACCTTCACCTTTACCTTCCTTGTCCAATTGCTCTAACATTGTTTATTGAAAAGCCTATCCTTCCTCCATTGAATTGCTTCTGCACCTTTGTTAAAAAAAACCAGTTGTGTATATTTGTGTGAGTCTATTTCTGGTTCCTCTGTTATATCCATTGATCTACATGTCTATCCATCCACCAAAGCCACAGTCTTGATTACCGTCGCTATATAATAAATCTAGTAAGTAGACTGATCTTTCCATTTATTCTTATTTTTCAAAATTGTTTTAGCTAGTCTAGTTTCTTTTTATTTCCACATACATAAACTTTAGAATAATCTTTCTTATATCTACAAAAAGATTCCTGCTGGGATTTTGATAGAAATTGCCTTAAACCTAAATATCAATACAGGGAGAACTGGCATCTTTACTGTGTTGTTTTCCAATCCACGAATCAGGTGTGTTTATCTACTTTTTAAGATATTCTTCGATCAGCATTTTGTAGTTTTCAAAATGCAGGTTTGGACATGTTTGGTTAAGCTTACATCTAACTATATTTGAGCAATTAAAAGAGGATATCATATTTAAAATTTTGATACCCATATGTTCATTGCTGGCATAGAGAAATACAATTGGGTTTTATATGTTTCTCTTGCATCCTTTGACCTTGTTGAACTCATTTATTAGTTCTAGGAGGTTTTTCTGTTTTGTTGCTGTTGTTTTTTTGTAGCTTCTTTGGGATTTTCTACTTAGACAATCATTTCTCTGTAAATAGAACAGTTTTATTCTCTTTTCTGATCAGTATGCTTTTATTTCCTTTTCTTGTCTTGTTGCAGTGGCTGGAACTTCCAGCACAATGTTGAGTAAAACTTGTGAGAGCAGATATCCTTGCCTTGTTCCCAGTCTTAGAGGGGAAGTATCCAGTCTTTAACCATTAAGTATATTGTTAGCTGTAGGTTTTTATAGATGCTCTTTATCAATTTCCCCCACTTGTATTTTTATGAGAGTTTTGTCATAAATTTCATGTACATTTTGTCAAATACTTTTTCTTCATTGGTGGAAACTGTGTGATATTTCTTCTTTGTTTGGTAATATGGTGAATTATATGTATTGATTTTGAATATTTAATCAGCCTTGCATCCTTACAATAAACCCCACTGTATAAAATTATTTTCATATACTCATGTCTTTGCATACAATTAATAAATAATTCTATTTGTTAATACTTTGCTAAGGATTTGTGTGTCTAATTCATGAGGAATATTGGCTTGTATTTATCCTTTTTTTGTACTGTATTTAACATTTTTTTCTTGGTTTTGGTATCAGTGAATGCTAGCTTCATAAACTGAACAGGGAAGTGTTTTTTATTCTTGAATTTTTGGAACAAAGTGTGTAGAACTGGGGTTATTTCTGCCTTAAACATTTGGTAGAATTCTCTAGTGAAACCATCTGGACCTAGAGATTTCCTTTTTCGGAGTTTTAAAATTACAAATTAAATTTCCTTAATTCTATTTCATATTCAGTGAGTTGTGATAGTTTATATTTCTGGAGGAATTGGTCTGTTTAATCTAAGTTGTCAAGTTTATGCATATAAAGTTGTTCGTAGATTCCCCTATTATCATTTTGACGTCTTCAGGGTCTGTCATGATATCCCATTTCATTACTGATATTGGTAATTTATGCCTATCTCTCTTTTTGTCAGTCTTTCCAGAGGCTTCTGCAATATACCACATTGCCTAAAACCCGACATGTATTTTAATAACTATCTTTGAATTCTTCAGAGCACTCAGCCTGATGAAATGCCCTTCAGTGACCTCAGGAAATCAATGGTGAATTAAAATTGACTCCTGCCTTGTACTCCTGTGATATCTTGGTGTTTCTGTGGAGTCTGAAGCCAAACTGCATTCCTGTAGCTTAAGGATAGCTCAGGGACCCTCCAGCCTGTTTTGTTGTTGTTGTTCAAGGTGGCACTAGTTTGGGGCTGCCAGAAGCTAAGTTTGAGATTCTAGAGGCCAGTGGTGCCATCGGAGACCGACATTAGTTCCCAGGGTGGAGGTTCCATCTAAACTGAATTTGTCTTTGGGGCTCAGATAGAGTCCACATGGATATATCATCTGTTGTGTGTTAGGAATCTCCAGAAACAAAAATACAAGGGGACACACACACGAGAAGTAAGACTTCTTACTCAGACTTCCCTGGTGGTCCAGTGGTTAAGAATCTGTCTATGCAGGGGACACAGGTTTGATCCCTGGCCAGGGAAGATCCCACGTACCATGGGGCAGCTAAGGCCGCGGGCTGCAACTGCTGAAGCCCTCATGCCCTGGAGACTAGGGTACTGGTCGCACCACGACCAGAAGGTGCCCCTGCTGGCTGAAACTAGGGAAAGCCTGCGCAAGCAATCGAAGACCCATTCACAGCCAAAAATAAAGACACAAGGACATCTTTAAATTAAAAAAAAAAAAAAAAAGACTTCTTTACCAGTACTCTGGAAAGAGGTAGAAGGGCCTCAGTTAGGGAGTTGGGCCAGAAACAACTCTTGGTCTTTCTGTTCAGAGTGTGAGAAATTTGCATGGTGTTACCCTTTGTGATGGAGAAGACAATGGCACCCCACCCCAATACTCTTGCCTGGAAAATCCTATGGACGGAGGAGCTTGGTAGGCTGCAGTCCATGGGGTCGCGAAGAGTCGGACACGACTGAAGTGACTTAGCAGCAGCAGCAGCTGCAGCAGCAGCAGCAGCAGCACCCCTTGTGAGAGAGTATCAGGACTGGGTGATGAAGGTTTAGGACAGCTTTCAGAGGAGTCAGCTGAGCTCAGAGGAGACAGACTCCACAAGATAGGACCTATTTCAGGGTGTCTGTGAGAGAACAGTCTAGGCAGGAGGCTAGACCCTGCTAAGGAAATTTAATCTCCAATCCTCTAAAGACACTGTGCTTGCTTTATTCTCTACTTCTCTCCAGGTTGTCACTCTCGGCCTCTAAAGATATGCTGATTGCCCCATAAACAAACAATCATAGTTTAGAATGATAATACTGGTTAATGATAATATAGTTCTTATGGACTGTGTGTATCCCTCCAAAATTTCTATGTTGAAATTCAAACTCCCCAATATTATGATGGTATTAGAAGGTGGGGCCCTTGGGAGATGTGTAGGTCATGAGTGGGGAGCCCTCTAATAAAAGAGACCCCCAGGGAGCCCCTCACCCTCTCTGCCATGTGAGGAATAGGGAGGAAATGGCCAACTCTGCACCAGGAAGCAAGTCCTCACCAGACACTGAATTTGCTGGTGCTATGATCTTGGTCTTCCAGCTTCCATCACTGTGAGAAAAAAATTTGTAGTTTATTAGCCCCCTGGGTCTATGGAATTGTTACAGCAGTCTGAACTGATGAAGACAATAGTATGACCTGAATCTGCCTCTTCCTTTTAAAGATGAATAACCTTAGGCAAGGTCAAGATTAGAAGTCAAGTTGCCCACTCTCAATGCACTGTGATCATTCCAAATAGTCAAAACAAGTGTCTTAGAAAGTTTCTTCCTAGAAATGTCAACCAAGGGAGTGCCATCAATCAAAAAGACACACATGCCTGACAGCCTCGTCCCCCAATGGTGGATTTTCTGACCACAAAGAGTTGAAAATATTAAGACAGAAGAGCAGCATAACCTGAACATATTTACCTGTTGATGGATTATTTCCCTATAAGGTCATTTTGATGAGAGGCTAAAGAATCAAATGGTTAAAAACACAGTTGGGTTAAATGATATAATCACAGGACTTGCCCTTAAGTGCTTACATTTTAGTGAAATCAAAATATATATACAGGCTTCTCTGGTGGCTCAGATGGTAAAGAATCTGCCTGCAATGCAGGAGATCCAGGTTCGATCCCTGGATTGGGAAGATCCCCTGGAGAAGGGAATGGCAATCCACTCTAGTATTTTTGCCTGGAGAATTCCAAGGTCAGAGGAGCCTGGTGGGCTACAGTCCATGGGGTCACAAAGAGTCGGACACAACTGAGTGACTAACACTTCCACACTTTCATGTATCTATATACATACTTTTGCCCAATCCTTTAACTTTCAAATTTCCTCTGTCACCTGGCTTTACTATTTTTTGGTAAACCACATACAGTTGGATTTAGTTTTTTAACTGAGCATTAATCTGCCTCTGCCTAATGTGTTCACATTATCTGCGATTACTTTTATTTTTCATTTTTATTTAGTTTACTGTACTTCTTGTTTCTCTTTCACTTTCTTTTATACTTTGTCAATGTTCATTTTATTATTATTATTTTTTAATTAGGACATTTTTTTACTAGGAAATAAAGGAAAAATACGATCAAGAAACTCAGTCATACCAGGCCCAAATGACTAGTGGTACAAATACTTGAAAAAGACATCATAGAGATTTTGGATACAGAAAAATAGATGAAAGAGAAAAACCTTGATTTTTACACCAAACACACTTTTGCTAACATTATAATACAATTATTTCTATCTGTTTCTTGAAAATTAAATAGCAAATACACACACACCCACACAGAGACAAAATATAAAGAAATAAGAAATACTCATGACCCATTTAATAACATGAAGCTTCCTCTCTGTCTCTCCCTGAATGTAAGCCCCTCCTTCCTCCACAGATGTAAATGCTATGCTACATCTTTGTTCACCATCCACGGGTTTTCCT